>NC_059431.1:15094327-15704327 GCF_021028975.2 Sphaerodactylus townsendi
AAGGCGTCCAATCATATTTCGCATCCGCAAAGCCACTGTATACAAAACAAAACCATCGAGGGGAGGAAGGGTGAAATCGGGCCAGTAAACTGCATCATCAAAAATGGAAATCTCTTCGACTGTGATTCTTCCAGCTAGGCTTCCACTCGTTCCCGTATTGATTTCTTGCAACTATGAAGCCGGTAAACGATTCATTCATTAAGGTTAATGGAGGTTCCGAACTACAGGCCTCTTTTCTTGTCTGCTTGTTCTTTTACAAATTAAAAAGTAATCAGGACGGAATCGGTTTATGAACGCACCCGGGGTTTAGAAAAGGTTGTCCCGGGAACGTTTTGGGTGCCCTTCGTAAAATCAGTCTGCATGTCCTGACTTGCTGTTTGGTGATCTTTAAGTTTGAGCTTTCGACCTGTTAGTTTTCAAACTGTGTCCCCGGGAGTCCTAGAAGTTCCCCAGGAACTCACCAGGAACTCCTTAATTAAAAGATCGGTAATGGTGGATAAACTTCCCTGAAAGACAACCCATTATGATCGAGCGTGTGAGGACCCAGGGGAGCATTGTTTTGTCTTCTAGCTTGTACAATTACTTCCCCAACAAGCCCAGCAGGTGCTGCACTTGAACAGCGTCTGAAAATGCCCCAGAATCCTTTGCAACATCCTTGGCAGATGAGTCCCCGTAGAAAGCGTTCCTTGCCTGTGGAAAGCTTGAAATCCGTTGCTTTAGAAGAGTTTGGGATTTATACCTTGCTTTTCTCAACTGGAAGGAGTCTCAAAGTGGCTTACAAACGCCTTCCCTTCCTATCCTCACAACAGATACTTTGTGAGGTAGATGGGGATGAGAGAGTTCTGAGAGGACTGTGATTAACCCAAGGTCAACCAGCAGGCTTCATGTTGAGGAGCGGAGAATCCAGATTAGAATCCACCTGCTTTTAACCACTAGCCCTACTGACTCTCTTTAGGCAGTTGTGGTATGAAACTTGCCATTCCGTAAATATCGCTCCTGGAAGCCTCATATGAATAAGCCACTCATATGAACTGTTGTTGTACTGTATTTATCCTTAAGAGTTTCTTTTGAGCCCTAAAAAGCACGGAGGCACAACTGCTTTAAAGGGAGTTGCCATCCTCCAGTCAGGGCCTGGAGATCTCCCAGAATTATAACTGATCTTCAGATTACAGAAATTAGTTCACCTAAACAAAATGTCTGCTTTGTAGGATAAACTGTATGGCATTATTTTCCCACTGAGCTCCCTCTTTCTTAGGCCCCACCCCCAAAATCTTCAGAAATATTCTAACCCTGTGTTGACAACCCCAGTTTTAAATGAATCATTTTAAAATATTGGCAGGTGAATGGATCAATATGTTAAGCCTTTTTGGCAGAAAAGTTCTCACGTTCACATGAGCTAAAATCTCTGGCATGCATACTACCATCCATGCATGGGAATCTTCCATCATTCCTGTCCAGCGTGGTGTTGTGGTTAAGAGCAGGTGAATTCTAATCTGGAGAACCAGATATGATTCCCCACTACTCCACCTGAGTGGCAGAGGCTTACCTGGTGAACCAGGTGGGTTTCCACACTCCTACAGCAGTGGCGTAGGAGGTTAAGAGCTCATGTATCTAATCTGGAGGAACCGGGTTTGATTCCCAGCTCTGCCGCCTGAGCTGTGGAGGCTTATCTGGGGAATTCAGATTAGCCTGTACACTCCCACACACGCCAGCTGGGTGACCTTGGGCTAGTCACAGCTTCTTGGAGCTCTCTCAGCCTCACCTACCTCACAGGGTGTTTGTTGTGAGGGGGGAAGGGCAAGAGATTGCAAGCCCCTGTGAGTCTCCTACAGGAGGGAAAGGGGGGATATAAATCCAAACTCTTCTTCTTCCTCTTCTACATTCCTGCTGGGTGACTTTGGGCTAGTCACAGTTCTTCAGAACTCTCTCAGCCCCACCTACCTCACAAGGTATCTGTTGTGGGGAGAGGAAGGGAAAGGAACTTGTAAGCCACCTTGAGTCTCCTTCAAGGAGAGAAAGGTGGGATATAAATCCATACTCTTCTTCTTCTTCCATTAGTGCCCCTTCAAACCCCGGGAAACATCATTTTTTGAGCTCAATGAATCCATTTGAGGAATAGCTGTGACGGTCTGAGGACTGTAGAGCGGAGCTTGGGCAGAGGATTTTAAGGGGCAGGCTGAACACTACGTGGCCATGTAG
Organism: Sphaerodactylus townsendi; assembly: GCF_021028975.2. NCBI lineage: Eukaryota > Metazoa > Chordata > Lepidosauria > Squamata > Sphaerodactylidae > Sphaerodactylus > Sphaerodactylus townsendi. The sequence goes on from NC_059431.1 coordinate 15,096,527, forward strand.
TCTTTCAGATACTATGGCCCCATGCTGTTTAGGGCCTTCAAGGAGCGAATGGGCAGTCAATACAGATCTTTAGGCCCTGGGATAAAACGAGTCCTTCATCCAACCCCTGATTTTCATCTGAACACAGGTGAGCAATCACCACACTGCAATATGACATCACATGATAAGGAGACTCAGATATCTCTCAGCTTTAAACCATTAGATGATCTGCTGGTTTTGTGTCATTTATGCAAGTTAGTATAAAGCAAGAGAGACATTTTAAAAGAAAAAGCAAACTTACTCACTTTGCTCCCTCTTATAATAGCCTATGAGGTCTACGTCTGATACCCTGACATGAATATTTAATGTCACTCACCCTAAATGTGTCGTGTTCAGTATCGTTCATGCAGTTTTTCTGATAAACCTTCTTCTAAGTGTAAGGTGCAAGCAGCTTGTGATGTCTGGCTGGTGTTCTAAATTATGCAAAAATATTAGATCTCTGTATTTAATAATGATTATAAGGTTGTGTTTGGTGTCCTGTGGAAGGATCCCTTGCCAATCGATGTACACATATATATGTACACATATAATTCCCATAGAACTTGTTTTCAAAAGGAACAACAGAAATATTAGATGTCAACCTTGCTGTTAGAAATTTGTAACAATACACTACATGAAAATCTTTCATAACCTTTACCATTATTCAGACGTTCATCCTGTTTTGGGCTGTATTGGTATACTAATGAAACAACACAACCAGGGTATAATCAGTCTGGAAATTGCTGGGGAAATAGGGTGAACCCTATTCAGATCCTTTGCCTGATACAAAGGCTCCTCTCCTGGCTAGGAGGATGCTACTTGTCTCGCAGGAAGGGAGAAAGAATCACACAGATGCCTACGTGTTTTCTACAATGGGGCAAAGGCATCTTGTGTGTAGATAGTGATGGTAGGGCTAGGAATGCCAGCCTACAGGTGGTACCCAGGGATTTTCCAGAATTACATCTCATCTCCAGACTACAGAGGTCGGTTCCTCTGGAGAAAATGGCTGCTCTGGAGGGGGACTCTATGGCATTGTACCCCACCAAGGTCCCGGTCCTCCCCAGGTTTCATACCTATATCTCTAGGAATTTCCCAGCCTGGATCTGGCAATTTGCTTCCCCTATCCCTTATCATTGGCCGGGGGGGACCTAATAATGCTATGATGGGCTCTAGTCTGATATTGTTGTAAGGACAGCTGAGATCATGGATGAAGTGTTATCTAAGCAGCAGTGGCGTAGGAGGTTAAGAGCTCATGTATCTAATCTGGAGGAACCGGGTTTGATTCTCCGCTCTGCCGCCTGAGTTGTGGAGGCTTATCTGCGGAATTCAGATTAGCCTGTACACTCCCACACACGCCAGCTGGGTGACCTTGGGCTAGTCACGGCTTCTCGGAGCTCTTTCAGCCCCACCCACCTCACAGGGTGTTTGTTGTGAGGGGGGAAGGGCAAGGAGATTGTAAGCCCCTTTAAGTCTCCTGCAGGAGAGAAAGGGGGGATATAAATCCAAACTCTTCTTCTTCTTCTTCTTCTTCTAAGTTCATACCGGTAATATTGTTTGTTTAATTGCTCATATCCCATGCTTTTCTCCAGTGGGGACCCACAGTAGCTTACATCATCATTTGCCAGTCTTCCATTTTGTCCTTATAATAAAAAAAAACCCTGTGAGATATGTTGACCAGAGATAGAGGGTCACTCAGCAAGCTTCTATGGTAGCGGGGATTCAAACCTGAGTTTATTTATTTATTTATTATTTGGTTTTGTATACCGCCCTATCCCCGGAGAGCTCACAACATAAAATTTCACCACAAATACAACCAAAACAAGGGCGCAAGAACTGAATACAGATAGATAAATTAAAAACCACACAAGCTCCACTAGTTATAAAATATAATAATTACTAAAATCCCTTTAAAACAGAGGTTAATGCAATAAAACGGCATCCAGCGAAAACCCATATTTAAAACCCTCCCCAAGAGGGAAGAACAGTGGGTCCCATCGATGTTAAGGGACCCCTGATATAAGGGGAGCAATTTCCTAGCTCTTAGTTGAGATATATAAGATTGATGTCATCTTGCATTCTTATGTCTAGCATAATAGAGAAATTAATAGTCATTGGTTTATATCCCATAATGATAATCATAGAGCTTTTTGGGTTGAGATTCTCCACAGTAGTGGCCTTCATCCCTGTAGGACCCTAACAAATAAGCAGACTGATGTTTATAATGTCAGTAAACATTTGTTATGCTGCCTGCTTTCTCCTTCCCTAAATTTCTATATATTTGATGCAGGCTGCTATGCTGCGTCATATGGGATTTTATATTCATACATGGAAGTCTCACGTCGTGCGGCACAGTGGCATAAGTTCCTTGAGAAAGTTAATGGTCCTTACTTAATCAACTGGAAGGCAGAATTTCACTTTCAATGTTCCATTAGGTTTACAGCAGACAGATTAATAACATTAAATAGTAAATATTCTCAAGCCGAGTTCCCAGGATCCGTTTAGCATCCGGAGGTAAGGCGCTCCGCTCTGGAATTTACTTAGCCGAGAAGCCCCGCTTGAAAAGGGCTGAGTGAATTAATGTCACACAGGGAAGGGATTCCCTCAGTCTATCAAATAATTCATTAAGACTGGTTTTTTCCGTCTTCACCTGTGGCTGAAATAGGTAAATCTGAAAGAGCAGGACTAATGAGAGTTATTCCCCTCTCCTATAACTGTAGCATAATTTCCTTCCAATCTGTCACTCCCAATTTTCAAATGGATCTTAATTGCATGCTGAATTTTAACTAGGATCGGCAAGGCAGTTGCTTATTAAAGGTCATTTAGGGGTTATCTCTCCATGAAGCTAGAAACTGAGCCAAAGTGCCCTACCATCTCCGAAACCAAAGCTGTTTTATTCCACGTGCATTCACCTGGCCCTGTTTCCCACATTTTGCCAGTGGTAGCCTCAATCAAATGGATCTTCTTTGTGGGGTTAGGCCCATCTTAAGCCATCCGTGTATAGCCAGTGTGAGTGAGATTTATTTTATTCCATTTGTTATTTTCCCAATAAAAACCATTGACAAAGAAATCTATTTTCTCTGCTGGTTTCTTATAGTGAGCTGAAGCCCATATGCAGACATATATATTCAGACACATATATCAAGTTACCCAATGCTCCTCAAGTGACGCTAAGCGACCTTGTGCTCTGCAGCTAATTTCCCCAACCAAAAAGGGTCATTGCGTCCTGCCATTTTGGGTAACAATCTGCCTCATTGCCCGGATGGAGGGAATGAGAGGGGATGTGTGCCGGTGTCATGCTGGTGCACTTACTTTTGTTCTGATTAAACCAGGAAGTGACGTAGGGGGGATGCTCTAGCATAGAGGTTTTGTGAAATGCAAGAACTTCCCCATGTCGCTTCCAATTTTAACCAGAAATAATATAAACCTGCCCAATCCCAGTTCCAGAGTCCGATTCTTCTCAGGTAGGGTCGCCAACAAACCTGGAGATCTCCTGGAATTACAATTGATCTCCAGACTACGGAGATCAGTTCTCATGGGGAAAATGACCGCATTGGAGAATAGACACTACTAGGGACATATCTACAGAAGAAAGTGTCTGTGTCGGTGGGGGTTCTCTTGCTGACCAGCCGAGCACCTTGTCACTGGCACAGAGTGGCTGGAGCCCCTTTCCAAAGATCAGTTTGGCATGGGTGGGCATAGCCCCAGCAGTGCTGAGAAGCACTAAGAGATTGGATGGTGGACAGAGCAAAATGAGACACATGGGTGGTGGTCAAGCAGGTAGGAATGGCTTCAAGAGACATCTTGAAGCCATTCCAGGGCATGTGCATACTTGCCATATTTTAGATATGAAACTGCATTATACTCCATTGAGGTCCCTTCCCTTCCCAAACTCTACTCTCCCTAGGCTCTCTACAGTGGTGGGATCCAAAAATGTTAGTAACAGGTTCCCATGGTGGTGGGATTCAAACAGTGGCATAGTGCCAATGGGGCTGGGTGGGGCACGACGGGGGCATGGCCAGGCATTCCTGGGCGGGGCTTCGCCAGTCCTTTGGCAGGAAACGAATGCACGCAGGCGCAGGCTGCCACTCACGCCGGTGCACCTCCTGCTAGACTGCTCAAGTTCTGTGCGCTACTGCTGAGAGGAGGGGCAAAAATCATGTGGCAAAATGACCAATTAGTAACCCCCTCTCGGCACACACAAATAATTAGTAACCTACTCTCGGGAACCTGTGAGAACCTGCTGGATCCCACCTCTGCCTCTCTACCCCCAAATCTCCAGGAATTTTCTAACCCAGAGTTGGCAACCCTACTCCCGGAGGTTGCTGGTCGTGACCTGGCAGCCCTGTTCACTTCTGTGCTTTCCGTTTCCACTGGCATTTGCTTCGCTGCAGTCTTGTCTGAGGTAGGCCTAGAAAGATGCCTCAAGATGGGTGATTTATGGGGAAGACCTTTTTGTAGCACAGTCCACATCTGTCTTTGCTCACCGATTCTTTCAGAGTGTGGTAAAATGATTGAATGACAAACTCTCGACACTGCTGCGTTCAAGCTGACATCCCATTGTGAACGCTGAACATTTATCTCGATGTCTAGCAGCCAGCTAAGCATTATGTAGAGAATCGGCAATTGGATTTGCTTGGGAGCCCATTTTTGGAGGCAGCGTGGGTCAGTGGGCTAAGCTTCCTCCCTAATCTTCTTGAGGCTGTCAGCAAGATCATTTTGTTCCTTCTGTAAATAAAAGTGCCTTGTGCCTCATTTCTTCATTCCCTGCCTCTCTTTCACTGCCTTTTGGTCTACCTGTTCTTTCTGTGGTTGCTTGAAAACTTGCCAGTCCCCATGATAACCACTGTGGTCTTATGGACAAATGTCTGACAAGGATTTGGGGGATCCGCATTCAAATCACCATTCTGCTATGGAAGCTTGGGGCGACTGAGGCAGTCACACGCTCTCAATCCAGCCTACCTCACAGGGTTATTAGGAGGATAAAGTGGAGGTGAGGAAAAGGATGAAAATTGCTTTGGGTCTCCATTAGGGAGAAAGGTGGGGCATAAGCGAAGTAAACAAGTGAATCAATCAATCAATCAATCAATCAATCAATCAATCAATCAATCAATCAATCAATTAATTAATTTACTTGTTTACTTCGCTTATGCCCCACCTTTCTCCCTAATGGAGACCCAAAGCAATTTTCACCCTTTTCCTCACCTCCACTTTAATTAATTAATTAATTACTAATTTTTAATTAATTAATATACGAATTGAAGCACTGTCTACCATAGGTGGTTTGGAATGAACATCAGATGAGTAGAGTATTACTGGTGAGGTCAGAAACTGAGAAATGTTCCCTAGAGATGAGGAAGGAAGAGTCAAGAGGCAGTAGAGGGCAGCAACTGTGCACTAGGGCCGGGGTACTCAGGTACCCCAAGCAGCCCTCTCCCACGTTATCCCAGTGAGGCCCAAGGCAAGGTAAACAGGAAGCACCTCTGCAGCTCACCTCGGATCCCTGATGACAGCAGCAGATGAGGACGAGTGCAAGCCGCACCTCCTTCTAAATCCCCACACTTCCTTGTTTTGGTGCTCCAAGGGGCACCTTTGGTCACGCGGGCAGTGAACTGACCTCAGAGTTGGACAAATGAGACAACTGGGCTAGCAAACCACAATGGCTTGAAGGAGAACCTTGCCATAGCTTGATGAACACAGAAAGGAAAGGCAAGAGCAGAATGCCAGAAGATGTAGAATGAACAAGGAGACAAAAGTGTCAATGTCCTCAGTGCCATTTCTATGATCAGGGGGCAGATTTAGGTCTTCGTAATGATAGAAAAGAATCCATATAGTGCTAGCCTCCTAGGATTGTTTTTGGCTCTGGGGGAGAAAGCATTTTTCTGATTCAGCAGCTAACCTTCAAGCAGAGCCTAGAGATGTCCCAGAATTATAACAGCTCTATAGGAATCAGAGATCGAGCCTTCTGGAATTAAAGCTGATTTGCCAAGCAATCCAGGGGGGGGAAAGTAGGTCCAGTGGAATATAAAGCCATTTTTTTTCTAATCCAGAAAGAAAGAAAGAAAGAAAGAAAGAAAGAAAGAAAGAAAGAAAGAAAGAAAGAAAGAAAGAAAGAAATTTGTGATCTGATAGTCTCCCACATGTGTACAGTGGCTGAATTCAGTTGTTTGTCCACAGGTTATATATATATATAAAAACCTTTATTAGGCATAGAATCCATATAACAGCCAACATTGTCCAAACAAGTATCCCATACATGAGGACCATCGCAGGTAATCATTTCAAAGTTTCCATAAGGAACCTAGCTACAGAAGTTAAAATCTCGGAGGCAGAATTGTTTAATAGGAACGTAATCTTCCCCACGGTAGAGTATTCATTAAAGATTACAGGACAAAGAGCAAAAAGTCTGGTCCTAGATCCCTCGTATTTGGGGCAGTCGAGCAATATATGTTCCATGGTTTGAATCGCCGTGGTACAATGGGGACATTTCCGCTCTTGCAGGTCGATTTTTCGGAACCTTCCTTGTAGCATAGAGCAAGGGAAGGAGTTACATCGAGCCCTAGTGATTATCCATCTATGCTTGGGCTCCTGAAGTAAACTCAAATAATCTGCCATATGATTGATTTTAAATTTGATGTTAAAAAAGAGGGGAGAGCAATTGCTTCTCGCCTTGTCCTGCAGAACTTGAAACTCTTGATCTAATAGTCGCCTTTTTAATTGAGAGAAGATTTCAGGAGCAGGCAGCATTTGCAAGGCTTCCCAGGAAAATCCCAGGGAAAGTATTTTAGTTTCCACTGCCCGCCACCACTTAGATTATATGTCTGTGGGCATGCACATACTTGGTCAAGTGAGAAGTGAGAAATAGTCTGTATATTCCAGTGGAATTAAAACCAGCTTGTGAAGGCCAATCTTGATCCTCCTTGATCTCAGATTGCAAATGCCTTAGCAGACCAGGTGCTCAGGAGCAGCAGCAGCAGAAGGCCATTTCTTTCACATGTGAGCTCCCAAAGGCACCTGGTGGGCCACTGCAAGTAGCAGACTAGATGGACTCTGGTCTGATCCAGCAGGCTAGTTCTTATGTTCTTATGTTCTTAAGGCCCCAACTTGATAATCTTTGAGACCCATGTAGGTTCTAGCCTAACAGAATCACTCGCCTGAGTTTATTTATCTGCCTCTGCTTAGATTCGCAGAAATGCAAACCAAAATACATTTCAAAAGCGCGGTCTTGCCTGAACACCACTATCATAGCATGTGCAGAGCCTCCATAACCTCAATCTGAAAGTTGGATAAATTGCATGAATTGATATGTGTCAGAGGGAGAGGCGAGAGAGATGGCTTTTGGCTTGTTAATTCTGATAGTGGTTGCGTCCCCATTAGCACAGACAAGAAAGGTCTTTGTTTAGGGCTTTCTGCAGGACATGAAAGACAACGGTGTTAAACGTTGCAATCATCTCTTTAAAAAAAGACTACTACTCTGTAATTGCAGATATTGTCATTGCAGGGAGCTTTTTCTTCCCCCTGTTGCAGACAATATCTGACAGCATTTTTAGCATTGCAGTGCCCTCTAATGCTTCACTAGGGCGGTGAAGGGAAAGCACTTCCGTATCCCTGAATTGTACAGAAGTTGTTTGAAACCAATGCTTTGTGCCACAGTGGCCTTTCTGGATGAAGGGCACCAAGGATGATTGAGGGATTGGAACACCTTCCTTATGAGGAGAGGCTGCAGCATTTGGGGCTCTTTAGTTTGGAGAGGAGACATCTGAGGGGGGATATGATTGAAGTCTATAAAATTATGCCTGGGGTAGAAAATGTTGACAGAGAGACATTTTTCTCTCTTTCTCACAATACTAGAACCAGGGGGCATCCATTGAAAATGCTGGGGGGAAGAATTAGAACTAATAAAAGGAAACACTTCTTCACGCAACGTGTGATTGGTGTTTGGAATATGCTGCCACAGGAGGGGGTGATGGCCACTAACCTGGATAGCTTTAAAAAGGACCTGGACAGATTTATGGAGGATAAGTCGATGTATGGCTACCAATCTTGATTCTCCTTGATCTCAGATTGCAAATGCCTTAGCAGACCAGGTGCTCGGGAGCAGCAGCAGCAGCCGCAGAAGGCCATTGCTTTCACATCCTGCATGTGAGCTCCCAAAGGCACCTGGTGGGCCACTGTGAGTAGCAGAGTGCTGGACTAGATGGACTCTGGTCTGATCCAGCTGGCTTGTTCTTATGTTCTTAATGTCATGGCATTGTCTGTGTCATGGTTTGCCAGTTTAGCAGGACACACAGCATGGGGAAGGGGGGTACAAATTGTTTTGCTGTTATCTGTGTGGACTGCAAACCGCATCAGTGTTTCAAGATGCCAGTATTCACTACAAATATGCCTCTGTTTAAATAACAAGAATAAGCGCTCAGGTAATAGAATCAGGGAGACATTTCTCTGAGAGTAATAGAGAAAATCATCACACCTGTTATAAAATCCCATTAATCCGGTCAGGGGCTACAGAAATGACTGATGACTTGAGTTAAATTTGTCTCTGCGGGTTTTGGAAAAGCCAAAACTCAAGGACATACAAGTACAACCCACAATTTCTTGTATCCCAAGGGTTGGATGCAAAGATGCTGCTTGCTTGTAGAAAATCATTTCTACTCATGGGAAGACTCTGTTACACTATAACTGCAGTGGCGAACGTTTGGCACTCCAGATGTTATGGACTACAATTCCCAATTGGCCATGCTGGCAGGGGTTGATGGGAATTGTAGTCCATAACATCTGTAGTGCCAAAGGTTCGCCACCACTGCACTATACTATATGGTTTAAACCTTAAATTCACTACTGCTCCTCAATCACAAGAGATCCAGCATAGTAGAGAGGTTAAATGTGTAGACTGCTCCACACCAAGCCTGCTGGGTGACCTTGGGCCAGTCACAATTCTTTCCAAACTCTCTCAGCCCACAAAGAGGCAGGCAATGGCAAACCACCTTTCAACGTCGCTTGCCTTGAAAACCCTATGGGGGTTGCCATCGATTGACTGCAACTTGATGGCACCCGTACACCTCAAGTACAAACTGTATCACTGAAATATATATACGCTTCCTTTCCCCGTTAGGGATGCTGCAATTTCTCCGCAAACCTGTTTGGCAGTCACAATAAACTTTTTTAAAGACTCACAGTCCCCCTGTGGAGCCAATGAAGGAATATGTCCAGGTTGCACCAAACAGCTCAAACAGCTGCTGCTGAACGATGTATTGTCCAGAATCAAAGACCAAGGACATGCTAAGTTCATGGACAACGAACTCCACCTCGACACAGGATTTGCATTCACTAATACTGTTGCTACTACAGGGAATTCAAATGTGAATACGAATGTAAATGGACTGAAAACCCCCACCTGCAAAACAATGCAGTCCACCACACCTTTGGATAGCAAGTTCCACCCAAAGCACTTACTGACTGGTTCCCCACCCTGGGACATGGACAATATATATGCCGCTAAGCATTCCCTTCTCGTTGGACACAGTGTGTAACATACTTCTCTCTGTGATACACCTTAAAGATGCCGGCCATAGATGCAGGCAAAATGTTGGGAACAAGATCTACCAGACCAGGGCCACACAACCTGGAAAACTCACAACAGCAAGCTGCTGAATGAGTTTCCAATTGACTGCTGATTGGAAACCAGTTCACAGCTGATCAAGGGGTCTTTGGGGAGTCAGGTTCTGATCTCCTGAACACAATAACCTCTTTTGCTGGAGAGCAAAACCAGCAAAAAGGATATTGTTTCTCTTCCCCTGGCCAAGCCTGAAGGCAATAATAGCAGTACAAAAGGGAGAAGAGTGTGTGTTTATCTCCTTTTCTCTGTACCCCAAGCCAGTATTTGGCAAGGACAGAGGAGAAGCATTCTGTTTCTTTCTTCCCACTCCAAACTGAAATCTTGGGCTGAAGATAACAGGAGTGATATCCCCCTTTTCTCTGCAACCCAAGCTGATACCTTGAGGTGGGGAGAACAAAAGCTAAAGATATCCCCCAAGTTTGGTGAAGTTTGGTTCAGGGGGCCCAAAGTTATGGACCCTCAAAGGGGTAGCCCCCATCTCCTGTTAGCTTCCATTGGAAACAATGGGGGATAGGGGCACTTCCTTTGGAGGTCCATAACTTTGGACCCCCTGAATCAAACTTTTCCAAACTTGGGCGACATCATCAGGACAGTCTCTGACTGAGACCCTGACATTGTGGTGCTTCTAGCTTTAAAGATGCACCACCTGCAGACACAAATGCAAAAAACAACAAAAAATACCTTAACATCCGACTGAGCCGAATATTCGGGGTGTATCCAAATATGTTTTTTGTCTTATTCGGGCATAATTTTATGCCCAAATAAATCCAAATCTGAATTTTACCGAATTTCTAGGATATTGACCAAGCCTACCATCACCCAAGAGACCTTCCCCTCCAAAAAACCCATACATTTAAAATTAACATGATAGAATCACATTTATACCATTTTCCATTTTCAGAGAAGGTACACATGAACACATGTACACATGAAGAGAAGGTTGACATGATAGTCATGTTTAGATATTTGAAGGGATGTCATGTTGGTGAGGGAGCAAGCTTGTTTTCTGCTGCTCTAGGGACTAGTACTAGGAGTCATGGGTTCAAGGGGAAGGAAAAACTTCCTGACAGTAACGGCTGTTCGACAGTGGAATGCCCTACCTCGGAGTTTGGTGGAGTCTTCTTCTTTGGACTTTTTTTAAAAAAAGAGGCTAGATGGTCATCTGTCAGGTGTGCTTTGATCATGTGTTCCTACATTGCAAGAGGTTGGACTTAATGGCCCTTGTGGTCTCTTCCAACTCTATGATTCTATGGTCTCCAGGTCCCTGATCTTTCTCATTGTTCTCCTCTGCACCTACTCCGTTCTGTCCACATCCTTTTTGAAGTGACGCCTCCGGAACTGTACACACCTTCTTGAAAGTGACATGTCAAAATTCTGGATGCACTACCGAAAAGGCATGATCCCATGCTGCAGACAAACAGATGGCTCAAAGGGAGGGCTCAACCAAGAAGAGTCCCTGGATCTTAGGTGGCATACAAAATACATAATCAAAATAAATTAGGTTGGAAGAATACCTCTCCAGACAAGGAAGCTTTATGATACATGTGTGTGTGTGTATGATACATGCATGTGACACCCAGATTTCAGGCATACATTCAGTGAGATTGTTACATCTGATGGACATCAGCCAACTCCTTAATGTCCCCCACTGCTCCGGATGTTTCCATCACTGTATGGCCAATCACTGTGCTGGAATGCTGTGTAAGGGAAGTGAAACGAAATTCTGGAATGTTCTTAAGCAAGAGTTTGGGTGACAGCGCACAGAATTGTTCTAGAATCCATATGGCATGGACCAGGGGTCTGCAACCTGTGGCTCTCCAGATGTTCCTGGACTACAATTCCCATCAGCCCCTGCCGGCATGGCCAATTGGGAGTTGTAGTCCAGGAACATCTGGAGAGCCACAGGTTGCAGACCCCTGGCATGAACTCGTGTGTGGAACCATACATACATTCCTTATTCTTTCTCCCCATATTTTATGAATACAAAACATGTTTTATTAGTTCTTTCATTTCAGAGTGATGCAGTCAGTTGATTAGCTGCTTGACGGGATTACCAAGCTGTCAACTGACCTACAGAAACTCATACAAATTGGTCAGGTGATCTGCCAAACCATCGTGTGTAGGGTTGCCAACTCTGGGTTGGGAAATACCTGGAGGTGTTGAGGGCAGAGCAGGGCAGGGTTTAGGGAGTAGAAGGACTTCATTGGGGCATAATTCCACAGAGTCCACCTCCCAAAGCAGCCCTTTTCTCCAGGGGAGATCCAGGGGAGATGAGATGTAATAGCTGGAGATCTCCAGCCACCACCTGGAGGTTGGCAATGCTAATCATGTGGGTAAAGATCAGGGCTAAAAGAGGGATGTAAAAAGCAGCAAGCAGGAGAGGAGGGAAATACCTTCATGGTACTTGGCTCACCTTGGCCCCTTCCGCACATGCAGAATAATGCACTTTCAATCCACTTTCAATGCACTTTGCAGCTGGATTTTACTGTGTGGAATAGCAAAATCCACTTTCAAACAATTGCGAAAATAGATTGAAAGTGCATTATTCCGCTTGTGCAGAAAGAGCCCTTGTGAGACACCCTTTGGTATACATCTGCTATTTAAAGAGTCTTTTGTGGAGTGCACATTTCCTGGGCAAGTGGGACATTAAGCTTACTGACTTCTGAGTCTGTTGGAGTCAATGGGTTTAGGAGCAGCAGTGGCGTAGGAGATTTAGAGCTCGTGTATCTAATCTGGAAGAACCGGGTTTGATTCCCAGCTCTGCCGCCTGAGCTGTGGAGGCTGATCTGGGGAATTCAGATTAGTGCACAGGCTAACGCCAGCTGGGTGACCTTGGGCTAGTCACAGGTTCTTGGAGCTCTCCCAGCCCCACCTACCTCACAGGGTGTTTGTTGTGAGGGGGGAAGGGCAAGGAGATTGTAAGCCCCTTTGAGTCTCCTGCAGGAGAGAAAGGGGGTATATAAATCCAAACTCCTCCTCCTCCTCCTCCTCCTCCTCCTCCTCTTCTTCTTCTTCTTCTTCTTCTTCTTCTTCTTCTTCTTCTTCTTCTTCTTCTTCTTCTTCTTCTTCTTCTTCTTCTTCTTCTTCTCCTTCTTCTTCTTCTTCTTCTTCTCCTTCTTCTTCTTCTTCTTCTTCTTCTTCTTCTTCTTCTTCTTCTTCTTCTTCTTCTTCTTCTTCTTCTTCTTCTTCTTCTAGAAGGGTGTGACTTTGTCTTAGCCCAGAATAGAGAGTTGAGGTCCGGTTGGCCAACACTTCTGGGCCATCGCCACAAAAGGATATTGTTGCTGTCTATAAATCCCAAAGACTTGACTGGAGCACTTGTAATCCCATCTTTCTCTTGTCAGTGATTATTGCGAAAAATGCATGTACAATCGCTTTCCCGCAAAGCACGAAACAATGACAACCTAAATCGGAGCTTGCTTTCAGCGTGGCGGAGATTTGTGTCTAATTATCCAAAGGAACAATCTCTCTTTCTCTCATCTCACTTCCCCTCTTAATTAAGCTTTCCAGATGATACCTCAGATCTGAAAGAAAAACAACTGGGGATACATTTCTTAGTGTAAAAAAAAAAAGCTCGCATCCGATTCTGGTGGTAACAGGATAGTAGACATCTGACTCATGTTTGTTCTTTTGGTCTCTCAAATGTCTCAGAAAATCAAGGGGAATGTTAACATCGTTCCTGTCATGCCGATCAGTCTGCTGAAAAGGCGCCAAAGGACGGCGTCTTGACACGAGAGCCGGCGAACGTAACCGCCGATTTCTTATGTCATCCTATTTCCCCCGAAACTGTCAAAAGTCTAACAATATCTTTCTTGCTTTTGCTTTGCAGTGGAGCATCCGGACAAAATGGCTAATGACCAAGGTGAGTAGCAATGCTGTGTCCTGTTTTCTCTTCCAATCAGTGCCGAGCTGTGGGTGCGATTCCCCCTCCCCCTTTTCCGCATCCTCCTCCTTCTGTTCTTCACCTGGCCGGCTCACCTGATGAGGCAGACATTGGCACGATAATTAATCTTGTTAATGAAGTTCTGCTCGGCTGAGGCTGCTGTTTTGATGGGAAGCGATGTAAATTTTCTTGAGAGGAAATTGTTTTGTCTCTTTTCTGAAGGACCAATTAAAATGTCAGACTCCTTTGTATGAAATAATTTTTTCCCTCTCTCTGCTGCACTTCTGAATAATTCACATTAAGTATAATTAAGCTTGGCATAATTTCCAAGCTGCTCTTCACACCCTTTTGTGGGGTATAGATTAAAGTTTCTGGAGACGCACTGTAAAAAAAAAAGAAGGAAAAACCCCTGTATTTCTTTAGCTGTAAATCAGCTTCTCTCTCAGGTTGGCACTCCTCGGTTTAATAATACAAAGTTTTGATAACTTTTCAAGGCATTATTCTTTTCATAGGGTTGTTTGTACGGACATCTGGAATTGTTATTATGTTTCTGTTTCCAAGCCAGTTATGTTAACCTAGTTGATTTTTATAAAGGGGAAATTAGGTGATGTTCTCTTTCAACATATTTGCTTGCAGTGTCAGAAAAATAATCCAATTCCCTTCAGCCATTTTCTTCCCATGGAAAGGGCAATATCTTTCCCACCCCTTATTTCAGCTCATATCAGGGCCAGCACTATAATTAGACGATCTGAGGTAATCACCTCAGAAGGTGAGTTATTACCTCAGAAGGTGAAGAAGAAAAATGGGTTGGTTTTTATACCCTTCTTTTCTTTATATTTAAGAAGAAGAAGAAGAAGAGTTTGGATTTATATCCCCCCTTACTCTCCTGCAGGAGACTCAAAGGGGCTTACAATCTCCTTGCCCTTCCCCCCTCACAACAAACACCCTGTGAGGTAGGTGGGGCTGAGAGAGCTCCAAGAAGCTGTGACTAGCCCAAGGTCACCCAGCTGGCGTGTATGGGAGTGCACAGGCTAATCTGAATTCCCCGGATAAGCCTCCACAGCTCAGGCGGCAGAGCTGGGAATCAAACCCGGTTCCTCCAGATTAGATACACGAGCTCTTAACCTCCTACGCCACTGCTGCTCTTTAAGGAGGTTCAGAGCAGCTTACAATCACTTTTGCTTCTCCCCCTCCCCATAACAGACCCCTTGTGGGTAGGTGGAGTGGAGAAAGTTCTGAGAGAACTGTGACTGACCCAAGGTCACCCAGCGGGCTTCATGTAGAGGAGTGGGGAAACAAGTTCTCCAGATTAGAGCTTGCCTCTCTTAAACACTGTACCACGCTGGCTCTTACAGCACAGCAAGCCCCACAAATGCACTGGTACCCAAACTCCATATTCCTTTTCCTATTTGTTTCTGGTTGCCTTTTGCTAATCAAGCCCTTGCAAGGTGGTCGTCTCATGAGACTCCTTGAAGACCTATGTATCTGTGTGGCATTGCACTGAGCTTGGTGCTTCATTGTACATTGTGTCCTGTGTATTGGTAAACCAACGTGTCATTTTCTTGCACAGTCACATCAAGATTTCATTTTTGTGGTGTTTTGTCAGTGGATGTATGCACAGATGTGAGTGGACATGTTGGATCAGAACTGTCACCATCTGGATTAGCATCCTTTCTCCCATGATGGTCAGCTGTATGCCCCTAAAATAGCTCCATGCAGGGTATGGAAACCAAACTCTGAATAATTATGAATAATAGTGCCATTTAGAATTCTTAGCCACAAGTGGCTGTTTGCATGAGCACTGGCAAATCCCATTCATCACTGTGGACCTGTTTTCCCACTCAAGTTGAAGAGAAGGGTCCATTCCTGCTCCCAGTCTTCCACGGGTATATGGGTAGCTCAGGTAAAGAACTGGATCCAGTTTCTCCTGGGCATTTGCCTAGTGGTGGGATCCAAAAATTTTAGTAACAGGTTCCCACGGTGGTGGGATTCAAACAGTGGCGTGGCGCCAATGGGGCTGGGCGGGACACGACGGGGGCGTGGCCAGGCATTCCGGGGGCAGGGCATTAATAATTTCTTTGTTACTGTAAAAAACTCTTACTGTAAAAAAAAGTTCCTAATTTCCAGCTGGTATCTTTCTGTCCATAATTTAAACTCATTGTAGCAAGTCCTATTGTCTACTGCCAACAGAAACAACTACTTCTCCTCTAATTGACTGCCTGTTAAATACTTAATACTTTCAAATACTTCATTTTGTTTCTAGAAATCAAAAGAAGGATACTTTCCTTAAACAAGGAACTTTACCATATTTCTAAAACATGTTTTTAAAACAGCCCAACAGGGAGAATTATCCCGTTTTCTACCTTCGCTAACCAGCCACATAGGAAGCAATGGGACTTTATGATTTTTGGACCTAATGGAATTTCTAACGGAAAAGCAGACCCAATTAGTAACCCCCTCTCGGCACACACAAAGAATTAGTAACCCACTCTCAGGAACTGGTGAGAACCTGCTGGATCCTACCTCTGCATTTGCCCTAGAACTCTGCCTAGTTATTACTCGGTTTTTGCTGGAAAGGAAAACTACCTAATAAACACTTCTCTCCAACTTCAGCGCCGAGTTACAAATTGGCAAAACAAATAATCTTCTACGTTTCATTATAATCGATATTATGGAACATAAAGTAGATGCCGTTGTCCTTACATATGTCACATCAATTTCAAGTAAACACAAATAGAATCAAAGGCAAGCTTCTCTATCACTTGGTTGACAACGACACTCATCTTCCCGCCTATCAGCATAGTAAATTGAGATTTCCAAAAGGGAAATGTTGCGAGAGAAATGGCAGCAGGCTTGAGAAACAGAAATGAGATCTTAAATACGGTTCCCTCAGACAAGCCCAGAAGGGACTCCTTGTTACATACTAGGGTGAAGAGAAGACCAAGAGGCAGAGAAATGAGGAAGAGAAATGTGATCCTTGCACAAATTTGATTTGGGGATAGAGACTTTGTCAGCAGTTTGTTAATTACAGTGAGATTAATGTTGTCCCATTAAAAAAGGCAGAACAGAGATTTCGTGCTATGAAAGGCTGATGAACAGAACTGAGATGAACGGAACAGAGTGACCCGCATTTAGCTCTGGAGTGGAACTGTATCACAGACTGAGAGGTGTCCAGAGATACTGGCTACCAGGAGAGTGGGGTTTTTAAAGGGAAAAACAGACCTTCAAGGTTATACAGAGTGATTCTTAATTTCCCTTGGCAAAGAGATTTCCTGCTTTTTCCAGGGAAAGACAAGAGCCTTAATGGTTGGGTCATTGGTCTAATGGTTTGAGACATCAGCCTGGTGTTCCAGGCTTGGGAGTGTCTTCAAGGGGGAGGTATCTGATGAAATTATAGCTGTAAAACAGTGACAATGCAAACAAGGTGGTTGTTAAAGGTGTTAGAGGAAGAAACATTAGTTAGTGCAACATTGGGCAGCCAAGGGCATTAACACATCCATTGCCTTTACAGGGGTGTAAGGTCCATGGATGGAGATGGGATTTCTCTCCAGGGTGATGTCTTTGTGTTCAATTAATCCTGTCAAGAAGGGTGTGAGAGAAGGATTGCGCAAGTAGATTTGGAAGTTGACAAGTCCAGACATGATTCTTTTTCCTTGTGGGTACAATGCCCCAAATGGGCTCCCCAATTTTGACACTGTGCCTGCTAGGCACCCCAAGGCTAAGGTGGGAAGAGATGCCACTGTCTTCCACACAAGGTTCCTCTGGGCCACCATAGGTTGGTCTGCCAACAGTTGAGCTCAGGCGGAATCATAGCTTGTCTAAGGTCTGGCTTCTGGTAATGTAATGGCTGAGGTTCAGTTTGGATCGGGGACTTCAGCTCTCCTATATGAGTCCCCATTCCAATGAGAATCTGGATTCTGCAGCCTAATAAGGTGGTCTGAAATGCCCATCAGATGCTCAGGTTATTGAGCTGGAGATAGTAAGAGAGGAGAAGCCTGAACTGTGCTTCCCACCATTCCCTCAGCTTGCCCTTGCAATGTTTACCAAAAGAGAATGGTGACTGGTACTTTGAGGGACCCTTCATATGTCTGAGGTGGTATCGTGGTCTTTTACTTAGGGGGTGGCATCCCAGAAAGGTAGGAACCCATCACCATATGAGTGATATCACACATTTGGTGGACATTGTCTTTTAGAAACATGCACAGTATCGATGAACCTAACTTCCCTTTAGAAAGGATTGCTGAGGAAGCTTGTTGCCCACATACTTGTATACATGATTGTATGCAGATGTTCTTGGAGAGAATCAATATGGAACTGATGTGGAACCAGGAGACCAAGGGTCAAAACCTCACTCTCCCATAAAATGTATGAGGTAGTTTCTGCACGGCCAAATAACAGCGTCCTAGGGACGGAAAAACGCCATCCTTAGGGTGCTGTTTGCACGATGCAGCAGTGCCATCCTGCCCACCTTGGAGCAGCATGAAGATGCCACTTTAAACCTTGCTCAACGAGCGATGTTTTTGCAAAGCGGCGTCTTCCCACACCGCCGGGACGCCGCCACTTTTCCCATTTCCTCCACTGACCTGCCTGTCCAGCGTCGCTCTGGGGGGCTGCAGAGACCCGCCCACACTGCCCTCTGACCTCTGGAGGTCAGAGGGCAGCGTGGGCGGGTCAGTGGAGGGGGTCAACCCAGAGGTGGCTCCATGTGGAAGGGCCCTCCTCCATGTGGAGCCGCCTCTCCGGCTGGGGAGCAAGTCAGGGTCGCTCGCACAATAGCATGTAAACAGCCTCTGAGTCTCCACCGGCACAATTCATGCCGGTGGAGGTGCGTTTTCGCGCATGTGCGGAAAGGGCCTAAGATAACTTGAGCCAACCAGCCATTATTATCTCACCTTAATCTACTGCGCAGCATAGTTTTATTTGTTAATTCATTCATAATCCATCTTTCTCCTTGATGGAGACCCAAGGCTGTTCATGTAATTCTCCTGTCCCCCTTGTATCCTCACAGCTGTCTTGTGAGGTAAATTTGATCGAGAGAGTACGGTTGACCAAAGGCCAGCCAGGGAGCTTCCATGGTGTGAGCGGGAATTCAAACCCAGGTCTCCCAAGTGCTAGCCCAACACTCCTAACTATTATACCACGCTGGGTGTTGAGTGTAAAAGTGAGACAAAAGCCGTGTATGCTAACTTGCATTCGTTGGAGAAAGGGTAAAGTGAAAATAAGATAGATTTCGTTCTCCACTCGCCCAGGCTCATTTGCTCATGAGCACCGTTTCGGTCGTGAGCTGCTTTGAGCAGATCTCTGAAGAAGTGGCATACAAATGTTTCAACAATAAATAAATAAATAATGCCAGAGGCTCACCAACTGGTCTCTGCTGAAGCTACCATCAACAATCACATTCCGTCCTTTTGGTTCATTTCAAAGGTTCTATCTGTGACCTTTTGCAGGACTCTGCTTATGTTTTTTAGAGGTAATCATCCCTTGTTCTGCGTATATTGGAAGTGCTACAGAAAAGAGTCCCCAGAGGGAGGCCAGCTGCCCAGTCTGAGAAAGGAGGTGCTGTTTTCTTCCGTGTGGTGAACTATATAAGCATGTTAGATTGAAGTTGGATTAGGGTGTTGTGGGTTTTCCGGGTTGTATGACCATGTTCCAGTAGCATTTTCTCCTGCATCTGTGGCTGGCATCTTCAGAGGATCTGAAGATGACAGACACAGATGCAGGTGAAACATCAGGCGAAAATGCTACTGGAACACGGCCATACAACCCGGAAAACCCACAACACCCTAGCGATTCCAGCCGTGAAAGCCTTCGACAATACAAAGTTGGATTGCCTTGTTTAAGTGGCTAAAACCTGTTTGCCCCCCCCCCAAGCTTCAGATGCTATTATTTCAGATAATAATAATAATCCTTCCTTCTGAATGTTTCATTTGCTCCTTCCTTTCCTCTAGGGGGGGGCACAAAATTAAATGGGATGTTGAAAACTGTGAAAAATAAGTACAGTGGCAGGAGCTACCAAGGAGGTTGGCTTAAAATGTGTTTGCGTGTTGTAAAAGGCACCGGAAAATCCACCTTCCCCTTGAAAGAGCGGAAGTTCATAATCAGGTCTGGCATGTCAGCTGTACTGCCATTTGTTAACAAGAGAATGTGCAGTGTCTCAGTGTGACTGATTCTGTGGGGACGGTTCCAGGAGCTGAGAAGCCATCGCCTAATGAGGTGAATTATCACAAAGGCCTTCCTCCCGCTGCAAGCACTGAGCCAACATTTTATTGCTGGTATCACTCAGAATTATGAAAGCTACCCATTCTTAATAAGCATATGTAGCACTGAGAAGCCGATACAAAAGACTCTTTAGGAAGTGTTAGGAAAACAACTGACAGGCGTTAGAAAGAGTGGCACCAACACCAACATTTTAGAGCTGGTTTTTATTTTTATTTTTTTTAAAGAATCTATAGAAAAGATACACCATTTGCCAGATATGCATTTTTGCTTCACCTTCGAGTTTCTGTCAGATGTGGTTCCGAAGCAGTTATTGCTAGGATGAAGGCAGAAGGGGACAAAGGGCTACCCTGTTTCCCCGGAAAATAAGACGTAGTAGAGGTTTTGCTGAAGTGCGAAATATAAGGCATCCCCCAAAAGTAAGACGTAGCAAAAATTTTGTTTGGAAGCATGCCCGACGAACAGAACACAGAAAAATAAGACATCCCCTGAAAATAAGACATAGTGCATCTTTGGGAGCAAAAATTAATATAAAACACTGTCTTATTTTCTGGGAAACATGGTAGTAGCTAGTGGGGCTGCTAACACCCAGGTTGGGACATTTCTGGTAATTTGTGGGTGAAGTCTGCAGAGGGTTGAGTTTGAGGAGGGGAGCGGCCTCAGGAGGTTTAATGCCGTACAGTCTACCCTCCAAACCTCCAATTTTCTCTAGGGGCACTGTAGACTGGAGATCAGTCGCAATTCCAGGAGTTCTCCTGGTTCAACCTGGAGTTGGCAACCATAACGCCTTGGCGGGTGGGCTCAGGCCACAACCAAGTCTGACCTTGCCTCCAGGCTAACCCTTAATTGCACAATTGCTCCCATTTTTAATGTTTTGTTTTTTGGAGGGAAAGAGCTTCTATAACAGGTTGGACGTCATTGGGCAATTCCATAGTGGCCCTGGCTCACATTCACATTTCTTGCCTGGTAGTGGGCTTACCAACTATCAGGTCAGGCTCCCGGCCTTCCTGGCACCCCACCAGTCACAAGGTCACACCCCACCAGTCACATGGTCACACACCCCCAGTCACATGGTCACATGGTCACACCTGGGCAGGGGGAAACATCCTTTCATTTCTGTCATATGTTAATAGGCCTTTTGTTCTTAATCACTGGGCTTGGTGGTTTTTGGGGGAGGAGGGGGGCTCCAGGCAGAAGGCTATCCTTTGGCCTTGAGACACTCGGGACTCCATAACAAAGTTTTTCACACTTTGTTGTTCTACTCATCTGTGGGAAGAGGGGAAGGGGTGTTTGAGCGGGAAAAGACGAGAAGAAATGTGTTTGCCAGAGCCAGGAGCCCCAGATCTGGCTTCCTGCCACTCTGAGCCTCTGCTGACAACCCAATAAAGACTTCTGATTTTATATCCAGAGTTAGACTTATTGATTGTTGTACCAGGACCTAACACCAACCCCCTGGAGGGGCCTGAAGATTTCCTGGAATTACAATTGATCCGCAGACTACAGAGATCAATTCCTCCGAAGAAAATGGTTTTAGAGGGTAGCCATCTTGGTCTGTAGAAGTAGAACAGTTAGATCTGAGTTCTGCAGCACCTTAGAGACTCACAAGATTTTTAGGGTAAAAGCTTTTGAGGAAGAAAATGGTTGCTGTGGAGGATGGGTTCTATTACACTGAGGTCCCTCCCATCCCCAAACTTGGCCCTTCCTTGGCTCTTCCCTAGAGTCACCAGTGCCCAGTTGGTAGCTGAAGGTCTACTGCTGTTATCACTGATCTTCAGGGGACAGAATTCAGTTCCCTTGTAGAAAGTGGTTGCTTTAGAACAGTGGTGGTGAACCTTTGGCACTCCAGATGTTATGGACTACAATTCTCATCAGCCCCTACCAGCATGGCCAATTGGCCATGCTGGCAGGGGCTCATGAGAATTGTAGTCCACAACATCTGGAGTGCCAAAGGTTCACCACCACGGCTTTAGAAGATGGGCTCTGGCTCTTTCTGCACAAATCTCCTAAAATGTTTGCAAAATGTTTTCAGCCCCCCCCCCCCGTTACTACAACGTATTTCCACACTCACCCCCTCGAAACGATTCATTGTCCCCATTATGTTTCCCCCTTTTTTCTCAAGTTAGTTGATGAATCGATTCTTCCACGCTTCACAGTTTTGTGCTGTGATTCTCCTAGCCGTGTATAATTGATGCCTCGAAAATTACACCTGCCCCCCCCCAAAAAAACCCTCACAGAAAAGCTCAAGAAACAGGTGAGGGAGAACGGAGGGTGGGCTCAGAAAATGGTCTTGAGGAGGAAGTTTAGGGAAGGCAGAAAGGTGTGGGAAACGACCACACAGCAGTGAAGCTATTTTGAAAACGTTTCAGCGTAAAGAACTGTTTTTAAAGGGGATTCACTGAAAATGTTTTGAGGCTGGACATAAAACGTTTTCACAACCAAAACAGGGAAAAGCAATGTGGAACTCCTTGTATGAAATATTTTATTTCTGGCCTCAAAATGTTTTAAAAGGTTTGTGCAGAAAGGGCCTCTATGGGGCTTTCCCCACTGACAGAGTTGAACTGGTTTCTACCTAGGTTCGCCTCAGTGAATCCCCACTGCCACTGAGCTCAACATTGTTTTGTCTCAGGTCCCCCCCCCCCCAGAACTGCGACATCCTTGTCGCAGTTATGAACTACACTTTTCTGCCGGAACAAGGTCGATACCGCTTCGACGTGGGGAAGCATCGAAACGACATCTCATTCATTCAACCAATCACGAGCTGCTTTTGTGGCATGCGCAGAACGGGAGAGTCATGGCAGGCAGAAAGCACATGTAACTGCAAACTGTAAAAACTGTAAAAAAAAAAAAAGAACGCTCCCATTTCCCACCATAACACAAGCGCCAATCACGATCGTGGAGCGAAACAGGCACCAAGATGATCCCGGCCACTTAGCTCGGTTCCAGGGGGCCAACTCTGTTGCTGTGGGGACAGGCTGGAATCGCCCTCCGCTGAAGGGAACCGAGTCGACCTTAGCTCCCTTCTGTAGTGGGGAAAGCCTCTACGGCATTTTTATCCCAAACCCTTCCCTTTTCAGGCCCCGCCCTCAACCCAGAGCTGGAAACCCTAGCTCCAGGACTGATCTGGCTTGAGGCCAGAACTGCTATTTGAAATCAGCAGATTGAACTGCAAGAGAGAGGAAGAGTAATCAAGGTCTCTTTTCAGTTTGCGTTTGCGGTATCGTTCTACAAGTGCTCAACATGCTGCTTCCTCAATGCAGTTTCTCATTTGATTTGATGTGCTTTTTATGTCTCAGCATCTAGTTGTATTAGGTCAGCTACCCAAAGCCCACTGGCTTGCCTCAGTAGTTGGGGCGTGAAGTGATGCCGAAATACATTCCAAAGTTATCCTAATTCTCAGGTGACCGAGGCAGCATCTCTACAGAATCTGAAAAGGGCTTGGTGTTCCCATTACATAATCAGACAGCTGTTTTCATAATGAAATGGTTGTTGTTCTTATATAATTGTACCAGAGCGCATTGCTGTAGGGTTGTTTTTTGTCTTCCCCTACACACTGTTGTAGTGCAAGTATGTTACAGAAATTAAATGTGTTGCAGGAGAAAATGGTGGGAGGAATAATAGAGAGATCTAAATCTGGAGTCACAAAAAACAGGAAATTAGAACCGAAGAGAGTCCCATCTTGTTTTTTGACCATCGTTTTTGAAACAAATTAATAAAAGCTGAGTCAAATGCATAGCCTCAAGAACAAAAAAACCCCAACAACCCCTACTGCACCAAGGCAGAAGCAACAATACAAGAATGCAGGATATGTTACATTTAATGTGAAACACAAAACAAAAATATGTATGTGTAACCTCTATCTGTGGGTTCTGTGGGGCAGAACTTGGAATGAGTTTGCAACAACAAATTTTAAAAACAAAATAGTTTACTTTCTTAACATATAACATATAACATCAACATTTAACATCACACTTCAAGGTCCTGTTCAGGTTGCATTTTCGAGTCCTTATATTTACAGTCTACTGATATTGCCAAGTCCAATTCTTCTTTGCTGGTGGTTGGTTTTGAAGACTTCAGAGGCTTGGTGAATGGGATTCAAGGTGTTGAAGGTTCCCAGAAAACTCTCAGCATTTACATACACAAAAACCCTTAAACAAGGTGTTAAGGGCTTAATAAAATCAATCAAGGTCCGAGTCTGGTAGCCTTGACTCCTCCAAATTACATGAGCTCTGCAGCCTCTTGCTGCTTTGAGTCTCCACCCCTTTCTGGGTCAACCCATTCTGAGCATGGGGGGTTACATTTGCGCACCCCAAAAAAGTGCATAGACAACTACATTAGTCTAACATGAAAATTCCATAAGAGAATCACTGGTAATTCAACTGGTCTTAAGTCCAAAAGATTCTATATGGTACTGAAATAGTGCCCCATAAAACAGGGTCCCCTTGTCTATGTGGTACTTAAAAAGTGTCCTGTAGAAAAGGGTCCTCTTGTAATTGCTGGCAGATTCACTGATTAGTCATGTGGGGCCAGAGCCACCTCTCTGGTCCTACACAGCTGGGTTAGTTTTAAGAAAAACTAAGTTAGAAATAACAGCACAAGGCATCTGAAATTAGAAAACAAACAGACAGTTTACTTGACAGAATATAGCAAGTTACAGAATGTGAACACTCCCCAGTGCCCTCGAGTGATAGAACAGAATTTAGAACGTTACAGAATACAGATAAGTTACAGAAGGTGACCTCTCCCGAAGGAGGCACACCCCAATACAATGTTTAGAATGTTACAGGAGATTGCCTTCTCCTGGGTGGCTCTCGAAGGAGGCACACGGCCAGTAGAGGAAGACCTGAATTTTTGTAGATTCAAAGACGTCACACAGTCCATCCCCTTACTCTACGTATTATGATCCATATGTGTTCAAACTCCATTGGTCAGATCTGTCTCCTTGTCACAAATAAAGACAGCCTATATTTCTACGTCACATTCCTTCTGTAATTCAAACGCTACATGCTGTTAGTTTATGGCCTCTACGCATATACAAAGGATAGTAATAAAAGGTAGCTTGTTCCTCCAAGAAAAACCCATTCTCTGAGTTTGGCTCTCAGAGAGAGAGCTATGCCTAAAGGGCATGCAGGACATTCTTTTGGATCATAAAACGTCCCTTTCTCCCAACATGATTCTAACACTTATACAATGATTCTAAGACAATAGAGTTATAGTGAAATACAAATACATGTAAATATGTCATTTATCATTTGTGTGTTCATTCAACTATATAGAAAAACCACTTTGTAATTTAACTAATCACATTGGTTTAGCTAGTTCTAACCCAAAAACCCAACCAAGAAAACAAGGTAATAAAATTGCATCTTGTCTTCTGTCACGTAGGCCCTCAGTGCCAAGATACCAAAAGATGTTATCTTGCTGGCCTGCATATTCACTGAGAAACCTGGTGACATTCCTTTGACCTGTTGCTAAAACATGCAGGTTTCTGCTGGTCTCCTACACAGAAGCTCCATTTTGATTCATTGCAATCTCTGGTTCATTTGGATTAATCTTCCTTGATTAAACAATTTTAATACACATTCTGGCCCATCTCCACAGTCACATATGAAAGTCACCCATGAACAATGAAAATGGGGAATTCTGGATAAGAGACCCATTTTGCCCTCAGTGTCAAGAGCTTTATCACTTCCAACAACTTAGTAGTATGTCCAGACTTGGGAATTAGTATGAGGCATCTACTAAGAACATAAGAACAGCTGGATCAGACCAGAGTCCATCTAGTCCAGCTCTCTGTTACTCACAGTGGCCCACCAGGTGCCTCAGAGAACAATGTTTTCAAATAGCCAAATGGGTTTGGCTGGCTGCTACAAGGGCCAGGGCTTTTTTGGGCCTGGCCTCTACCTGGTGGAATGAGCTCCCAGCTGAGATCAGGGCCCTGCAGGACATTGGTGAGTTCCACAGGGCCTGTAAGACTGAGCTCTTCCACCAGGCTCTTATACCTTGCCAGCCGGCCTGACTGGAACATCGTCATCTCCCATGGGTGCCTATTACGGGGTTTTTATTGCCATCTGCTTATTTATTGATTGTTCTACTGGATGAAGTTTTAATTGATATGGTTGCGGTTTTATTGGTTTTATATTGTATTGTTTTATTTAGCTTGTGTTGATGTTCACCATCCTGAGCCCTATTGAGAAGGGCGGGATATAAATCGAATGAATGAATGAATGAATGAATGAATGAATGAATGAATGAATGAATGAATGAAGTCTGTCCCCTCCCCTACAGAGGATTTTCAGGCCTCTGGAAATGCTTGTGGACCCTCAGGGGCTCCAAGGCCGCAGTTTGAGATAAAGCCCTGCCACCATTACACTGGGGTGAAATTTGAGGTGGTCTGAACCTCTTAATCCAGTGATGGCGAACCTTTTTGAGACCGAGTGCCCAAACCGCAACCCAAACCCCGCTTATTTATCGCAAAGTGCCAACCCGGCAATTTAACCTGAATGCTGAGGTTTTAGTTCAGAAAAAACCAGTTGGCTCCCTCTTCTTCCGCCCCACCCGCTCGTGCGGGGGCCAGCCTGCTGTAGCCTCCAGGAAGTCCCGCGCGCACCGCTCTGTGCCTCTCTAGCATCTCTGCCTCCTCTGCGCCCCTCCCCCTCAGGCAGCAGCCACCAGAGCACAGACACCAGGCCCACCAGCCGAGTCCTCCCTGCTCACCACAGTGCGCGCACATCGTGCTCACTGGCCCAGGCCACCCGCCCACATGATGAACTCTGTGTGTGCGTGCCCACAGAGAGGGCTCCGAGTGCCACCTCTGGCACCCGTGCCATAGGTTCGCCATCACTGTCTTAATCACTATGTAACGCTGGCATCATCCTGCAATGGAGATACAACATAGCTGAAAGATGCTGTCTGGAAACACGAAATCATATGTCTTCCACTTCAGAGGATATTCCTCTTTTCTCTGTTTTTGAGTACCATCATGGAAGGCGAGCCCCAGAATCTTCAAACACCTCCCATCGAGTTCAAAGCACTGTGCCTTCCCTGAACGAGGAATTATTATATTGCATCTGACAGGACACCTGCCATTTTGCACCTCGCTGGTTTTAATCTCATGAATAAACAGAGTGCTAATTGTTTTGTCTTAAGGGGAAATCGGGTAGGGAAGGCGTTTGAAGCCAGGCCTGGATTTTCGTTTTATTATTTTTCGTAATTTCATTTGTTTTTGCATGCAGACACACGCACACAAATTGCTGTTCAACCTGTGCCATGTTTGGTTAGCAGCAGGTGTGTTATTGCCTGGCTATTTGAAGCGTAAATGGTCTCTGTTCAGTGTTGTTTTGGCTGAAAAATCAAATGATGGGTTCATGCAGATATGTTGACAGGACAGTAATAAGTCGGGGGACTTAATTCTTTAACATCCTTTGCAATTCACTTAAAAGTGACCCTTCCCTGTGATCATAGTCTAACTTCTGTTTCAGCCCCCATAACTCAATTCAAAATGGAGAACATTTAACCAGATTGGTTTTTTCACTTATCTAAGCAAAGTCAGGGCTTACTAATGAAATTACATTATCATAAATCCAAACTGAGATATTAGTGGGATTAATTTTTTTTAAATGTCATGTACTAGACTTGTCAAGAATTATTTAATTTCTATCTCTGTTATCAGTCTAATTGCTACTAATCAAAAACTTAGACCTTTTGATTCCATGCATAAAAATGGATTCATTTACTTTTTAAGGAGGTTCTCTACTTTTAAGGAGGTTCTCTACTTTTAAGGAGGTTCTCTACTTTTAAGGAGCTTACTTTTTAAGGAGCAGCCGTGGCGTAGGAGGTTAAGAGCTCGTGTATCAAATCCGGAGGAACCGGGTTTGATTCCCAGCTCTGCCGCCTGAGCCGTGGAGGCTTATCTGGGGAATTCAGATTAGCCTGTGCACTCCCACACACGCCAGCTGGGTGACCTTGGACTAGTCACAGCTTTTCGGAGCTCTCTCATTCCCACCTACCTCACAGGGTGTTTGTTGTGAGGGGGGAAGGGCAAGGAGATTGTAAGCCCCTTTGAGTCTCCTGAAGGAGAGAAAGGGGGTATATAAATCCAAACTCTTCTTCTTCTTCTCTTGGGCCATTACTCTATGACCGTGGTGGTGAACCTTTGGCATCTCTTGGGCCTTTACTCTATTAGATATTTGACTGAAAGAGTACGGCCCAATTGGCCATGCTGGCAGGGGCTGATGGGAATTGTAGTCCATAACATCTGGAGTGCCAAAGGTTCGCCACCACTGCTCTATGAATACTAGTATCCCGAAATACATTCCGTGCTGCTTGGGCTACAGATGATGTAGTTCGAGGTAGCTGCTCTTGGGAAACTTATTGTTCCATACAGTAAATCTTGTTACTGAAAAACAAACATTTCATAGTCCAGATAGTGCCTTCACTGGGCTCTCTTAAAAGTCTGTCCTGGATTCACAGACCTATGACATTCCCATTCGAATTATTAAGTAGGGCAAGTTCTATAAGTGCACGCATGTTTGGTAAAGTAAGCATTATCCGTTCTAGAATGCCTTCCTGGTATTAAAAGAAATGGGGAAAATAAACACAAATACTAAGTGCCAATTTTGAAAAGAAAAAAACTCTACACAGGAGTTAGCTGTGGAATTTTATTTTTTAAAATCTCATCTCTGCTGCAGGGGAATGTGTTGGTCCCTGAGGCTGCAACTGAGTTCTGTGTTAAAGTTTGGAACAAGGTGAGGTGGAATTGTGCCAACATGGACTATCATCCCGATTCTGCTTCAGTAGATTCCGTGTTGCTTTTAAATTTGCATCGCTTCTGTGCATCCCAGTAACCTGCAGCTTTCAAAGGCTCTAGCTTTCCTTCGAAATTCAGGGAGCAAATGCATTCAAAAGCTTTTCAAGGGGTGTAGCTTCCCCTTGAAAAACAGTTTCATCCCAAATGAGCACAAAAAAAAATCACATTTGGCTTGCAGCTACAAACTGGCCGATTTGCTCTCAATTTCTAATGATTATGACTCAACATTGTGCAACTTTGCTCCTTTTTTGAGGATCAAATGCCAATGGCTGTGCAATTATCTTGATTGAGAAGTTGATTATTCTGAAAGCTCCCGTGATGATAATGACCTCACATTCCTAATTGTGCCTTTCGTGCCCAAGTACTTCACAGGCATTGATAGGCAAAGCAGTGCCAAAGAATAATTTTCAGATATACCTGAGGTGCAGACACCCAATTCCCCCCCCCCTTCTATGAAATATAACAACTCTTCAAGTTAACACTGTGATTCTCAAAGCGTACGTCGGGTCTCCTTAAAGTAGTTGCAAAGCCGTTCTTGGGTCGTTTCCCCACTAACCTGCTGCTGCGCGCTACTCTCCTCAAGTAGCGCGGGGTCCCCCGGCACTCCTCACTACAGGGGCGGCGACAACGCAGCTGCCCCGACGCTGCCGCTGTCGCGCCCCCTCAGAGCGCGTCATTCCTGGCGCTCCTCAAAATGGCGCCTTTTGATGACCCCATGCAGAGCACGGGGCCGTGGGGAAGCCAGGGAGCGCGCCAGAAATGATGCACGCTGGGAGTAGCACGCAGCAAAGGGTGGTCGAGGTAAGTGGGGAAACGACCTTAAACTAGTTTTGTGATGTGTTCTCTCAGTTAAGGCAGGGCGTAGCGCCAATGGGGTGGGGTGGTGCGATGCCCCGGGCGCGTGCTGCAGCAGTGGCATGGAGGGAGCAGGGTGGGGGCATTCTGGGAGTGGGGCACAGGCGGGTGGCTCCGCAGCAGGGGCAGAGGGCGCACGCACGCCCTGGGTGCAGTTTCCCCTTGCTCCCCCCCTGAGTTAAGGTGATGGGGAGCAGTATGGTTTAGCCTGATCTC
The DNA here is from genome assembly GCF_021028975.2 of Sphaerodactylus townsendi. NCBI lineage: Eukaryota > Metazoa > Chordata > Lepidosauria > Squamata > Sphaerodactylidae > Sphaerodactylus > Sphaerodactylus townsendi. The sequence goes on from NC_059431.1 coordinate 15,126,134, forward strand.
ATCGGATCTTGGAAACTAAGCACCATCAATACTTGAATGGGAGACCACCAAGAAATACCTTGCAGAGGAAGGCACCAGCAAACCATCCCTATGTCTGCCATAAGTCAGTTGCAACTTGTCAGCAAAACATGCCTTCTGTCAACTAAACATGGGCAAATCTCCCATCTGTGGGCCATGGACAGTTGATGACATGGGATTTTACATCTTGGAGCAGCCGTGGCATAGGAGGTTAAGAGCTCGTGTATCTAATCTGGAGGAACCAGGTTTGATTCCCAGCTCTGCCGCCTGAGCTGTGGAGGCTTCTCTGGGGAATTCAGATTAGCCTGTACACTCCCACACACACCAGCTGGGTGACCTTGGGCTAGTCACAGCTTCTCGGAGCTCTCTCAGCCCCACCTACCTCACAGGGTGTTTGTTGTGAGGGGGAAAGGGCAAGGAGATTGCAAGGCCCTTTGAGTCTCCTGCAGGAGAGAAAGGGGGGATATAAATCCAAACTCTTCTTCTTCTTCTTCTTCTTCTTCTTCTTCTTCTTCTTCTTCTTCTTCTTCTTCTTCTTCTTCTTCTTCTTCTTCTTCTTCTTCTTCTTAAGTAATTTTGAAGGTTCTATTATAGTGGCTAAGATGTTATGATACTGTGATAGTATGATATTGTTATGTCATGGAAGGTTGTTTTATATTGATTATAGCATGTTATGAAATGTCATTACATTGGTTATATTGTATGATTTAGTGATATTGTATGATTTAGTGAAAATTATGTTTTCTATCCCCACCCCATTTGTGTAATTCACCTCCTCAAAATGATTTCTGGCCACCAGTTTGTGATCATTCACAAGATTCACCTCCCCACCCCCCCCAATAAAAAATGACAGAAATAAGCAGGCGAGCTGACAGAGTAAGATCAGAAAATGGCACCAAGGAGGAGGTCCAGGAACTGTAGAGCGGCATGAGAAACATTTTAAAGAGATTCGCACAGCAAGTGAACTGAAAATGCTTCCCCAAAAGAATTGCTAAAGTGAAACCGTTTTCAGAAAAGAATTGCTAAAGAAGAGGATTCATTTGCAATGTTTTTAGGCTGAAAATAAAATGTTTTGGGGAAGTGGTTAAGAGCAGGTGCACTCTAATCTGAAGGTTTGATTCCCCGCTGTGCCACTTGACCTGTGGAGGCTTATCTGGTGAACCAGATTAGCTTGTGCACTCCAACACATGCCAACTGGGTGACCTTGGGCTAGCCACAGTTCCTCTCAGCTCTCTCAGCCCCACCTACCTCATAGGGTGTTTGTTGCGAGGTGGGGGAAGGGAAAGGAGATTGTAAGCCCCTTTGAGTCTCCTAACAGGAGAAAAAGGGGGATATAAATTCAAACTCTTCTTCTCTTCTTGGGGGGGAGGGGGGGAAACCATGCAGAGCTCCCCAGAAGAAACATTTTATTTCCTGCCTCAAAACGGTTTATTTCAGTTGTGCAGAAAGGGTCAAGGTGAGCTAGATTAATGGTTTGGCTCAGATTCAGATAGCTTCAATGTGTGCAGCAATGAAAAAGACTAGGATGGCTTTGCCTAAAGGTTGATTTGCAGTCTGTACCTCAGCGTAATTACTTGGAATTGAGTCCCACTTCATTAATTACTGAACTTGTAATAAGACTCACTGGCGTATAAATATATTTAGGACCGCAGCTCGACTCATTTGCGCTTACTTTAAAACTCTGCAAGTTTTAAATTAACTTAGTTTAAAACTCTACGAGTTTTAATTGAACTTAGTTTAAAGCTCTGCAAGTTTTAATTATGGAAAAAATGTAGTTTCAAGAGGAGAGCAAAGTGAATGAGGAAAACCGCAGCTGATCTAACAGCATAGGAATTTCAGGTTAGCGTCATGGTCCAACGCGGTGACAGTGAAGACTCCTCAGCTGGCAGTAGAAGATCAACAGGGAAATTGAGGATCATGGGAGGTGCAGCCGATAGTTGACTTAGAGCAGTGATGGCAAACCTTTTCGAGACCGAGTGCCCAAATTGCAACCCAAAACCCACTTATTTATTGCAAAGTGCCAACGCAGCAATTTAACCTGAATAACCCCCTCGAGCAAGGGCCAGCCTGCTGTAGCCCCCACCAAGTCCCACATCTGCCACTCTGTGCCTCTCTAGCATCTCTGCCACCTCGCCCCCCCCCCCCGGGTAGCAGCCACCTGGAGCACAGGCACCAGGCCCACCAGCCGAGTCCTCTCTGCTCGCTGAGGTGCACGCACATCAAGTCCAGTGGCCCAGTCCAACCTAGATGTGTGTGTGTGTGTGGCCGATTTCAAGACAAACTCTGTTTGCGCGTCCCCACAGAGAGGGCTCTGAATGCCACCTCTGGCACCCGTGCCATAGGTTCGCCACCACTGACTTAGAGGCACTTCCCACCCCTGACTCTGAGGCGGCCAGGACAGTCCAGCCACCCAGCCCTGGCTTTCCAGGGTCACCAGCCTCCTTGAAATTCCTTAGAAAGAGACTGAGGAAAGAACGACAGGCCCAAAGATGCAGAGCACACTTGGTTGCTCAGCACACGCTGCAAGCTGACAGCGGAGACTAGTGGTGTAGCTGGTAAGAGCAGGTGCACTCTGATCTGGAGGAACCGGGTTTGATTCTCTACTCTGCCGCTTGAGTTGTGGAGGCTTGTCTGGGGAATTCAGATTAGCCTGTACACTCCCACACACGCCAGCTGGGTGACCTTGGGCTAGTCACAGCTTTTCGGAGCTCTCTCAGCCCCACCCGCCTCACAGGGTGTTTGTTGTGAGGGGTGGGAGGGCAAGGAGATTGTAAGCCCCTTTGAGTCTCCTATAGGACAGAAAGGGGGGATATAAATCCAAACTCTTCTTCTTCTTCTTCTTTGCAGGAGAGGCAGGCTGTATGCATGAGTTCTAAGGTTTGATTCCCCACTCCTCCACCTGAGTGGCAGAAGGCTTATCTGGTGAAACAGATGTGTTTCCACACTCCTACATTCCTGCCGGGTGACCTTGGGCTAGTCACAGTTCTCTCTGAACTCTCTCAGCCCCACCTACCTCACAATGTGTTTGTTGTGAGGAGAAGGGAAAGGAGCTTGTAAACCTCCTTGAGTCTCCTTACAGGAGAGAAAATCCAAACGCTTCTTCTTCTATTGCTGTTGGCAGTAGAGTATAGGACACACAATAGTGGGTATAAATTATGGGCAGAAAGATACTGGCTGGCCATTAGGATTTTTTTAATTACTGAGAGAGTAGTTCAGCAGAGGAATCAGCTACCTTTGCAGGAGAGGCAGGCTATATGCATGAGTTCTAATCTGGAGAACCAGGTTTGATTCCCCACTCCTCCACCTGAGTGGCAGAGGCTTACCTGGTGAATCAGATGTGTTTCCACACTCCTACATTCCTGCTGGGTGACCTTGGGCTAGTCACAGTTCTCTCTGAACTCTCTCAGCCCCACCTACCTCCCAAGGTGTCTGTTGTGGGGAGAGGAAGAGAAAGGAGCTTGTAAGCCACCTTGAGTCTCCTTACAGAAGAGAAAGGTGGGGTATAAATCCAAACTCCCCCTCCTTCCTCCTTTTTTCCTTTTTCTCTTCTTCTTCTTCCTCCTCTTCTTCCTCCTCCTCCTCTTCTTCTTCCTCTTCTTCCTCCTCCTCCTCCTTGGTGGCTTTAAAGCCTCCTGGAAGGAAGTACTGGGTGTGGATGCAGTTAGTTCAACGAATTCTAACCCTGCTGTCACCCTCCTGATTGATTCCTGGAACTTTAACCCTTGGACTGTATTACTGGCTGCTGTAAATTCTTTGGCTTCCTCGACCTGGACTGTTTGGCTATCCTTGTGGGATTCCCTCTGGACTGTTCAACCAATGAGAGTTGAGTGAGAGATGCTGCAACCGGATACCAGAAGTTGGCAGGCAGCCAGGACAGTTCGACCAGGAAGTTTGGGATGAGAATTTATCCGGCACACACTTGCCTTCTTAGAATATTCTTAGAATTGGAATTGACCAAAGATAGCTAGAGGTTCTCTTTTTTTTAATGTTATTGGAGAGATTGGAGAGCATCTTGCAGAGTTATGGATTTTCTGTCAAGGCATGGGGAGAAATTTACATAATTATCACAGTCTTACCTTCATAGGGAAGACATATTACTCTGCATCGGTTTTACATTGTTAATACTCTGTCTAGAATTTATTTTTCAAATTCTGTGATTCAAATAAGTTAGTCAGCTTTTTAAAATTTTACTGGACTTGTGATTTCTAGTTGTGATTGTGCTTTGGGAGAGGGGTCTTTGGAGGTGTGTGTGTGTGTGGGGGGTCTTGTTATTATGGTCCATGGGGGATAATGGGAACCCTGAGACCTCTACTTAAACTTTGTATAGGGACCTTGGAGAAGTGTTTGAAGGGTAGCATGACTTTTAGAATACTGAGGCTTCAGTATTCTGCAAAGCTGCTTGTCCCTTTGAGAAGTTCAGAATAAATGGTGCATTCACAAAATTGTGCTTCTCAAAATGCTGAATTATGTATCAGATTCTTCATCCCGCAATCCACGTTGCAATTGCAGGCTTGTAGTGTGCATACAATTCTGATGGGATTACAGCAAGGGAAGCTTTGACGTTTTATAAAATATGGCAGGACAGTAGTCATGGAAGTGTCATGATGACATTTGTACAGCCCCGTTTGCTGGAGAGCCATTGTGGTGGTGTAGGTAAGAGCAGTGGGGCCTTTCCCCACTTTTCCCTCAGCCGCCGTACTGCGCGCAATTCCCAGCGCGTGGCATCCCTGGGCGGGGTCATCAAAAGGCACCCTTTGCAAGAGCGCCAAGGGATGCCTCGCGCTGAGGGGGCGTGACAGCGGCAGCGTTGGGGCGGCTGCGCTGTCGCCGCCCCTCTAGTGGGGAGTGCCGGGGGAGCCCGCGCTACTCTCCTCAAGTAGCACGGGGCTTAAGGTAAGTGGGGAAAGGCCCGTGGACTCTAATCTGGCGGACTGGGTTATTTTCCCCACTCCTCCACTTGAGGTCTGCTGGGTGACCTTGAGCCAGTCACAGTTCTCTCAGAACTCTCCCAAGGGGAGGGGAAGGGAAGACACTTGTGAGCTGCTTTGAGAGTCCTTGTGGTAGAGAAAAGTGGGATATAAAAACCAATTCTTCTTCAGTAACCAAAAGTTCCCTATTGTGTGTGTGTTAATGGTTTCATGTAGGGATGTGCACCTACATAAAAATCGTATTTTTCATGTTCCTGTTCGGGGAAGGGCGCAAATATTGGTATTCCAATTTACTTGGCTCCCTTAATGCCGTTTCAGTCTTCGTGTTTGTGTTTTTCTTCCAGAATTTTCTGAAAGAGAATGTTCCGCAGCTTCATCTTTTTGTCCCTTTTAACAAGCAGTGGTGAATAAAGGGGTGATGAAAAGAGCCAGGGAGAAGGGAGAGGATCCAACTGCTCAAAGCTTTTGGCTGAGAAATGATCCTTTTATGTCAGATTTCCCCCCAATGCAGATGTACAATCACAAATATCTAATGGGCTTAAATGTCAAATCAACACTGTTTGAAGCACTGAGCCAAACTTGGCTTTGGATGCATCTTCTATGCCATTCTGATATTTTTTCCTTTTTTCCCCCAGGTCGTCATGGCGATGGAGCCTATTGGCCGGTTGACACAAATTTGATTGACAGAAGCAGCCTTAATGGTAAATAATATGGCCTAAAAACAATTCCCTACAAAGTTGGTTCCATTACTGCTGATTGTTTCACCAGGGCATTGATTTCTGTCTTCTCACTTCTGTCTCCCCGATTGAATACCCCTTAGAATCACTGGGTTATCTGATACAACTGGCTTTACCTTTTTGAAGATCCTTGGGCAACTTAGAAGAAGAAGAAGAGTTGGATTTATATCCTCCCTTTCTTTCTTGTAAGGAGACTCAAAGGGGCTTACAAACTCCTTGCCCTTCCCCCTTCACAACAAACACCCTGTGATGTAGGTGGGGCTGAGACAGCTCAGAAGAACTGTGACTAGCCCAAGGTCACCCAGCTGGTGTGTGTTGGAGTGCACAGGCTAATCTGAATTCCCCAGATAAGCCTCCACAGCTCAAGTGGCAGAGCAGGGAATCAAACCCGGTTCCTCCAGATTAGAGTATATCTGCTCTTAACCACTACGCCAGTGCTGCTCCTTAGCATAAAAAGTGCTCTTAATGACTAGAGGGTGAAGTTGGATGAGTGGTGAGTCACAGCAAGTCACACCGAAAAGGCCCTAGAATCCCCTTCAGTGTCATACATGGATGTAGGTAAGGGGGGATTCTCGGGTTTGAAACCCCCCCATTCATGTCCGAAGCTCCGCCCCACCGTTTGTGGGTTTTAAAAACATTTTAGTGCTTTTTTGGTTTTTGGCCTGCAGGGGGCGCATTGTTTGGGTTAACAGCACCAAACTTTCAGGGATTGTTTGGGGGATTCTCCTGATGATACTACCCAGGTTTGGTGAGGTTTGGTTCTGGGGGTCCAAAATTATGGACTCCCAAAGGGGGTGCCCCCATCCTCCATTGTTTCCAATGGGAGCTAATAGAAGATGGGGGCTACACTTTTGAGGTGTTGGCGTAGGACTTGAAAAACCCAGGTTCAAATACCAACTTACACACCTCATGGAAGCTTGCTGTGTCACCTTGCTGTGTCACACAGTCTCAATCTTGACCCTGGCAAGTATTTGGATGGGAGACCTCTAAGGGATACCAGGGGCATGCTGTGGAGGCAGGCAGTGGCAAACCTTCTCTGAACATCTCTTGCCTTGGAAACGGTTCAGAACAGTCGTAAGTCAGGTGTGGCTTGACAGAACCTCCCCCAAAACAACCTCTCAGTTCGTGGACCTCATAACTGCCAGCTGATAGATGATGTAGGCCATTCTTGGGCAGCCTGCTGTATCATGTGGGGGCAGAGCAACTCCAGGAACACTTTAATGATATGTATCTTCCCTTCCCCCATTTTCAGCTCTACTTATTTGAGAGAGGCAGTATCCCTCCTCCAGTGGTAACTCGCCAGTGCCCCCTCCAAGAGACGCCATGGAAACTAGTCAAAGAACAGGAATCTAAAGAAGCGGGTAGCAGACCAAATGATTAATTTTTTTTGGTCCTGGCCCCAACCTGCTGGAATGCCCCCCCCCAATCTGCTAGAACCCTCTGTCCTACAAGATCCAGTCCCTACAGGACCTGATGGGGGGCGGGGGGGGGAGAGGTATAGTCGCACATGAGGATGTTTTATCTCTGTTGAAAACTCCTTGGAGCTGTTAATCCTGTGTCTTGCGCTTGTAATGGCAAATGTTATCTTCAGGACCATGGATAGTTCTGAGGTAGAGAAATTGCTGCAGTGGGTTGGAGTGTGAATTATACCTACACTGTATTTGGTGAGTACTTCAAAAGAAAGTATTTCAGCCTTCTGTGGTTTTATGGGTTTTTGTTAGGGTGTTTGTGTGTGCATATGGAGAGAGGGCCTCTGACAGAAGATTTGTGGACAAGGAGGGGCCGCTGGCCAACTGGTTCTTTAGAGTTCTCAAGGTGCCTTATCTGGGACACTGACTTGGCCCCTTTGGATTGCATCACGGGCTTGATTCCCAGCTCTGCCACCTGAGCTGTGGAGGCTTATCTGCGGAATTCAGATTAGCCTGTACACTCCCACACATGCCAGCTGGGTGACCTTGGGCTAGTCACAGCTTCTCGGAGCTCTCTCAGCCCCACCTACCTCACAGGGTGTTTGTTGTGAGGGGGGAAGGGCAAGGAGATTGTCAGCCCCTTTGAGTCTCCTACAGGAGAGAAAGGGGGGATATAAATCCAAACTCTTCTTCTTCTTCTTCCTTAATGGTAAGAACCTTGATCATTCTGTGAATTCACTAGAATGATGAGCTTCTTTTTATGTGGCATCTTGCAGATTGGGATCTAAGTCCATAAGCAGGTGCCGTATGCATGCAGTTATAATGCCCACATACCACCCAGAGCTGGGCACACAGTGATGGAAAATGCCACCAAGTCACAGCTGACTTATGGCAACCCTGTAAGTTTTCAAGTGAAGATATTAACTTAAGTGGTTTGCCATTGTTTGACTCTATATAGCAACCCTTTGTGATGCTCCATGCAAGTACTAACTGGCACCAACCCTGGCTTTTCTATTGGGTCACCAAAATATCTTCAGAACATATGCGAGTTGAGTTGTTCCTAAACCTGCCTCACAGGCCTCAGCCAGGTTCAGTCTTATGCAGTGACTGATAATTGAGTAAATCTATTTCAGCTTTTGGGGGGTTGCCCTCAAAAGCCAAATAGATTGGCTCCAAAAAAATAGCCAAATGCATTTTGGTCTTTCTGCTTTCCTTGCAGTCTGTGGGGTTGGGAGACTTCCAGTCCAGCAGGAGCAGCAGTGACATAGGAGGTTAAGCGCTCGTGTATCTAATCTGGAGGAACCGGGTTTGATTCCCCGCTCTGCTGCCTCAGCTGTGGAGGCTTCTCTGGGGAATTCAGATTCGCCTGTGCACTCCCACACACGCCAGCTGGGTGATTTTGGGCTAGTCACAGCTTCTCGGAGCTCTCTCAGCCCCACCTACCTCACAGATGTTTGTTGTGAGGGGGGAAGGGCAAGGAGATTGTCAGCCCCTTTGAGTCTCCTGCAGGAGAGAAAGGGGGGATATAAATCCAAACTCCTCTTCTTCTTCTTCTCGCTTGTGAAGCCCGTTCCAACTTCGCAAGCAGGGAGGAGACCTTGCGCAGCTGAACGCAGGGGTCAGCTCAAACTATTTTGAAATACATCAATGAACATATAAACTATACATACAATGGACAACAGCAACAACAATTCGAGACCCCCACATACACTCATGCACAAAAAGGGAGAGAGATTCTCTGAACCAATGTATACACAACAAGTCTCTACCATGAGAACATCATATTCAATGAATTGCGCACAGTTGTGGGGTGAACAAATTGGCTGGTGGCCAATCTCCGATGGAGGTGGTCATATTGACTCTCATGGTAGAGACTTGTTGTGTATACATTGGTTCAGAGAATCTCTCTCCCTTTTTGTGCATGAGTGTATGTGGGGTCTCGAATTACTGTTGTTGTTGTCCATTGTATGTATAGTTTATATGCTCATCGATGTATTTTAAAATGTTTATATTAAACATGGAGTTTTTAATTCTGTATTAGAGCCAGACAGGGGATTTGCTGTTTATGACTGACATTTATACTGTCTCAGGTTTTGTTTTGTGTTGCACTGTCAGCTCAAACTATCCCTGTATTTAGCTGTGCAGGGCTTATATTTTTCAGGTTCATCTTTAACATTTTTGGAAAAGGTGAAAAAGACAACACAAAAAAATATTGGCTTTTGGGGGCTTTTTTTGAAAATTTTCTGGTCTTTTAACGTCAAACTGAAAATTACTACAACATAAACGTTGATCAATCCTAGTCATACCTGACTTATTGCAACCCCCAGCAAAGGACTTCCGAGGCATATGAAAAACAGATCTGGTTTGCCATGACCTTCCTCCACCATCTTCTTGTTGATCTTCCGCTCAAGCATCAACCTTGCTTGACTGCCCAGATCTGACAAGATCCAGCTATGCCATGCCACCTTCTCTTCAGATGGTGGGCTTTATACCCCTGATATATTGTGTCCTTTGATCCTTTGCTGGTTTAACCACAGGAATCAGGGCTGCTGTGCTGGTGTGATATCCTGACTGAACATGGCAGATCAAAAAGTACCAATTGTTATGGCTGTCACAGCTCCCTGAGCAAATTACTTATTTAGCAGCAGTGGCCTAGTGGTTAAGAGCAGGTGTACTCTAACCTGGAGGAACCGGGTTTGATTCCCCACTGAGCTGTGGAGGCTTATCTGAAGAATTCAGATTAGCCTATGCACTCCAACACATGCCAGATGGGTGACCTTGGGCTAGTCACAGTTCTTCTGAGCTCTCTCAGTCCTACCTACCTCACAGGGTGTCAGGCATAGCTGGGTCAAACTGTGCCTAGTGCGCAGTCTATATTTTCCACCCCCTAATGCCCCCACGTAGCACCCCACCCTCCCCCACGGCGCCCCCCTTCCCACACGTATCTTAATTTCTTTCCTTTTCCTACAATTTTTTCAGGCTGAAAAAAAAGGCCTATTCACATTTCAGGCTTAAAAACAGCCTGATGGGAACTATACTTACCAGGAGCCCCAAGGTCTCCTGGGAACTGTAGTTCCTCAGGCCATTTTTAGCCCGTACTGTGAACAGGCCTTTTTTTCAGCCTGAAAAAGTTCTAGGAAAAGGAAAGGAACTAAGGTAAGTGTGAGAAGGGGGTGGGGTTGCCGTGGGGGAAGGGGAGGGGCCTGGGGGGAATTTTCCACGCTCCTCCAGGCATGCACATGGTGCACTCCCTCGCCCCCTTGTAGCTGCGCTGCTACAGGGTGTTTGTTGTGAGTGGGGAATGGAAAGGAGATTGTAAGCCCCTTTGAGTCTCCTACAGGAGAGAAAGGGGGATATAAATCCAAACTCTTCCTCTTCTTCTACTACTACTATTTCAAGGTTCATAGGATCAGTTAGATCAGTTTCATAGCCTCACATTTTTTAGCCATTTTAGTGAGAAATCTGGACAAAGCTTTCCAGAGGGATTTGACCTAGTAAGCTTACTGAAGAAATGGGTATCAAAGGTATTATCCAGCGGAAACCCACAGTATATTTACAGTCCATTGTCATGTGAGGGTCTCATTGGAATCACCAGAGCAAAGTAGCTTCCCTGGGAAAAAAAAAGCTGCAGGAGATTAAGGAGGGAAATGGAATAGATAATTGAGAAAAATTAATTATCTCTTGGCAGCTTCTACCATGACCGAGTTGTTGTTATACGTAGGGGAGGTTTATCAGATATAAACGGCAGAGCCAGGAAATTGCACTTCACTAAGGAGCAGGTTCTGTTTTTTGTGTCTGTTTCCCCTCCACCCCAAATCAATTCTGACCTACTCTGAAGTCAGGAGACGTATAATATTTTCTGCCCTTTGGGACCAGCCCAATTACTAATGGAGCATTTAAGGAAGCATTTAAGGAAGTATCTCACTTGGCTTGAAAGCTCCTTGTTTAATGTCACCATAATTCCTCTGAAACTTGATGGCACTTGTAGAAATGTGGAGCTGGAAGGGACCTCAAGGGTCATCTAGTCCAACCCCTTGAACAGTACAGGAAATTCACAACTACCTACTTGTATAGATATGAAACTTCTGCTTATTCTATATAATCGTAGCAGTCCATCAAGATTTGGATCTGAGGCAAGAGGTTTGCCTCTAACGTCAGAAGCCAGCAGGTGTATTTCTGGGGTTTGGTTTAATGATCTGTACATTTTCAGAAAATCCTGGAAAGCCTATATAGATATTATTGGCTTTTTCAGGGGCTGTTGAAAATTTCCAAGTCTGGTGGACCCAAATCTGCAAAATACCAATGATTGGGTGGGGTTTGCTCGCCCCTATCATAGGTTGCAGATACAACACTAACGTGATATAAAAACAATGCTCTTGAATAGTTAATGTTGACATTGAATACAAAATTATAGCATTCCGAATCAGTAGCCAAAATATGATCTGAAGAATGAAGAAGAAGAAGAAGAAGAAGAAGAAGAAGAAGAAGAAGAAGAGGAAGAAGAGGAAGAAGAAGAAGAAGAAGAAGAAGAAGAAGAAGAAGAAGAAGAAGAAGAAGAAGAAGAAGAAGAAGAAGAAGAAGAAGAAGAAGAGTTGGATTTATATCCCTCCTTTCTCAAAGGGGCTTACAAACTCCTTTCCCTTCCCCCCTCACAACAAACACCTTGTAAGGTAGGTGAGGCTAAGAGAGCTCAGAAGAACTGTGACTAGCCCAAGGTCACCCAACTGCAGTGTGTGGGAGTGTACAGGCTAATCTGAATCCCCCAGAGAAGCCTCCACAGCTCAAGCGGCAGATCGGGGAATCAAACCCGGTTCCTCCAGTTTAGAGTACACCTGCTCTTAACCACTTCGCCACTGCTAAGGATTAAAAAAGAAAAAAGGCTAAAAGCCCATTTTGATGCACCTCACAACTTCCTCTGGTATGGAAGAGCTCTTCTGCCTTTCCATAATATACAAATTGGGAAAATCCACACAAAACCTCTCCCTGTTCCCTGGAGTGCGGCGCATCCTCACCCTAACTCCTCAGCATGTTACCTAAAGCCAAGCTGGAAAATACAAAATTAGTACAAGTCACTCCCTTGATTATATATGACTAATTATCCTCTGGACCACAAGATGAAGAACACGCACCACATTCTGTCTCTTTTATTAAAAGCTATAGTTAGCAGTGGATGAATGACTTTTCTTTTGTGCGTTCGGCAGGCGAGCCAGAGATGGTATCTTTGAATCAGTGCTGTTTAATTAGGTCTCCGCATTGTTTGGTACCTGAGAATTTTCTTTATCAGAACCTGAGTAGACAAGAGGTCTTGGCTGTGGATATCATACTGCATCATTAGTGACAGATGCAGTGCTCCATGTGTTCATTTGAGATGTAACCTTTAAAGTAGGTATCCCCGGATTCAAAATGACTTTGTTTTCAAGGAAATCAGCCAAGATGCCTTTAATGCTTCCATTACCGCTGTTTTTAAAGGGATTTTAGTACTCATTTTTAAAATTGATGGAGCCTGAATAATTTGTAATTTATTTACATGTAGTTAGTTTTTGCTCCCTTGTCTGGTTGTATTGCAGTGGAATTTTATGCTGTACGCCGCCCAGAGCCCCCCGGGGATACGGCAGTATAGAAAACCAAATAATAAAATAAATAAATAAATAAATAAATGCTCAATCTGTGGTAAAAAGAGCAGGAATAGTTACCATATAAGAAGCAGAATAATCACTGCTTTATCTGATTTATGTTGTTCGCCGCCCTGAGCCCTATTGGGAAGGACCGGATATAAAATTAAAAATAAATAAATAAATAAATAAATATAATCATAGCATAATAATCTGATAGGATATATTTTGATGTCCAATTGTTTGCCTTGATCTATTGTCTGAAACAAAAAGTGTTCCCTGGGTCAAGTCTGATATATCCCTGTGATGTTTGAGAAGAGAATGCTTTTGAATGAAGGGGGCTAAAGCGATATAGATTAATATAACATACTTTGTGGCAGATTGTGAGCTGACGTTTCTAACAGGCACTCAAATTAGCCAACAGACTGGAGGTTCATTATCCCTTAAACACCAGCAGGCAGGGAAGTAAAAATCAGTCTCGTCTGTTTTCTTATCATTCAGAGAGAATGTTAATAATCTAATGAGCCTCCCCAAATCCTAGGTAATGGCCATTACCGTGTTTCCCTGAATATAAGACAGTGTCTTATATTAATTTTTGCTCCCAAAGATGCGCTATGTCTTATTTTCAGGGGATGTCTTATTTTTCTGTGTTCTGTTCGTCGGGCATGCTTCCAAACAAAAACTTTGCTATGTCTTACTTTCAGGGGATGCCTTGTATTTCGCACTTCAGCAAAATCTCTACTGTGTCTTATTTTTTGGGGATGTCTTATATTAGGGGAAACAGGGTAGTACCAAATAGCGAACGAGTGCCTGACTTGAAATGGCTTCAGTCTCTTCTTGTTTGTTGCGCTGTGTGATGCATCCAAACATAAATCCCCCCAAGTTTTACGATGCCATTCTGAAACCCTGCCTACTCTTTGAGGTGGAATTCACATGCCCGTGGCAGGCATTAAATTGTATCTCTTTTTATGGGTAGTTTCTTAAAAAAGGATGAGCGGAGTAAATTTGTGACGGTGGAACGTCGAGCAGTTTGTCTTTTGTGCATCAAGTAAGTAGGATATTTGCCATAAACCATGACCTTTTGTCGCTCATGTCACAGATCTGTTTCTGCAGCATTAAACATCCAAATGACTTGTGGGGAATTTTTTTACCCTAGGTTGGAAACTTTGGCTTCTTTCTGAAATATCTGCCAACTCTCTCTGTTGCTCCTCCATGGGATGTCTCCTGGCCCAAACCCCTGGCAGGGTGTAGTGGTTAAGAGCAGGTGGATTCTAATCTAGAGAACCGGGTTTGATTCCCCACTCGTCCACCTGAGTGGCGGGGTCTTATCTGGTGAACCAGATGTGTTTCCGCACTCCTACATTCCTGCTGGATTAGTTACAGTTCTTTAGAACACTCTCAGCCCCACCTACATCACAAGGTGTCTGTTGTGGGGAAAGGAAAGGGGTTTGTAAGCTACCTCGAGTCTCCTTACAGGAGAGAAAGGTGGGTATAAATCCAAACTACTACTCCTCCTCCTTCATTAAAATGCATGATTGGATGTTGGAAATAACATGTTGTATGGTGGGGGTCTGGGATGGACCCCTATGGTGGCCCACTTCCTAATGTCCCTGTAAGATGCCCCCACTGACCTCAGGACCAAGAGGAAGGGGCAGGGGCAAAGTGAGTTGGAACTACACCCAGGGAAGGAGGGAGGAGGCAAGGGATTTATAAATCTAAGGATAAGCCAGGCTTGATTTCATCATGAAAAAATGGAACTTTGATCTTTGTTCAGAAGTATCACAAAAGCATGGTTTACTTGTACCTGTGACTCAGTTCAGATGTCCCATGAAATTATGCTTTAATTACATTAACTTTTAAATGACTTTCAGATGAACAGTGGGCTGCAAATTCTCTCTCAGTTGGTGCAAACTGGGATTAAATTGATGTTTAGATTTCAGGAAGGTTGGCTGGGGGTGAGGGGAAGAGAAAGACTTCTATGTACTCACATATCTTCAAGCAAGAGATGCAGAACGATATAGTCCCAGAGGTGGAATCCAGCAGGTTCTCACAGGTTCCCGAGAGTAGGTTACTAATTATTTGTGTGTGCCGAGAGGGGTTACTAATTGGTGATTTTGCCACGTGATTTTTGCTTTAGTTACACCCCTCCTCTCAGCAGTAGCGCGCAGAACTTGAAGCAGTCTAGTAGGAGGTGCACCAGCGTGCGTGGCAGCCTGCGCCTGCGTGCATTCGTTTCCCGCCCAAGGACCGGTGCAGCAGCTGCGTCCTTGCCACAGCCCCGCCCAGGAATGCCCAGCCATGCCCCCATCGTGCCCCGCCCAGCCCCATTGGCACTACGCCACAGTTTGAATCCCACCACCATGGGAACCTGTCACTAAAATTTTTGGATCCCACCACTGTATAGTCCAGCCTGATCTTGTGAAAACTTGGAAGCCAAGTAGTGTCAATACTTGGAAGGAAGACCTCCAAGGAAGACTCTGTGTAGGAAGGCAACGGCAAACCACCTTTGTTTCTCATTTGCCCTAAAAACCCCTTGTTGGGGTTGCCAAATGTTAGTTGTGACTTAAATGGCATATACTTAGGTAGTTGATCTCCCTGCCCAGACCTGGATGTCCCAAACTAGTTTGATCTCATCAGATCTCAGGAGCCAAGCATGGTTGGCCATGGTTTGTACTTGGACAGGAAACTACCAAGGAAGGCTGTGCAGAGGAAGCCAATGGCAAACCACCTCTGCTTAATCACTGGCCTTGAAAATCCCACCATGGATTGCTGTAAGTCAGCTGCAACTTGGTGGCACTTTACATGCACATTCCCAAACAAACGTTATGGGAAATTGGGATTTGATCCAAGGTTTCCTAAGGCCAATCCAGCCTTCAGTTTTACACTCCATGCATTGTGGAAGAAGATGGGGGAGGACCAAATGGAGTGAGAAGCCATAAGAACATAAGAACTAGCCTGCTGGATCAGACCAGAGTCCATCTAGTCCAGCACTCTGCTACTTGCAGTGGCCCACCAGGTGCCTTTGGGAGCTCACATGCAGGATGTGAAAGCAATGGCCTTCTGCTGCTGCTGCTGCTGCTGCTGCTGAGCACCTGGTTTGCTAAGGCATTTGCAATCTGAGATCAAGGAGGATCAAGATTGGTAGCCATAGATTGACTTCTCCTCCATGAAGCAAGGTCATTTCCATGCTGCATTTGGTGAAGTGAATCTGGTCCTCATTAGTCTTCATTAGCGGATAATAGCTGTGTCTTCTCTAGCAAAGATTTGTGACTCCTTCCCTTCCAGTCTGGATAATCTGTAGCCAACCCTTTCCTGTCACAGACTCTCACTGCAATTTATGTTCTTCCAGAACCTCCCATCGGACAGATGCATCCTCCCCATGGAAGTGTGACACCCCAGAAGAACAGCAATCTCCTCGTCATTATTGTGGTCACCGTTGGGGTCATGACGGTGGTGGTGGTGGTGATTGTGGCTGTGATCTGCACCAGGCGTTCATCAGCGCAGCAGAGGAAGTAAGTCATTGGATTGTCGAAGGTTGCCACGGCCGGATTCAACTGGTTGTTGTGGGTTTTCCGGGCTGGGCGGCCGGGGTCTACCAGATCTACCAGACCACGGCCACACAGCCTGGAAAACTCACAGCAACCAATAAGTTATTTGAATCAATGGATACCTGTTCTGCTCACCTGTCCATCCGACACTGGGTCAAGAATAACTTGTTTGTTTTCTTTGATTTTCATCTGAAAAGTAAATTGTGTAGGAATTCAAAGTAGATGACTTCTGAAAGGTCTGTGTTTGGAGGCTCCGGAGTGTTTCCTTCACAAAAAGCAACTGCAGAAGGGGAAATGTGATTAAAATTCGGACCCCAGCACCGGGGGGGGGGGGAGTTTAACCCTTTCTTCTGTCCTGTTTTTCCAAAATCATACCACTGGGGTACACCTTGTTCTGTTAGTAGAATAATGCATGCAACATTCAGGGTGTGGAGGAAAGGACCCAAACTACCTAATTATTGGTGGTGTTTCCTCCATGACCCATCATCTTCTCGTTTATTTTCTGTACCTTTGGCCAAGGCCAAACTTCCCATACCGATAAAAAACAGGGGTCTTGAATGACAGTTTCCATGGTCTAAATAGGGATGAGCACCCAAAACCTGAAAATAGGCCTTGCCTATTAGCTTTTTATCTCTGCTTCTTGTTCCCCTGCCATCTAGTTTGTCCTTCTCCCCATCCTGCTAGTTTATTTGTGTATTTATTCAAACCTTTATTAGCCATCATTCATTCTTAGGAAGCTCAAAGTGGCTTAGGATGTAAATAAAGCACATAAACGGAGCACATAAAAGTACATGAGAACCAAACTTAACATCACAGATACCCTTGTCCAAAGTCATGTTCGTCTTTACAAGTCAAACTCAAGCCTTGGATTAGGCTTGGGAGTGGATCAGTAGCCAGTGAAAATGCTGTAAAATTAGGGTCATGTTGTCCCAATAGCTGGACACTCTAGAGTGCCTGTAGTCCAACATCAGAATGCATTTGAGGTTCCACAGATGAGAAGAAAGGGGAAAGCAGATCAAACACCATGTATGTTTGTGATGTGTGGTATGTTCCAACTGGGGCGAATTTACACATGGGTTAAGAAATTATAATAAACACTTTGGTGGCAGAGTTATGTAAGAAGATAGAATCAGAGAGCCATAGAGCCCAAGGGCCATCAAGTCCAACCCCCTACCACGCAGGAACACACAATCAAAGCACTCCTGACAGATGGCCATCCAGCTTCTCTTTAAAAAACCTCCAAAGAAGGAGACTCCACCACACTCCGAGGTATTCAGAACATGGCATGTCAGCCAACCATGACTGAGGATCAGAAGTGTAGCTATCACTTCTTCTGAGAAGTGAGCTGTTGGTTAGATGGAGTCAGATTTTTTTAAATGTCCAACTGGCAGAAGTGAAAAATGTGCATAGATCTGTATGTCATCCGTAGACCCATCAGAACAGAAACAACAGTACTTATCATCACAGATTGACTGACAGAGGGGCTGTCCTGACAGATAGACCCACCAAAACAGAAACAACAGTACTTACCATCACAGATTGACTGACAGAGGGGCTGTCCTGACAGATAGACCCATCAAAACAGAAACAACAGTACTTACCCTGGGTCCACCAGATTGAGGCTGACCAGAGGGGCTGTCCACCTGGCAAGAATAGACCATCCAAGGCAAACAACGGTACTTACCCATCCCACAGATTGACTGGCGGTGTCACGGTAGATTGCCAGAGCCCATCAAAACAGAAACAACAGTACTTACCATCACAGATTGACTGACAGAGGGGCTGTCCTGACAGGTAGGCCCATCAAAACAGAAACAACAGTACTTACCATCACAGATTGACTGACAGAGGGGCTGTCCTGACAGATAGACCCATCAAAACAGAAACAACAGTACTTACCATCACAGATTGACTGACAGAGGGGCTGTCCTGACAGGTAGGCCACCTGCTCAGGAAGACCAACAGATGGAACAGGGAGGAGGAGGAGGCAAAAATGGAAGGGGCTAATCCAGGGGTAGGGAACCTGCGGCTCGAGAGCCGCATGCGGCTCTTCTGCCCTTGCACTGTGGCTCCACCGCCGGCCCCATCCTTGCCTGCCCTGCAGGCTCAGCGAGGCGAGCACACCAAGCAGCCGCACCCGGATTTGGCTGGTCCGGCGCTCACCCGAACTTCCCCTCTCCCCCGTTTCCGGAGCAGTGCGGAATTGCTTTCCTGGCGGCCAGCGAGGGCGAGGAACCACCCGACTTCATCCTTGCCATGCAAGCCTGGCTTTAGGGGAGGCGGGGGCAATCCATCAGCTTCTCAGAATGAGTGGAGTAAAAGGTAAAAAACCCCTATATCTATATATCTATATCTATATATCTATATCTATATATCTATATATATATATATATACACATATATATATACATACATACATATATATATATATATATATACATACATATATATATATATACATATACATATACACACACACACACACACACACACACACACACACACACACACACACACACACACATATATAGTGTTATGTTTATTTTAAATGTCAAAAATTATTTGCGGCTCCAAGTGTTTTCTTTTCCCGTGGGAAACGGGTCCAAATGGCTCTTTGAGTGTTAAAGGTTCCCTACCCCTGGGCTAATCCTAAACCTAACCCGCCCACCACTAAATTGATCATCTTCCCCCCTCCCCCGAAAAGCCATCAGTCTGTGACTATTATACCAGACCACTAGTTTGAACAAAGAGAAAGTTCTGTAGCTAAGGCAAGAAAACCAAGCATATGTTAAGAATGCCTTCCGGCACAGGAGTAACTAATCGTGACAAGCAGGCTTTGGGTATTGGAGCAGGCTGTGAAAGCTAGTGGATAGAAAATGAGGGAGCATCATCCAGATTCCCAGAGATTGTGTTCATCACCACGGCATCGTTAGGTTGTCAACCATTTTCCCTCGGGTCCTATCTCTGTTTGTAATTTCAGTCTGCCTGTCCGGTGTTCATCAGCCTTGACATTATGGTTTCAACCCCGGGCTGGCCGGTTCTCAGATGGGATGCAGAGGTGGGATCCAGCAGGTTCTCACAGGTTCCCAAGAGTAGGCTACTAATTATTTGTGTGTGCCGAGAGGGGGTTACTAGTTGGTGATTTTGCCACGTGATTTTTGCCTTAGTTACGCCCCTCCTCTCAGCAGTAGCGCGCAGAACTTGAAGCAGTCTAGCAGGAGGTGCACCGGTGTGCGTGGCAGCCTGCGCCTGAGTGCATTCGTTTCCTGCCCAAGGACCGGCGCAGCGGCTGCGTCCCTGCCACAGCCCCGCCCAGGAATGCCCCGCCCCCGGAATGCCCGGCCACGCCCCCGTCATGCCCCACCCAGCCCCATTGGCGCTACGCCACAGTTTGAATCCCACCACCATGGGAACCTGTTACTAAAAAATTTGGATCCCACCACTGCTGGGATGGATTTGGGCTGTGTGCGGTTGCAGGGAAGGCTCAGTTCCATTCCGGATCCAATGGAGTGACAATGCGCAAAATAAGAAATTTAGCGCGAAATCTGGGCAGCTGTAATACACCGTTTTGCTACGAGTCGCTGACGCCCCTTTACGGAGCCCATGCAAAACAAGGTCAGGAGGAGAAATCATTTCTTACCACAGACATGAACAGCGACACGCTGTCAGGTCAAATAAGGCCAATTGGAAAGGGCCTCCTTGGCTTCCTCGGTATCTGTTTACAGCTTCCCGTCGGCAAGCTCCCCACCTACTGGAAAGTTTGCAATATGGTGTAATAATGGGTTTGAATTGGAGAGGCAAAGATCCGAACTCCTTCGGGGCACCCAGCCAGCTATCCAAAGCCCTGATGCTAATGAATTATGAGCTCCCTTTTCACTTGTCATTTGCCATGTCAGGGAGCGTTAGAGGAGGGGAGGGAACAGCGCCATTGTGAAATTGTAACTATATGATAAACGCTAGGGGAGGATTGGCTAATAAAAAAACACTGGCGGGAATCCAATATGAGGGGCTGGTGTTAGAAAAAGAAGAGTAGATTTGTACCCCACCCTTCTCTACCGCAAGGAGTCTCCAAGTGGCTCACAAACTCCTTCCCTTCCACTCCCCACAACAGACACCTTGTAAGGTAGCTAGGGCTGAGAGATTTCTGAAAGAACTGTGATCAGCGCAAGGTCAGCCAGCAGGCTTCATGTGTAGGAGTGAGGAAAACAAACTCAGTTCACCAGTTCAGAGTCGATCGCTCATGTATAGGAGTGGGGAATCAAACCAGATTTTCCAAATTAGAGTCTACCACTCTTAACCACTACAAGATCCTGGTTCTCTCTCACTGGCTCTACTGCCATGGTGTAGTGGTTAAGAGCAGGTGGATTCTAATCTGGAGAACTGGGTTTGATTCCACACTCCTCTCCACCTGGGTGGCAGAGGCTTATCTGGTGAACCAGATGTGTTTCCACCCTCCTGCATTCCTGCTGGGTGGCCTTGGGTGAGTCACAGTTCTTGGTAACTCTCTCAGCCCCACCTACCTCACAAGGTGTCTGTTGTGGGGAGAGGAAGAGAAAGGAACTTGTAGGCCATCTTGAGTCTCCTTACAGGAGAGAAACATGGGGTATAAATCCATTCTTCTTAACCATGAAAGCCCTTCACAATCTTAGATTCTTTTATCTGCAAGACAGCCTCCATTCAGACATGCCCACAAGGAAGTTCCAGACCATAGATAAGGGATATTAGTAGTTCCTCAGCTCTGGTTGGTGAGAACTGTTTCTGTTCGGGCTTGGGTTTTCTCAAAGGCTGCTCCTGTTCTGTGGAACGAGGAAGGCCCCAGTGTTTCAAAGAGCTCTGGAAAACAGAGTTTTTTATGTGCGTTTGGTGGTTCATGAATGAAGGTCAGTTTAGTATGCGTTCGCATTTATTTATTTACAGCCAAGCTGGTACTCAAAGAGGCTTAGAATACCCTTCTTTTGTCCTCCATTTTCTCGCAACAACCCTGTGAAGCAGGCTAGGCGGAGAATTTGTGATGGCCCAAGGTTAACCAGTTAGAAATAGGGATTCAGACATGGGTTGCCCGGGGTCATAATTTGCCCCTTTATCTATTGGCCATGCTGTCAGGGGCTGATGGGAATTGTAGTCCATGAACATCTGGAGTGCCATAGGTTCGCCACCACAGCCCTAGTATGATTGATAATGAGTTGCTCTTCTTTGAACTGTACTGTGTGCTGAAATTTTAGCTGGTTTTAATGAAGCAAGCCGCCTATGGCTGATTCTGCACAGGCAACACTAACAGGTTAAAGGAACCTGTGCTGCCTGTGTCCCCATTTGCACAGTGGGTACAGGAACCAGCCAAGATCACTGGGATCACTGCAGCAGGAGGTAGCATAGTGTGTTTCCCTACAAACTACATGGTGTTTCCCTACAAACCATGCAGCTGAGAATCCCCTCCACCCAAGAATCCCTCCCACCTGAGAATTCCTCCCACCTAAGAATCCACCCAAACCCGAGAATCCCCTCCCCTACTTATTGGCACAACAAGTCAAGCCCCTATTAGAAAATCCACTCTAATGGCTGCCGTCTGGGGAATCCACCATAACAGTGGACGGAAGGAATAGGACATTTCCAACTTCCTGGAGTTCATACAGGCAAACAGGAAGCATCCCAAACCCAGGTGGAAGAAAAAAGTTGCTAATTTAGCAACTTTCATTTAACCCAGTTTCAGGCAAATATAATGGGTTAGAAGCATTTGGTAGGGCAGGTTCTGTAGGAGCTTCTCCTCGATCACGCTTTAAAAAAAACCCATTGTATTTGGCTTGTACGGAATCACCCAATGGATGCCAAACCACCAGCTTTCAGCCCTGAATGACCAACTTTGGTTCGCTAACTTGCTCAGACACAGAGCCAAGTCACCCTTTTGTATTTCAGTTCCTTCCGCTTGTATTGCACAAACTTGTCAGCACTGATTACGGAAAGTTTGCAGCCAGGTGCCGCTTTCCACGAAGTCCTTTGGCTTGACAGTAATTGAGAACGGTTTCCAAAACTGATGTGTGTACAAGGAGAACATATTCTGGGATGACTCATTCATTTCCAAGCCTTGTTATTGATGACCTTTCTTTCTAGAGTCTTGTCTCGAGTTCCTGTCACTGCTTATTATCAGCAAGACTGGTGGTAATTTGCCGAAATAAACAATGTCTCTGGAATATGATGTTTTCCCCCTTTTTCAGTCTAAGATAACAATAGTAACGCTGTACAAGAGCTGGACATTCATCTGGCACGACACCCTCATTATTTATATATCCAGTTTCGTGGAAAATTACTGAAATGTCTGTGGCATTTAGATTGGGTAAAATGATGAATTCTTGAACTTCAAAGCCTTGCTTAGCTTAAATATAAAAGTTGCTTTGGAATTTCAGATGGACAGTGGGCTTTTTTAGCAACTAGAGTGCTACTGATTCCCCTACAAAAAGAAAGTCTCAGATTCTCTCATTTGTGATGGTAAACCCACTATCAATTTCTCGTGGACAACATTTTCTCTTTCTCCAGGGTTACTTATTGTTGCAGGAAGTATCCAGAAAATGTTTCAGGCGGATAGGGGCCTGTTTCTTCTTAGATACCTACCGGTTTTGAAACAGAGCTCACACGACTTTCCTTGAGTTCGTTACACAGAACAAAGGAATAACTGCATGGATCATTGTTCTGCCCCTCCCCCCCCCCAGTGACTCTTTTGGAGGTGCCCTGTTCTCGGTTGGGACAGAAAGGGGGAGACACAAGCCAGTATCAACAGTTCTTATAATGTCTTTATTCATAGAGAGAAACAAGACCCTAACTCCTTCCTCGGGACTAACTATCAGAGTACTTCCTTGTCTTCAGGATGTTAGAAGCTGCAGACTTTGTCCTTTTCTGGCTGATTTCAGACAGTTCACTGTCTCTTTCTTCCTTTCAGCTCTGAAGTCTTGGTCTTTGCTCTCACTGCTGATAAACTTGGCTTCTTCTCTTTTGGACCACCATATAAACATACGGACTTCTCTTTAGACCACCATATAGATATATGGACGTCAGGAATATTAAGGGACCCCAGCTTCCCTTAGCACCTCATTGAGACTGACTGACTAACCTAAAACCGGGGTTGCTGGGTAAGGAAAGTCAATAGCCTATTGGGAAAAGTCTTAAAGGGGCAGGGACTAACTAAAATACCCTCCCATGGAAGACTTAACAGTAAAGCAAAACCACACTAACTGTGGGGAAACTAAAGTTTAAAGGGGAAATAACTGAAGGCTCTGTGGGGGTTAGGGTTAGGCTGACAATCATAGAATCACAGAGTTGGAATCACAGAGTTGGAAGGGGCCATGCTAGCAATCTAGTCCAATTCCCTGCTCAATGCAGGAGCAGCGTAAAGCATCCCTGACAAATGTTTGTCCAGCCACTGCTTGACGGCTGCCAATGAAGGGGAGCTGCCCACCTCTCTAGGCAGCCAGTTTCATTGCTGGACTACTCTTACTGTAAAAAAAAAGATCCTAATATCCAGCCGGTTACCTTTCCACTTGTAATTTAAACCCATTATTGTGATTTTCTATTCTCTGCTGCCAGCAGGAACAGCTCCCTATCCTCCTCTAAGTGTCAGCCTTTCAGATACTTAAAGAAGCAATTATGTCCCCCCTCAAGAGCAGGTGTACTCTAATCTGGAGGAACCGGGTTTGATTCCCCGCTCTGCCACTTGAGCTGTGGAGGCTTATCTGGGGAATTCAGTTTAGCCTGTACACTCCCACACACGCCAGTTGGGTGACCTTGGGCTAGTCACAGCTTCTCGGAGCTCTCTCAGCCCCACCTATCTCACAGGGTGTTTGTTGTGAGAGGGGAAGGGCAAGGAAATTGTAAGCCCCTTTGAGTCTCCTATAGGAAAGAAAGGGGGGATATAAATCCAATTCTTCTTCTTCTTCAACCTCCTCTTTTCCAGACTGAACATGCCCAAGTCCCCCAGCCTTTCTTCGCTAGGCTTGGTCCCCAGGCCCCTGATCATCTTCATCACTCTCCTTTGCACCTGCTCCATTCTGTCCTCACCTTTTTTTGAAACGAGGCCTCCAGAACGGCACACAGTGCTCCAAGTGCAGTCTGACCAACATGGTTTGCAGTGGGACTATGGCAACTTGCAGTCTGGATGTTATGCCTCTGTTGATACACTCCAAGATCACATTAGCTTTATCTGCCACCGCATCACACGAAATGCTCATATTGAGCTTGTGGTCCCTCACTACCTGACAGTGTGATCAACAGCCTGTGGTCTTTCCTCCTTTTTAAACTTGTTTTGCATCTGTGTCATACATCTCGGCTTAGAATTCCTTGTTTGCTGTCTGATGGAAGTAGCTAATACCCTCCTGCTATTGAAAGAACTTTTAATACAACAACATTTGTGTGTGGAATAAAAACATTTATTAACAAAATTGGTTCAAGGTAAACAAAAGCGTAAGGCGCAGCATGGGAGTCTGATCTTATGGAATGTGTACTGGGCAGCCAAATATAGCTGTCCCCCAGACACCTAAATTTTTCTCAGCACGCCTGCCGATGAAAAATTATGACGCACACTGGAGCAGCTGTGAGATTCCAGATGGGCGGTCGCCACTTCCTGAAGACTCCTTGCTGCCAGGGGCGCAAGCCATCTAAGCCCACGTCTGAGCAGGTGACCCCTTGGCTTGCTCCACCCCAAACTTCATGAGGAGGTTCCACCACAGCAGGTATTTTGCCCGCTGCCCACCAGCTAAAAATCAGTCCCCCATGCGCAAACCGCCATATAACAACAATAAAGCGCATGCACTAACACAGACCAGAAAACAGGGAGAGGTGGGTGGGAAACACGCATGTTTTCAGCAAATGGGGAGGTGGGGAGGCCGGGCCCAGGCTTAAATAGGCCACCCTATGTCAGGGCACGTCACTGCCTGGCGCCCATGACCTTCCAGGCCTCGTGTTGCCAGCAAGCTGAAGCCTCGCGAGCATAGAGGAGCTCGCAAGGCAAGGGGGAGGAGGCAGCCCCATGGAGGCTGTCTGTTCCCCATCAGCAATGGCAGCCGCGGTAAGTAATGGCTGTTCCTTCCTATCATTTATGCAGACACGTCCCTAATAATGTACTCTTTAGGTAAGCAGATTTGGAGGTCTTGATCTTTACTTATCTAAAAAAATAAAGGTGGAACACTTTTTTTAAAAAAAAAGAGCTATGTACAGATAATTTGCTTGTGTTCATGATTTAGATGAGAACATATTGTAATGCATATTCATAAAATTGCAAATTTAATATGTTGGGACCTGACAGTCTGGATCCTCCAATGGATTAAAAAAAGAACACATTTTAATCCAAGACTGAAATAAATGCAGCATATGCTGCAGAAGCAAGTGGCAAGCGAAAAAAAACAGAAACCTGCCACTAGCAGCTAGTTGTGCTAATTGAAAGGGTGATGTTCTTGGTAAGCGGTTGCGGCACCAAGAAGGCCGAGGCTTCCGAAGAGGAACGCCTCTGTTTCTGGAGAGAGCTGCTCAGCCACTGAGCATCAGCTGGCGAATAAACGGACTACCCTGTTGAGCTGCAGGCCTGCACGCCCTCGAGCCACGATCGACATTTCCTCTTGTTGGTCTCCTCCTATTCATCTTCCCAGCATATGCTGAC
The DNA here is from genome assembly GCF_021028975.2 of Sphaerodactylus townsendi. Lineage (NCBI taxonomy): Eukaryota > Metazoa > Chordata > Lepidosauria > Squamata > Sphaerodactylidae > Sphaerodactylus > Sphaerodactylus townsendi. Next base: position 15,152,023 of record NC_059431.1, read on the forward strand.
AGTCAGGGGCCGCTTGTCTAGCTGGAAGGGTGTTGGCAAGTCGCCCCAGCTGGAGCCGAAAGGGGTGCTTCTTCCTGAAACCAAATAAAGCAGCTGGGTACGAGGATAATCAGACACCTGGCATCCGGTTCCATTCCCCCCCCCCCCGCCCACCGGGAACTAAATATGTCACATCTGTAATACAGTTGTCTCAACCGGCATGAGAGGCAGGCCAGAAAAATCAGAAGCAATTGATCCTTTTGTTTTCATTGAACGCCGGACGGTCAACAGTTCGGAAATCCATCTTGCCACTGATGGCCAAAGACACCACAACGTTCGTGGCGTGGAGCTAGTTTGTTTTGTATAATTTTTTAATTGATTTCCTCAAAATAATGGTGCAGAAAGAGAAGATAGCAAACAGAAAAACAAGAAAAAATAACATAAGAATAATAAACAGGAAAATACCTCGCCGCTAAACTAAAATACAACAATCAAATGGAACTTAACGTTCTAACAGATTGACGTGTAAACATAATACCAGTTTGAGAGCCTTCTACCTATATTTATCCCATCTAGCGTTCTATTCTTAGATGATTTCTTCAACCCCCACTGATATATGTCAATTTAACAAATACTTGTAACTTAACTATTAACATATTTATGTTATTGGCTAAGGGGCTTTCCCCACTACAGAAGGGAGCTAAGGTCGACTCGTTTCCCTTCAGTGGAGGGTGATTCCAGGCTGTCCCCACAGCAACTGAGTTGGCCCCCTGGAACCAAGCTAAGTGAGCGGGATCATCTTGGTGCCTGTTTAGCTCCTCGATCGTGATTGGCGCTTGTGTTACTGCAGGAAACGGGAGCGTTTTTTTTTTACAGTTTTTACAGTTTACAGTTACATGCGCTTTCTGCCCGCCACGACTCTCCCGTTCTGTGCATGCCACAAAAGCGACTCGTGATTGGTTGAACGGATGAGGTGTCGTTTCGATGCTTCCCCACTTCGAAGCTTTGAAGCGGTATCGACCTTGTTCCGGCAGAAAAGTGTAATTCTGAGGGGGGGAACTGAGACAAAACAATGTTGAACTCGGTGGCAGTGGGGATTCACTGAGGCGAACCTAGGTAGAAACCAGTTCAACTCTGTCAGTGGGGAAAGCCCCTAAGCCTCAGGCTGAAAAAAAAATGCTTCTCACTTCTCATCAAACTCAGATTTTGACTTTCTGTTTACAGAATTTGTCAGTTTCGCATTGTAGCATATTCCCTTACTTTATCATCCCAAGTGACCGTATTTGGGTAACTCTTGGCCTTCCAGCTAGATGCTATTAACACTCTGGCATCCATTAACATATGCAAAAATAATTCATTCAGCTTCTTTGGAAAGGGCGTAGAGCTAGTTTGGAGTGCCTTGCCACCCTTCTCTATGCTTGTGAAGGGCAGAATGGCTTACCGTATTAAGGCCCCTTCCGCACATGCAGAACAATGCACTTTCAATCCACTTTCACAATTGTTTGCAAGTGGATTTTGCTATTCCGCACAGTCAAATCTAGTTGCAAAGTGCAATGAAAGTGGATCGAAAGTGCATTATTCTGCATGTGCGGAAGGGGCCTAAGTACATTCATTTGTCACTTCCACATGTTTCCAGCAGGGCCAGTAGTGGTGTGGAAACTGTCCACACTATCTTGGGCCCCTTCGGCACAGCAAAATAATGTGTTTTCAAACCACTTTCACAACTGTTTGCAAGTGGATTTTGCTATTCCGCACAGCTTCAAAGAGCACTGAAAGCAGTTTGAAAGTGCATTATTCTGCATGTGCGGGATGAGCCTTGAAGAAATGGGGCCCACACGGATGTCTAATCCATCTAATCGGCCTCCCTCCCCTCCCCTGCTCCTCCCCTCCCCTCTCCTCTCTTCTCCTTCTCCTTTTCCTTCCTTTTATTTGCACGAGTGTGGTTTTAAGGGATAACGTTCAATTTTAATCGCTATCCCATAGCGGAATTAATGGCACGGGGATGTGCTGTTGAATGTTATTGGTTTATTGATGTTTTAATTAACATTGCATCCTGCCTGGAGCCTAATTAGGGAAGGGTAACCCATGAAACAAACAAAGTTGAGGAGCTTCTTCTCTATGCTGCAGTCCCAGCATGCCGCTGTCACATAGATAAGGCTGATCCTGTCGGTGTTCCCCACTCAAGCCAACGTGGTGTAGTGGTTAAGAGCAGGTGCACTCTAATCTGGAGAACAGGGTTTGATTCCCCGCTCTGCCACTTGAGCTGTGGAGGCTTATCTGGTGAACCAGATTATCCTGTGCACTCCAACACATGCCAGCTAGGTGACCTTGGGCTAGTCACAGTTCTTTGGAGCTCTCTCAGCCCCACCTACCTCCCAGGGTGTTTGTTTTTTGGCAGGGAAGGGAAAGGAGATTGTAAGCCCCTTTGAGTCTCCTTGCAGGAGAGAAAGGGGGCAATATAAATTCAAACTCCTCCTCTTCTTCTTCAACTAGCAATCTGTGGAAAAGATGTGTATTACATGGGAAACCCCCACATGATCCATGGCACCCACAATGGGGCTATCCACTGATATTCCATAGTGACTTGGAAACCCAAGTTGGGATCACCCCATGGGAAAAGGCTGCTGTGCTTTTGTATGTATGAGAAAGGAAAATGTGGGGTGCCCCATGCTGTACATTAGAGCAATGACTTCGAGAAGACAGGAGAACACAGAGGTCTGATTTTAGTTCCATGCAGCAAGCGCAATGCGTGCCAGTCTGTAAAACATTATGAGATGAACAGAAAGCACCCTGGGGGAAATGGAATCTAGCCCTGAATTGGATAATTTCACTGGGATTGAACCTCTGACCATATGAAGCAGCAAAATCTGAAAGAGAACAAGCGTTTATACTGTCTGTCGGGAGCAGAAAAGAAAGTTGATCCACATCTGAGACAGTGATATTTCTTTCTCGTAATTTTTTTCCCATCTGCCTTACAGAAAACGGGCTACTCACAGTGTCGGCAAAAGGAAGGGCAGCCAGAAAGACCTGAGGCCTCCGGATCTTTGGATACACCACGAGGAGATGGAAATGAAGAACATTGAGAAACCGTCAGGTTCCGATCCATCGGGAAGGGACTCGCCGAGGCAGAGCTGCCAAGAACTCACTCCGGGCAGCCACAGCCAGTCTGAAACCCAGATGGGCACCAAGAATGCCTCACAGCCTGGTAATACTTCCAATGTCCTCTTTGCAAAAGTCTAGTTCAAACAAGCAAGTTCCTCACTTGTGTGTTGCTTGCTTGGAACTTGGGGACTCAGGGAAGAATGAACTTGTGGGAGGAGCCATGACTCAGTGGTACAGAATCGACTTTGTACACAGACAATCCCAGTTCAATTCCCCCCATCTCTAGCTCAAAAAAATGACATAGTAGTTAATGTGGAAAACCTTTGTCTGTGACCCGGGGGGGGGGGGGGGGTTCCTGGTAACTACATACCTGATTGCCATAAAGTCGCAACTGACTTATGGTGACCCCAATAAGGAGCTTTCATAAATTACCAGAGAGGCACGACTGCACTCCCTATGGTTGGCTTAAATTTCATGGAGTCATTAATGTGGGCGTTCCTATAGAAGACAGCATGGTGTAGCGGTTAAGAGTGATGGACTGTTATCGGGAGAACTGGGTCTGAGTCGGCTCTCCTCCACATGGGTGTTGGACTCTTACATGGTGAACTGGATTTCTTTCCCTGTTCTTACACATGAAGCTTGCTGAGTGACCTTGGGCCAGTCATGTTTTCCTCAAAACTCTCTCAGCCCCACCCACCTCACAAGTTAACTGGTGTGGAGAGAGGGAGAAACAGAGGCTGTTTCCGCACAGCAGCAGAAACGCACCCCCACCGTCATTAATTGTGCCAGTAGAGGCTCGGAGACCATTCACACCCTATCGTGTGAGCGGCCCCGAATTGCTCCCCTGCTGGAGAGGCCTCTGGGTCGGCCCCTTCCACTGACCTGTCTTGGGTCGGAGGGCAGCGTGGGCAGGTCTCTGCAGCCCTCCAGAGCAACGCTGGACAGGCAGGTCAGTGGAGGCGATGGGAAAAGCAACATCGTCCCACCGGTGCAGTTCACACCGCTCCGGCGGGAGGACACCACTTTACAAAAACCTTACTCAATGAGCGAGGTTTAAAACGGCGGCTTCACACCGTGCGAACGCTTCCCCAGGGACAGCGTTTTTGCAGTCCCTGGGGCGCTCTATTCCACCCATGCGGAAAGGGCCAGAGTTTGTAAGCCACTTTGAGACTCCTTACAGGAGAGAAAGGTGGGGTGTAAATCCGAATTCTTCTTTTTCAGCCCAGATTGAACAGCTTCCCTGAATCCTGTGGCCTGAAGTGACCTAGTCATTTTTATAATTTTAGTTTTATTAGTTTTATATGCTGCCCTTCCCCTCACAGGCTCAGGATGCCTTCCAGAAGCTCAATAAATGCAATAAAACAATTTAAAACATGATCTGAAACCAGATGATGACTAAACCACACAATATGGCTACCAATCTTATGGCTACCAATCTTGATCCTCTTTGAACTGAGATTGCAAATGCCTTAGCAGACCAGGTGCTCAGGAGCAACAGCCGCAGAAGGCCATTGCTTTCACATCCTGCATGTGAGCTCCCAAAGGCACCTGGTGGGCCACTGCGAGTAGCAGAGTGCTGGACTAGATGGACTCTGGTCTGATCCAGCAGGCTTGTTCTTATGTTCTTAATATAAAACTAGCCTACAGAAGGGAAGGGAAGATAGATGAAAGTGGGGTGAATATCATCCAGCTGCTGATAGCTAGCAAGTGTGTAAAATATGCAGTTACGGTAAGTCACAGCCAGCGTGGTGTATTGATTAAAAGCAGTGGATTCTACTCTGGAGTATCAAGTTTGATTCCTCGCTCCTCCACCTGAGCTGCAGACTCTAATCTGGTGAACTGGATTTGTTTCCCAGGGCCTAAACACAAAGCCTGCTGGGTGACCTTGGGCTAGTCCAGAGGTTGGGAACCCGCGGCTCGCGAGCCGCATGCGGCTCTTCCGCCGCTGTTCTGCGGCTCCATCAGCCAAGCCGCGGGGCCCCTCTTCACCCGCCCTGCGAGGAGCAGGGCGGGCGCATCGTTCCCCTGGTGGCCGGCCCGGCCGAGCCGCCCGGAGCACCTCTTCTCCACGCCCACACTCTGCTTAAGGGAGCAGAGGCGAGGCGCATCACTCGCCCGGCAGCCGGCAAGGCCGAGCCGCCGGGCCTATCTACGCCTGCCCTGCAGGCGGGTGTGTGTGTGTGAGCGGGCGGAGGGGGGGCGCGAGCGAGCAAGTGGGCGGGGGAGCGGAGGGGGGGCGTGCCAGCGAGTGGGGGGGTGAGGGGGGGGTGAGCCAAATGGCTCTTTGAGGGGAAAAGGTTCCCGACCCCTGGGCTAGTCGCAGTTTTCTCAGGACTGTCTCTCGGCCTCACCTACCTTGTTGTGGGGAGGGGAAGGGAAAGGAGTTTGTAAGCCCCTTTGAGTCTCCTTACAGGAGGGAAAGGCAGGGTATAAATCCAAACTCTTCTTTTTATGGTGACCCAAGCAAGGGGATTTCAAGGCATGTGAGAAGCAGAGTTGTTTTGCTGTTGCCTTCCTGTGTAGAGTCTTTCTTGATGGTCTCCCATCCAAGGAACAACCCTGCTTGGCTTCCTGGATCTGACGAGATCCAGCTAAACCACGCCGTTTTCCCTCCCATCTCTGCCAATCACAGTGACGCCATAGAGACCTCGATAGACCACCGGTCTAGCGCTGCCTAAGGTAGCATCAACATTTGAGGTGTTTAGCATTTAGACTCAGCTTTGGCGCTGACCTTCAGAGAGCAATTTGACCATTTGATGAAGCCAAGAAAGCCAATGCAATCCTGGGATGCATCAATAAAGAGTACAGCGTCGAGATCAGGGGAAGAAAGTGTACCACTCTACTCTGCATGGGTCAGACCTCACCCAGAGTACTGTGTTCAGTTCTGGGCACCGCAATTTAAGAAGGATATTGACAAGCTGGAACGTGTCCAGAGGAAGGCAACCAAAATGGTAACATGGAGTCCATGCCCTATGAAGAGAGGCTTAGGGAGCTGGGGATGTTTAGCCTGGAGGAGCAAAGGTTATGGGGGGACACGATAGCTATGTTTAATATTTGATGGGATGTCATGTCAAAGAGGGAGCAGCCTGGTTTTCTGCTGCCTCAGAGACTAGGACACGGAGTAATGGATTCAAGGTGCAGGAAAAGGGATTCCGCCTAAACATTAGGAAGAACTTTCCGACTGTCAGGGCTGTTTGACAGTGGAATGCACTGCCTCGGAGTGTGGTGGAGTCTCCTTCTTTGGAGGTTTTTAAAGAGAGGCTGGATGAACATATGCCTGGAGAGCTTTGATCATGTGTCCCTGCATGTTCCTGTGTTCCTGCATGGCAGGGGGTTGGACTTGAAGGCCCTTGTGGTCTCTTCCAACTCTATGATCCTATCATTCTAAGAGCTGGTGGGGTCCATCTACAGAGGACACTGGGAGCAATTTTGACTAGAGTTGATACTTTCAGTTTCCCCAAATGCAGCATCCAGAGTAAATTCTGAGGTGGCTGTTCAGGCAAAACCACTGAACAATTTCGAAGGAAGCGAAAAGAGTTTGAATAGGACAAATGAAATGTCTGCAAGAGGAGCAAGATTGAAATGCTTAAAGGGAGGGGGGAAGTGGCTGTTTGTGGTAGCGTCCCCATGGCAACTGTAATGGCCACTCTAGCTTTGATGTGTTCCATGGAGGGAGGGGGTGACCACTTTAACAGAACGTGGGAAATAGCAGGCAAACAGCAGCAACCCCCCCCCCCCGCCCGTGCAAAATTTGCGGCCCTCTGAGAAACAGGTGCAAAGCTTCAGAGAGCGTTGTTGCCCAAGAAGGCATTAGCGTTTTTTCAACATTTGTTTTTGGATTGCATTTTTTAATCTGTGTGTCCTTCAGCATTCCTTGGCAGCAAGGCAAACTGTTTCAGAACAAGTAGCTAAACACCAGGGAGAAGCTGTAAGCACAGACAATCCTATTTATGCCGTTCCTTTTAATGATGTTGCCGACATTCAAGGAGGCTGGGTTTGAATGGTAATGCTCACTTGTGTTACAAGGCAAATATTGTAACTCTGAATATTCTTCGCCAACTTGGACTGCAACTTGGACTTGGATTCTGCAATGAATTTAGCTCTTGCTTTCTGTCCCTTCTCTAGCATTTGAATGACTATGACAGTGTTCAGGCGTCAAGGATCATGGGAAATATAGTTTTCCTAGCGTGTTTGAGCCCTGACCTGGATTTTCCAGTATAGCCGGATATCAATACACAGAGAAACCCTCACATTGTTTTGATGGCATGCCTATGGAACAATGTAGCCTTGCATTTGAGTAAATATTGTACTCATCCCTGTGGCATTCCATCCAATTTCAACGTGAAACTGTCTGGCTGAAATAAGCCATTTTTGCCCATGCTGTTATCATCTTGTATATTAGGCCACAGACCATGAATCCCCAGTGTGATACCTGTGGGGCCCACGATACCTCCCGACAACTTTCTTCACACCCACCAAGTGCTTTTAGAAAGTGGGTATGGCTAATTGGGGCTTTTACCCTGAAGAGCTTTTAACTGGCTGTGCAGATTGAAAGGCATCCTGTTAAACAGAACCTTTGCCTGAACTGTTGAAGAGGTATTGTTAGAGCTATATATAACCTTGCTTCCTGGCATTTTGTGGTTGGTTCCACCTCCTGCAGCAGTCATTTTGTGATTGTGCCCACTACCCTGTGTCTGAATTCTGCCATTAACAAAAGCAGTGACTGGTAGTTGCAGATCTATACTCTGTTCCACATAAAGGTAATAGTAGAGTTGTATATTCCTCCGCCACAAAACAAAGCATGCCAGACCTTCTTTGTTGTAGAGTGCTTTGTCAGGGCCCTAGTGCCTACCTAACTCAGCTCCCGCCATCCATTTGGTAGTCATTTCATGAACTACAAATACTCTTGTATATTGTACCACAAAGGCAGCGCATTAAAAAATGTCAATTCTCAACTTTGTTTGGGACTATATTCTAGGGCAGAGGCATGCTATTTTCTCAAACGCTGCATTTCAACATGACCGCACTATTATCTTTTTGTGGAACAGAGTATGATCTTCAATTATTCTCATTAGCATTTAAGAGAATTTCATACATCACATCCTGCACCTAGTTTGTATCTCTACGAATAGATCTAGATCAGGGGTCTGCAACCTGCGGCTCTCCAAATGTTCATGGACTACAAATCTCATCAGCCAGTTGGCCATGCTGGCAGGGGCTGATGGGATTTGTAGTCCATGAACATCTGGAGAGCCACAGGTTGCAGAACCCTGGTCTAGACCACTCTCTTACTATCTCTCTCATTTCTGCATCACTCTGCCAAACACTGCCGCTCCTTAACCAGAGGTTGATTCGATGGGTCGTATTAAACAACTTCATGCTATTAACTCAAATGCAATATTTAAATTTTGTGTCATTAAATAGACATTGAGACTGATTTCTGTTCTCAAATGCACAGCTTTGAAGTCTCAAGGGTCACTCATGTATCAAACGACCACGAGTTAATGGGTGATTATATTCTGCCTTTTAAACACTGTGGCTGGTTGCACAGAATGGGAAATCCCGATTCGAGTGCAGAGCTAGTGTGGGAGAGTTCAACCCACAATGGGATTCTGCTTGAACCTTAAGGGAGATTGGTAGCAAACAACATTGAGGGAGACAATCGGTGTCGTTGCGGCAAAGAGCTTTTCACGGCAGCTGCAAAGCGAAATGACCGTTAAGTCTGGATGCAATTGAAAAGGCAGAAATTAGCATTCTGGGAAAATGAGAAGCAATTTCTTGCACCCCAAAGTGATCCTTAAAATGTTCCGTAGTGGTGTTAGGAGGCGATATTTGCCAGACTTTTTTTTCCAGTTGGAAGTTTCACAATTCTTTCTTGTTTACTGTGCTTTGGCCTGGTTGGGGGAAAAAAGCATTTAAAAAGTGGCACAGAGTGGCCATTTATTTAAACTTTTGTGTTCTTTCCTATTGGTCCTTAAATGAAACTATCCACTCGACTCAATGGCCTTGAGCAGCATCACACTGATAAAGCTTAAAACAGTCCTAATAGCCCATCCCCAGATTCAGACTAATTTATTTATTCATATTATTATATCTGACTATAACTTGGGGGAAAAAACTTTGCAACACCCAAAGCAACCTTGTGTTCGATGCCTGCTAGAAGCACTTTCTCCAACAGGTATTTTTGCCCTTCCTTAAAGAAGTAGAAAATCCATAATTCTCTTATATCCAAGGGAAACCCTTTCCAAAAGACAATACTGCAGTGTATCGATTCACCCCGATCGATTCAAACATAATTTATTTGTATACGGAAGCTTCCTATACTAACCGTACTGAGAAGTATCTAGCTGATGAAAAGGCTCTTCTTTATTGTGGAACAGTTGAATATTTTAAATATTCAGGAGATGCCCTTGAATATGACAAATATAATAAAGGGGGGAGCAAACTATATGCTCTGACATAGGAGCTGAAGAAATCCAGCTCATATAAACTGCTCAGAATCAACATTTGAGCAGCCACCGCCCCTGATGACCTGAAGTCCTCGGTCTGAATTTTTATTTTATTTATTTATTTATTTATTTATTCAATTTATATACCGCCCGATCCCCGGGGGGCTCCGGGCGGAGAACAACAGGAGCAATCATACAAATATAAATACATAGGCTCCATCCCATAAAATAGCTTAAAACTCATAAAAACAGCGAGTAACCACAATACATAATAAATAAATAGAAGGCGTCTGGCCCCAATTTAAAAACCTACCTCCCTGAGGGGGGGCCAGTGGGGCTCCCCATATGAGGGGGCTCCTCATATGAGGGGACCCTGATGTAACCAGGAAGGGGAACTTAGATTCTTTCACCTGGATCCAAGGTCTTATATAACAGGTCTCCTCCAGCAAGGAAATATAACCAATCTTCTCAAAGACAAAAGCCACCGTCAATCAAATGTGAAATACAGCAAGCCAGACTCACGCTTCTAAAGAATGAGCTCCCAGTCAATCTCCAGTTGATGGCTGGAGATCTCCCTCTATTACAACAGATCTCCAGACAACCGAAACTGGAGAAAATGGCCAGTTTGGAAGGTGGACTTCCGGACATCAAAGGGGGCTCTGCAGTGGCGTTTCTGCCTAGGGACAGGGGGTACCCTATGTCCCCGGGCGCCCCCCATTTGGTCACGTGGGGGGCGCCAACATTTCAGGGTCGTTTGTGTGTTTTTAAATTTTTAAGTGTTTTTTCACGTTCCGGCCTGCAGGGGGCGCATTTTTAAGGCTAACAGCACCAAAATTTCAGGGTACCATCCAGAGACTGTCCTGATGATGCCACCCAAATTTGGTGATGTTTGGTTCAGGGGAAGCAAAGTTATGGACCCCCAAATGGGGTGCCCCCATCCCCATTGTTTTCAATGGGAGCTAACAGGAGATGGGGGCTACCCATTTGAGGGACCATAACTTTGGTCCCCCTGAACATAACTTCACCAAACTTGGGTGGCATCATATGAATAGTTAACAGATGATACCCTGAAAATTTGGTGTCACTAGCTTTAAAAATACACCCCTTCCAGGCACCCCAAGAAATTTGTCCAAGATTCTTTGTTTTGCAGTGACTTTGCTCCATTGTAGCCAATGGGGAATTTCTGAGTGTGTAGGCAGGCTGCACATTTTTGAAGACAGAGGCACCAGACTTTCAGGGTGGCTCCAGGAGGGCCTCCTGGTAATAGCATCCAGGTTTGGAGGCCTTTGCTTCTGGGGGTTCAATTTTATGGGCCCCCAAAAGGCTTATTTTGTTTCCCCGCTCCTGCACATGAAAGCCTGTGGGCTGAGTTCTCTCAGAACTCTCTCAACTCCCCCCCCCACCTCAGAAGCAAAGCTCACCAAGATTGGATGCTATTACTCAAGGCCTCTTGGAGCCACCTTGAAAGTCTGGCGCCTCTATCTTCAAAAATGTGCAGCCTGCCTCAGAAATTCCTCATTAGCTACAATGGAGCAAAGTCACTGCTCCAAAACAAAGAATCTTGGGCAAATTTCTTGGGGTGCCTGGAAGGGATGTATTTTTAAAGCTAGTGACACCAAAATTTCAGGGTATCATTTGTTAACTATTCTTATGATGCCACCCAAGTTTGGTGAAATTATGTTCGGGGGGACCAAAGTTATGGTCCCTCAAATGGGTAGCCCCCATCTCAGGTTAGCTCCCATTGAAAACAGAGGGGATGGGGGCATTCCATTTGGGCGTCCATAACTTTGCTGCCCCTGAACCAAACATCGCCAAACTTGGGTGGTATCATCAGGGCAGTCTCTGGATGATGCCCTGAAATCATGGTGCTGCTAGCTTTAAAAATGCACTCCCTGCAGGCCAAAAAAACACCAAAAATACCCCCCAAAACCTAAATACCTTGCGTTCGCATTTGTTCATTTTTGGGCAGGACATAATCGGACAATTTTTGTCTGAATGTGCCAAAATTTGCCCAGATTCCAGCCAAATCTGCTATTTGTTTCATCTGAATCTCCAACCCTCAAAAGTGATGCTGTTTCAGGGTGGGGGAGAATCCACCCCCAAACAGCATCACTTTCCATTTTGTTTTAACCGGGGACCCCAGATTCTCCCTTTAAGGTAGATTTAAAAGAAGAATCTGAGCTCCCTAGTTTAAACACCTTTGAAAGTGGATTCCACTGGAGGTGTTTTGTGAGAGATGATGCTGACATTTGTTTGGTAAATGTTTTGCTGGGGGTGATTTGTGAGAGATTTACATGCTTAATACCGACTTGCACTGGCTTGGAGTTGTTTCTCAGGCTAACAACCTACCTCATAGGGTTGTTGTGATTAGGAAATTAGGAAAAGAGTTGGTGGGGAGAGAGGCATGTATGTTTTGATGGGAGTAGGAGGTGATTTGTGAGCTGGTACAAAAAACCATTGTTTGGTCATGGTGGGGGAGGGTGGCCGCCCATATGCTGGGCGGGGGGGGGGGGCGCCAAACTCAGGTTTTGCCCCCGGGTGCCAGTTTGCCTAGGTACGCCCCTGGGGCTCTGTGTTCTGTTACATTAATAGGCCTTCACTTTGCTTTCAGTTTCCCACCTTCCCTTGATTTGCAACATGTATCGGACTAAGAGCACGTAAGTGCCGGCACCTCACTTGGTCTCTTCCTGCTGGCCTTGAGAACGCAACGGCTGTAACATTCCTGTCTTGTTTTACTCTGCTTTTAATATGGGGTGAGAAAGGGGAGAGGGGGGAGAACTCAGGGATAAAAGGTTGTACCCACAGACAGTTCTTTAGAACTGGCTTCTTTATTGGCCAATGTCTGCCAATAAAGAAGAGGAAGAAGAGTTTGGATTTATATCCCCCCTTTCTCTCCTGCAGGAGACTCAAAGGAGCTGACAATCTCCTTGCCCTTCCCCCCTCACAACAAACACCCTGTGAGGTGGGTGGGGCTGAGAGAGCTCCGAGAAGCTGTGACTAGCCCAAGGTCACCCAGCTGGCGTGTGTGGGAGTGTACAGGCTAATCTGAATTCCCCAGATAAGCCTCCACAGCTCAGGCGTCAGAGCTGGGAATCAAACCCGGTTCCTCCAGATTAGATACACGAGCTCTTAACATCCTACACAACTGCTGCTCTTGATTTGGCTACTGATTTGAAATCCAGAGTCCCATATTTGTCTACAGATCTAGGGCTTGACAGTTATGCCCCACTGAAGTCTCTCCCCTCCCCAAACCCCACCCTCCACAGGCTCCAGCCCCCAAATGTTCACATATTTCCCAACCTGGAGTAGGCAGCCCTAAACCACAGTGTAATTCCTGCTACACAACCTGGAACCCCAGCCATTTCAGGTAGGCATTTTATTAGGATGTAATCTGGTGTTTCCTGGCAGGTGTCTTGGCATATCGGAGCTCTATAGAACATCTGCTTTACTACTGTGTTCTTTTCTGCCAGCTCCCGAGACAGAAGAGGTGGGAAGCAGTATGTCCACACTGGAGCGCTCCCTCGCTGCCCGCAGAGCCACTCGCGCCAAGCTCATGATTCCAATGGACTCGCAGCCCAGCAATCCATGTAAGCTGTACCTCTAACAGGCCAAATCTCATTCTATTTCTGCCCAGGAATGTTACTGCATTGTATTATGGAGAAACATAAGCACGTTGTGTAGGTGAATAGGTACCCTTTGGCATAACAGGGGAATATGTTTCTCCAAGGGGCTGTAAAGGTTTTTGATGACTGCTGGTGACTGCTCATGGAATAAGGATATGAACAGATTTCACAAGCTTGCTGCTTTAGTTCAAAAACCCTTGTCCGATTTTGTTCCTCTCTTGGGAGAAACAAACCTGTGTCGTTTTCTCTTTCCTTGTCGCAAATGTTCCTATTAAAACAAATGTATTATAACTCTGTATGTGTGTGTGTTGCACATAAATGAGCGTTTCCCCACTTGTAGCCCCCTATGCCGTGCGCTACTCTCAGCGCGTGTCATTTCTGGTGCACGCCCGGGCTTCCCCACGACCCCGTGCTCTGTGCGGGGTCATCAAAAGGCGTTGTTTGGAAGAGCGCCAGGAATGACGCATGCTGAGGGGGCGCGACAGCGGCAGCGTCGGGGCGGCTGCGTTGTCACTGCCCCTGTAGTGGGGAGTGCCGGGGACCCCGCACTACTTGGCTACAGTAGCGCGAGGCAGAAGGTAAGTGGCCCAATGGCAAAAAATGATGTGTATGTGTGTTCTGTGTTCTGTGTTCAGTTCCCTGATACTTACTACTGTCCCTTCAACATATCTGTGTTTACCAATGTTTGTATATGAGGAAGACTTGGCCATATTTCTGCTTTGCAAAGACAAAACCCGATGAGCCCAATCCAAAGCGCTGAGACAGCTGGAGACGGCACTGCTGCTGCTCTGCCATGCTGCCTCCAAAGGGCTTGCAGGCGACATGGGGAAGCAATGAACACCAAAAGCTCCCTGGCAACCTGCAAGCCCTTCACAGCCCGAAATAGACTTACACCAGTGGTGGCGAACCTTTTCAAGACCAAGTGCCCAAATTGCAACCCCAAACCCACTTATTTATCGCAAAGTGCCACCGCGGCCATTTAACCTGAATGCTGAGGCTTTAGTTTAGAAAAAAACGGTTGGCTCCGAGGAGTAAGCTTGGTGGTAGTCGGTGACTTTGCATTGAAGCAACCGTGCAACTCTTCCAACGGGTGAATCACGACCCTAGGAGGGTTTACTCAGAAGCAAGCCCCATTGCCAGTAACCGAGCTTACGCCCAGGTAAAGGATCGTGCTGTAGTTCTTCACATGAAAATCAGTGGGGTTTAACAGCACTACACTGCTTCCTCAAAACTAGGTCTTAGGTTTAATGCTAATAATCGAGCCCAGCGGCCCAGGCCAGCCTAGATGTGGGGGGGGGGCACTCTGCGTGTGCCCACAGAGTGGGCTCTGAGTGCCACCTCTGGCACCCGTGCCATAGGTTCGCCACCACTGACTTACACCATCTGAAAGGGTAGCATAAGTCCCAGGGCTGTGTGAGGCATTCCTGGCTTCAAAGGCCAGTGAAAGCTGACTAAAGTCAGCTCCACCCCCAGGAACATTCCTGTTATGCCCCCCTGTGATGCCAGTGTCTGCCTGAATGGCAATGCAGACCTGGGGGCCAGACTGTCTTCCCGGTTGGGTACTGCTGAGGTTTGTCCTCCATTCTGGTGTAGTTCCCCATTCCTCCCCCTGCCCCAGGATTGGGCTGCCCATAAAACAAATGTTCTCTTCAGCAAAAAACCACTCATATCTTCTTATGCTCCATTCTCCCATTGTGTGTGTGTGTGTTAAGTGCTATCAATTCACTTCCAAATTTCGGCAACCCTACGAATTAGTGACTTTTAAAACATCCTATTAACAGCTTCACTTTGGTTTTGCAAACTGAGGGCCGTGGCTTCCTTATAGAGTCAATGGCTCCTTCCGCACATTCAGAATAATGCACTTTCAAACTGCTTTCAATGCTCTTTGAAGCTGGCGGAATAGCAAAATCCACTTGCAAGCAGTTGTGAAAGTGGTTTGAAAACGCATTATTCTGCGTGTGCGGAAGGGGCCAATCCATCTCATGTTGGATCTTTCCCTTTCCCTGCTGCCTTTGATTATTCCCAGCATTATTGTCTTTTTGCGTGAATCTTGTCTTCTCGTGAAGTGGCCAAAGTATGATAGCCTCAGTTTAGTCATAAAATGGTGTGTTATATATAAACAGCAGTTTCATGTCATTAATGTTCAAATGGTATAAAAGAAACAGAACTCTTGATTGCCTGTGTGGATTAAAAGGCATTCTGGTAAGCAAAATTTCTGCCTGGAATGTTGAATATCTAATAGAAGAATTACAAATAACCTAAATCCCTGACATCTTGTGGTTGGCTGTGCCTCCTGTAGCAGCCATTTTGTGATTGGTTCCATTGACTGCAGCAGCCATTTTGTTATTGTGCCTATTGACTTTGTCAGAATTCCAAAGGTGCCTGCAGGCTCACAAGGGGCCCTTGATCTACAGGTTGAACTGTCTATTGGTGTGTTGTGTAAAGAACTGATTGTGTTTTAAAGATGAGTATCTAGGGTATAGATGCATGTTTGCTGTGATTGGCTAATATCCATATGTGTAGGAACAAATATTATAAAAGCACCCTAAAGATTCAGCTCTCTCCTCACAAGTAAGTTGACCCTTTGGCTATCAAAATACATTCCAGTCTTTAATCTAAAACCACTGCATTGTCAATCTAAAACCATTGTCAAGAAACGACAGCAGCTGTAGTTAAAATTCCCTGGTCTCTGGAAAGGTGGGTGACTTTGAAATGCTACATTGAACAATTTTGACATCATCATATTAGGAAGATTTTGGGCAGTCATTCAGAATTAGGAAACAATGGACAATGTAAAGATAATTACCACGGTCTTCTCCTTGAGGCTTAATGTAGTACTCTCCATTTTGCCCTGCAATGCGATTCCTGAAAATTATCTTCCCGGTTGAAGAATTCTGCAAAAAACCTCTCTCTTCTTTTGCCTTCCTTAAAAACCTTAGCGCAGATGGTATGAGCAAAACATCTTTGCACTATTTGAATACTATTCGTGCCAGAGGTAAAAGCCATTACTGCTGGATAGCAAAGCAGGGTTTGAATTTGTATTGGAGCCATGTCTTAATAAAACACTGTATTTAAGAGTTGGGATTTTATTTGTTTGTTTGTTTGTTTGTTCTTTACATTTATATCCTGCCAAATCTCTCACAGGGCTCAGGGCTGCTAACGATAGGAACATACAAAAGAATCCATACCACAAATATAATAAATAGTATAAAAATAAACCTTTAAAACATTGCAAGTAACATAAGCTTAAAAACAGATTACAAAACAGATGGTGTGAAAGAAGCCTAATATGGGAACATAAAAACAGATGCACGCACAGTATCCAAACGAGGACCAGAAATGATTTTTTTTTAAAGGAATGCCCGGCTGGCCCAGCAGAAAAGGCCTGGCGGAACAACTCTGTTTTACCGGCCCTGCGAAACTGAGACAGACCCCACAGGGCCCGGAAGTCACCAGGGAGAGCATTCCACCAAGCCAGGGCCAGGGCCATTAAAGCCCTCACCTGTGTCATAGCCAGCTGAACATCCCAGGGACCCTGGGCCACCAACAAGTTCCCCTCCACAGACCAGAGGGGTCCTCGAGGGCAATATGGGAAGAGGCTGTCACGCAATATGAAAACAGTGCCCTCATTAGAATCGTTCAGGCTAGCTCTCATCAGATCCTGCGCTCTGCCACCACCTCCCAGATCATACCCAACACCAGAGGTGGGATCTAGCAGGTTCTCACCAGTTCCCGAGAGTGGGTTACTCATTATTTGTGTGTGCTGAGAGGGGGTTACTAATTGGGTCTGCTTTTCCGTTAGAAATCCCATTAGGTCCAAAAATCATAAAGTCCTGTTGTTTCCTATGTGGCTGGTTAGCAAAGGTAGAAAACGGGATAATTCTCCCTGTTGGGCTGTTTTAAAAACATGTTTTAGAAATATGGTAAAGTTCCTTGTTGAAGGAAAGTATCCTTCTTTTGATTTCTAGAAACAAAATTAAGTATTTGAAAGTGTTAAGTATTTGACAGGCAGTCAATTAGAGGAGAAGTAGTTGTTTCTGTTGGCTGTAGACGATAGGACTTGCTATAATGAGTTTAAATCATGGACAGAAAGATACCAGCTGGAAATTAGGAACTTTTTTTTTTTACAGTAAGAATTTTTTTACAGTGACAGAGAAATTATTAATGCCTCGCCCCCGGAATGCCCGGCCACGCCCCCTTCATGCCCCGCCCAGTCCCATTGGTGCTAAGAACATAAGAACATAAGAACAAGCCAGCTGGATCAGACCAAGGTCCATCTAGTCCAGCTCTCTGCTACTCGCAGTGGCCCACCAGGTGCCTTTGGGAGCTCACATGTAGGATGTGAACGCAATGGCCTTCTGCGGCTGTTGCTCCCGATCACCTGGTCTGTTAAGGCATTTGCAATCTCAGATCAAAGAGGATCAAGATTGGTAGCCATAAATCGACTTCTCCTCCATAAATCTGTCCAAGCCCCTTTTAAAGCTATAAAGGTTAGTGGCCATCACCACCTCCTGTGGCAGCATATTCCAAACACCAATCACACACTGAGTGAAGAAGTGTTTCCTTTTATTAGTCCTAATTCTTCCCCCCAGCATTTTCAATGAATGTCCCCTGGTTCTAGTATTGTGAGAAAGAGAGAAAAATGTCTCTCTGTCAACATTTTCTACCCCATGCATAATTTTGTAGACTTCAATCATATCCCCCCTCAGTCGCCTCCTCTCCAAACTAAAGAGTCCCAAACGCTGCAGCCTCTCCTCATAGGGAAGGTGCTCCAGTCCCTCAATCATCCTTGTTGCCCTTCTCTGCACTTTTTCTATCTCCTCAATATCCTTTTTGAGATGCGGCGACCAGAACTGGACACAGTACTCCAAGTGCGGTCGCACCACTGCTTTATATAAGGGCATGACAATCTTTGCAGTTTTATTATCAATTCCTTTTCTAATGATCCCCAGCATAGAGTTTGCCTTTTTCACAGCTGCCATGCATTGAGTTGACATTCCCATGGAACTATCAACTAAGACGCCTAAATCCCTTTCCTGGTCTGTGACTGATAGCACTGACCCCTGTAGCGTGTATGTGAAGTTTGGATTTTTTGCCCCTATGTGCATCACTTTACATTTTGCTACATTGAACTGCATTTGCCATTTCTGAGCCCACTCATCTAATTTATCAAGGTCCGCTTGGAGCTCTTCGCAATCCTTTGTGGTTCTCACCACCCTACATAATTTGGTATCATCTGCAAACTTGGCCACCACGCTACCCACCCTACCCACGGCACTGTTTGAATCCCACCACCATGGGAACCTGTTACTGAAATTTTTGGATCCCACCACTGCCCAACACTCTAACCCATGCTCCACACTGGCTTTCCATAATAGCATGAGCCAGTAATGAGTGAGCCACCCAGCTGAATGCAAACCATGTGCCACATAGCCTGGAGTCTAGTTTCTTGCAGTCCCAAGCAAAACCTGAAAGTTCTTAAAGCCCCTGCAGAGAGGGCTGTTTTGAGGCCACAGTTTTATTAATGCCGGTGAGAGTATGACCAACCTACAGCAGCGTGTTCATTATTGCCCTGCCGTTACAGGGAGGTCCCTTTTTCTTTTATACGTTGCACATCCACAGCTACGCAGTTTCAGCCGATCAGGTTGTGGGACGATCAGTCCGGCTGTGGGAGTTAATTCCTGTATGCCTGTGCATGTGTTGCAGGAAAATAGCAAAGAAGAAGAAGAAGAAGAGTTTGGATTTATATCCCTCCTTTCTCTCCTGCAGGAGACTCAAAGGGGCTGACAATCTCCTTGCCCTTCCCCACTCACAACAAACACCCTCTGAGGTAGGTGCGGCTGAGAGAGCTCCGAGAAGCTGTGACTAGCCCAAGGTTACCCAGCTGGCGTGTGTGGGAGTGTACAGGCTAATCTGAATTCCCCAGATCAGCCTCCACAGCTCAGGCGGCAGAGCTGGGAATCAAACCCGGTTCCTCCAGATTAGATACACGAGCTCTTAACCTCCTACGCCACTGCTGCATCTCTGTGTGAAAGGGGCAAAGCAACCTGGAATGTTTGCATGGGCTCCAATCACTGCCTGCATGGCATGCATGTGAAGTGGAGAAAGGAAACCAGGTTCCTTTATAACAACTGCACCCATTATACATGTGCTGTGTGGAACCCACCAAAGACCCAGGAACCTCTATACCTATTTGTACCTGATGAAGGTAGCTTTGGCTCTTGCAAACGTATACCCTGAAAATCTTGTTGGTCTCTGAGGTGCTGCTGGACTTGAATTCCAAAACAGTGTTTAATCTTCTCGTTCAATCCTCTGCCGTATTCCTGTTCCCCAGTTTCAAAGGCTGGCAGGTTTTTATCCGTGCTGCTTTGTGCCATTTCTTTTTAAAACAGGGTCCCTTTAAGAAAGCGATAGATAATTTGTCTTTGATTTGAGCAGCAGGTCTTTTTTTCCCCCCCCCTTAGACAGCACAAGCAGCAACGAGGACAAAGAAAGCCCTGCTTCGTAATTTATTCGCAGGCTAGCAGTTGGTGTCTAGGGATGGCACGGATAACTGTGATTTTTCCACCCCTGCATGAAAAATGCTGGTTCACTCTTGCAGATAAGTGTCTCACGTTGGCAGCGGGTTTGGAGAATATTAAAAGTCCAGATGCACCA
Source organism: Sphaerodactylus townsendi (assembly GCF_021028975.2). Classification (NCBI taxonomy): domain Eukaryota; kingdom Metazoa; phylum Chordata; class Lepidosauria; order Squamata; family Sphaerodactylidae; genus Sphaerodactylus; species Sphaerodactylus townsendi. The sequence goes on from NC_059431.1 coordinate 15,171,833, forward strand.
TTAAGCCAATGGCGGATGACACCGCCTGCGATTCACAACATCAGTTCAGATCTGCACTGAGATGTTTGGAATGGAGGATGTAATGCACAGTTAAGCCAATCATGGTTAATAATGGTTAATGATGTGTGTGAAATGTGCAACACCCATTTGGATCCGTGTGCTTTCCTCTGTGAATAAACACCGGCTATGGCAGCAATACTATTGGGGAGAAAAGACAAGTTTTGCTCTATTTCAGTTGTTGGCCAGAAGAATGGTTGAGAGAAATGATGCCATGGCTAAGAGGATAGTGTCTAGATCGAGGGAAATAATTGTACCACTCTACTCTACATTGATCAGACCTCACCTAGAGTACTGTGTTCCGTTCTGGGCACCACAATTTAAGAAGGATATTGACAAGCTGGAATGTGTCCAGAGGAGGGCAACCAAAATGGTAAAAGGTCTGGAATCGCTACGAAGAGAGACTTAGGCTCATTCCGCACATGCAGAATAATGCACTTTCAAACTGCTTTCAGTGCTCTTTGAAGCTGTGCGGAATAGCAAAATCCACTTGCAAACAGTTGTGAAAGTGGTTTGAAAATGCATTATTTTGTGTGTGCGAAAAGGGCCTTAGGGAGCTGGGGATGTTTAACCTGCAGAAACAAAGGTTAAGGGGAGACATGATTTACAAACTCATGAAACATGATGTTAAACATCACACACACCCATTGGCTGGAAACTGGGAATGGATAAACCTGAAACTCTTGAGCGAAATCTATGCAAAACAAACTCCTTTCCCCTAATGCCTATTTGAGCAATTGACACTGCAGTCCTAAACAGAGTTATTCTAATCTAAAATTATTGGTTTCAGTCAGCTTAGAGTGGAGTAACTCTGCGCAGGATTGCTCCGTGTTTGATCAAGATGAGCTCCACATCGCCTGTCCTTTCCTATTTGCTAGCTGAGGTGTGCCTTACGTAGGTGTCGCTCTAATTCTGACAGACCAATATAATCAAAACCCGGGGAAGAAATGAGCCATGATAGATCCCTTCTCTCGGAGAAGCAAAGAAATTTAATTCCGTGCCTTGACTTTGCCTCCCTTCCAATACCAATTGGTTTGACAGCATTGGGCATATTCCAATTACTCCTGGCCGTTAAATCATTCCTCACTCTTAATTTGGAGGCCATTTTAAAACTCAAAACAAGCACTAATTGATCAGTTTTTATAATAAATAGCATCAACTTCATTTGTGATTTAATTCATCATGCGTCTCTTTCCTTTAAGCAGCGGAGTTTTTACTTGATTGAATGGTTCGGCTTTTATCTCCCTCAAGCCAGCTGCAGCAGCTAGAGTCTGCCCGATTAAGAGATGCTCTACCCAAATGCATCCTCCATTCCAAAATAAACACACAAACCCCCTCCCAAGGTTTTCAATACCTGCCGTCTCCCCTTTCTGTGAATCTATGACATACCCTCTGATGTTTCACTAATTCAGACATGCTTGGAATGCTCCTCTTTGCTTATGAGGGATGGTTTCATGAGTCCCGTCACCTCTACCTTTATGCATTGTTGACGTTTCTTCAGTTTGTGCTGCATTGTTTTCTAAGGCTCTGCAAAGGCTCCAGTGATTTAGAAACCAATTGATGATCTCTGAGGCACAGTGATTTAGAAACCAATTGATGATCTCTGAGGCACTTTTGGAATTTTATGGATGGGCACTGCCACAAAATGGCTGCCATCATGAGCTCAGGTAAACATAAAATGGAGAGCCAGTGGTGTGTACTGATTAAGAGCATTACTGTAATCTGGAAAAGCAGGTTGGATTTCCCACACCGTAACATGAGTTGTGAACTCTAATCTGTGAACTGGGTTTGAGTCCACCCTTGCGCACACAAAGGCTGCTGGGTGACCTTGGGCTAGTCACAGTTTTCTCAGAACTCTCTCAGCCCCACCTACCTCACAAGGTGTTTGTTGTGAGGAAAGAAGGGGAGGTGATTTTCAGCTGCTTTAAGACTCCTTAGAATCGAGAAAAGCCGGGTATAAATCAAACCCTTCTTCTTCATCATGAGGACTTGAGGTGAATCACAAAATGTTGATGGGTACGAGCCAAGTGTCACTGTGTGATGAAGACAGTTGTCTCTGAATGGGCGGTCCCTGCAGACACATACATGACGCCTCCTAGATTCTTCTGAACCATGTGGTGAGCTGGAGGAAAGGGTGTTGGACTAGATGACCCTGGAGGTCACTTTCAACTCTATGGCAGTTTCTGCACGGCCACGATGGGGTTGGGTCAGCGTACATGATGCCGACCCAACCCCTCTGGGACTGTTCGCACGAACGGTCCCGGTTGCGGTAGGGAAAACAGCGCCACGGGGCACTGTCGTCCAATCGACCTACCTGCTCTGCGACCGTCCGGCTCGTCGCCGAGGCCAGGGGACATGCCCCCCTGCCCTGCACGACCGCTCCGGCGCCGCAGGGCAGGGGGCGTGTCCCCAGGCCTCGGTGATGTGCCAGATGGTCGCAGAGCAGGTAGGTCGACCGGGCACGGGGGGAGGGAAGGCGCCTTCCAGCTGCCGTTTTCCGTAAACCTCGCTTGGGAAGCAAGATGGGAAAATGGCGGCTTCGCGCCGCTCGAGAGGAGCAAAGCAGCTGCGCCCCCCATGCGAATGGCTCCCTGGGGACGGCGTGTTTGCCATCCCCAGGGCGCTGTATTAGGCCCGTGGGGAAAGGGCCTATATTTCAGTGTTTCTAATAATATTTTATGGGGTTATGAGGACAAGATGGATGGAAGTGCTGTGAACTCTACCCTGAGCTCATTAGAGGAAGGGTTGGATTAAATAAGTAAATAAATAAATAATATTCCTCAATGAAAATTTAGAGCAATGACTTAGGTGAGAAATGACAATCACAAATTAAAGCATCAAACCCTTTCAATTGTCTGATGTCCTTTCAAGTCGATACTTTTCAAGACACATACGTTGCACAGTCCGAAACATTTTGGTGGATTCCAGAACATGGTGATTCCCATCTACTAAGATTCCATGAGGATTTGGGAAGCGTGCAAAAAGATGCGACTCTTTGATTTGTTGTCGTTGTCATCCATTTTGATTCAACTTGTGTTTTCTTCAGTCACTGATCATATTTTGTCTTTTAAGCTGCTTTTCATTGCTGTTGAATACACACCATTTTATGCCTCTTATAAACAACTAACGTTCGAGTCCGGTAGCACCCTCAAAACACCAAGGTTTCCAAAAAATTTGTTGTTCTCAAAGGTACTACTGAACTCGAATCTAGTTCTTGTAATGCAGGCCAACATGACTATCCTCTAAAAGAAATAACAATGATGAATGAGGGATTTTTCCAGGAATTTTTTTTTGCAAGCTTGGGGGGAGGGGTTCATTTCTTACAAAGGAGAGGCAAAACTGAAACGAGGATTTTGTATCAAATTAAAAAGATGGGAACGTCCAGGTCAACGCCAAATGGGGATGTTCAAATCAAATTACCAAGCTTGCAAAATTACATCTCATCCCTAGCTTGGAAAGAAAAGGGACCCTTTTGGTGTAGTGGTTGAGAGCATGGTGTAGTGGATTCTAATTTGGAGAACTGGGTTTGATTCCCCACTCCTCCACCTGAGTGGCAGAGGCTTATCCAGTGAACCAGATGTGTTTCCGCACTCCTACATTCCTGCTGGGTGACCTTGGGCTAGTCACAGTTTTTTGGAACTCTCTCAGCACCATCTACCTTACAGGAGAGAAAGGTGGAGTATAAATCCAATATAAGATTCACAAACATGCGTGGCACATAGGCACTGGCTCAAGCAATTTATATTACCTGTTAGTTTCTTGTAAAGTATGCCAAATTGTTGGCTGTTAGACTTACCAAACTATTATATCTCCATAACACATATATATCTCCACTTTAAATCCAATTCATGCAACAATTTATTACAAGACAACCTTCTCTCAAGTCCATAATCATGTATTTGTTGAACCAACAATGTCCATAATCTTGTAAATAATATTGCGTCAATGTCACCCGTTGTGACTGTAATACAAGTTCATGACAATTAATTGCTTGAGCCAGCGCCTATGTGCCACGCGTGTTTGTGAATCTTATATTGTTTTGGATGTAGCACATTAATTTCACAGATTGGAGTATAAATCCAAACTCCTCCTCCTCCTGCTCCTCCTCCTGCTCCTGCTCCTCCTGCTCCTCCTGCTCCTGCTCCTCCTCCTCCTCCTCCTCCTCCTCCTCCTCCTCCTCCTCCTCCTCCTCCTCCTTCTTCTTCTTCTTCTTCTTCTTCTTCTTCTTCTTCTTCTTCTTCTTCTTCTTCTTCTTCTTCTTCTTCTTCTTCTTCTTCTTCTTCTCCAAGTTTTGAATGCCACAGTATCTCTAACATGTTATGTATGTATTTCCATTAAAGAAATTCTGCTAGAACATTAGCGGTTCCCAGCTAGAATTTTCTCATATATTTTCTGCTGTGATCCATGACATTCCAGTGTTTTATTTTTTTCTCCCCAGCTGTCGTGAGTGCCATCCCCGTCCCGACGCTAGAAAGTGCTCAGTACCCAGGCATCCTGCCATCCCCCACATGCGGCTACCCACACCCCCAGTTCACTCTCCGACCCGTGCCATTCCCGACGCTCTCAGTGGATCGAACTTTTGGAACAGGAAGAAGTAAGTAGACAAACTTGTCATTTCTTTTGCTCGGTACGTTGGAATAAATAAGAAGAACGATGCAAACAGACACTGCAAGGTGTCCTAGGGACAGAGCATTTTAAAGGGAACTTCTCATTATGCAACTGATTTAAATTGACCGGGAGAAGGGAATGAAGTTACATAATGATGCACTTCAAAGTGAAGACCATGGAACATCACAGAGAGCTTGTTTCAACAGAGTTGTTCAGAATTCTTTGTTGTTGATGTTGTTCAAATTCAGTAGCACAAAGGTTCAGAATACAGGTGTCTGCACCATTCCACTTCCCTTTCTATCACGTGTTTTGAAAAACAAATCACAGAAGGAACTTCATTTTCCTGTGAGGAGGGATTCAAAATGCAGAGGAAACACTAAAAATTCAACGTTTCTAGCACGCCTTCTGAACTGCAACTCATGGGCTGATTACACAATGTCCTTGCTGTATGATGGAGGCAAATGTCCATTGCAGCAAGACTTCTTGTACGGACTTGTTTCATAGAATCATAGAGTTGGAAGAGACCCCAAGGGCTATCAAGTCCAACCCACTGCAATGCAGGAACACACAATCAAGGCAATCAGTTCCCCATTTTCCTCAAGCTCCAAAGCAATCAAAGCCCCACTTTCCTCAAACCCCACTTTCACTTTCCAATCTCTCTGCGGCAAGTGAGACCACTTTTAGCATGACTTTTCATTTGCTTCGCCACAAGAGCTGTGAGACTTGCCAGTGAGCACAGCTTTGCCCTGGAGATCTTCCCTCTGCCCATGGTCAGCCTTCCCTCTCTCTTGCACCGCTGTGCACACCTTCCCCCTAACCCCCCCTTCCATGTTGTCGGCTGCTTCAAGTATCAGAAAAGAAGCTTATTCACACAATGTCAGGGATGGCACTCAATTGATGGATGGGTAGCCCTGGCTCCAGTCTAGGGCTATAAAAGTGGGTGATAGAATCTTAATGTTGGTGATGCCTCCTTGCCAATGTAACTGATGTAAAGTTTTAGATATATGGGCTTGGCCTGCAAAATGTTACCATTGTGCTAATGAAACATTCCTACCTTGATCTCTCTGTATTACTTTCACACGCTTGTTAGATAACTTGGCTGACCCCTGAGACTCACTCCCATGGGAAAAGAAGATGTTTCCATTACTCTGTGGGGGTGAGAGTCCAGGTGTCTTTACCTCTGACTGTTGCCGGCCTTGCGGCACCTCGGCTCCATTGTAACTCTTTCTTACATTCTTAGGGAAAATAGGAGGAGTGATTGTTTTGGGAATAAAGAGGGGTACTGAAGCCAGGTTTGACAGCACTAACTTCCTGTAAGCTAGGTGCTTCATTACCTTCCAATAAACTCTACTGATCAACAGATCCAGAGTCCGTTTATTGCTTCAAGGGTCGAGACCTAACACACAACACCAACCTCTCATTCTTTCGATATTTTGAGATATTGATGTAAAGAGAGCTTGGAAATGACAAGCCTCTGTCCTCTGGTATCAGCAGCAGCAGGAAGTGTCGTGTGGAGAGGAGAGGAGAGGAGGGAGGGAGGGAGGGAGGGAGGGAGGGAGGGAGAATATCTGCTCTGGGACAGTCCCCTTCTTTAGCAGAGAGTTTCTTTGTCTCTTTCATTTGAAGGGAAGGGGGATTACTTTTGGAAGAATAGTATTGACATAAGTGCAGCGTAAAGGGCTAAGCCAGCAAGTGTACCAGGTGTAATGAGATCTGTGCCTTTAAGAATTACTTGAGGGGCACAGTTGAGAGAACCGGGCCTGGTGAACTCTCTGCAGAAAAGCTCCAGGGAAAGAAGAGAGTGGCTTTTTGCATGTAAACAGAGAAATGGTAGGAGAGCCCTCTGCAAGCCCACTGCGCAGAGAAGAGCCTTGAGGTAAGCATTCCATACGTAATGGCCCATGCCAACCTTTTTATGGGGTATTTGATGAACAGATTTTGTGTTTCACTTGAAATATATGTTGGTGATTTTCCTTCAGTCCTGTTGCCTTGTTTCTGTACTGACTGTAATGAGGCTCTCACCCCCTTTTGAGGAGAAACCTCCATGAAGCTTAATGAAAACCCCTCCACTTTTGCTTGGTACCTTATGTGGGGATCATAGTTCATAGATGGACAGCCCATAGTCCATACACCCATTTTCTGAAAACTTCAACAACAAACCGTAAAACAGAATTTTTCTATACCTACTACACAGTATTGATTTGGACCATTAAGAAGCAATCTTCATTTTGTAGTATCAGAAGCAAATTTAACTGTGCATTTAGTCAGAATTTTTTTCCTTTCTGCCTCATATTTAGCTCAGTCAGAAAACTCATGCACTGATGAATCGAGAACACACATTTGACAATCACAGAATCTTTGATTTGAAGGAGCTTGTCAATAGTAGCCCTTCATCTGGGCTGTTGGAAGTGCATTACATCATGCAATCATATATTCTCACTTCAATTTAAGGACGGTTAACATACAGAAGTAGAGAGAGAGAAGAGGAGAGTTTTGGATTTATATCTCCCCTTTCTCTCCTGCAAGGAGACTCAAAAAAGCTTGAAATCTCCTTTCCCTTCCTCCACCACAACAAGCACCCTGTGAGATAGGTGGGGCTGAGAGAGCTCTGAAGAACTGTGACTAGCCCAAGGTCACCCCAGCTGGCATGTGTGGGAGTGCACAAGCTAATCTGGTTCACCAGATAAGCCTCCACAGCTCAAGTGGCAGAGCAGGGAATCAAACCTGGTTCTCCAGATTAGAGTGCATCTGCTCTTAACCTCTACACCACACTGGTGATCCTGTTTAAGACACTCAAGGGAACTCTCCTGGTCGGAAAGCTAGAGTCAAGTCCAGAAGCACCTCAAAAACGAAACAAGATTTGCAGGACACGAGCTTTCGAGAGTCAAAACTGATGAAGGGATATGATATACCTGCCGAGGGACATTTGACTCTTGAAAGGTGATACTCCGGTTAGTCTCTGAGGTTCTACTGGGACTTAATTCTAGTTGTTCTGCTGCAGACCAACACGGCTACACTTTGAAGCTATCTTCTGGTCTAACATTGCCACAAAGAGAATGAGGACATCAGAAGATGTCAGGCCAGAGTCACGAAACTTATGTCTCATTTCTCCAGGAGCAACACTCCTCAGGGCCTTGTCTGGCCTTGCTACAATTCAATCAGGGCTGGCCTCATAATCTCCCACTGAACAGAGGGGGATCTTTAAGCTGTCAAAGCAAGATATGCTCATAAGCAACCAGACGAAAACATTGTGTGCATCACCGCTGACATGTAACAAACCATCCGAGCGGTTTTCATTTTCTTATGCCTGGTTAGCTCTCGGTTCAAGAGCTTTGGATGGGCTGAGGCAGAGTTTGAACTTAATAGCTGAACTTTCCACATGGCTTATAGTGAGAGAGAAAGAGAGAGGGGTGTGGGGGAAACAGGTTATAGCCACCCGCCTCCCGTCCATTTCTTATCAGCATAGTAAAACTGAAGATAACTGACATCACTTCTTTAAACTCTTTTCCATCTCGGTGGGATGGCTAATGAAAATAACAACGCTTGGGCCTGTTCGGATGGATAGAGTAAACTCCCCTGCTCTTGGGGTAGCATCATTGTTATTTGTCGAAGGCTTTCATAGCTGGATTCAACTGGTTCTGGTGGGTTTTCCGGGCTGTGTGGCCGTGGTCTGGTGGATCTTGTTCCTAACATTTCGCCTGCATCTGTGGCTGGCATCTTCAGAGGTGTATCACAGAGGGAAGTCTGTTACACACTGTGTAACAGTTAGGAACAAGATCCACCAGACCATGGCCACACAGCCCGGAAAACCCACCAGAACCAGTCATTATTATTTGTTTCTTTGCAAAAATGTGTATCCTGCATTTCTGCCCATACAAGGGCAGCCAATATGTCTCACAAATTAAAACATACCTGGTAAAATTACATTATAAAACCATTAAAATCATGCCCCCTCTCAAACATACATCATTAAAACAATATGTTTAAATCACTTGGGAGAATATGTAACAGTTCTGTTAACTGTATTGAATCCATAAATCCATAGACTTCTAAGGTGTCCTGAATTCTTTGACAGGAGCTGATATTCCCCTCCCCCCCCCCCAATTAGTAACAATTCAACCTCTCTAGATGCTGAGACTCTTAGGCTAGTGAGAAGTGAGGGTTACATATACGTTTTGTAGATTTTCGGGTGCTGTTGTAGGAATGCAGGAACTCTGAAAGGCTAATGCATAAGCCTTTCACAAAATATTTATTTATTTTATTTATTTATTTGTTGGGTTTATAAACCGCCCTCCCCCGGAAATAGATCGCTTTCCATCAATTTCTCATACATGATCTCTTAGTGGCTGCTCATGACCACTTTGTTGAATGAACAGCAAAAGAAAGAAAGAAAAGAGTATTAGTAAATACAAGTTACAATACTTAAGAACGTTGCGTAGGAAGGAGGGATCATTGAGGGAATGTGAAATGAAACAGATCTGGCAGGAGACGGCAACAGGAGACCAACAAATCTCCCTGGGGAAAGAGTTGCTCAGGAGCAGGTGCTCAGGAGCAGCAGCAGCAGAAGGCCCTTGCTTTCACATCCTGCACGTGAGCTCCCAAAGGCACCTGGCGGGCCACTGCGAGTAGCAGAGTGCTGGACTAGATGCTGGACTCCGGTCTGATCCAGCAGGCTCTTTCTTTATGTTCTTATGAGTTCCAAAGCTTTGGAGCCGTGATTGAAAAGACCCTCTCCTGTGTTGTTGCCCATCTAATCTCACGAGGGGAGGGACCCGAAACAGAGCATCTGAAGGTGACCATAATGGTCCGGTGGGTTCATAAGGGATAATCCTTCAGATATGTTGGTCTCAAACCATGTAAGGCTTTAAAGGAGCAGCAGTGGCGTAGGAGGTTAAGAGCAGGTGTACTCTAATCTGGAGGAACCGGGTTTGATTCCCAGCTCTGCCGCCTGAGCTGTGGAGGTTTAGCTGGGGAATTCAGATTAGCCTGTACACTCCCACACACGCCAGCTGGGTGACCTTGGGCTAGTCACAGCTTCTCGGAGCTCTCTCAGCCCCACCTACCTCACAGGGTGTTTGTTGTGAGGGGGGAAGGGCAAGGAGGTTGTAAACCCCTTTGAGTCTTCTGCAGGAGAGAAGCAGGGGATATAAATCCAAACTCCTCCTCCTCCTCCTCCTCCTCCTCCTCCTCCTCCTCCTCAGGTCAAAACTAGCACCTTGAATAGTGCCCAGAAACAAGTGGGAAGCTAGTGTAGGTGGGCCAAGGCTGGAGCATGGGGACTACCCTATGACTCACTCCAGTCAATGTCCTGGTTGCAGAGTTCTGTACCAATTAAAGTTTCCAAGCACTTTTCAAGGCCAGTCTCACATAGAGCACAATGAAATACTCTAATCCAGATGTAGCCAGGGGACTCACCACAGTAGCCACGTCTTGTTTGCCCAGGAAAGGCCACAGCTGGCTAACTGGTCAAAGCTAGTAAAAGGAGCTCATAGAATCATAAAGTTGGAAGAGATCCCAAGGGCCATCAAGTCCAGTCCCCTGCAATGCAGGAATACCCAATCAAAGCACTCCTGACAGACGGCCATCCAGCTTCTCTTTAAAAACCTCCAAAGAAGGAGACTCCACCACACTCTGAGGTAGTCCATTCCACTGCCAAACAGCCCTTACGGTCAGGAAGTTCTTCCTGATGTTTAGGTGAAATCTCTTTTCCTTCACCTTGAACCCATTAACTCCTGGTTCCAGTCCCTGGAGCAGCAGAAAACAAGCTTGCTCCCTCACCAACATGACATCCCTTCAAATATCTAAATGTGGCCCCAGCTTCCACCTGATAATCCATCTGTAGGCCTGGATCTAAGAGCAACCCCAGACTATGGACCTATTCTTTCTATGAGAATCTAATACTACCCTGAACAGGTGAAACCTTGAATCCTATGTCAGACCTGCCCCTTACCAGCAGCACTTCCATCTAGTCAGGATGAAGCTACCGTTTATTAGTCCACATCCGCTCCAAAACTATCCTGGGGCTCCGGTCCTGGTTTTTGAGCTAGAAGTGTAAGACAAAGTTGAGTGTAATCTGTGTATTGGTGACAACCCGGCCCAAATCTCCACATGAAAAAAAATGTATGAAGTCGATAATAAACATCAATTTTACTAGATCAAAGCTAGAATTAGTATATTGCTGATTGAAAAAAAGATGTTTCTGTTAACTTACTCTAAAAATAGAGTTAACTTTTAGAGTTAACTTACTCTAAAACTAGGGTCATGAGACACTGCAGATAAATTCCATAATGCACAAAATATTTTTAACCTAAAGCAAGATCCATGCATTGCAATAAGTCATTTTGGAGTAACTATTCCTGAATTATTACATGACTGAACATACTATTGATCGGCAAGATGCACCCCTTCAAATTCATCATGTGTAATGACATGACGGGAGGTGTTGCCATTCATTCTGTCAAATGGGCCATGTTCGAATCCTTTTTTTTCCCGTTCCTTGAAACCCACTTCTAATGAACTGGAACAAAAAACCAAGGCTGAAAAAATCACCCTGAATAATAATAATAATAAAAAGTTCTCACAGCCAACTGCTAAAGAGAAACTGAAGCAAATGAGGGGGGAAAGACAGACCTCAGTTGGCACCTTCCATCTCTGGATGATAAAGCTGTCTGCCATTCTGACCACTGTCAAAAAACCAGGAGGCGGTAAGACAAGAGTAATGACTCTGTGCTGACTCCTTTCTTTTACACTATCTACCAGCATAAAAACATCTGCCTTTATCCCTTTGGTTTCATGACATGCATCCATTGTGTGGGTTGAGGATGATGTTAAGCTCACAAATTACAGGGCACTTGGACTGGATTTGTTTTTTCTCCGGTTTCTTGAGCTGTGAGGAGGTTTAGCAGGATGGCTAACTGTACTGGATAGAGAGCCAGCCTGGTGTCGTGGTTAAGAGTGACATACTCGAATTTAGAGGAGCGTGTTCAATTTACTGGTTCTCCCAAGCTGTCTTGGGTTACCTGGGGCCAGTCGTAGTTCTGTCAGAACTTTCTCAGCCCACATGGAGGCAGGCAATGGCAAACCCCCTCTAAACATCTCTTCCCTCAGAAACCCTGTGGGATTGCCATGTCAGCTGCGACTGAATGGCAATAACAACAACAAAACCCAACGGGATAGTTGCCAGCTTTCTGGAAGGGGGTATCAGCATCAGTCCAGCGTCCCAGTGACTTTACCTCAGTGTCAATCCAAAGAGTGGTTCTGCCAATGGGGATTCCTGACATTAGTTGCATGATCATGTGCTAGAGCAGTGGTTGCCAACCAGGATTCCGTGGTACCCTGGGGTACCGTGAGCATATCCCAATGGTACCACGGCAATGCTACTGGTCCCCCTCATTTTTGCGGTGTCTCCCACCGGCACCAGCAAGGATATGGAGCTGGCCCAAGGGCAGGGCCTGCCGCAAGGTCAGCAGCCACTGCCCACTCCCCCCCCACCCCCTGTTCTTCCCTTCACCCTGGGTGGGAAGGGAAGGTGGGGGGGTGGAAAGCAGGGGAACTGGGAGGGAAAGGTGGGGGGAGGATGGCAGGGGTACAGTGAGATATGAAAAGTGAGGTCAAGCGTACCATGACGTTGAAAAGGTTGGAAAACACTGTGCTAGAGAATAACTTTTGACTAAATTTGTTCAGCCACCATCTGTGACCCCAATGCAAAGCTAAGGAAGTCTGAAATTTATATTTTATAGGTGAAAAGAGACGCAGAACCTTCCTCTCATCTGTGCCTTTAGCATGCACAAGTCATAAGGTCGTAGCTTCAGATCCTTATGCTCCCTCTTCAAGCTCTTTCTAGGGTTGACAAGTCCCCCGGCCACTAACAGGGGAAAGGAAGGGTAGGGATGCCACATAAAGCTTGAGAAACTCCTGGAGATCTGGAAGATGGAACCTTGGTAGGACAGGGATCTCTGTGGGGTTTCTCGCCATCAAGTCCACCCTTCAAATCATTCATTCGCTCAAGGGGAGCTGATGCCTTTAGTCTAAAGATGAGTGGTTGGTTGGTTGGTTGGTCGGTCGGTCGGTCGGTCGGTCGGTCGGTTGCTCGGTTGGTTGCTCGGTTGCTCGGTTGGTTGCTCGGTTGGTTGATTGGTTGCTCGGTTGGTTGATTGGTTGCTCGGTTGGTTGGTTGCTCGGTTGGTTGCTTGGTTATACTTTGATTTCTAGGTTTTCCATCCCCTTCCGGGGTCAGGGTGGCTTCCAACAGAACAATGCAAATCAATCCAACTGTTAGCTAGAAAACCATGGTGCTCGAAGTGTATCTCATTAAGGATGATATTAACGATATAAAATAGAGGATGTCAAACAATGACAAAAAATTTAAAAGGGGAAGGAAGGCCAGCCAGTTGGATATCACCGTTGGCATCAACCAAAGGCCTGGCAGGACAGCTCTGTCTTACAGGCCCCGTAGAACCGTGATAAATTCTGAAGTCCCCTACCCTTGACAGAGAAAAGGTACGGTCTGTCATGTATTCAGAACTTTTGTGCCTAAGAAACATTTTGTAACAGATACTAGAAAGAATAAAAATGGAAAACACATTCAAAAGTAAAGGTAATATTTGGGCAGGGAATCCCTGGTCTTATCCACCCCATTCTCCCAGGGGCTAATTCATTGGCATTCGGCTTGAATCTCCCCATATGTTCAGTTTTTATTTGCCACATCTCTGAATCCACACTTCCCGTAACATTTCCATAAAACAACTGCCAGTCAAGATTTACAACTCAAGTCTATTTCCTCTGACTTGATCAAATGATCCCGACGCAGTCTTCAGTCACGCCTACAGGGTAAAAAACACCCTGCTGTACATCATTAAGTCTTCAGATGGCGAGTCCAGATGTGTGCCTGCTATGCTCCCAGTGCTGGCTTTCATTTTTTTTTAATCCTGAGCTTCTCTGGCTTTCAAAAATCGTTCAAGACAGTGGCTGTCTAATGCTCCATAAGGCCGAACGCCAACCTGCCTGACGAAATCCCACTTTCACCCAGAAGAGTTTAAGAACCGCTGAAAGAGATGCAGTCCTGAAACAGCAGGTGTGAATTAGTGGAGCTTAGTAACACATCTGGCCGGCCCCAGCCTCTCCACTGCATCTTATTACTGCCTTTAGAATTGGCATTAACCTTTGCCTCTCCCAAGCTGCTGACTTTGCACCTGCTCTCTGTATCTCCTCTGTTTCTTTGGGACTGGACAATCATTGGCATCCAGTGTCACCCATTTGTCATTTCACTGGGGACACAAGATGAAATCTGGAGATCCACTGTAATTCAGGAAGAACTCCCTGTTCCAAATATACCTAGGTACAAATATGTACCTAGGTGTGTACCTAGGACACCTTAGGGCACGTATTTAACAGAAGTCTCCCAGTCCCAGAGAGCAGCAGTGGCGTAGTGGTTAAGAGCAGGTGCACTCTAATCTGAAGGAACCGGGTTTGATTCCCTGCTCTGCCACCTGAGCTGTGGAGGCTTATCTGGGGGATTCAGATTAGCCTGTGCACTCCCACACACGCCAGCTGGGTGACCTTGGGCTAATCCCAGTTCTTCTGAGCTCTCTCAGCCCCACCTACCTCACAGGGTGTTTGTTGGGGGGGGGGAGGGAAAGGAGTTTGTTAGTCCCTTTGAATCTCCTTACAGGAGAGGAAGGAGATATGAATCCAACTTCTTCTTCTTCTTCTTCTTCTTTTTCTTCTTCTTCTTCTTCTTCTTCTTCTTCTTCTTCTTCTTCTTCTTCTTCTTCTTCTTCTTCTTCTTCTTCTTCTTCTTCTTCTTCTTCTTCTCATGCAAGGTTGATAATGCCTTTCAATATGTTTTCAGAAATTGATTACCTGGGTGGTGTAGTGGTTAAAAACAGGTGGATTCCAATCTGAAGAACCGGGTTTTATCCTCACTCCTCCACGTAAGTGGCTGAGGCTTATCTGGTGAATCATGTGTTTCCACACTCCTACATTCCTGGTGGGTGACCTTGGGCTAGTCACAGTTCTTTCAGGACTCTCTCAGCGCCACCTACCCTCATAAGGTGTCTGTTGTGGGGAGAGGAAGGGAAAGGAGTTTGTAAGCCACCTTGAGTCTCCTGACAGGAGAGAAAGGTGGGGTATAAATCCAAACTACTATTCTTCCTCCTCCTCTCCTCCTCCTCCTCCTCCTCCTCTTCTTCTCCTCCTCCTTAATTACATTTGGAGGGAAGGCATCTATTTAGCTAATCAGGATCTTTTCCCAGCTTAATCCAGATCAGAACAGAGGGAGTTTTGCCCGGCTCTAATATTGATCTGTTACGTTATAACTATTCCGTGACATTTTTATGATCTCATATTTTGTATCACTGTCCCATCTGCAATAAAAAGTGGTTGCGTTTAATAGTCCTGCTATAAATAGCGGTTCTTCGGCGGAAATGATGGCTCATTATCAAGCCCTGACGCTCCGACAGTGCCGGTAGCTCAGGTACAGGCCCGCTGCATTTAACTTTATCCTCTTTGGGCAAATGAAGCACTCATTGATGTGCACAAATGCAAGGGAACAATAATTTAACACAGTTCTTGCCCTTGCCAAAGTTGTAACCAAGCAACTAATGGACACGAAAATTGACATGAGCTCGGGCTTCGCTCCAGGTGGCCAGCCGAAGCTGCGGCTGCCACATGTTGGCAGAGCACTTTAGACGGCACTCGTTTGGACATTCCTAAGCTGTAATAAGCTGTAATAGTCAACCTCTCATTACTGGCCTGGGTACAAAATACCGGGTGGGAGAAGAGGGAGAAAAATGGGAATTAGGAGATGCACAGCAACCTCTTCCTGTCGGATTATCTGTCTTCATATTTCCACGTTCATCCTAAACAGAATGGCACCTGTCCAAAGATACCTGTTAGGCATGCAGGAAATTAAAAAAACCCAACATGCTCTTGACCAGTGGTGGCGAACCTATGGCACGCGTGCCAGAGGTGGCACACAGAGCCCTCTCTGTGGGCACGCATGCACAGAGTTTGTCATGTAGAGGAAGCAGAAAATCACCCCCCACACATTGTCAGGCCCCACCATTCTGGGCCTGCCAAAACGCCTGAGACACGCCTGGGCATGCCCTTCGGTGGCTGGTCTTGCATCAGCATTGCCCCAGGCCAGAGGTTCAGCTTTCCTGTTTTGCAGCAAGGTAGTGAATAGAGTTTACCGATTCCTCCTAATCTCTCCTCTTCCGGGAATGACCAGGCCATTCCCAAAACAATGTATCTACTGCAACTGTCTTCAACTGTCCTTTCTAATGCTGATATGGGGAATGCAAGGGTGGGGGCTACCTGACTGTAATTGTAAGGTTTATACTGGGAGCCAGGGAGCTGGGACCTCAGTCTCAGCTACCTGGCCATATGGCTCAGACACTGTTTCAATAAAGCTCTTGACGCTCTTGAGGCCCTTGCACATATACACACACATCTAGGCTGGTCTTGCTTCTGAGTAAACCCTCCTAGGGTCGTGATTCACCCATTCAAAGCATTGCATGGTTGCTTCACCAAGCTTACTCCCGAGTAACGCGCACCTTGGAGCAAACAATTGTTTCTAAACTAAAACCTCAGTATTCAGGTTAAATTGCCATGTTGGCACTTTGCAATAAATAAGTGGGTTTTGGGTTGCAATGTGGGCACTCGGTCTCGAAAAGGTTCGCCATCACTGCTCTTGACCGTCACTTCTGGTGCTGCTGAACCCACGGACTGATCTTAAGTGAAAGGGTGTATAAGGAACAGCCTTGCCGAGGCACCGGATCACTGGTTTATGTGGCCCATATTGTGTTTCGGCCGACTGCAGCTTTCCAAGACCTTGACCAAGAGGCTTTGCCACGTTGGTTACTGGCATCTTTTAACTGAAGAAATCAGAAAGTGTATCAGGTGCAGAGCACCAGCGCTCTGTCTCTGATAGGGTTGCCAGCCTGCTGTTACAACTGATCTCCAAGCAACAGAGATTAGTTCAGCTGGAGAAAATGGCCACTTTGGCATTATATTGGGAACAAGCTTGATTTCTGCTGCTCTAGAGACTAGGACCAGGAGTCATGGGTTCAAGGTGAGGGAACAGAGATTCTACCTAAACATCAGGAAGAACTTCCTGACAGTAAGGGCTGTTCAACAGTGGAATGCACTACCTCGGAGTGTGGTGGAGTCTCCTTCTTTGGAGGTTCTTAAAGAGAGGCTGGATGGCCATCTGTCAGGAGTGCTTTGATTACGTGTTCCTGAATGGCAGGGGGTTGGACTTGATGACCCTTAGGGTGTCTTCCAACTCTATGATTCTATTGTACCCCATTCCCCCCACCCCAAACCCTGCCTTCCTTAGGCCCCACCCCCAAAATCTCCAGGTATTTCTCAGCCTGGCACTGGCAACCCTCTGTACAGTGAACATGATTTCCATATGTAAGGCGGATTTGTTCTTTAAAAAACAAATGCATGCTACTCAAGCAGGTTCACTGCAGGGGAACAGAAGGAGGAGGAGGAGGAGGAGGAGGAGGAGGAGGAGGAGGAGGAGGAGGAGGAGGAGGAGGAGGAGGAGGAAAAAAACAACCTCCACAGCTCAAGTGGCAGAGCGAGGAATCAAACCTGATTCCTCCAATTAGATACACGAGCTCTTAACCTCGTACGCCACTGCTGCTCTTCTACGCCACTGCTGGAAGAGCTAGATTCAAACCCTGTAGGACCTTAAGATCCTAACAAGATTTTCAAGGGATGATCTTTCCAAAGTCAAAACTCCCTTGAGAGTCAACGTGGCTTTCATCACCTGATGAAAAGGAACTTTGACTCTCAAATGCTTTTACTCTGAAAATATTGTTGGTCTCTAGATCCAGCACTACTGAACTCTAAGCTAGCTCTTCTAGTCCAGTCCAATATGGTCGCCCTCAGAAACGAGTAGGAAGATTGAAACATCCCAAGTTCTATTAAAATGGGAGAGACCAAATTCAAATGAGGATTGTTCGGTCAGTGGGGATGAGAAGTTCACGCATCATTCCTACAGCAGCGGTCCGTTGTAGTGTTGACTCTTCTTTTGTACGGTGAGGACCTTTGTGGGTCCTCTTCCCTCAACCAAACTCCCGATGATCAAATAGCGTCGAAATTCCCGATGATCCAATAGCATCAATAGCATCAGGCTGGGTTGATACGGTCTATTCACATCCCAGAAGAATTGACTCAGTACATAGGATAACAAAGCAGACATTGACAACTCTGGCAAACCAAATATTTCAGCTGTCTCAAGTACAAAAGTGGTAGCATAAGCAGAAATTAATTAAAGAGCCTCTGTCAAAAGCCCTCGTCAGATCCAATTATTGTTAATGTCTTAAAGCTGTACATAATGCATCCAATCTGTGACAAATGGTGTCTCCATCCTCCTTGTGGATGGATGATATGTTTAGACTTGTGCTTATATTTAACAAATATTTATTTTGAAAACCCAGTGTCTAGTCCAAACGGGTAGGAAGTGCAGTACAGACATAACTATACAAATCTATATACCACCTTCCTTCCCCCTGGCCAGGAGATGCCATTTAATCCCACAGGAAGGGAGAAGGAAACACACGGATGCCTACATGTTTTTTCACAATGGGGAGAAGACATCTTGGGAGGAGAGGCAATCTGTATGGGGGAAATGTTGGCAATGTGGACTAACCTGGATAGCTTTAAAAAGGGCTTGGGCAGATTTATGGAGGAGAAGTCGATCTCTGGCTACCAATCTTGATCCTCTTGATCTCAGATTGCAAATGCCTGAGCAGACCAGGTGCTCAGGAGCAGCAGCAGCAGCAGAAGGCCATTGCTTTCACATTCTGCATGTGAGCTCCCAAAGGCACCTGTTGGGCCACTGCGAGTAGCAGAGTGCTGGACTAGATGGACTCTGGTCTGATCCAGCAGGCCAGTTCTTATGTTCTTATTAATGTGTTTCTACAGCAGCAGTGGCGTAGCGCCCAGGGGACAGGGGGGAAACTTGCTCCAAGTACGCACCAGGGCGGGGGGGGGGGTTTCCAGGGCGTGGCGGGGGCGCAGGGCACACATGTGCCCCGGGCCCAATTCCCTCTTGCTATTGCTCTGTACAGCAGTCAGGACACTGACCCGGTGATTCTAGCTTCCAGGTGGGACGTGGGAATCCTCTGGAATGACATCTCTTCTCCAGAATACAGAGATCAGATTCCCCCAGAGAAAGTGGATGCTTTGGAAGCTGGACTGTGCGCCGTTGTACCCCACTGAGGACCCTGTCTTCCCCAGGCTCCCCCTCCGAATCTCCAGGAGTTTCCCAACCTTGATATGGCAACCCTACTCCCCCACCTCCAGCTGGTAGCTAGGAGAGCCTTTGTAACCAGAGTGCCATCTCACTTTAGTGATTAAATACCTACTATAAAAGAAGAGGTCAACTATTTCGACTGCTCAGTTCTCAAAAACTGTCAACTGAGTATTACTGGGCTGCAATCCAGGACACAGCAGAGGAGGTGGAATCTACCTTTGTATTGAGATTCTAGCAAATTCAGGGGCAAATTCAGGGGCAAATTCAGGGGCAAATTCAGGGGCAAATTCTAGCAAATTCAGGGGCAAAGGCAGGATTCCCCCCCCTCCCAACACTCTACCAAAGTTCATCCCTTTCTTTGCTCTCATGTAAATGAATTGTCATCCATTCACTCCAGTGGAGATAAGTGAGGCACTGCAATCAGAAAAGCTGTTGCATTGTGGGTCAAAACCTGCATGATAATGTTAGTAAAGGATAATGAAAATTGTATCTACCGGCACAGAGATATATCGGAGGACACAGAGGTGTGTTGTATTGCATTCCGAAGACTCTTGAAATGCACTGGTCAATTTTCTGAAAACACAAGTGCCCGCCTTGTAATGGTCAGAATTGCCCCATCTAGGAATGCCATTTCCTATTAAAGAAGCATTGTTTCCTGGGTGTTTGTGTTATTTTGTCCGTTATCAGTATTTTGTATTATGTCCGACATAATGTATGGGCTCGAGGTAGGTTACAGAAATTGTAAGATCCGTATCTCTTAATGTGATTCCCAGTTCCTTATGAAGGTGCAAGGTACAGAAAAGGCAATGAAGCATAAACTTTTTTAAGGGCATGTTTTCTTACCGCACAAATGAGCTTTAGTTACGCCCGTCCTTCCCTCTGATTCTCTTGCAGCTGTGAACGAAGCACCAGCCCCTCAGCAGACAACCATGTTACCACAGACCCAGCCTGAACATTCCACCAGCGAGGATGCGCCCAGCAGGACAATTCCGACCGCATGCGTCCGGCCTACACATCCGCTCCGCAGTTTTGCCAATCCCTTGCTACCTCCGCCAATGAGTGCAATAGAACCGAAAGTCCCTTACACACCACTTTTATCTCAAACAGGTAAGGTAGCTGTTGGACTCGTCCACATAACTAGGGCCATATTGAAGGTAGCCGCGGAGTATGCATCACTTAGGGTTGCTAAGCCAAGCCTGGCAACCGGTGGGAGGGTTGGGGATGGGGCCATGGGTGGGTGCAAGCAGGATGACATCAGTTCTCAGGAAAGTGCTAGGAACTGCCCGAAACACTATGCTAAACCATAGAGTTTCTGACAGTTCCTGGAGCTACCACCTAGATCATTGGTTCCCTTCTTGGCTCTCCACATCTGGGCCTCTTACCATCTAATGGGACTCGCCGTCCCTCCCTCTTGGGAGAGGATTTTAAAAATGGGGTCGTCGGGTGCCACATATTTATTATATTTATCACATTTAGTCTTTCATTGTTTTTATCGCTGCTTTTATAGGTTTTAGCTATTTTATGACTGTATTATGATTATATGCTGTACACCGCCTGGAGCCCTTTGGGGATATGGCGGTATAAAAGTCTAAAGAATAAATGAATGAATGAATGAATGAATGAATGAATGAATGAATGAATGAATGAATGAATAAATAAATAAATAAATAAATAAATAAATAAATACATTTTTGTACCCCTTGGCAACCCTTTTCCCTAAAATTGTATTCCCATATTATCAAAACCATTATGTAATTTTTTTCACGTACCCTCAAATGTTTTGGTTCATACTCCTGGGGGTATGGATACCCCAGGTTGGGAGTCACGGACCTAGAGCTACCAAATATTTTGTGTGACTCCATAGGGTTGTGCCAGGCCTGCCAGCTCCCCAGTCAGGGCACGGTTAAAATTTTAAAAGCCCTCACTGATGTTACAAGTGTGATGATGTCGCTTTCTGGAAAAACCAGGAAGTGACATAATCACACTTGCGACGCCATTGAGGTTTTTTCCCCCCTGCCCTGACTAGAGGGTTTGCAGGCCTAGCACCACTCCATGGAGTCACACAAAACAAATTCCTTTAAAATACAGAAAAATCTCTGTTTATCTGAAAAATTGGTCACTACTGCAGTGTCCCATCTCCCCATATCAATGTTCCAGTCACCACCTGTCTGTAGCCACTTGACATTCACTTGGTTCAGAGTGGATATTTCAAGATCACTATTATCCTCATTATCCCATTTGACACTGGAAAAGTCCCTCTTTACATACAAATATTATAAGTGTGATAAGGTAATTGGAAAGGGTAAGTCGTTTCAAGCAGAGGAAGGAAGCCAGCATATTATAGCCTAATCTCGTAAGATCTCAAAAGCTAAGCAGGGTTGATACTTGAAGGGAGACCACCGAGGAAGACTCTGCAGAGGAAGGCAATGCTAAACCACCTCTGCTTCTCCCTTGCCTTGAAAGCCCCTTGCTGAGGTTTCCATAAGTCAGTGGTGGTGAACCTATGGCACGCGTGCCAGAGGTGGCACTCAGAGCCCTCTCTGTGGGCACGCGCAGAGTGGCCCCCCCACACATCTAGGCTGGCCTGGGCCGCTGGGCTTGATTATTAGCATTAAACATAATAATTGCCCCCCCACACACACACATACACATACATCTAGGCTGGCCTGGGCCGCTGGGCACAACGTGTAGGTAACCCTGTTAAGTGCTGTTAAATCTCACTGATTTTCATGGTAAGAACGAAAGCACGATCCTTTACCTGGGAGTAAGCTCGGTTGCGGGCAATGGGGCTTGCTTCTGAGTAAACCCTTCTAGGGTCGTGATTCGCCCATTCAAATCATTGCACGATTGCTTCAAAGCAAAGCCACCGACTACCACCAAGCTTACTCCCGAGTAAAGCCAACTCAGAGCCAATCGATTTTTTCTAAACTAAAGCCTCAGTATTCAGGTCAAATTGCCGTGTTGGCACTTTGCGATAAATACATGGGTTTTGGGTTGCAGTTTGGACATTCGGTCTCGAAAAGGTTCGCCATCATTGCCATAAGTCGTGTGTATCTTGATGCCATTTACATGCGTATTTACTTAAGTGCAAGGTGTTCATTGTCATTATAAGTAGATGCCAGCTTTAAAATTATACTTTTTTTCTGTTCAGTTTATATGTTCTTGATGCCAGCAATTCAGTTACTGAAATGTACAAACACCTGGGCTTGGGCATGGTGACAGGAAAGTAGAAACATGCATCACTTATGAAGAAATCACTGGTTTTCCATTCATCTCTAGGCAACCCCTGCTAGCAAGAAAGCCTGGCTGTTGCCTTTTGCAAGGCCACAAATATTTCATTCTGAACAATGGGCTCTGTCAAACAGCACCAGTACTGCAATCTTGCAAACCACTCGTTCTGTTTTTAGAGCATAAAGCACACTCGGGCACAAGTGCTAGGAAATGCTGCATAGATTTGGCTACGTCTGCTTGAGGCAGTCGAGCCAAGATGTAGTTCTTTAGTCTCAGCCATAGAACAACAGTTTAATTAACACTCAGTCCTTTCTCCTCAGAAGGTTGTGGCTTTCTGTCCAAGCCGCAAACATCTTTCTCTTCAGACTCCCACTTGCTGTCTCTGTCATCTGCTTCTTCCCAGTCATGGTCACTTTTTGCTTCTGCTTTCTTGGTCTTGAATAGTTTCCCTCTTGCAGCCTTTTATTCATGTGGGGAATCAAAACTGGTTCTTCAGATTAGAGTCCACTGCTCTTAACCATTACCCCACACTGTCATTAGATTGAAGCACCATATTCAGTGGTGGGATCCAAAAATGTTAATAACAGGTTCCAATGGTGGTGGGATTCAAACAGTGGCGCCGCCGCACACACGCACCTCCAGTCCCTATTGGGCAGGGAGGTTGCTTTAGTAACCCCTTCTCGGCACTCAGAAAAAATTAGTAACCACTTCTAGAGAAGTGGTGAGAACTGGTTGGATCCCACCTCTGACCATATTGGTACATTGACCTCACTTCTTTAGGGTTAGAAGACCTTCTGCTGTGACTTGAAATTGCCACCTGATTATCACCATCAGAATTCCTAGAGCTTCCCATCGTCTGTTCCAAGTTTTACCCCCAAATAACGTATTGATGCTAGTGATGTTGCTAACATCACATGCCCCCTCACATCTCAGCCCCCAATTCTCCTGTCAGTTGATGGCTGCTCAGCCCGGCAACCTTGGTTGACCCCTCTATGACTCTTGGTTGATATGAAAGACCACAACTCTGAAACTGGCCACAACATGTGACTGGGCCAACAAGCACCGTTTTTCTGAGTCAGGGAGTAGAACACAGGTGTCAAACTCGCGGCCTTCCAGATGTTATGGACTACAGTTCCCATCATCCCCTGCCAGCATGATGCTGGCAAGGGCTGATGGGAACTGTAGTCCATAACATCTGGAGGGCCGAAGGTTTGACACCTATGGAGTAGAATGACAAGGCAGGCCTGAATCATCTTGCTTTTGACAACAATATACTTGCCTGAGGAACTGGACAATTTTTCTTGTGAGTTCTTCCCGTAATAACTGCAGCGCAAAAATACCTTTCTTTCACCATGTCTCCACACAGCAAGAGGCTGAGCTAATCGTACCTCCCCACAATGTGACACAAACAAGTGACATGGTTGTACTGTCATGTACGCTTGGCAGGCCCTCTCGTTTCTCCTGGCCTGTGTCCTACCATTCTGCTCATCAAAATGTGATGCCTTCTTCCTCCAGCTCAAAGTAAGGAGGCTTCCTCTTCCATCAGCAGAAAAGTCGTTTGCGTTGCAAAATGATTCCTTAGGCTGGAGGAAGGCTCCAAATTTCGCTGAGTAGAGTAGGAAGATGCAGGACAATGTACAATGTTGATCTAGATCAGGGGTAGGGAACCTGCGGCTCTCCAGATGTTCAGGAACTGCAATTCCCATCAGCCTCTGTCAGCATGGCCAATTGGCCATGCTGGTAGGGGCTGATGGGAATTGTAGTTCCTGAACATCTGGAGAGCCGCAGGTTCCCTACCCCTGATCTAGATACTCTGATGGATGCCCTGGCTGTCCAGTGTTATGATACATATTTTCCCCAAAGCATTGTCTAGTCTTAGAGGAAGACTGGAGTCTGGGAGCACCTTGGAGACCAATAAGATCTGCAGGATATATGTTTTCAAGAGTCACAGCTGTGTATCTGATGTAGGGAGTTTTGACTGCATTATTGAAGACTTTTATAAGCAGAATCACCTGGCTGTTGTGGGTTTTCTGGGCTGGGTGGCCATGGTCCGGTAGTTTTTGCTCCTTTGGGGGTAGGGCAGTCTATTAAATTTTAATAATCATAATCATAATCATAATCATAATCATAATCATAATAATATGCCAAATGCCATAGAAATAAAGAGCTTACCAGTGAATGAAAGCTACAAATACTTGGGGATACTGCAAGCAGAGAACATCAAGCATGCAGAAGTCAAAGGCGCAATTAGGAAGGAATATCTTAGAAGGATAAGAAAAATTTTGAAATCAAAGTTAAATGGAGGAAATACAATAAAGGCAATTAATACTTGGGCGGTGCCTGTAGTACGCTACACTGGTGGCATAATTAACTGGACACAAGCTGAATTGGACATCCTGGACAGAAAAACAAGGAAAATTATGACCATCAATCGAGCACTGCATCCAAGAAGTGATGTAGACAGACTCTACCTAGCAAGATCAGAAGGAGGAAGAGGGCTGCTCCACGTCAAGCAATCAGTAGAGGAAGAGAAAAGGGGCCTGAAAGAATACATCCAAGAAAGTCAAGAGCCAGCATTGAAAGAAGTCCACAAGGCTGAGATGCTGAAAGCCAAAGAATCAAAAGAGTATGGAGTCCAACAGTTTAAAACACGAAAGAAGCAGTGGCTAAACAAGCCACTCCATGGGCAGTACTTTAAGAACATTGAAGGGAAGGTTGACAGCAAGAAAACATGGGAGTGGCTCAGAAGGGGAACTTTAAAGAAGGAAACTGAAGGCCTGATTTTTGCTGCCCAGGAGCAAGCATTACGGACAAATGCAATAAAGACACGAATTGAAAAGTCCTACAATGACCCAACGTGCCGTCTCTGCAAAGAGGGTGATGAAACCGTGGAGCACATCATCTGCTGTTGTAAGAAAATAGCCCAAACTGACTATCTCGAACGTCACAATAGGCTAGCAGCAATGGTGCACTGGAACCTTTGCAAAAGTACGGCCTGCCTTGTAGCAAGACCTGGCAATTTGAAAGCACAAGCCAGAGAAGACCACAGAAAATGAAGAAGCAAAAATACTCTGGGACTTTAGAATACAGACAGACAGACACCTGGCACACAACACACCAGACATAACAGTGGTAGAGAAAAAACATGTTTGGATCATAGATGTTGCTGTGCCAGTTGACAGCAGAGTAGAGGACAAAGAGCTGGAAAAGATCACAAAATACAAGGACCTACAAATTGAAGTTGAACGATTGTGGCAAAAAAGAACAACAGTAATCCCACTAGTAGTCGGTGCTCTAGAAGGGATCCCAAGAAATCTTGAAAAACATCTGGAAAGCCTAAACTTGGACAGAACATCAGTCCACATGCTGCAGAAAGCAGCACTTCTAGGAACTGCAATATTATTCTATCGCAGAAATACCTCTAATATCCTAGGTCCTTGGGAAGGACTCGATATTCAGATGAATTCCAGACACTTGTGCTGTGTTGTTATGTGTATAATAATAATAATAATAATAATAATAATAATAATAATAATAATAATAATAATAATAATAATAATAATAATAATAATAATAATAATAATAATAATAATAATAATAATGCATCATCGACATAGCAGTCCCCGGTGACAGCAGGGTCATTGAAAAAGAACAGGAGAAGGTCACTAGATACCGCAATTTGAACATCGAGCTTCAGCGTCTGTTGCACAAACCAGCTGAGGTCGTCCCAGTGGTGATCGGCACGCTGGGTGCCATCCCCAAAACACCAGGGCAGCACTTAAAACATTTTCGAATTGACAAAATTAACATCTGTCAAATTCAGAAGGCAGCCCTGCTGGGATCCGCATGAATACTACGCCGACACATTACAACTTCCTAGGCCTCTGGGTGATGCTCGAATTGTAATGAAGGCCAACAACCAGCTAAGGATCTGGCAGCTGTGAAATCAACAACAACAACAACAACAACAACAACAACAACAACAACAACAACAACAACAACAACAATAATAATAATAATAATAATAATAATAATAATAATAATAATATTTTTCCTTCATCTATGGCTGGCATTTTCAAAGGCGTGTCCCAGAGAGATGTGTTTCCCTCTGTGGCACAGATGTCTTTCTCTCCTGTGCCATGGAGAGAAACACATCTCACCATGACATGCCTCTGAAGGTGCCAGCCATTGATGGGGGCGAAACATTAGGAATAAAAACTTCCAGACCATACCCACACAGCCCGTAAAACTCAAAACAGCCCGGAAGTTTGGTTCTGGAAAGCTTATACCTCGAAATCTCATTGGTCTATAGCAGGGGTAGGGAACCTGCGGCTCTCCAGATGTTCAGGAACTACAATTCCCATCAGCCTCTGTCAGCATGGCCAATTGGCCATGCTGGTAGGGGCTGATGGGAATTGTAGTTCCTGAACATCTGGAGAGCCGCAGGTTCCCTACCCCTGGTCTATAGGGTGCTGCTGCTAGACACGAGTCTTGCTTTTCTAGTGCAGACCAACCTGTGAAATTGTCTAGCCTTGTCATTTGTGAAGCGTTCTTTAGATTGGTTGCTTGATCTTAAATCAAACCACAGGTTTCCATTGACAGATTGCAAGCTCTGAGCAAATCATATGACATTGCACTGTGTCCTCTGATGTAAGAATTTGTGTTTGAGAATCAGCGTGATGAAGTGGTTAAGAGCAGGGGAATTCTAATCTGGAGAACTGGGTTTGATTCCCCACTCCTCCACCTGAGTGGCAGAGGCTTATCTGGTGAACTAGATGTGTTTCCACATTCCTACATTCCTGCTAGATGACCTTGGGCTAGTCACATTCTTCGGAACACTCTCAGCCCCAACTACCTCACAAGGTTGGGGGAGAGGAAGGGAATGGAGCTTGTAAGCCACTTTGAGTCTCCTTACAGGAAAGAAGGGTGGAATATAAACAGAGGTGGGATTCAAATTATTTAACAACTGGTTGTTTACAAGCCCCATTTTAACAAGCAGTTCTGCCAAAGTGGCGTGAACCTGCTGAATCCCACCACTGGATATAAATCTAAACTCGTCTTCTTCTTGACGTTTCCCTGCAGTTCATGCACTGCACCATAGAGACTGTTCAGGGAACCAGACCTATATTTAGCTGCTTTGTATTGTCAAGTTGCTTAATCCTCAGCAGATAGAAATTATGCAACCTTTGGGGGGGAAAACAGTATGCCTTTACCTCCAGACACCTGCTGTCCATCACTAAATAATCCTCTTTTGATGGCACGCCGAAGCTTGCAAATCCTGAAACGTGAAAGGGGATCTTATTTTACTAACTTCTACTGGTAATAAATCTTCCCTTACATGATGTCTGGGTGGTTGTCTTTACTTAACTGAAATGCAATCAATCCCTGCTCACTTATATCCTTAGGAGCAATTTCTTTGCATTTGTGTTGGGCATCGACTCAGCAATACTGTAAAGCAGTGCTAAAGAGCCAGTGTCGTGTAGCAATTACGACTGCTGAGCTAGCTAGTACGAGGGAGATCTGGGTTGAATCCCTACTTCTACCATGAAATCTTGCTGGGTGATCCTGATCAATCACATGCTCTCAGCCTAACCTACCTCACAAGAAGGGTAAAATGGAGGAGAGGAGAATGATGGGAGCTGATTAGAGTCCCCACTGGGGAGAAAGGCAAGATACAAATGAATGAATGAACGAACGAACGAACGAATGCATGAATTCAAGGGGGAGCAGAAACTAGGGCTGTGGTGTAGTGCCAGTGTGTTGTAGTGGTTAAGAGCAGGTGGATTCTAATCTGGAGAACTGGGTTTGATTCCCCACTCCTCCACTTAAGTGGCAGAGGCTTATCTGGTGAACCAGATGTGTTTCCACACTCCTACATTCCTGATGGGTGACCTTGGGCTAGTCACAGTTTTCCAGAACTCTCTCAGCCTTAACTACCTCACAAGGTGTCTGTTGTGGGGAGAGAAAGGGAAAGGAGCTTGAAAGCTACCTTGAATCTCCTTACAGGAGAGAAAGGTGGGATATAAATTCAAACTCCTACTCCTACTCCTACTCCTACTCTTCTTCTTCTCCTCCTCTGTAAGAACATAAGAACATAAGAGCAAACCAGCTGGTTCAGACTAGAGTCCATCTAGTCCAGCTCTCTGCTACTCGCAGTGGCCCATCAGGTGCCTTTGGGAGCTCACATGCAGGAGGTGAAACCAATGGCCTTCTGCTGCTGTTGCTCCCGATCACCTGGTCTGTTAAGGCATTTGCAATCTCAGATCAAAGGGGATCAAGATTGGTAGCCATAGATCGACTTCTCCTCCATAAATCTGTCCAAGCCCTTTTTAAAGCTATCCAGGTTAGTAGCCATCACCACCTCCTGTGGCAGCATATTCCAAACACCAATCACACGTTGCGTGAAGAAGTGTTTCCTTTTATTAGTCCTAATTCTTCCCCCCAGCATTTTCAATGAATGCCCCCTGGTTCTAGTATTGTGAGAAAGAGAGAAAAATTTCTCTCTGTCAACATTTTCTACCCCAGGCATAATTTTATAGACTTCAATCATATCCCCCCTGTAAGTTTCGGGGTAAAGCTTAGGATTAAGGCTTGTGTGTTGTCCAAGTTGAGTAGGCCTCATTCCTTTTTTCCCCTCATGTGAACTGTTGGCCGACATGGCTAGGCCATGCAGTCCTTTCATAGCTCCCAACTCACATTACATTCAGGCCCACAATTCAAAGGCAGGGCCAGTCACTACATTTTGTAACATGCTTGCCAAAGAAACACCAGTTGTGCACCTGGAATAAATTATACATATTTTTAATGATTTGTGTTGCTTTGCATTGCCAATGTGAAGCCATAGCAAACTCATGAAATGCAAATGAAGGATGCCACAGATGAAATCTCTACCGTGTTGTCTCTATGGTACACTCTAATGAAATGCATGAGGCTCATTCATTTCAGATTCATTTTCAGAACTCTACTCCCTCCTGACTTGGGGAGAAAAAGGCAAACTTAAACAACCCTTAGACTGATATCTGTCCCCTAGAATGTCGACCACCAGCCAGTGTGATGTAGTGATTAAGAACAGGTGGGCTGTAATCTGGGTTTGATTCCCCGCTTCTCCACTTGAGTGGCAGACTCTTGATCTGAGGAACTAAATTTGTTTCCCTGCTCTTATGCATGAAGCCTGCTGGGTGACCTTGGGCTAGTCCCAGTTCTTCTGAGCTCTCTCAGCCCCACCCACCTCACAGGGTGTTTGTTGTGAGGGGGGAAGGGCAAGGAGTTTGTAAGCCCCTTTGAATCTCCTATAGGAGAGAAAGGGGGAATATAAATCCAACTCTTCTTCTTCTTCTTCTTCTTCTTCTTCTTCTTCTTCTTCTTCTTCTTCTTCTTCTTCTTCTTCTTCTTCTTCTTCTTCTTCTTCTTCTTCTTCTTCTTCTTCTTCTTCTTCTTCTTCTTCTTCTTCTTCTTCTTCTTCTTCTTCTTCTTCTTCTTCAGCAGATTTTTGGGCCTATGACTCTGCAGTGTCAATTGCGTCTCATTCTCCATAATTTCTGGCAATAACCATCCCTCCTCCCTTGACACAGCACTGATTAAACCTGGGAACATAATGCGTGCAACGTGGCTGGGGACAATTCTAGGAAGCATTTGCTTCTTGACCAGACAGACATGTGGCATGCAGCTCTGCATTACGGCAGGGTTATTTAGCAGCTGAACATATTCTGGGAAACATGTCCCATAGATATGAACCATATTGCAAAGGATGCCCATTTTGTGGCATGGAGATGACGGCAGAGGTGTGAAAGTTTACATCTGTTAGGGACCAGGTGTGCAATTCAGCTGAACTCTGAAAGCAAGTTTCATCTAATATTCTCAAGGAGGCCCTCTAGTAATAACAAGCTAGCCAGTATTTGCACCTGGCAGCAATATATCGTTCAACAAATGAGCTAATGAAATACTTAATAAGCCTACGGAGGAAATAAAGCTGTCCTATATTAAACTCCTGCTGTGGCTATGCAGAACAGCAATATGGTCAACACTTCGATTTCCAGTTGGTACTTTCCTTCCTTCCTTCCTTCCTTCCTTCCTTCCTTCCTTCCTTCCTTCCTTCCTTCCTTCCTTCCTTCCTTCCTTCCTTCCTTCCTTCCTTCCTTCCTTCCTTCCTTCCTTCCTTCCTTCCTTCCTTCCTTCCTTCCTTCTTTTCCAGTTGGTACTTCCCTCCCTCCCTTCCCTCCTCCTTTCTTTCCTTCCTCCCTCCCTCCCTCCCTCCCTCCCCTCCTCCCTCCCTCCCTCCCTCCCTCCCTTCCCTCCTTCCTTCCTTCCTTCCTTCCTCCCTTCCCTCCCTCCCTCCCTCCCTCCCTCCCTCCCTCCCTCCCTCCCTCCCTCCCTTCCTTCCTTCCTTCCTTCCTTCCTTCCTTCCTTCCTTCCTTCCTTCCTTCCTTCCTTCCTTCCTTCCTTCCTTCCTTCCTTCCTTCCTTCCTTCCTTCCTTCCTTCCTTCCTTCCTTCCATTTCACTAGCTTGACAAACGTTAGAATCCAAGTGCTATTGATTTGATTAATTTTACAATGGGCCGAATTTGCTGGCTACTCCAACTCTGTCTTTGGCTTCAGCTCTGACTTCAGGTCTGCCTTTGGCTTTTTTTGTCCATTTCATTGGGGGAACTATTTAGGAAGTCTGTTCTTTGAAAAGGAAGGGTCGGTTAACTGGGTTTAATGGATTATGTACTGGACATGCAGTACAGGTGACCACACAACTAGCTTCATACTAGCAGGACTTTGTCTGACATTCTTTTACAAAAACAGGAACCCTTGTTAATGTTCGCCACCTACAAGACTTTCCAAAGTTGGTTATGGCATGGCACAGGAGTGCTATTGTTTACAAGGAAAGGGTTCCATGTGATGTGTTCTCTAGAATGTGGTTCGTATCTCTGACTAACAGTGATCACTTCCTTCATCCTGATTGGCTGAACTCTCTCCAGTCAAAAGTAAAGTGCCAACAGTCTTGAATCATGGACTCCTGGTAACCGAAAACCACTCTCTTACTCCTTGTTCCATCATGGATGTATTCTCAAATACTGGCCTCATCTTTGCTCAGCCATTGCTCTACCACCACAGATGGCTCAAGACTGGCACTGAATCATCCAATCATAGTAGATATTATATCCAGATATGATCCCTGCTGGGTGCAGAAAGCTGCTAATTCTGACTTGGATTCTCATTCTGAGCAAATAATTGGTCACATACAGGCTGAGTTACTCTTTGCCTGGTTTCCCTGCTGATGAATCTCCTCCATACCAGCCTCAGCATCACTGCTCCGATACTAAGCTGTTTGGGAACTGGAGATTTTCTTGATATTATTATACTACCAGCTTCAACATCTGGAGGGGGCCCAGACCCATGCTCCCCAATTCAGCCCCAAACTCCTTTTTCCTGCCGTTGTTCTGAGAAGCAAAAAAAAATCTCTATTATATTCACCAGGATGTAACTTCCAGGTAAAACTCAGAAGTGACATCAGGCAACTCTTGGAATGCTTGGAAACTCTATGGTACCACAGAGTTTCTGGTGATTCCTAGAGCGGCCCAAGATTGGCTGTTCCCTGAAGTGACATCATGATGCACATCGTGCCGCGTGCCCCCACACTCCAGCCAGTTGCTGGAAACTGCCATGGTACCTTCTCATTTTGTGATGTGCAGACTACCTGCCAGATCAGATCAGAGCACCTTGTGTGACTTTTCTATGCAAAGAGATTTGGGAAACTACACAAAACTGGGTCGGGGGCCAGACGTGGTCTACAGACCACCAGTCGCTCACCCTGGCCTCCAACCGTGGAAACTTCACAACTCTCCCAACATTTGCTTATTTATTTTGCTTTTATTTCTGCTTATTTTTTTAAGCGACAGGCGGTAATGATTACCTGTTGCTAATTGCAATGGAAAGGGGTGCGCGAGTGCAGGGAACCTTAATTGCCATTTTGGTTTCTCATTAGCAATACCCAAATGGTAACCATCTGCCTTTGTGCTCAGATGCATCTCTGTGAGGCACAGTTACATCAATTAATGAGTTACATATGAGTAACATGACTTCCCCCCCTTCCCCACGGGGCTCACAGGTGCACCTCTTTGTTGTGCCAGGAATATATTAGCAAAGTTTATTTTCCCCCTTGCTTTTTATGTGCCAGACCTAAATGGGTTTTGAATGACTGGTTTGCTCTAGGAAAAAAAAATAAGGCAGTATAGCCCTGTCATTTATTTTGCATTAGCTTAATTAATAATGCTATATAAACCTGAAGAACAATTTGAAATGAAAGAGATTCACTTAAAGACCAGAACTGACAAATGCATTTATTGTGTGTGTGCATATCAGCCAAGCCACGTAAAAGAAAGAAGAGTTTGGATTTATACCCCATCTTTCTCTCTTCTAAGGAGACTCAAGGTGGCTTACAATGTCCTTTCCTTTCCCCCCCCCCCCAACAAACACCCTGTGAGGTGGGTGGAGCTCACAGAGCTCCGAAGAACTATGACTAGCCCAAGGTCACCCAGCTGGCATGTGTTGGAGTGCACAAGCTAACCTAGTTCACCAGATAAGCCTCCACAGCTCAAGTGGCAGAGCGGGGAATCAAACCCAGTTCTCCAATTAGAGTGTACCTGCTTTTAACCACTACACCACACTGGCTCTCTCTATAGGCCATTATTGTCTGAATGTCAATCATCTCTTGAATTGAGGAGTCACTGAAACTGAACATGAAGAAGAATGGTTGGTTTTTATACACTGCTTTTCTCTACTTTTAAGGAGTCTCAAAGTGACTTACAATCACCATCCCTTTCTCTTCCCATAACAGACACCTTATGAGGTAGGTGGGGCTGAGAGAGTTCAGAGAGAACTGTCACTGACCAGTCACCCAGAAGTCTTCATGTGTAGGAGCAGAGAAACAAACCTAGTTCACCAGATTAGAGCCCACTGCTCTTAGAAGAAGAATAGTTGGGTTTTATTCTCCACTTTTCTCTGTCTTTAAGGAGTCTCAACCCTTCTTACAAACTCCTTCCCTTCCCCTCCCCACAACAGACACCTTGTGAGATAGATGGGGCCAAGAGAGTTGTAACTCAGAGGCTTCATGTGGAAGAGTGGGGAATTCAGATAAGAACATAAGAACAAGCCAGCTGGATCAGACTAGAGTCCATCTAGTCCAGCTCTCTGCTACTCGCAGTGGCCCACCAGGTGCCTTGGGGAGCTCACAGGCAGGAGGTGAAAGCAATGGCCTTCTGCGGCTGTTGCTCCCGAGCACCTGGACTGTTAAGGCATTTGCAATCTCAGATCAAAGAGGATCAAGATTGGTAGCCACAAATCAACTTCATAAATCTGTCCAAGCCCCTTTTAAAGCTATCCAGGTTAGTGGCCATCACCACCTCCTGTGGCAGCATATTCCAAACACCGATCACAGGTTGTGTGAAGAAGTGTTTCCTTTTATTAGTCCTAATTCTTCCCCCCAGCATTTTCAATGTATGCCCCCTGGTTCTAGTATAAGAGTCCACCACTCTTAACCGCTACACCATACTGGCTCATCATAGCTTTGCTACTCTATGGAGCTTGACCGCAAGACAGCCAAGAAACCAGTTAAGGACTGAAATGGAGTTGGGTTGCACATTAAACAGCATGAGGGGCAGATGGGTCGCGAAGACCCCCAGGCAACTGTGACTGTCTGCCACCATGAGCACTCCGCATATGCCATTGGTCAGTGGGATCCACAGCAGGCCTTCTTAGGCTTGCCAGTTCCCCTAGCCACTGGTGGGGAAAAGGGTTGCCACATCCAGGTTGAAGGCTGGCATCTGTAGGCCTGCTCCTTCCCTTCTTCCTTCCACTGCGGGGCGCAAGACTGGGGTGGGACCCTTTTTATTTCCCAGTCCATCCCTGAACAGCAGTCAGTCAGAAAAGGTGTATCCAGCGCTCCTTGCAATGTTATAAAAGCTACCCATTTGCAGTTCTTGGACGAGGGAGCATGTCCTCGTGGCATCTTATTGCTGTGACCTTGTGGGGATGCTAGCCTCCAGGTAGGATCTGGGGACCCCCCAGAAGCATAGCACATCTCCAGACTACAGAGATCAGATGCCCTGAAGAAAATGGCTACTTTGGAGATGGATTCTGAGTATGGTACCCCACTAAGATCCCTGTCCTCCATAGACTCCATCCCCAGATCTCAAAGAGTTTCCAAAACCTGGATCTGCCAGCCAGCAGGGGTGTGGCCAGGTCTGACCCCGCAGGGCAGAGCGGGTGGCAAACACAAGCATGGTCAGGTCACAGTCCAATGGGTCAAGGCAGGCGGCAGGCAAGGCATAGTCAGGTCACAGTCGACTAGGTCAAGGCACGGGAGAACCAAAGAGCAGGCTAGGAATCAGCAAAGAACCAGGCACACAGCAGCAACAGCAGTGGTGGGATTCAGCAGGTTCGCACCACTTTGGCAGAATCGGTTGTTAAAATGGTTCTTGTAAACAACCAGTTGTTAAATTATTTGAATCCCACCATCGGAACCGGTTGTTAAATTATTTGAATCCCACCACTGAGCAACAGGTAACACATTTATTGTGCTCAGGCAGAAGCAAGCTCACAGCAAGGCTTATACAGAGAGCCTTGTTCAGGGGGCTGGGATTCTGCGAGGAGTTAGTTCTCATCAGATGCAGAGACTTCTAATCTCCCATACCGTGCTGCCAAACCAGCACCCCTTCTGTGCTTCTGCAGTAGCAACCTCTGCTTCTGCCTCCTATGCACAGTTGGCTCATCGCTGGGTTCCCTAGGGGGATCTGCAGGCTCCTCCACCTGTATGTCATCAGGCAGGGAAGGACTGGGCATTGGCTCTGCTGCCTGGTCTTCCTCAGGAGCATCCAACTCTGGCTGCACTGTGTCCTCAGGTTCTGCCTCAGAGTCCTCTGTGTCCTGGTAAGGACCCAGGGGCTGGTTCATGACACGCCCATCCGCTGTGACCAGTGGGGACCTAGCAGCCCTAGATGTGGGACATGTCTCGCGGTTTGTGCAGTATAGTCATTTGGTTCACCCAACAATCTACAGGCAATTCTGGCCAAAGTAATTTTCTCTCACCCTATTTTTTTTTTCACTTGCATTTGTACTATTCTTTAAAAAGGAAAAAAACCCCTTTCTATCTTCTTGGGATGACTGTATCTTCTGTTCCTGCTTTGAGGTTCCAAGAAGTTCAGCAAAAAGCCATTTATTAAAGAACTCATTTATTACAGTGCAGATAGCAAAGTGATTGTATCTTCTGAAGAATTCATTTAAGTTTCTCTTTTTTCGCTTTCCCTTTTTCATTTCAGTTAAACTTGTATTATCAAAGGGATCCAGGCATACAGAGCATGTCTGGCTCTCTTTTTTTTGTCTTCTGCTTCCTTCTGGAAAGGTACTTATAACTGATAAAATACAATGCGGATCCCTAATTTGGGAAAGCAGACATTCTCACTTTGAATATTGTCAAGGTTTTTGAGGTTTTTTGCTAATGAATGCTGCAGCTTTTAGAATTAATTTTAAAGTATCAACCGAGTTCTTCAGAATGAGAAAGAGGAAGACCTGCAGAATGCATTTTTGGAACATTCCATTTGTCTTCTTTTTTGTTGTTGTTAAATAAGTTATTCACGTTGATAAATTTACATTAGAAGAAGAAGAAGAAGAGTTTGGATTTATTCTCTCCTGTAGGAGACTCAAAGGGGCTTACAATCTCCTTGCCCTTCCCCCCTCACAACAAACACCCTGTAAGGTGGGTGGGGCTGAGAGAGCTCTGAGAAGCTGTGACTAGCCCAAGGTCACCCAGCTGGCGTGTGTGGGAGTGCACAGGCTAATCTGAATTCCCCAGATAAGCCTCCACAGCTCACGCGGCAGAGCTGGGAATCAAACCCAGTTCCTCCAGATTAGATGCACGAGCTCTTAACCTCCTACGCCACTGCTGAGAGAGCTCCGAAAAGCTGTGACTAGCCCAAGGTCACCCGTATGGGGGCCTCCATAAGAGGCTTGGGGTGGGACGGGCTCAAGGTGCATGCCGCAGAGGCCTCTGCAGGCGAGCCCAACACCCTTGCAGTTTTGGGGCCACAAGGACGGGCGAATGCCCCCTGGCCTGTACCTCCCCGTCCTACCCAATAAGAATTGGGGTTGTCGCTGGGGGGCAGCCATGGGGGCTGACCGGCTCCGAACGATGCGCTCCTCTTGCTCACCCAGCTTCTGTATAATAATAATATAGGGCTGCAGCCCAATTTTAATCCAAGCCATGTTCTGTGATTATTCAAAGCATCTGCAATCTGGCCGCAATTGTATTTTCCATTGACTCTTCTCATAAAGTCAATATCTCCTCATAATGTCATGTCAATGGCAAAAGTACTATACCCTCAGTTCAGTAGTTTCTAGGGAGAGATCAGGCTTGATCTGATCTAAAACCCAGTCATTTGATTTTTTGGGGCGATCCACAGTATCATTAAAATTCCCCTCCAACGTCACATTTCAAATGAACAAGCTTTATTTCCACCTGCTATCTTCACGGTCCAACTTTCACGTTCCTACATAACAACAGGGGCTGTGACAGTATGAATTAGCTTGCTCTTGGTTGCCAGTGACATTTCCTTACACTTATGGATCTTTTCTACTTCCTTCATGGCCGCCCTTCTCAATATCAACTTCTTCTGCTTTCTTAGTTGCAGTCTCCCTTTGGGTTGATGATGGAGTGAACGAATAGAAAACCTTTAACAATTTCATATTCTTCATCGTCAACGTTACAATTTCCTTCTTGATGTTGATCTGACTATTAGTTTGTCTTGATGTTCATCTGATTGTAAAGGTAAATGGCATCTATGAGTCATATGCCAACATTATCTCTGTTTGCCTCTTCCTGTTTCAGCATCCAGTCTTCCCAAGGCTCAGGTGAAGACAGCATCCCTTGGACTGGCCGGAAAGGCAAGATCCCCTCTGCTACCTGTCTCAGTGCCAACAGCTCCGGAAGCCTCAGAAGAAGGTCACAAACAAACGGAGGATTCAGCCAATGTAAGGACAAGTTGACATCCATTCATGAAAAGCTGGCAAAACAAATTTTAAGATTGCCATCATGGTCTGTACTACTCTGTATAGTGTGCTGTAAATTGGACCCTATGATGTAATTTTACATCATTTAATGGCATATACATAGTTCAGCACTGCTTCAGTTCTATTGTTTTAGACTTCTGGTTTGTTCTATAGCCCTAATCCTGTTATGTTTCATTGAATAGCCATCTTCTGGATTGTATTGACTCACTGTGTTCTAATCCACCTTGAGTCCAGCAAGCAACTGGACTGTAAATCATGCAAATGGATGGATGGATGGATGGATGGATGGATGGATGGATGGATGGATGGATGGATGGATGGATGGATGGATGGATGGATGGATGGATGGATGGATGGATGGATGGATGGATGGATGGATGGATGGATGGATGGATGGATGGATGGATGGATGGATGGATGGATGGATGGATGGATGGATGGATGGATGGATGGATGGATGGATAAATAAATAAATAAATAAATAAATAAATAAGAACTAGTAGCTGTTACATAAGGAGAAAGACCTTCCCTCTACACAGTTTTAATGGCTATACAAGATCTTTTCAGATGTTTCATCACGGGAAATCCAACCATGCATACCAGGAACGCAAGTTCCCTTTGATGCTTTCTACCACAGTTGCCATTTTGTCGGACTACCAAAATATGCATACTTTCAGACTTCAGCATACATAAATAGAATAGTATTGCTTGTATCAGTATAGGTTTGCCTGTATCAGTGGAGAAATATTGAGGTGTTACCCTATTTCAACAAAAAAAAGCTACAACATGTTTCAGGAGCACCCTGGGTACCTCTTGCTCTCAGTGCCCATGGTTGGCTATCCCCAAACGACATGCCCGACATCCAGTTGAGGTTCTTGTTTAAACTTGATGGTGTCCACATTTCTAAGGTATAAATCCCCAAACATCTCCTTTTTCTTCAGAATTTGATCAGTTCCCTAGGCTAGAATGTCACATTATTTTCCTGCCTGCTCCAAAGCAGAGAAAGGATTGACAAGCAGGGGCTGCATCTTCCCAATCCTGGTGCAGCTCTCATGTTCACAGATTCTTCTCATGTCCATACATGTCACTTTTTAAATACATTGTACAACATAGACTCTCTTTGTACTGCAGTGTACTACAGTGTAGCACACTGTACTACAGTGAAAAATGACTTATTTGCTGGTATCAACAAAAGAAGAAGAAGAAGAAAGAGGAAGAGGAAGAAGAAGAAGAAGGAGAAGAAGAAGGAGGAGGAGGAGGAGGAGGAGGAGGAGGAGGAGGAGGAGGAGGAGGAGGAGGAGGAGGAGGAGGAGGAGGAGGAGAAGAAGAAGAAGAAGAAGAAGAAGAAGAAGAAGAAGAAGAAGAAGAAGAAGAAGAAGAAGAAGAAGAAGAAGAAGAAGAAGAAGAAGAAGAAGAAGAAGAAGAAGAAGAAGAAGAAGAAGAAGAAGAAGAAGAAAAGTTGAAGCAACTGGTATAAACCAGTGTCCCCAAGGAAACGTACTAGTTGTAAGGGTCTGTTACTCCAGTCAATAACTGAGACTCGGGAAATGTTCAAGAGCTTTATTGAACTGTGTCAGGACCTTAGCTGCATGAAGCCGGAGCTGGAGCCCTGGCCTTTGCAGCTAGCATATATCTCCCAACTTTCCCACTTTCACAGACTCCCCCCCTCCCACCTGTTCCCACAATAGATGGAATAAGAAAAGGACAGTAATTAGACCAGTATTGTTATATATTCCAGGACTCAAGGATGAGTGATAGACTCATTCCGGCCCCAGGGAGGGAAGGAATGAGGGATGTCTACTTCACTAGTTATAAGCACAGCAATTGAAACAGAATGGCCCATTAACATCCAGATAACAACAAGCGCAGGTATGACCTTGGTGCCAGCCCATTGATGCCAGGCCTGACACTAGACTAGTCCCTTTAGTCCCCTCTACAATAGAAGGTAATTAAGAGGGGGATAGTCTTATCTTACATATCTCCAATATATCCCCAAGTATCAATGAGTGCCTAAAACTGAATATAGGCCTCTGCTTATATCTAAGAATACCCAATAGAATACACTAATAATCTCCCTCTTTTCCTCAGAAAGCTCACCAGAAGTCAGAGATAGAACCAGTCTGTTTCTCTCCATTTTCTTTTAGGTATCAACAAAGATTTTCTGTCACACATGCTCACACACACACACATATATCTCCTGGAGAACCGGCATGGTGCAGTGACAGCCAGCATGGTATAGTGGTACACTCTAATCTGGAGAACTGGGTTTGATTCCCCGCTCTGCCACCTGAGCTGTGGAGGCTTATCTGGTGAACCAGATTAGCGTGTACACTCCAACACATGCGAGTTGAGTGACCTTGGGCAAGTCACAGTTCTTCAGAGCTCTCTCATCCCCACCCACCTCACAGGGTGTTTGTTGTGAGGGGGGAAGGGCAAGGAGATTGTAAGCCCCTTTGAGTCTCCTTACAGGAGAGAAAGGAGGAATATAAATCCAAACTCCTCCTCCTCCTCCTCCTCTTCCTCCTCTTCCTCCTCCTCCTCCTCCTCCTCCTCCTCCTTCTTCTTCTTCTTCTTCCTGTTTTGATTGGATTGAGAACGTTTTCCCCCTTGAGAACCAACTTTAGACTTCTTGGTTTGCAGGCTGCTTGCCACATAGATAGCCCCAACCATGCAAAGGTTTTCCATGCCCATTCCTGACAGCTACATCTTCTCACGTGGAGCTCCCCATGTGACCGGGACCCTCCACAAAGCAAGCAGATTTGGTTTTGTGTATGGTGTCCTGACCTTTGCAAGAAGAGTGCTCAAATCCACCAGATGCGCTCTCCTGCTCTGTGAGAAGGTCTCTTTCTAGTGCAGCTTTATTTTCCCTCTGGCTTTCTTCCCTGTTCTGGCTCTAGCCGTCCATCAGAGCATTCGCTCAACAAGTGTAATGCCGGCACCGTGATTTAGAGGCCTTCTCCTGCAAAGCGGTACCAGGGACTGAGACAAATGATAATTGAAATGAACGGAAAGCACAAAAGGTGGCTCACCGGTGGGCGAAATCCATTACTACACAATGGCATCCCAGGGGAGTCCGTGGATTATTTCTGATCCTTCTTTGCTTCTGAATGGTTTCCAAGTCTCAACGGCGATGCTGTGCGGCGAAGATAAGGAGGCCCAGCCTCATGCAGTTAGGAAGAAGCAAGCAAATGTAAGCAACCACTTTGGTGGAGATGACAGGCCTAAAGAGCCGTTGAGTGAGGAACAGTTTCAGCTCTAAATATCTTACTTTAGAGCAGCTGAGCAAATTATTTCCCAAATTGGTCACTTTTCAAGCACTACAGGTGTGGCAGCACTTAGAAGAGATAATGGCCAGGGAGCCAATGCAGCTCTTCAGGTGGTCGAAGGTCAAGCTGTCATTCGCACTCAGCCTCTAGGTGTTGAGCTGTTAACTCAGTTGATTCCCTTTCCTCAATTCCAGTCCTTTCAAGCATGCTTCCCATTTCACACCTGCATAAATAAATATGCTCTTGGTAAAGTTCCACTTCCATCCTCCTAACAGGCATTATTGTTGCTGTACCTGTACATTCAACACAATGATATCATGAAGAGCTATAATACCTGGATTCTACTCTGGAGAACCGGGTTTGATTCCCCACTCCTCCACCTGAGTGGCAGAGGCTTATCTGGTGAGCCAGATGTGTTTCCCCACTCCTACATTCCTGCTGGGTGACCTTAGGCTGGTTA
Source organism: Sphaerodactylus townsendi (assembly GCF_021028975.2). Lineage (NCBI taxonomy): Eukaryota > Metazoa > Chordata > Lepidosauria > Squamata > Sphaerodactylidae > Sphaerodactylus > Sphaerodactylus townsendi. Next base: position 15,212,772 of record NC_059431.1, read on the forward strand.
CAGTTCTCTGAGGACTCTCTCAGCCCCACCTACCTCACAAGGTAGAGGTAGGGGAGAGGAAGGGAAAGGAGCTTGTAAGCCACCTTGAGTCTCCTTACAGAAGAGAAAGGTGGGATATACATCCAAACTCCTCCTCCTCCTCCTCTTCTTCTTTTTCTTCTTCTGCTTTGAAAGTGTGCAATACCCAGAGTTTCCAACATCCAGGAGGTAGCTGGAGACGTCCCACTATTACAATTGATCTCCAGGCAATGGAGATCAGTTTACCTGGGGGAAATGGCCACCATGGAAGGTGGGCACTATGGCATTATGCCCCAGTGAAGTCCCTCACTTCCTCAAACCCTGTCCTCTTTAGGCCCCACCCACAAAATTTCTAAATATCTCCCAACCCAAAGTTGGCAGCATTAGCAATACAGGAAGGGAATGGAGATGATCCAGACAAGTTCTAGGTCTAGGGGGTGACAAAGGTTAGCCAAATGCCAAGGCTCGGAGGGACAAAGAGCGTGAGAGACTCCTCAGTTTGTATTCCCTTCAAGTATTTCCAAGTTCTGGAATTGGCACTGACTAAAAGAAACTACAGAGGCCCATCACAGGACACTCTAATCACAGCTGAAGCTTCAAAGAAGTTAAGAACATAAGAACTAGCCTGTTGGATCAGACCAGAGTCCATCTAGTCCAGCACTCTGCTACTTGCAGTGGCCCACCAGGTGCCTTTGGGAGCTCATGTGCAGGATGTGAAAGCAATGACCTTCTGCTGCTGCTGCTCCTGAGCACCTGGTCTGCTAGGGCATTTGCAATCTCAGATCAAGGATGATCAAGATTGGTAGCCATAGATCAACTTCTCCTCCATAAATCTGTCCAAGCCCTTTTGAAAGCTATCCAGGTTAGTGGCCATCACCCCCTCCTGTGGCAGCATATTCCAAACACCAATCGCACATTGCGTGAAGAAGTGTTTCCTTTTACATCTCTTGGACATCTCCCTTCCAAATAGGAGGCAAGAATGAGTATCACTTGTGCCACCCGTAAATCCTGAGAAGAAGAATGGGATAAGCATGTGATAAATCAGAACGTGAAAGATTTGAAAGGTGGAGAGGAAAACCAGATAGAGAACTGCAAAAAGGAAGTTTGGGCAGAGAGACCCCTCCCTGGGAGGCGTTGTCTTCACGATTATGGTGGGATCTGAAAACTGCAAATGTTCTCTCATTGGTAGAATTTCAGCCCTGAATCTAGTCAATTAAATCCTTAAATGTTAGCATCCAAACCTGGATAGCTTGCTAACAACTCCATAAATATATTTGTTAGGCAAATGCAATGAATGGCAGTGTTAGAAACAGACAGTTTTCTCCATAAATCTGAAGATTCGAGCCCAGTATCACCTTAAGACCAACAGGATTTGGGGCGGGGGGGGGGGGTCAATGCTCCCTTCATCAGAAACAGAGCTTGGAGTCTTCAAACCTTTTACCCTGGAAATCTTTTAGGTCTTTAAGGGGCTACTGAACTTGAACACCAGCTGAAGACCATCACAGCTATGCACCTGAAACTGTGTCCATTAATACCAGTCACAATTAATGCCACAATTACTATTAATGCCACAATTACTACTACAATTAATGCCACAATACTAGCCACAATCCATCCATCCATCCATCCATCCATCCATCCATCCATCCATCCATCCATCCATCCATCCATCCATCCATCCATCCATCCATCCATCCATCCATCCATTCATTCATTCATTCATTCATTCATTCATTCATTCATTCATTCATTCATTCATTCATTCATTTATTAGATTTCTATACCACCCCATCCCTGAAGGGCTCTGCCATTCAAAACATCATTAAATGAGTCTTGCATATATTTTTTTAAAATCATGCACCTGAGTCCTGATGGAACACTCCTTAAATTCATGAGGATCGTATCTTCCTTGGCAAGGAGTGCCCCTGTGGCATATTCACCACAGAAAAGTCCTCCGTAGAACTCAGCAAGCAAGAACTTAGCAAGCAAGAAGACTCCATGGAAGGAACCCTGCGAGGAAGGACTTAGGGAGCTGGGGATGTTTAGTTTGGTGAAGAGAAGGTTAAGAGGTGACATGATAGCCATGTTTAGATATTTGAAGGGATGTCATGTTGGTGAGGCAGCAAGCTTGTTTTCTGCTGCTCCAGAGTCTAGAACCAGGAGTCATGGGTTCAAGGTGAAGGAAAAGAGATTCCACCTAAACATCAGGAAAAACTTCCTGACAGTAAGGGCAGATCGACAGTGGAATGCACTACCTCTGAGTGTGGTGGAGTCTCCGTCTTTGGGGGTTTTTAAAGAGAGGCAGGATGGCCATCTGTCAGGAGAGCTTTAATTATGTGTTAATTATGTGTTCCTGCATTGCAGGGGGCTGGACTTGATGACCCTTGGGGTATCTTCCATGGTTCCAAGGAACATTGCTTCCCATTCTTATCTTTTATTTACATTTCTGAGTTGTTACATAACGCGATATTTGTGAACGGGATGGAATACACGCTCAAATCAGTAACATTTGGTTTCTTTCTCCACAGGTATATGAACAGGACGATCTGAGTGAACAAATGGCTAGTTTGGAGGGGCTAATGAAGCAGCTTAATGCTATCACAGGCTCAGCTTTCTGAAAGGAAGGGAGGAGAAGAATGGAGCTACCCAGGAACATTGCAGCATACCAGCGTTTCACGTGTACCACCACCCAACATCTGTGTCTACCATAACGTCAACCGATAGATCATCCAGCGCCATTCGACACTAGGATCTCACCCTCCGGACAGAACATTGTTCATTCCTATGGATCGTGCATCAACCTTAAAGTAGTGATGAAAGAGCGTCCCTCAGAAGCAAGAAGGAAGGTGTCCTCACAGCAGAATGGCGGATAGTGCCTCTTGGCACTAGTGTTCTGCTGATGGTCTAAGCCCACCAACTCTGCTGAAATTCATGCCCAAATCTTAACAAGCTCACCCCTAGCACCAATATTGCTGCTGCCAGTAAGCCCTCACTGGTGCAGGTCTGCTCTTCCCCTTTTGTGAGAGACCTAGAATTCATGGCTGTGCCTCATCTTTAAAGTCTGGCTGTTCTTGCAAAATACCAGGGAGCCTGAGAAGTTATTATTATGATTATTACGTTTGATATCATAGCTGCCAGTTCTTTAGCTGGTTGTTGGCCTTTCATTACAATTCGAGCCTCACCCAGAGGCCTAGGAAGTTGTAGTATTTGTGCGAATCCCAGCAGGGCTGTTTTCTGAATCTGGCAGATTTGATTTTGTCGATTCAAAGACGTTTCAAGTGCTGCCCTAGCATTTTCGGAATGGTGCCCACAGTGCCGATTACCACTGGGCCGACCTCAGCTGGTTTGGGCCACAGTCGCTGTAACTCGATTTTCAAATCGTGGTAATTAGTGACCTTCTCTTTTTTTTCAGTGACCCTGCTGTCACCGGGTTCTGCTATGTCAGTGATGGTCACTTTATTATTATTATCTTCATCCAGCCTATATGCCGCTCTCCCCCATAGGGCTCAGAGCAGCTTACATTCGATAGATTAAAATAAAATACATTACAATAAAATTTATTAATAAAATACATTACAATAAAATAAAATACAGTCCACTAAAACCCTGTAGCCAGTGGCGTCCCTCACAACCCTTCCCCACTTTCCTGAGGAGAGACTGGCTGATGTTATGTAGAAGTAGAAGAAGAAGAAGTGTTTGGAGGTGGCAGAGCTGGGAATCAAACCCGGTTCCTCCAGATTAGATACACGAGCTCTTAACCTCCTACGCCACTGCTGTAGGAGGCCAGTTGATGTGACCTCCTCAACCAAATGCCTGGTGGACACAGCTCTGTTTTACAGGACCTGTGGAGCTCTTTCAAGTTCCGCAGGGCCCTGGTGGAAGTAGGTAGAGCATTCCACCAGGCTGGGGCCAGAGCCATAAAAGCCCTCATCCCGGTTGAGGCCAGTCGCACCACAGGGGGGGCAGGGATTGCCAGTAGATTTGGCATTCTTCATACCTCCTGGCTCAGAAAATTCAGTGTAAACTCCATCTCCCTCATTCCCTTGCATTAATAATGGCTCCTTGCAAGCTTCCGTGGCACAGCATCCAGAACTTACAGATGTGACCACTGCTGCAAGCACGCTTCACCAGACCTCGCCACCATCACCCCGTCACAAGGCTAAGTGTTGGGATTGGAGAGAATGGTGGGGAATGCTGGCAGGAGCATCAGTCAGGTACCACCAAAGTCTCAGTGAACTCTCATGACAAAAACAAGCTTATCGAAGAGTCCTTCACAAAGGTTTGGGAAGAGCAAGCTAATCCCAAGGCATGCAGTTCCCGTCCTATCACTCTTTATAACCTGATTCCCCAGAACGTAAACAGGCATAACAAGAGATCTTGCTTGGAGATTCCTATTGCATGTCCTGACAATTTGACCTTGCTGGTTTTAACCATTTAGCCACTATAATTGGTCCCAAACATTTGGGTGCTGCATCACGCGAGGGTCCAATCTTGCAGAGGTGGGATTCAAGTGGCTCAGAGTCTCCAGCCACAATGGTCCTCAGGGTATATGTGGAATGGGTCTAAGATCATACGTTTGACTTACTAGAAAGGTTTGTAGGGGGTTTTGTGTGTGTGGGTGTATGTCTATGTGTGTATGTGTAGCTCATCTAAGTGCATTTTGATACACGTTACAGGCCACTGTAAAGTCAAGACATGCTAGAACTCTTGTTTCTTTATCATTTCAACGCAAAAGTATTACCACGTAGCACCAAAGGGTTGGAGGTATTGCAAACAGCACAAACTATGAAGAATAATATTGACGATGCTCTTTGGATTATTATTTTAAGCACCCATGTTGCACAAGTGGTGGGGAAGAGCCATTTGCTGGTAGAATTCAGGAAGCATTTGCCAGTCCTCCAACTGGTAAACGTCTGGCTAATCAGAGAACGTGCCCGGGGAAAATTAACTTGCAGTGTGGCGCACCAACTTCTGTGTACATTGGGAACTGGAATCTTCAGTGGGACCACTTTGTTCACAAGCCAACCCTAGAGGCAAGTCTAAATAAGTGTGCTTTTCTGCATAATGGTAAGCTATTTTCAGCAGCCGCTCCGTGGCAAAGGAATCCCACTTGGCTCTTTTTGAACTTCTGATATCCCACAAGGCTGCTCAGTTTCATAATCCCAAAACGCAGCTGCTGAAGACAATTGAACCATGTATGGAAGGCGCTGAGCTTGGTCATCAGCGAGCTAAGTCCTTGTTCTTGAGAACAGTTGACAGCATATGTTCTTATGCACGGGCAGTCAGCGGAAAGGAAGAACCGGCTACCTGATCCAAACAGTAGCCATGCCAGAAAATACGTTTGACACAGAGTAACTGAACTGGCTCCACATCACAAAATGTGACCTTTTGCCAGAGGGCTTATTCCCAGTGCAAATGTTTACAAACCCATCTCTGGATTTTTTTCTCTTTTCGAAAAAGAAGACATCTTGTAACAGTCTTCACGTTAGCAAAAGCCTGTCAATAGACACAAACCAAAACAGTTGCCAACGTTCCCATGAGGACTGTGAACCTGAAGAATACCTACAGAAGTGTTTTCTTCCCCTTTCCCATTGCGGCATTCCTGCCTTTTGTTGCTGTGTTTAGTGAGATCCCGAACCGGCCACACGAACCGAATGTTCCGTGCCCATTTCCTGTTGCCGAACATTCGGCGTTCATTCAGAGTTAATCCCTGTTTTCACAGGCAAACCACCAAAAGGGAACTAAATTTGCATATTTATCAGTTATGAGGCTGAAAAAAAAAACCCAATGAGAAGGTTTCGGCTGAGTTATTGCATTCATCCCTGCCTTTGATTTCAAGCTTGAGTAGGTCATAATTTTAAAAGAGCAGGGAAAGGAGAGAGGATCTTTACATCCTAATAGCTCTTTTTATTAGGAAGGTAATTATATGTGAATCCCTGAATAAAATATTTGGAGGAAAATGGCGCAGTATCAAAAGTAATCATTCAGAATGCTTTTTTAAAAAAAAAACCTCATGCTGGGAAAAATATCACAGGTTGAAGAGAGAATTCAAATGCTTCATTAGAAATGCTAGTGTAGTGGGGAAAGCATATCCCAAAATAATGCTTTTTATTCAATTTAGCCCAGGATTTTAATGCAGTGTTTTCTAATAACTAGGAAGTCTTGTTAAGTATGGGAGGCTGACTTTTTCTTAATGTTCTGACCCATTTGCGAGGGGCAGCCGACTGCATCTAGTTCTGGATGCTGCACAATTCTTTGTCTCGCTTCAACAAAAGCCAGAATGGAAAGATTGTATTCCCACCTGCCGGAGTGCAGAAACTCTCTGAATTTTGAACAGGCAAGGCAAGGTTCAGCTGTAACTTCCCCAGAAGAAATTTTTATTCTGAATTTTTCTATATGCCCGCATTTCAGTTATGCTGAGATGCTAAATGAGGAGAGTTCTCCCTTGGTCTTCGGAGTCTCTGTGCATCTCACAACCGGACTCAGGGTTTGCTCATTCATCCACATGCACGAAGCCCCTGTTCATTCATAACATCAGAATTCATTCAGAACCTCTGGATTTTCTTGAGCTCTAGACATGGGAATGGCTCTCCTTCCATGCGGATAGTCCAGACCACGAACAGCAGTGAGAACTTTATGAATGCGCTTCCCCACAGAGCTCTTCCCTTTTCCTCTTTCTTTGATTGCAGTTTCCCTCTGACCTTTCTTACCTTACTCAATATTTCCTTATTCAACAACCCACGGACCTATAGCACAGCAGCTTCTCTTCATAAAAGTGTGACATATTAGCAGGGAAAGAACCTACTTCAGATGGCCAAGACCATTGTCTCATCTGTGATTATGAGGAACACAATAGCTGTTGGTAATCATTGCTCCTGCTAATTCGTGAATGAAGCATGAGGGAATTAACCTCCATGAAACATTCGCTCTATCCCGCAAGGCATTCTATTCCCAGTTGTTGTGTAGCATTTCCTGATGGACTCAGAACCATTTCAGATAGCCAGCGGCCACCAAAGTCCACATGCTTCCATCCCTCAGCCATCTTAGAATACCTTTTCTACTCTGGTAGTGCTTCTGAAAATAGAGTTTCTTCTTGACAGGGGAGCTATTGAATGTAACCGCATCTGTGCAGATTTGAGACTCATTACTTAAGTGGCTAAAGGCTCATTCAAACCCAACATCCTTAATATCTGGGTTACCCACACATGGATGTTCCTCAAAGTTAGGATCGTCTTTCTCCCTGATATTCCATCTCCCAACAACTCCATATGATCCTTGTCCCTAGTTTTCATCTTTCCATTCAGATATAACAACACTGATCCCTTCATGTTGCCATCGGGACAAATGCTAGCCACATCAGGTCCTATCATTCAGACTCTCTGTGACAGGATTTTCGCAAAGCATGGCAGTCACGGATTAATTTCTCCACTGCAAGGATCTATCAATGTTTATGTGTATCAGTGACTGACTCTTCATGAGGGATTGATGCTGTGTGGTTCAGACAGGTATTTATTTCGCCCGGTGGCCACATTAGTTTATATCAATAGGGTTAAATCACACTTGGCACCCAGTCAGTATATTGAATACTTTATTGATGTACTTCACCTCTAGACTTTTTATGTGGGGATTGAATAGCGGCAACTGGAGCTCTTGCATGTTACTTTTGTCACCGTCTGATACAAAGACCTCTTAGGATCCGGTAACTCCATGGACTTTAGTATTCTTGCCACTTCCCCCATCAAGTAAATCCATCTCCACGTGAAATTGCCCCAACTGCTTTTTTCCCCCTGTTCCAATAGCCCTAGGACCAAACATTCCCTCCAACATCCTCAACCCGCCACAGTTGTGGATATTTAGTATCCAGACTCCTACATGTGATATAGTTCAATCTTTCAGTCAGCTAGCTTTATTCTTGCAACCAAAACATTCCTGTATGGCTGGGGCTCTTTGTCAGGGCTATACCATTAATGTGGTATGGACTACTCAGACTGTAACAGTACGTATCATTCTTGTTGAAGCAAACATGGTGCACTGGGTATTGGTGCTTTTTCAACCTCTGTGAATGGAAGGGAAGAACATTGGTCAGGTTTCAACAAACAGTATTGTTGCCCAGCTGTATGTAAAGAGGTTTTACCTAGGTGATCTAGTGTTCCCCAGTTGCTGTCCATGGTACTGATAGTGACAAACGTTTGGCAAATCCTGCAGCAGAATCCAAGAGACTGTTGACCCTATATAGCAAAGGTATGCCCCTGCCATGTTCTGGATGTCCCTGATAGACTCTTTTTTAAGTGTAAGCCCCACCTGGTGCAAGAGATTGTGCTCCAAGATATGCAGGAGTGTAGGTTCTCAGGGGCACAAGGATCCCTTTTGTATCAATTTCCCTATCCCACTTATACCTTGAGTCCTTTACAAAACTATAAATGGATGAGATTGCATTCACATAGAGCCATGGCGGCCCCCGTGCCGCTCAGGGTGCACAAAGATTTATCAGTCTTGAAGAAGTTTCACACAGCTGTTCAGGATACCAGATCTTATCTCCCAACACCACGAAAGGGTACAGCTAAATCTCTGCATGAAGTATTAGACCCATATTTTGATTTTCCTAGGTGATGGCTTATCAAGAGCATTAAAATTCCCTGTGAGATGATTTGATGCACCCAAGCCATCTAGTCTTTTTACACAAACTTCTTTCCACAACATTGTAGACTGTTATCTTGCTTAGTTGCGGACCTTTGGTGGTGTGCTGTGAAATTACGCTATATGAGACCATCAGTGTCTTCAATAGAAGTTGACATTTCAACAGTTCCTCCATATATTTCTCAGCAGAAGGACATGGTATGTTTTCTCATCCAGCTATTCCAGAAGTGATCACCTACAACCAGAGCTCTTCTTCCAGTCAGCACCCTCTTCTTGGCTTTAACTCAAGGCATGGGCAAACCCTTTGAAACTATGTTCATGTGCGTTCAATGCTCCCTTTGCTTTGTAGTAGAAATGATCCTGCAAGCAGAGCAAAAGAGCTGTCTCCTCTGGGATAACACGGTACTTCCACCTGACATTATCTTTCTCCTTGAGGTGGTATCTCAGTTCCACTTGTGACAGCATATAAAACTTCTCAACTTCTTTCCAGAACCTCAGGTTGACAGAGGACATACTTTATGTGCCCTGGATGCCCGGAGGATTCCAGCTTTCTGTCTTCATCGAACGGCAAAGATTTGAACAGACACTAAAAATCCATTTGAGTATTACTCTTTCATATAAAGGGCAAAGGTGTTATTACCGACTGCTAGATTTTTATTTTTGTCAGTCAGCAAAGCACCCTTCTTCCTAGCCTGTAAAGAATGATTCTGGTTGGGGACAGGTTATGTCATCCGATTCCTCTTTCAAGTTCCCTTACCTGGTTTATCCAATATGAGGCTGTATTCTGTGTGTGCTCTTAAAGTATTGCCGCTATATTTAATCCAGTGGTCCTACAGAAACTGTTTCACTGACACCTTTAGGGATATTAATCCTACAGTTATGGGACCACATCCCCCAAAAGAAAAACAGGTTACTTTCCTGCAACTAATGTTCTTCATATGGTCATCTATGCAGTCACAAAACCCACATTTCTCTTCTTATATTATTGTCGTTGTAGCTTTGCAGAAAAAACTGAGCAGGAAACCACTCATTCTACCCTTTGGGGCATGGCACAGATAGATAGATACTGTGTAGCTGGGGAAAGGGGCCAGTCCCTAACTGGAGCTCTAGAAAGTTTCAAATATGCTCTGCACAATTGCCCTAAGTTTAATTACAATCTTAAGCAACCAACCAAAATTATCTTTTTCCCATATGTAATGTCTAAGAGTTAGAGGATGCTAACTTGCTGTCACTTAGTATTCATACTTCCTAGTGGTAAGCAGGAATGCACCAAATTCCCTCGGCAGCAAAAAATGACATAGTCTTGAGTACTGATTGTGGTGAAGTTCAGAACTGAAGGGGTTCAGAAACGAACTTCTCCAGTTTAGCACCGCAAGCCTATTACAAGCAGAGACCAATTTATTATCAAATGCTTTCATGGCTGAAATCAGCTGGCCGTTGAGGATTTTCTGAGCCGTGTGGCCATGGGATGGTAGTTTTAGCTTCTAACATTTTGCCCATATCTATAGCTGGAATCTTCGGAGGCATGTCATGGTACTCCAAAGATGGCAGCCATAGATTGGGGTGAAACATTAGGAGCTAAAACTATCAGACCCCCGCCACACTGCCTAGAAAACCCACAACAGCCAGTGAGACCAACTCTTTCTGAGTCCTAGTACTGGTTTCAGAGCAGTACTAGTCCTTTGCAGTGCAGATATCCTTTTTCAGTCTGAACCTATCAAGCAGCTCTGGGCCTTTCCCCACTTTTCCCTCGGCCGCCGTCGCTGCGCGCAATTCCCAGCGCGTGGCATCCCTGGCGTGCGCCCATGCGTCCCCCTTTGCAAGAGCGCCAGGGATGCCTCGCGCTGAGGGGGCGCTACAGCGGCAGCATCAGAACGGCTGCGCTGTCACCGCCCCTCTCGTGGGGAGTGCCGGGGGACCCCGCGCTACTCTCCTCAAGTAGCGCGGGGCTTAAGGTAAGTGGGGAAAGGCCCTCTGATAGAAAGACTTCACTGTGGGGCCAACATTGGATCTTCCATGTTGTCACAGTAGCATTCCAGACACAAGGATCCAGAGAAGAAGCCATTCATGTGAATTCTGACAGCCTCATAGGATCATCAAGATACGTGTGAAAGGAAGGCCCCTTCCGCACACGCAGAATAATGTGTTTTCAAACCACTTTCACAACTGCTTGCAAGTGGATTTTGCTATTCTGCACAGCTTCAAAGAGCACTGAAAACAGCTTGAAAGTGCATTATTCTGCATGTGCGGAAGGAGCCGAAGTTAGGAGTTTGAATTTCAGGGATGCCATGGTACTTGATGACGTTTCTGATATGTCAGGATCTATGGAAACATATATCTCCTTGCACCATAGAGATACTAACTATACTGACACTTCTCTACTTAGAGACCTCATTGCTGTCAGGTCAGTTTTGAGGAAAGGCGAGGGGATGGTGATGAGCCCGATAGTGCAGAGTTGTAAGCTGCAGTATTGCAGCTCGTGACCAGACTTCGAACCCCACAGAAGTCAGCTTCAAGTAGTTGGTTTCAGCATTTCATCATTCCAAGGTCAGTAAAATTAGTACCCAGCTTGTTGGGGGCAAACTTTAGACAACTGGGAAAGGCAACGGCAAACCACCTCGTAAACAAAGTCTGCTTAGGAAACATCACGATGTGACATCGCCACATGGCTCAGTAATGACCCAGTGCTTGTGCCTCAAGGAGATGGGGTTGGGTTTGCCACATCTGGCTCCCGCTTACATCAGTGGGAACAGGATAAGGCAGTGGTGGCGAACCTTTGGCACTCCAGATGTTATGGACTACAATTCCCATCAGCCCCTGCCAGCATGTCCAGTTGGCTATGCTGACAGGGGCTGATGGGAATTGTAGTCCATAACATCTGGAGTGCCAAAGGTTCGCCACCACTGTGATAAGGCCTTACTCTGGAAAGCTTAGCTTTAACTCAAGCTTGAAAGGAGTGCAAACCATTTCACTTTGAATCAAGCCTCTGGTGACACCTTAAAGGACGCATAAATACGACTGGCATGATCTGTCACAGATAAGGCCCCAAATTTATGATAGCTGGCTTTCCCCTTCCTTGGACCCTACCCCACTCGTTGTTTTTCCTCTGGGCAGTTAGTTTCAGATGATAACCAAAACTCAGAGACTCTAACGTGTCCTCCCATCCCCCTTGGAAGAGAATCAGAAATTAAATATAAAAGCTGGAACTGGATATGCTGGACCTGGATCTTTGTCGAGGCGCTGAGTTTCAGAGTATCACATCTTCTCGAGCTTTGCTATTCTTACTGGACTTTTTAATTCAACACTCTTCATCATGTTCAGCAGTCGCAATCCGTAATGTGACCTGAAAATTGCTGAGGATTACTTCTGCCGCCATGCATGCGGTGCTCCAGTGAATACATCTCCCTGTAAACTTGCTGTCATATTCAGTTTGTCATCCTTGGCGAACCCTCCCCCCTGCACCAACCATTGGGTGTCCTGCTGAAAATGTTTTGTCAAAGAAGGATGGGGTCTATTCGCGAAGCCAACGCCCTTCTTGTTTTATTGGACGTAGGAACAGCTTTGGATTTGACTTATGTGTGTTCTACATATGCTGGAAAAGGAGCCAAACCCCATAGGACAGGTGTCTGGCATCTGAGAAAATCTGGAATGAGTTTGCACTGGTTTGAATCACCTTGCCAATCTCCCAGGCATGGCCATCAAGAGGAATATTTCGAACTGGCATTTGTTGGAGCATTCACTAGCACCCGTTTTTGCCATCCTTTTCCACGCCTTCCCTTCCTTAGATGCAGGCAAAGTAGACAAATATTAGAAACGGCTCTTGTGTAACCACATCCTTCTTAGACGGTTGTCTTGTTCCCTTACAGACGGGATGCCAAACTCTGAGGTGATGAATCTCTTCTGTTACGGTGTCAGCAGGCATTTTGCAGGTGTCGAATCACTCTTTGTTTTTCCTCCTCTTGGTTGATATCAATAATAGCAACAAGGTATAAATACGCTATCGAGTTGCCCAGGCCAATCTTATTTCAGTGTATGCTGTAAATGTCTTTCGATGACGGTGGAGGAAGAGAGGCGGGTAGATGGAAGGAACAATGCTGTTTTTATTATTGTAAAATAGACCTGGCAATTCCTACCTTTGTGAATTGTCATCATGTTTGGGGGAGGGGGGAGGGTGGGAGGGAAGCGGGTACTTTTTTATAAGTAATATTTAATTTATTATTTAGAGTGGCTTCGTTTGGGATAATTTATGATTGGAAAAAAAACAAAAGGGGGTATCTGGTTGGAGACCTAGAGCAGGACGTTAAAGTTGTGGTGTATCTCCTGTTTCTGTCTCTGGCCGTTGAAGCTACAGTGCATTCCCTTCATTTTAAAGCCAGTTGTTGATGAATTTATCGGCAGCATAAGAAATAGACCTTCCCTGGCAATATCCTTTGCTGAAATTGACCGATTAAGTAGAGCTTCCCTCAAGGGAAGTTCAGGTTTCCATTGAATTGTTATGGGAAGCTTCTTTGGGCACAATCCAGCAGAAGTCAAGCCTGTTTCAGCCCCCTTGATTTCCTTGGGAGAGGTGCACATGTCATCTTCCATGGAAACCAATGAGTTCTCAAAATGCTATCAAAATGGTTGACGATGGTTTTGTTTGTACCCTGCAGTAAGGGTAGGCTCAGTCTAGGGCAGGGGTCTTCAAACTATGGCCCTCCAGATGTTCATGGACTGCAATTCCCATCAGCCCCTGCCAGCATGGCCAAGTGGTAGGGCTCATGGGAATTGTAGTCTATGAGCATCTGGAGGGCCATAGTTTGAAGACCCCCTGGTCTAGGGGGAGCCTCCCTCTCCAAAGTAGTTAGTTCGACCAGAAGCAACTGAGAAACTTAGCAAGTCAGTTGGAATCCATTCATCCCACTTCAGCAGAAAGAAATGGATTCATGAATGGGTGTTGCATGTGCATTTACCCTGGCCTATAAAGTCTTAGCTAGAAGGCTAGCCTAGAAACTAGAAGGGTACATGCAATTAAATTCAGAATGCACCAATTACAATTCAAGGAAAGTTTCATTCAACACTCTTATCGTTCCCCCTTTTGACCTGAGCCAGTTGAAGGGGACCTTCCGATCCCTAGTGTATGTATCTGTCTTTTCCGGGAATGGAGCACGTGGCTATTTGTGCCTCTTGTTAGATTGTGGTTGCGTTCTCCCCATCCATTGTAAAGGTTCACTGCTATAAGAGGCTCTGAACATCTGGATGCCGATCAACTGACTGAATATCTGATCAATTGGGTGACATGCTGAGGATGTCTGTAATGGTGTTTTGTTTTGAAATGAACTTTTCACCCCTGGGATGGCAGATAGAACCTGAAAGCATGAGCCATCATCCTGCCAAAGAGAAGTGTTTTTCAGTGTTATTGACTTTTAACAGAAGTAAAAAGTGTCAGCCTGTAAACCTGAGTCCTCAACATAGTAAGTCTAACTGAAGTCAGTAAACAAAGCAAGCTTCTCAGCTTCCCCATTGTTTAACTAGGCCAGATCTTACTTCATAATTTTGTTGATAGGGGAAAAAAATCCACTCATTGCATTACTATTATTATATTTATCCTGCACTTTCCGCCATTAACCTCAAGCTAGCATCCATGAGATGTTCTCCTTTTTTAATCTTCCTAAGGAGCATATGGAGGGAAGGTGGTATGATCTCATCAGCTTTTGGAAGCTAAGCATGGTTGGTATTTGGATAGGAGACCACCAAGGATAATTGTGCAGAGGAAGGAAGTAACAAATTACCCCCTCTTCTCATTTGCCTTGAATGCCCCTTGCTGGGGTCATAACAGATCGGTTGCAACTTGATGGCACATATGCATTTACATAATGACCATATGATGTGGATTAGGCTATGAGATAACAACTAACCCAAAGTCATCTAGAGAGCCAGCATAATGTGGTGGTGGACTCTATAGAACCAGGTCTGGATCTATAGAACCTGGATCTATAGAACCAGGTCTGGATCTATAGAACCAGGTCTGATTCCCCACTTGTCCACATGAGCAGCGGACTTTTATCTGTTGAACTGGATTTGTTTCCCCACTCTTACACATGAAACCTGCTGGGTGACCTTGGGCTAGTCACAGTTCTCTCTGAACTCTCTCAGCTGCTCCCACCTCAGAAGATATCTGTTGTGGGGAGAAGAAGGGAAATGAGTTTGTAAGCCACTTTGAGACTCTTTACTGTTGAGAAAAGCAGTAAGGAATCTCAAAGTGGCTTACGAGCTCATCTCAAAGTGGCTTACAATTGGCCATGCTGGCAGGGGCTGATGGGAATTGTAGTCCATGAACATCTGGAGAGCCACAGGTTGCAGACCCCCGGGCTATCTGGACTTAATTTCACTTTCTGCTTATGTCATGTACACACACAGGAAGCATATGTTCTGATCATAATTCTACAATTCACATGACGTCTTAAGAAGCTGGCCAGTTGAGAGTTCTTAACTCCCTTTGAAAATATTATGAGTTCCGGCACTTCATTCTCATTAATCTCAGTCAGACCTAAGCACGTCTATCTATTCCTGGATTGTGGTTATTGAGAATCCAAGAAAGTGAGAAGATCCAAATACAGAACTTTGTCTCGTAGCAAAAATATTAGGCACTTCCTTTAGTTCCACGTGTCCTTACAAGCATTCCTGTTCACTCTGTTTTCTTGGGTCCTAACATGAGAATGTCAACTCAAAGGGATTCAGAGCTTTGTCGGCACATGGCTTGGCAGCAGATTTGAATTTGCAATCAAGTGTTCATTTGTAGCTCTGAGATCTCCCTGATCCTATATGTATGATCCCCATCTTTGCCTCTTTCTCACATAACACTTGCAGCTGTATACTTTAAAACAGGTTCTCCAACCTATGGCTCACCAGATGTTCATAGACTACGATTCCCCTCAGCCCCTGCCAGCATGGCCAATTGGCGAAGCTGATGGGAATCGTAGTCCATGAACATCTGGGGGGCCATAGGTTGGAGACCCCTGCTTTAAAATGAAATGTGAATCAGTCTATAGTTCTTGGAGTGCAGCTGTGTGCAATGTGATACCATTGCCACTTTTGAATATCATAGTTTTGTTCAGTGGGCATACAATATTTCCAGATTGTGGACTGTTCTTTTGTGATCTCAGTAATCTGGAACCCTGGATTACGACGGGAGAGAATTCTGATCTTTGTTTCTGAGATTCTGAGTTTTTTTTCCCATGATATCCAGTGGTCTATCTTAATCAGACGTTTAAACACACTGCCTACATTTAATTGGCAGGGTCTAGATGTTCTAGGGTACAATCCAATGGGAAGTTCATTTGCACAACCAACATTACATGCAAAGGAACCTTTGTGCAGCTTTCATTTCAGCTTGGCCCATACAGAGGAAATTGAGAATGGACTGAATCCATTTGTTCAGCATTTCCAATAACTACTTAAGACACTAAGTATTGCTCCATTTCCTTTAAATGGCATGCAGTAAATAGAGGGGGGGGGGGAAATTGGATGGATTGTGCCCTTGTGTGAGTTGCAGGATTTGGCCTTTAATGTATTCCTCCATTATTAAACATAAGTTGTCCCCGCCCCACAAGGATGTTTGAGAGGAAATCCATACAAGTCATTAACCCACAGGGGATGCATTTGTCAAACAGGAGTAACACCACAGCTTTAGCTAGCCTTAGGAGCGGGGAAATCTTGTTCTTACAAAATGCCCCAAATTAGGCATTTTGCGCCTACAAAGTTTTTCTTTGAATTGTCGGACTCTAGCATTGTTAACCAAATTAGACTAGTGATTGCAATATTTAAGTGTAAATCTTGTTCTATGAGGAAGAGAACTTGCTTAGGGTTTGGAAATAAATGACTGTTTCTACACACAATCTTGTATTCTACTACATGATGGGGGGTTGGGGGTTTTGTAATGTACTGTAGAACAGTCTCATATTCATTTTTTTATAGAAATGGTATTCCAATGGTGCATTTTTTTGTTTAATAAATAAAGTTTTGATACAAAAAAAATCTCTGTCGGCTTGTCGCATTGAATGCATCGTTGGGTTGAACGACAAAGAAATGTTCATGTGAATTCTAGAAGCGCACCGACTGGAAGGAGTGGCCACTAAGAATCCTGTTGTATATCCTTCATTCATTCATTCATTCATTCATTCATTCATTCATTCATTCATTCATTCATTCATTCATTCATTCATTCATACATTCAATTTCACCCCCATCTTTTCTACAAACAGGGCAGTATTCGACAACATAACAGCAATATATCTCAAAAACCAAGCTGCTGGACTATTCACCACTGTTTTCCAAGTGCAAGCACTATTTATTTACTATGCTTTATGGACCTGAAGGCAGCTTAGAGGGGGTGTCCGGGAAATCTCCCGTCGAAGCGTTGATGAGACTCAGACCTGTTTGCCTTCAGCAAGGTCGATGCATCATGTGCCTAAGGGTGAATTCTGCATGGCTGCAATCATAATAAATGAACCTGTTTTCCTTTTTACCGTTCGCATGTGTGCCATTTACACTTTCAGGAAGCATTTACACTTTCAGGGGGCATTCATTGAAAATGCTGGGGGGAAGAATTAGGACTAATAAAAGCAAACACTTCTTCACGCAATGTGTGATTGGTGTTTGGAATATGCTGCCACAGGAGGTGGTGATGGCCACTACCCTGGATAGCTTTAAAAGGGGCTTGGACGGATTGATGGAGGGGAAGTTGATCTATGGCTACCAATCTTGATCGTTCTTGATCTGAGGTTGCAAATGCCTTAGCAGACCAGGTGCTCGGGAGCAGCAGCAGCAGAAGGCCATTGCTTTCACCACCTGCATGTGAGCTCCCAAAGGCACCTTATGGGCCACTGCGAGTAGCAGAGTGCTGGACTAGATGGACTCTGCTCTGATCCAGCAGGCTCCTTCTTATGTTCTTATGTTCTTAATTTGAGCCAGTGGGCTGTTTTTGCACCTTTGCATGAAAACGTTTCTCTTTTTAAATTTTTTCACAAAGCATGCATAGCTGCAAAGGCATACAGAATTTCCCCCACAATCTGAGTGACTGCACCTGTGTAGCTTTGCATGTTCAACACACAATTTTAAAAAAGAGAGAGAGAGAGAGAAATGGACTTTCCTGCAATGGCCGGATAATGATGAATGTGTTGCTGCAGATCTATGAGTGAAATGGCAGTCACGCTGTCACGGGGAGAAAATATGCTTGGGGGGGCTTGTAAAATGGAAGGGGGGCAGAATCTTCTTATCATGGAAGACTGATACAGAAGCAAAAGTGACCACAGACCCATGCAGCAATCACTTTCCTGAAACTTGAGGGTGGTGCCAGATTGGGGAACAAGCCACAATGGGCATATCAAAGAGCCAAATGAATGAATATTATTGGTCTATGGCAGGGGTCCCCAACATGTTGTCCATCGGCATCATGGCACCCAAAGACACCTTTCCTGGTGCCCACCAAGTGCTTCTAGAAAATGGGCGGGGCTTTTTGCCAGCAGAGGTTCTGATTGGCTATGCAGATTTTAAAAGGTGCTGACATTGGCCCATAAGCATCTTCACTGTATGGCTGAAGGTAAGCTGTGTGTATGCAAGAAGACATTTTAAAAAGTATGTTCAATTTTTTTAAAAGGTATGCTGTTGAACATGGCTTCTGCCTGAAATTTTGAAGTGTTACTATTATAGTTGTGTATAACCTCGCTTGCTGACATTTTGTGTTTTTGGCTTGGTCTCTCAAAGCTGCTACATTTTGTTTGGCTCTGCCTCCTGCAGTAGCTATTTTGTGGTTCCATCCACCACTATGCGTCAAAATTCCAAAGTTGTCCATGAGGTAAAAAAATATGGGAAGCCCTGGTCTACGGCATATCTCTCAAGCTCTCTGCTGGCAAGCTTTGAAGTGGAGAGCAGTGAAAACCGGTTCCATTTTATGTCAGAAATAAATATAACTCCTTCATTACGACTATCACCTCCTGTTCCACCAATGGCCAGAAGTGAACATAATTCACCACCTTTGGCACATAAGCAGGTTCTTCATTTACCTGCCCCACCACCACTTGAGCACCTGGGCCAGCAAACCGGCCCTGTGCAGTGCAGTGGGAAAGAGCAGCAGATCCCAGGAAGAAGAAGAAGAAGAAGAAGAAGAAGAAGAAGAAGAAGAAGAAGAAGAAGAAGAAGAAGAAGAAGAAGAAGAAGAAGAAGAAGAAGAAGAGTTTAGATTTCTATCCCCCCTTTCTCTCCTGCAGGAGACTCAAAGGGGCTTACAATCTCCTTGCCCTTCCCCCCTCACAACAAACACCCTGTGAGGTAGGTGGGGCTGAGAGAGCTCCGAGAAGCTGTGACTAGCCCAAGGTCACCCAGCTGGCGTGTGTGGAAGTGGACAGGCTAATCTGAATTCCCCAGAGAAGCCTCCACAGCTCAGGCGGCAGAGCTGGGAATCAAACCCGGTTCCTCCAGATTAGATACACGAGCTCTTAACCTCCTATGCCACTGCTGTTCCTGAAGAACCACGTTTGTTTCCCCACAGCTACACAAGAAGCTTGCTGGGTGATCTTGGGCCAACCATGATTCTCTCAGACGTCTCTCAGCCCCACCTACCTCCCAAAGAGTCTGTGGTAGGCAGAGGAAGGGAAGAACTTGTAAGTCGCTTTGAGACTCCTTATGGTTGAGAAAACCGGCATATAAAAAAAACAACTTTTCTCCTGCCTCTTTTGAATAAGAACATAAGAAAGAGCCTGCTGGATCAGACCAGAGTCAATCTAGTCCAGCACTCTGCTACTCACAGTGGCCCACCAGGTGCCTTTGGGAGCTCACCTCCCAAAGTTTGTCTATATTTTATCAGATTGAAGTTGCTACATTTTTGTGTTTGACCATGAAATACTAGATAGGTAGATACTTAATTTACTGTCAATGACTAATAATAACCAAAAAAACAATAGTAACAATTGGCATAAAAAGAACAGATACAAATAAGCATACCCAAGTTGTTATAAAATTCATAAAAGTAAAAATAAATAAAAGCAAATAAAATTGATTAACAATCTTAAAATTACAAAATATTTTCCCAATGAAATTTTCCTATCAATCTTTTATCAATTCTGCTGCTGCAAAATTTATACACTATTACTCAGAACATGACCACCAGCTTTGTGGTTTGAGGAAATTTATCACTAAGGAGAATATTCGTTCTAGTTGACTTAGGGTAACCGGACCTTTTGTTCAATGAAGGTTCCAAAATTTCAGTTTGAGCATCACTATAAAAACTGAATCTGAAAAGGACGTGTTCTAAAGTTTCCATTTCTCTGCCTCCCATGTGGGTAAGAGTGATGGATTCTAACCTGGAGAACCAGGTTTGATTCCCTGCTCCTGTACATGAGTGGTGGATTCTTACCTGGTGAGCTGGATTTGTTTTCCTGCTCCTCCTCACAAAGCCTAGGTGACCTTGGGCCAATCACAGTTCTCTGTGAACTCTCTCAGCCCCACCTCCCTCACAAGTTGTCTGTTGTGGGGACAGGAAGCAAAGAAGTAAGTCTCTTTGTGACTCCTTACAGGAGAGAAAAGGGGGGTGTTAATCCAAACTCTTGTTCTCTCACATGGACTATGAGATATTTTGGACATCATTTGGCCAGTTGTGATGGTGGGGATCCATTTTCAAAATAACTGACCCTCCACCACACCTGTGCCTTGAGGTATCCACAGCACAAGAATCACAAACTAGTAGTTTCAATGACGTATTTGGGCTGATTCTACATTGAGCAGTGGGTTGGACTAGATGGCCTGTCTGGCACCTTCAAGCTCTATGATTCTATGCTTCAATGAATTAGGCTATAAAACTACAGTGTGTTCTTTCTGTAGGCGTTTTGTTCTGTCTTGTTAAAGCCAGTGTGTTTATGATTTATTTCTCTTTCACTGCCTGTTAGGAATTCTGTCAGATCTCTACCTCAGACTGCAATGGCAGACATTTAATACCTCTTTGCTATGCATTCTGTTGTTGTTTTTCCTGCCAGGGCAATGTTTTAATCCTCAACTTTCC
This sequence comes from Sphaerodactylus townsendi, assembly GCF_021028975.2. NCBI lineage: Eukaryota > Metazoa > Chordata > Lepidosauria > Squamata > Sphaerodactylidae > Sphaerodactylus > Sphaerodactylus townsendi. Next base: position 15,233,461 of record NC_059431.1, read on the forward strand.
CATAATGCTTTTCTGGCAGCCAAAGCTTTTTACTTCAGAAACAAATGATGACCGCGGGAGATTTCCGCAGTTGCCTCTTGAGTTCTGGCAGCTGCGAGTTTGATCGCCCTTCAATCTATCTGGCACTATGATTTTTCTTTTCCTCGTTTTCCCTCAGAAAATGCATTTAGAAGTCTTGTCGAAAAGAGAATGTAATTATAATGCTAAGTGTTACATGCAAATCCAATATTCCTTTCTCCCACAAACAAAATTGGCTTTGATATGTGGGAAGGCTCAAATGAATTACCAGGATTGATTATTTCTTCCTGATCTTTGGATGAGATGACAATATTTCTTGCACCACAAAGAAGTCACCTCGGTGTGAAAGAAGGGAAAGGTGCCATCAAGTCTCAAGCAACTCATGGCAACCACGTGACGTTCCACTTCCTGCATTGCAGGGGTTGGACTTGATGACACTTGGGGTCTCTTCCAACTCTGTGATTCTATGAGTTTTCAAAGCAGGAAATGAGCAGAAATTGCCATTGCCTTCCTCTGCATAGCAACCTTCATCTTCCTTAATGATCTCCCATCCAAATATTGGCTGCAACCAACCCTGCATAGCTTTTGAGAGATCAGAGCAGGCTGAGCTGTTAGTGCTGCTGCCATCTGTGTGGCCTTCTATATTAAACCTACGCTAGATCAAAACTTGCCTGACAGGGCTAGTCAAAACTCACCGGATCTCAGAAGCTAATCAGGGTCAGCACTGGTAAGTAAGTGGATGGGAGACCACCAAGGAAGTCCAGGGTCACTACATAGAGGCAGGGAATGACAAGCCTCCTCCTCTAGCCTTGAAAACTCTATGGGGTCACCATAAAGCTATGACTTGATGGCACCTCCCACCACCATCATATTAATCCTAGAATGCCTACGTCTTTAATATCCTCACATTCAATTTTCAGTCTCAATATAATCCTCCGTGAGCTGGCAATAGTAGAAACATGCAGTGGTCAACTGTGGCCATGAAATCCCACCAACAAAGTTCCCCAATGAGCCAGACCGGGTGATGAGAGTTAACAGCAGATGTCTGAAGAGCCGGTAATGTAGGGTAGGGGGTGATGCTGGCATTGATGAGGGAAAGTAGAAGCATGGACACATGAGAGGACATCCCATATCTCTGCCCCTGGGATGAGCTGAGCTGGACTCTAAAGCAGGTGATACAACTGCAGGGCTGGAAGCTGTGCATTATGGGGGAAGCTGAAGAGCTGACTGCTGAAACCCATCCTCTGCATTTGGGCAGCAGCTGTAGCTCAGTGGTACAGTGTCTGTTTTGGCATGCAGAGGGTCCTGGGTTCAATCCCCAGCAGCTCCTGCTAAATGGATAAGGTGATATAAATGACCGGCACCTGGAAACCTGGAGAACCACTGCCAGTCTGAGTAGACAATGCAGACCTTAATGGACCAAGGGTCTGAATCAGTGGAAGGCAGCTATATTGATCAAGGGGCATGGCTCAGTGGTAGAGCACCAGTTTCCCATGCAGAAGTTCCCAGTGTAGTCTCCAAGCTGAGTTCCAGGATCCCAAGTGCTGCATACAGAGCCAGAGCAGGTTACTGTAGAAGATGCGGTCTTGGCGAGATCTCCATTCTTCCAAGGAGGAAGATGCATACCCCATGCAGGTTGTGTCAACAAATTCTTTACTCATGCTTTGCGTGGGTGGCAGGGTTCTCGGGACAATCTAAAACACCCCCTTTTTCTGACTGCTTCACATCCCTCTCCTGCTGCCCACATTCTGTCTCACCTTTTCACATTAAGGCACCTGTGCTCCTTACACACCCAACTTCTCTCCATGGCCATCCTTAAATCCTTCCTTCGACATGGTCCCACAGTGCCCAAACCAGGACAGAGCCCTCAGTCCCTTTGAGCCCAGTTCTTCTTCCAACCTGGCGATATGTCTTCTCATTTCCAAGTGGCTCCAGCCCCTAACAACCAGCCTCTTCCCAACTGGCGCCCTTCTGATCATACATCAGCTACCAGCTGGTGATCCTCAGCTAGCTTTCCCTGGGCTGCCCTGTGCAACACTCAGCATCTCCTGCTAAAAGGATCAGATATTATTAGGTGATGTGAACCATCTCCACCCAATACCCTGGAGACCCACCCCCAAAACAGATAATATTAACTTTGATAGAGCAAAGGTCCAACTCAGTATTAAAGGTAGCTTCATGTATTCAGTCTGTTTATTTGCAGCTTCCGTATCCACCCTTTTCCGATTCTCAGGAAAGGAGGACCTGGTGATAAACTTTCCCCATCATCTATAGACAGTCAGGGTGTTTGCCCTGCTTCACATAATCTTTTTGCAAGGCGACTTGTCATTGTCAGTCCAGATTGAGAAGCAACCACAATTTATTATCCACCATAATCTAGAGACAAACCATCAGCTCCTTATGGTGGCTCATAAGGGGCTCAGTAAATTTCCTCGGTTTGCCACCTGAGTGAACATTATCAGTATAGCATTGAAAATTATACTTCCTGTTACATACCTTGAGGAGAGTTTCAGAGAGTGAAGAAGAAGAAGGAGGAGGAGGAGGAGGAGGAGGTGCAGGAGGAGGAGCAGGAGCAGGAGCAGGAGCAGGAGCAGGAGGAGCAGGAGGAGCAGGAGTAGTAGTTTTGATTTCTATCCCACCTTTCTCTCCTGTTAGGAGACTCAAGGTGGCTTACAAGCTACTTTCCCTTCCTCTCTCCACAACAGACACCTTGTGAGGGAGGTGGGGCTGAGAAAGTTCTCAAGAACTGTGACTAGCCCAAGGTCACCCAGCAGGAATGTAGGAAACACATCTGGTTCAGCAGATGAGCCTCTGCCACTCAGGTGGAGGAGTGGGAACTCAAACTCCAGATTAGAATCCACCTGCTCTTAACCACTACACCACACTGGCTCTAGCAGAACAGCTAGATCAGGGGTCTGCAACCTGCGGCTCTCCAGATGTTCATGGACTACAATTCCCATCAGCCCCTGCCAGCATGGCCAATTGGCCATGCTGGAAGGGGCTGATGGGATTTGTAGTCCATGAACATCTGGAGAGCCGCAGGTTGCAGACCTCTGAGCTAGATTCAGTAGAAGAGCTAGAATGAAAACCAATGAGATTTTCAGGGTCTGAACTTTCAAAAGTCCAACTTTGCCTGGAATCTTGACAAAAGTAGAAGTAACAAATTTACACACCTGGGTTATTTTTTTTCTGGAAAGAACAAGATAATTTAGCATTCTCCCAGCTGTGTGTTGGTGTGACAGTTCCTTTGATCCCCGAATCAATTTGTGCCATGAACACAGAGAACCTATTTATCACTAGAAATGCGCTGATTTCCCTTTACATCCACATGCATGGGCGCGCACACGAGGCTTTGTGCCAAATTGGGCTGTTTGGAAAGATAATGCTCTTACATTGCAGGGCTAAGTTACAAAAGGTGATTGCTGTCTGAAAGACCGTCAAATTGAAAACAGGCCTGGCTTTGGAAATGAATATCTCTGCTTTCCTTTGATACCTGGAGCGATAACATTCTTGGCATGGATTCCGTTGAAGCAGATTTTGAATTTTTCATCCCTGATGTTATGACTTTTTAAAAGCTCATTTTAGTCTTTCTTCTCCTTTCTATGGGAGAACACATGATTACTTATATATGATTACTTTTTCTGTTTCCTTGGCTCTACATTCCCCATGAAATGTCCACTTTTCCATTAATTACTTGTTCATTAAAAATTCAGCATCTACCTGTGCTACATTTGATGTAACCCTTGCTCCAAGGAATGCGTTGCTATGTACTTGGTTTTCCCCATCCCATTTACCTTGACAATAATCCTGTGATAAGGGGGATATCTATAGAAAATGGGGCCCAGGACAAGCACTGAAATTGGACCCCCAAGAGCAAAAAAATGCAATTCTCCAGAGAGCATCAAACTGTGCCCCCTCTCCTAGGAGGCAAAGCATGCATTTGCTTGCCCTTTGCCCCAGGTTCCCTGCAATCCTGAGGTTAGCTCAGCACAGGCAGCCCACAAGTGCCCAGGTAATGGGACAGTGGCTTTACCAGCCAGCGGGGGCAGGTCCAGCTTGGCTGGCCTCAGGAGACCCCTTAAATAGGTGGCACAGTGGGAGCTGTGCAGCACTTAGTCAGTGGCAGAAGTAGTGCTGCTTGGCACTGACAGTGCTGCCTCTGGCTTCACTGCTCTTGCTCTCAGACACCGACTACAATCTGTTGCTCTTCTGCTGCACCCGAAAGCTGCCGCCGCCACCCACCCAATGCCATCCTCTGCCTGCACAAGTCTTCCTTCCTCACAAAGTGGTCTGGGCACTCCCAGTCAAGTGGCACCCAGGGCATGAGCCCCAGCCTGCCACACCCTAGGTTTGCACCTGCCTGTGAGGTAGGTTAGGCTCGAATATGTCAACTGACCCCAAGTCACCCAACAGCATGGGAATTCGAACCTGTGTCTTGCCAATGTAATGTCAACCATTACAACACACCAGCCGCATGTTATCCTGTGTTCTAATTCTAATAGCAAAATCATCCAAATCTTTAGATACTTAAATCCAAAAAGTGGGGCTGTGAATGGACAAGACAGATCTTTCTACAAAGCCGAAAAGGGACAAGTTTCGAGAAAAATATTACATTTAACCCCACCCCCACCCCGATAAAAAGAATGCCTGTACCTCTAAGCAAAAGATTCCCTCAGTGGATGTTGCTAGGCAACCACAGCATTCCATGATTATATCTCTGTGAGTAAAAGGCAGGGGAGGAGGGCAGGATTCATTCCAGATCCACTTTGGTCTTTGAGGGGAGTGTGGTTGGGGGAGGGAAATGACTTTAGCATGGTATAATGTCATAGTGTCCACATACAGAAGTAGCCATTCTCTCCAGGATTGCTTCAGGACTTTCCCAATTTGTGTTTTTTAACTATATGTGTATTTTATACTGTATATTGTTTTTTGCACTTATCACTTTAATGCACATGCACTTTTATTGAAAGCACCGATTGTGGATCTTTAGTCCAGTTTCCTTGAAGAAAATGGCTGCTTCGGAGGCTGGACTCTATGCCATGATACCATGCTAAAGTTGCTTTGTTCCCCAAACCTTCCCTTCCCAAGGCCCCTGTAACATATGCAGACACTTAGGCACGTTCAGGCAGTAGAATGTTTAGAGCCCAAAGAGTTAATCTGTAACTCCATGTGATTGGCTGAGGGAACGGCACAGCACTCTGTAGTCAGAGGACAAGGAGTTCTGAGGGAGAACTAAATTGATAGCAGAGTGAATGGAGCAGAGTGAATAGTTGTTCTGTTATACCTCCATTCTTTGGTAGCTGAAGGTCAGTTCAGAGTGAGCTGTGCTTCTCTAATTAAGTATCAGGGAGGACAGTTTTCAGTTAGGGAATATGTGCCAAGGTCCTGGAGTTAATAACACAGTAACACTGTTTAAGTATACTGGTAGTAGTTTTCTCTGAGGAGAACCGCACTCAGATATAGAGCAGGGAAGCTCCTGGGGATGGAGTTATATAGAGAGCGGATTGATGCTTCCTGAGGGAGAGCAGCCATCTTTCTTTGAGAAGCATCATGTAAGAGAGACACTCTAGTGGAGAGACTGACTTAGAGACAGTGTTCAAGGAACTGCGTGAGTTACACTTACCTGAGGGTAGAAATTAAGGTTTCTAAACAAAGGGCTAGAAAAATCAAACAGAACATTGCAACACCTATATGGGAGTATCTATCTTTTCCATCTAGAATTGAAGTAACTGTAACAATGGGAAGACACTAAGACAGTGACCTGCATGAAGCTTGTATCAATTGGAAAAAGTTACTAAAACAAATTGTAAATAGTAACCTCTCAGAAACCAGCTTCTTATATATATATATTTATCTATTTATTCCTTTGTCAGTAAAGCTCTTTCATTTGGTTCTTGTAAATAAAATCTTTTAATTTCACAGTTTAACGTTACAAGCCTCTGGTGCCAGTTTATTATTTCCTGACAGTAATCAAACAGGTTATTGTGGTGTCCCATCAGAGCTGCTTCTCTGCCTAAATGAAAAGTGGCCTGGATAAGTGGCTAAATACTTTTTTCCCCCTTTTCTGTTTAATTTAATGGGGAATGTGGGAAAACTCAAGAGAGTAAAACACCCTCTCCACATTATTAAAAATCTGTTTTGACAGAGGGGAAAAAAGGAAAGCTGCTCAGTCAGAGTTGTACAGTCCATTAGAGGTGGGGTGGGTGGTTAGAGGGGAAATCCCCTCAAGACATTGGGCAGGGAGCAGGCACTTGAGGGCACCCCCTTTTGTACAGGTGTATGTGAAAGCTCCACTCATACATTTCCAGAGATTTCCCAACCGGCAGTTGGCAACCCTAAGGCTCATTCCGCACACACAAAATAATGCACTTTCAAGCTGCTTTCACAACTGTTTTTGCCATTCTGCACAGCTTCAAAGAGCCCTGAAAGCAGCTTGAAAGTGCATTATTCTGCGTGTGCGGAATGAGCCTAAGAAAGAACTGATCTCTGCAGATCAGAGATCTGTTTTGATTTCAGGAGATCTCCAGGTCCCACCTGGCAATTCTAGAAAGAGAGAAGGAAACAGGCAAAGCAGAAAGACTTCAGGGGGCTTTCTGGAAAGGGAAAGAGGACAGAGTGAAGAAGGGAAAATGAGATGCCTCCTGCAAGTACTTGTGGGTTCCTACTTGTAGAATTATATACGCATGCATTACATATAAAACGATATGAATCATATTTATAAATGGTGTGTTAAAAAGAAGCCATTCAATGTGCACGCACAAAGAAATAAATTTACACATGGCAAATAAAATTGAGAACTGAAACTGCTGGCAAGATATTAAAAAGAAATGAACTGAGAAACATTTGCTCTTCCCTAAAGACAGTCGGCAGAATGAGACGATTCTTGTAAAGCACTGGAGCCCAGTGGCCACTTAAAGCCTTTAAAAATGTATTCCTCTATAACATGTGTCTTAAAAGCACCTGATGAAATGAGCTCTGACTCACAAAAGCATACGTTGGAACAGGTATTGGTTTTCCAGGTGCTGCCAGACTCCTGTTGGCTTTTGCTGCAACAAACAAACACTGCTGCTTGTCAGAAATTAAGTTAAAACACAGTCCTGTTTCACTTCTGTGGAGCCACTGTCAGATTGGGAATGCAAATTCGATACCTAATACTGGTAGAGAATGGGGTTTTCCACACAACCAAAATAAACTGTTTTGAGGCAGGAAATTGGGTTTTTAGCCCAAAATGTTTTATTTCCAGCTTGATTTTAGTGACTCTTTTTGTGAAAACGTTGTGTCAAAGACGCAACCCAAGCAGAATTTCATCCTGGGGCTTTGAAGCACTGAAGCGATATATCCACAGCGAGGTCAAAATAAAATGAAAGAATCACAAAAATGGCACCCAGTAAGCATTTAGAGGGGATGAGTGCAAACAAATGGGGGGGAAATATCAGGGACTTGTGTGGAAATGGCCAGCGATCAGGTTTTCAACCTCCAGGTGGGGCCCATAAATCTCCCAGAATTATAACTGACCTTCATACAACAGAACCAGTTCCCCCAGATGAAACTGATGCTTTGGAGCAGGGGTCTTCAAACTATGGCCCTCCAGATGTTCACAGACTACAATTCCCATCAGCCCCTGCAAGCATGGCCAAGTGGTAGGACTCATGGGAATTGTAGTCTATGAACATCTGGAGGGCCATAGTTTGAAGACCCCTGCTTTGGAGAGTGCTGAGGTCTTTTTCCTCCCCCAACCTGCTTCCCCCGGTTCCACCTGCAAAGCTTCAGGAATTTCCCAAACCACAGTTGGCAATGCTACGAAATGCTTCCTTAATTGCTTCCAAGTCTGCAGGAACAAGAACTGGCATTTGCAACTGATTCTAAAACTTTCTGTGTGCTCGGCAGACTTAGTCTAAAATTTCATAAGCCATGTCTATAAATAGAGAGTGTGCATGGGAGATCTATGTGTCAAAAGCAAAAATAATACAGCTAGGCCAAAGAATAAGGATCCCCACCTCTGGTGTCACCTGAAGATCATCCACTATTAACAAGTACAACCAAGATGAGTGACCCTGGAGAAAAAGGCTGCTTTGGAGGGTGGAGTGGAGTCTGTGACATTGTACCTTGCTGAAGTCCCATGAAGACTTCCAAAATTTTCAGGTATTTCCCAATCTGGAGCCGGCAACCCTCACTCCTGGCCCTAAAACAGTCTGTCCTGGGCCATCCTGATACACATGGTAAGTTCTCTAACATCTCAGCACAGACAACCTGTTCCTAAGTGGAACCAACAAGTCAGGTAGAGACTGAAAAAGTAACCAACCTGGTAGCAAGGTGGAAAGCTAGAACTGAGTGCACCTGTGGACCTGCATTTTGAAGGACAAGGGGAAAGGACCAAAGAACCAGCAAAGAAGGTAATGTCATGAGCCCAGAAATGGACCAGGCAGATGGGCCAACCTTCCCCCATCCATGGACCTCTTCTGCTCAAGCAGCTGGCTCAGGCAGCTAGCAAAGTACTGTTGCATGCCACCAACTGGTTTGGCCAACTTTGAGTGAATGAGATGTGTGACTCAGTGGCTTCAATCCAGCTTTATTCCATTTGATCTTTGCCTGGGCATCTCTGTTCACTGCTAGATTTGTTCTAGGGTCTGAACTAGGGTTGACAGGTGCCCCCTGGCTGCTGGTAGGAGTGGGGGTTTAGGGTGATCCAAGTTGGGAAATTCCTTGAGCCTGGAAGGGACAGAAATCTCAGGGTGGTACAATTCCATAGAGCCCACCCTCCAAAGTATCCATTTTCTTCTGGAGAACTGACCTCTGTACCTTGGAGATAAGCTTTAATTCTGGGGCAGATCCCTAGGTTCCACTTCGGTGCTGACAGCCCTTAGTCTGATCAGACCCAGAGTAGAAGAAGAGTTGGGATTTATACCCATCTTTCTCTCCTGTAAGGAGACTCAAGGTGGCTTTAAAACTCCTTTCCCTTCCTCTCCCCACAATAGACACTTTGTGAGGTAGATGGCACTGAGCCAGTTCCAAACAACTGTGACTAGCCCAAGGTCACCCAGCAGGAATGTAGGAGTGGGAAAACAAATTTGGTTCACCAGATCAGAGTCTGCCACTCAGGTGGAGGAGTGGGGAATCAAACCCAGTTCTCCAGATTACAGTTCACCTAAGAACATAAGAACACCTGCTCTTAAACACTACACCATTCTGGATAGATAGCAAAGGACGATAGATGCTAGATAGCAAAGCACCACAGGTTCTATCTTGCATCTAGCATCATGCTATCCATGCCTGTCCTTCACAAAGACAAGTTCTGATCTCCTGTGGTATGGTCCAGTGGTGAAAAGAATCTTTGAAAGATGTCCAAGGTGTAGACTTGGACTAACCTGCTGGACCCTGACTTTTAAAATCAGTGCTCTGGAGTCCTTGAAAAATTCCATTTGGGGATGTCAAAAGGGATTAATGGACATCTATTCCATTATATTCCATTTAAGCATAGAGAAATATGACTGTAGGGTAAACCAATCCATGATGGATGGTACATGTTGAGGTTTTCATTTTGAATTGGAAATGGCGGGACTCTAATAAATTTATCATGGTTCAGTATATTATTTGGCAAGTGGGAATATTTTACTCGGTACACACAAAGATTCCGTTCTCCCTTGGGTCTCATAAATCCAAACCCCCTTTGAATTTCTCAAGTAACAAAATAACATTAGACCTCATAATAAATCAGCAGGGACTTTGTAAGGAGGAAGGGAAAAAAATTGCGACAAGGTGTTTTTTCTTTTTCTTTTTGCTTGAGAAAGTCAACCTGAAGGTTTAAGAAATGCACTTTGCTTGGCCGACCTTTTGTTTTTAATATTTCTGCCACTGCTGATTTATTTAAATAGATTCAAGAAATACAAGCACCCGGCTTTATCACAGCTTTGAGGTGGTATGTTTATGCACTAAGGCTGAGATATGGAGGGTTTTTCACGTGACAGAATTGCCAAGAATACAAAGGCAGAAGTCTGGAAAGGTAGACCAGAATCAGGGCTGTCAAAAAAAACAGCCTAGGATTTTGCCATCCCGCTCACATACATTCTTGAGGGTAAGTGGACACACAGCAGACCAATTTTTTTAAAAAAAGTTTTATAAAAAGAAAAAGATTAAAAAGTCAGCATGAAAAGTCCTTCTGCATGAATAATTACATATGTATAAATAGCAGATTAGCTGAAACATAAAACAGAATAAAGCACTCACAAATATGCAAATATTAGCACAGTTCTAGAAGTCCGTTCAGTGTTGGCCTTAATTTCTTCTAGCAAGCATAAAGTCAAAGAGAAGTTAGAAGAAGAAGAAGAAGAGTTTGGATTTATATCTGTCAGGATATTGAAAATTGCAAGGTGGTCATATGCTGGTCTAGAATGACTGGAATGTAACAGTCAGCAGAATTGTAAAGGTCGGAGCCTCTCTGTCTGGGTCTGCAGTGATTGGCATGTAACAGTCAGCAGAATTGTAAAGGTCGGAGCCTCTCTGTCTGGGTCTGCAGTGATTGCCATGTAAATAGTCAGCAGAGATTGTAAAGGTGGGAACCTCTCTGTCTCTGGAGTCTGCAGTGATTGCCATGTAACAGTCAGCAGAAGTGAAAAGGTCACAGGCCAGGATGATTAGATCATCTAGCTAATGATTTGCTGGACAAAACTATATAAGAAGACTGCATACCCAATTCAGTACCTCTCCTTCACCTTCAGGTTCGGGCTCAGATTGTTGTCAGAGTGGATAGTTATTGTTATTTTTGTTCCTTTGAGAAACAAGAGATAAAAGTATTCCCTAAGTTGGAACTAAATCTACTGTCTGAGTGTTTCTTTTTCTCTTATACTGCAAGCAAAGTTACCTCCTGTTCTAGCAAGGGTCGAGTTGGCACCTAGTCCTTCCTCGCTAAAAGTTACTAGGCCAACAATTTGGTTATAATTTGATATCTAACCACTGAAGCTAGAAATTAATGAGGCAGTGTGACGATGACATCCACCATGTGCAGTTGCCTTTGAGCGGCTGACTGCGGGAACCTCAGCATGGAGTGTGAAAATGCAGAGCTTTCTCATCACATTGAAGATTTATGGGCTGTAGTGAGACCCACGAGACAGGCACAGCAGCAGAGCAACAGAGGCAGATGCCAAGAACCAAGTCCCATAATGTTGGCTGTGGAAAACTCCCAGCTCATCTATCACGAGGGCTGCTGAGAAGGCTTCTGACTGCTGGAAGGTGTTGAAGGACCTGTACCAGAGCGCCCAGACTGCTGGTTCCAAGGTAATCTTGACCGAGCGTTTATTACAATTTGAAGCTGAAAGGGAGGTGAAAATGTGGCCAACCATGTCCAACAGCTCGTGCACACTATTAGGTCCGAGGCTGGAGAAGACAGAGGCATGACTTTCACTGAACAACATGGGGCTATAATTGTACTATCTTCCCTAGATGACTGGGACAATTTTGTCTATGGTATGCAGAGCATAAAGGAGAATGATTTGACTCTAGACTATGTGACTGCCGCGACTAGGGCTCAAAACAAAGAGTTTGCCTTGAAGCCACAGCCAGAGAAAAGCCTGCTGTTTCCAGAGGGCAAAAGTGAAACCCAGCTTTCCCTGAACTGTCCAGGTCATCATGCAGTGTCACCGGCGTTGTTTCCGTTGTGGCTCTACTAATCATCTTCTCGAGAATGCCCACAGAAGGGGAGAAGAAGGGCCAATAAGGACAGAGGAAAGAGGAAGACACTACTTGGCCGAGCACTGCTGAGAACCGATGTCCAGAGAAACCAACCCATCTGGCTCTTGGACTCTGCCTGCTCAGAGCATGTCGTAAATGCTCATCACCTATTGACTGAGAGTCCAAGGCAAATTAATGAAAGCATATCCCTGGCTGGCAGATGGATCACCAGCTGCTTTCATTGCAGCTGCAAGGAACTGCCACATACCATGCCTAGGTAAAAAGTTGCAAAATGTGTTGTGTGTGTTCCTGGACTGGATTTTTTTGTTTTATTGAAGCGTCCCAAGTTTAGCTGAACAGGTACAAAACATATTTGATAGACAGGGTTGTGCAATGTAGGCCAATGACATAGAAGTGTGCAAAAGAGTACACTCTCGCGACAAAATGTATGTTATGACTGATAAAGGGCAAAATGAAAATGTAATGAATGTTTCAAGTCTAGCTAATAAGCCTATGCATGATGATTGTGTGCACTATCTTCACAGAGTCCACAGGACATTACAAGTTTGCCACCATCAAGCAGTTGGCAAAGTATGTAATTTGAGTGTAAAACCTTGCAAAGCATTCCTAGGCTATTTCAGTCTGTAATTTAAGGGGTTAAGTGAAATCCTATCCAATCCCCAAAAGAGCTACAGACAAATGGAAAGACCATTTGAACTAAGTCCATTGAACTTAGCTGGTCCTTTCAATCAAAGCGAAGGGGTGCCGCGATATATATTTCTGCTGATTGATGATTATAGCGAATATTCTTGTGCTTGCTGTTGAAATCTAAGGATGAAACCTTTACAAGGTTTAGGAATAGGTCTCAATGATTGGAGCGGAGGTTCCCTCACAAGGTGGCTTGCCATGCAATCTGACAGAAGCGGTGAGAGTTCATAGGAACAAATTCCAAACATGGCTGACACAGAAAATTATTATACAGGAGAACAAATCCACCGTTCCTTGGCTGAAAATGAGTGGCTGAGAGGAGACCTAGGCATTCTTCAAACAATGCGGGATTGCATGATAAATGATGCCAAGGTTCCATTCCATTTCTGGGGAGAGGCTGTCTTGGCTGCCCACATGTAATAAACAGGTTGTGGAGTTCAAGTATCAATGAAACACCATTTTCAGAATGTTTGGCGAAAGGCCTGCCAGGAAACACCTTAGAATATTTAGAAGTTTTGCTTCGCGTCCTCATTCCCGAACAGCAAAGGAGGAAAAAAAGGACAGAATGGCGAGACTTCACGTTTTATAGGATATCGCCAGAATACCCAGGCCTTAGATTTTCATTGGGTCATGGAAGAATTGCTATGCATGCCAGTGCCAACTTTGAAAGCATACAGGTTGGGAACATGTGCATCAAAACTCTGAGAATGTTCTTACCACCAGTAAAGCCGCTGACACAGTACTGTGACAGCACACAACCCCCACTCTGTTCAAGGTCACACATCTGCTCCAGGCAAGCAACAACAGAACGGTGATAGTGATCAGGAAGGAAGCCAGGGAGAGGGAGGGGCTGAGCAAATAGCTATACCAGCAGATCAGAAAAAGAGCAAATAAAGGCATACCCACCAAAAGGTTTATGGTACAAGAAGTGAGAGTGTTGCCAATTGGGGACAACAGAATACAAGGTTTCCATGATATGTTGAAATGTCCCACCTGAGGAACAGGAAAAATGGGAATCCAGGCTATGGACGAGTTTAGTCAACAGTGAGCACCAAAGGTATTTAACATTGTTGATAAACCTACTGATAAATGATCATAGGATGCAAGATGGAGTATACAGGCGTAAACCTATGCCTGATGGGACACATAAATATATAAAAGCAAGATTAATTAGCACAAGAAGCTTCTCTCAAACAAAGTTTGAAGCAGTTATGATCGAACTTATGCACCCACTGCAAGGCAGAATCAGATTGGTGATTGCTCTGGCTGAGCAAGGAAGACTTTAAAATGAACTGATTTTGAAACAGCTTATTTAAATGCAGATTTGCAAAGAGACCATATACATGAAGCAAGCACCAGGTTATGAGAGCATGAACAGGATTGATAAAGTTTACACAAAGCTCAACAAAAGCACAATGCCGGGCTAAACAGTCTAATGAATGTTGGAACAGGTGCATACACAAAAGCATTATGTGAAATGAAATTTGACCAAGATGGCGGACACTGTATACCACCAGAATTTTGGTGATGAATGTATCATTTTGATGATTTATGTTGATGATCTCTGTGTGGTTGCAAAACAGACAGCAAAATCAAAACAACTTTTACACTGAGTTGAGGTAAACACTTTAAGCTGAAAAGACTTGGGGTATCTAAAAGCCAATACCTGGGGTATTCAAGTCAGTAAAATCAGGAGAAGGGATAATGTTTCTGACACAAAAACAAGAACAGAGGGTGTCATACCAAGCTGGTCTGCAAGATGCCAAAGTATGGCATGAGCCCCAGCTAATTGGCTGTTTTAGAATGTTTAACAAACATTTGAAAGACAGGAACCTATATAGTTCCTTAGTGGCAGCCTGCTGCACATTGCTAACTGGACAAGACCAGACATAGCTTTTGCTGTAGGTTTTATTAAGTAGAACAGTTGCAAAACCTACTGAGAAAAGACTGGCGAGGCCAAAATTAGATTGCTTGAAGGGAACTGCCTAACTATGGTTTACACTTTTCTAACCAAAACAATAAGGACTTGGCGTGGTTATTATCTTGGGGACAGCTCACATTTTGGAAGGACTCAGAGATGTAAGTCAGTGAGTGGTTATTATATGCAATATATATCGGTTGTTGAAGTCTGAAACATTCTTGATTTGCCTAACTTCCAACTACTGAGGCAGAGCATACGACTCTTAATGAGGCAGCCAATGAGCTGACTGGGTTTATACGGTGCTAAAAAAAGACTATAGATTGAAAATGTAAAGAACAACCTATGAACAGTTTTTGAAGAAGACTCACAGACATGTATAGCCATGGCAGAGAAGCAACAAAAGTAGTACTAAACATGTAGCTGTAGAAATTCCAAAATGTAAAAAACAACTGATACAGTCAAATATGATTAAGTTGCAGTACTGTGAATCATCTGCAAGCATAGCCGACATCTTATAAAGCCATTACCAATACAAAAAAACATAATGACTTGGTGTTTTGGTTTGAGTTGACAGATGTACAATTTGGCAGGACTCTGTACAAGTGAGGTGAAATAACTCTGTGTACTGACTATGTACTAACTATGTAATGAGTGTAAATAATGTGGTGAACTTGTTTTGTAATTATTTTTGTTTGTAAATAAATATTATGTAATGGGCAACATTCAACCAGATATGAAAGGGGTGTCAGGATATTGAAAATTGCAAGGTGGTCATATGCTGGTCTAGAATGACTGGAATGTTTAACAGTCAGCAGAATTGTAAAGGTCAGACACCTCTCTATGCAGACCACAGTGATTGGCATCGCAACAGTGGCAGAATTGTAAAAAAAAGGTCAGACCTCTCTCTATGCAGGTCTGCAGTGAGTGGCATGTAACAGTCAGCAGAAACGTAAAGGTCACAGGCAAGGATGATTATATCATCTAGCTAATGATTTTGCTGGACAAAACTATATAAGAAGACACATACCCAATTCAGTACCTCTCCTTCACCTTCAGGTTGAGGGCTCAAAGATTGTTGTCAGAGTGGATAGTTATTGTTATTTTGTTCCTTTTGAGAGGAAGCAAAGAGATAAAAGTATTCTATTTGGAACTAAATCTACTGTCACAGTGTTTCTTTTCTTATACTGCGTAAACCCAGTTACTCCTGTTCTAACGGGGTGAGGTTGGCACCTAGTCCTTCGCTGTGCACTAGGCCACCTTAATATCCCCTTTCTCTCCTGCAAGGGGAGACTCCAAAGGGGCTTACAATCTCCATGACCTTCCCCCCTCTGCTCTAAACACACCCTGTGAGGTGGGTGGGGCTGAAAGAGCTCCGAAAAGCTGCAGGCTAGCCCAAGGTCACCCAGCTAAATATTGTGGGATTGCACAGGCTAATCTGAATTCCCCAGATAAGCCTCCACACTCCACCTGAGTGGCAGAGGCTTATCTGGTGAACCAGATGTGTTTCCGCACTCCTACATTTCTGCTGGGTGACCTTGGGCTAGTCACTGTTCTTTGGAACTCTCTCAGCCCCACCAACCTCACAAGGTGTCTACTGTGGGGAGAGGAAGGGAAAGGAGCTGGTAAGCCACCTTGAGTCTCCTTACAGGAGAGAAAGGTGGGGTATAAATCCAAACTCCTCCTCCTCCTCTTCGTCTTCTTCTGCAGTTTTCTCTTCCTCCTGCGTCGAATCTTCCCTACCACTTCATAGGGTACCATCGGATACCATCACAGGCCCTCCCGCTTCCCTCCCTTTCTTTTTAGCCTTTGGATTGGGTGCCGATTTTATGAAACTGCTGCTTAAATTTTAAATTTTAAATGTTAAATTTAAATTCTGATTTTAAACTGGTAATAGGTTAAGGGCTATGTTGTATGATTGCTGTCTGAATAACAGCCATGTTGTGAGCCGCCTCGAGCCCTTCGGGGGTGAGGCAGCTTATAAGTCAAATAATGAATGAATGAATGAATGAATGAATGAATGAATGAATGAATGAATGAATAGGGACTCTCTGTCGTCTAATGGCCTAGATGGGTAAGGCTGTGAGTTCAAGATTACCTGTGGCCTGCTCAATCCTGATCCTTCTTGAATGTTTGGACAGGGCTGTGGCTAATGGAGATTGTCTCCAGACAGAGACCCTGAAGGGTCCTGCCAGTGGTGGCAGAGGGATGAGCCAGTGGTCCGACTGTGCTCATGCAATCTTCTCCCTCTCATAGTTTCAGAAAACTAGCCAGCATGGAGGCAAAACAGACGAAAAGCCAAAGGCGAGAATTGATCCACCCTCTCTTAACTCCATGAAGTTATGGGGGAAGTTGCCACATTCACAGCTGGCTTCCCAGGCCATTTTTTTCCCTACTAGGAAAAAAGACAGGCGCTAGCACTTTGTAAGTCTTTTTTCTTATCAGAAAAAAAGGAAAACAATTTGTAGGGAGGCGTGAAATCCTCCCCTAGGACTGGACTTTCTCCCGCAGCTTCCTTCTAAGATCAGATTACACCTCTTCTGGAGGTCAGTTCAAGGATTTCCATCATCACAGAGTTTGGTCCTAAGTACTCATAACACGTCAACACCAAAAGCTCAGCTGGAGTCATTCAGTTACTCTTGTTCTTCCTTTAGGATCTAGTAACCAAGTGGAAGGTTTTTTTAGGGTAACACAATATGCCGTTCAAGTCTGATACACACAGAGCACAGAAACATCCTATCTCTCAGTGCACGAAGTCTTGGCAATTTACTTAGGCCTCCTTACATAAAACTCCATGAGCAAAAAGTGTTTTGGTGTGTTCCTGGTCAGCTGGAAGAAGAAGAAGCAAAGAGCCTACAGCTGATGTATCTGTCATCCGTCTGGATGGAGTTACTTCATGGACCATGAAGGTTGTTGATGCGGAGAAGGGCAAGAGAGCAGCAAAACAAAAGTGCATCCCATGAGTCCTCCTGGTTTTCATTGCGTCGGCCCAGGGCAATGGGAACTGAACCGGTCAGGAATTACTATGGCTATTTCGAGTCATGGAACATCTCGAGAAATCAAAAGGAACAAAACTGCGCCTTGTAGTATAAAAGGCTAATCAGTTTGCACAGCAAAAAGAAGGTTGAATGAGCAAGGAAAATATTTTCACCTTCACGAGTTGTTATGACTGATCATGGAATCTAGACTTTCTTCCTGTTGACTCCGTCCTATACGGTATCAAACTGGGGACTGTCTCTGGTTTCAGAGCATGCAATAAGCATCACAAAGTGATGGGATATCACAAAGTGAGGGATACTGATAAAAGTGCTAAGAACTGTTGCTGGACCAGTTTCAGTATCTACAAGGCTAGGGCAGTCAACTGCCTGGAG
Source organism: Sphaerodactylus townsendi (assembly GCF_021028975.2). Taxonomy (NCBI): domain Eukaryota; kingdom Metazoa; phylum Chordata; class Lepidosauria; order Squamata; family Sphaerodactylidae; genus Sphaerodactylus; species Sphaerodactylus townsendi. Next base: position 15,251,140 of record NC_059431.1, read on the forward strand.
GAAAAAAATGTGCTGCCCCTTTAAATAAAAGTTGCCCCCTGTGCAAGCCATGGGTCATTAGTGACAGAGTTAGCAGCTGGTCCACTGAGCAAGTGCAGAGTGCAGGACAAATGACTGGAGTCAAGTCAGTCAGTCAAGGCTAGTTATATTATTGTAGTTGCATATATGTACAGAATATAGTGACAGAGCCTCCGGCTTGGGGCCTGTCCTCAGCAAAGGACATCAGTACATTGTTATCTACTACACTTATACATTTCTATAACCAATGACTGAAGCATGCACGGAGCACGTGACTATTTAACCATTTAACAAGCAAATTAGATGAACCTGCAGTATCAGCTGGTCCAGTAGTTTCTGCCAGGCAGCTGTTACATTACCAGCTCCTGACAGTGATCCATGGGATGACATCTCATTGTGATGTTTACCAGGCAGGAAGGAGTTTGTAAGCCACTTTGAGACTCCTTGTGGTTGAGAAAAGCAGTATATAAATCCACTCTTCTTCTCTTCTTGCTGGGTGGCTTGCCACTGTCACACCCCAGTCCTCTATACTTTAACCCCAGCAAGCTGGGTACCCATTTTGCTGACCTCAGAAGGTTGGGGGGCGGAGTCAACCTTGAGCTGGGTACCTGAAACTGACTTCTGTCAGGATCAAACTCAGGTTATGGGCAGAGCTTGGACTGCAGTACTGGAGCTTACCACTCTGCACCACAGGGCTCCTTCTGTTTCTTTAAGAGAGGCTTGCTGGTACCTTTTTTTTAACCAGGTGATGCTTCCATGCCTTAAAAACCGGGATCTTCCCACTTCCACAATTAAGCCTCTGTTAAAGGATTGCGAAGAGCTCCAAGCGGACCTTGATAAATTAGGTGAGTGGGCTCAGAAATGGCAAATGCCGTTCAATGTAGCAAAATGTAAAGTGATGCACATAGGGGCAAAAAATCCAAACTTCACATACACGCTACAGGGGTCAGTGCTATCAGTCACAGACCAGGAAAGGGATTTGGGCGTCTTAGTTGATAGTTCCATGGGAATGTCAACTCAATGCATGGCAGCTGTGAAAAAGGCAAACTCTATGCTGGGGATCATTAGGAAAGGAGTTGATAATAAAACTGCAAGGATTGTCATGCACCCTATATAAAAGCAGTGGTAGTAACTCACACTTGGAAGTACTGTGTTCAGTTCACGGGTCGCCACATCTCAAAAAAGGGATATCCAGAGAGATAGAAAAAAAGGAATTGCAGAGAAGGGCAACCTTGAGGGATGAAAGTTGAAGGATTGGAGCACCCAACTTCACCTTTATGAGGAAGAAGGCTGCAGCGTTTGGGGACTCTCCTTTAGTTTTGGAGAGGAGACGTGTATGAGGGGGATATGACTTACGAGAGTCTATAAAATTACATATGCATGGGGTAGAAAATGTTGACAGAGAGAAATTTTCTCTCTCTTTCTCACAATACTAGAACCAGGGGGCATTCATTGAAAATGCTGGGGGGAAGAATTAGGACTAATAAAAGGAAACATTTCTTCACGCAACGTGTGATTGGTATTTGGAATATGCTGCCACAGGAGGTGGTGATGGCCACTAACCTGGATAGCTTTAAAAAGGGCTTGGACAGATTTATGGAGGAGAAGTCGATCTATGGCTACCAATCTTGATCCTCCTTGATCTGAGATTGCAAATGCCTTAGCAGACCAGGTGCTCAGGAGCAGCAGCAGCAGAAGGCCATTGCTTTCACATCCTGTATGTGAGCTCCCAAAGGCACCTGGTGGGCCACTGTGAGGAGCAGAATGCTGGACTAGATGGACTCTGGTCTGATCCAGCAGGCTAGTTCTTATGTTCTTATGTTCTTAAAGGGACAGGACATTTTTTTTCTCTAAGCTTATGGGCAACCCTAAAACATATGAGGGCAGGGCACCACTCCTACTCAAATGCCCTCATCTATTGACCTTTACTCACAGGTATATATACTCCACTTGCTTTCCTTTCCTACTATCAGATCCTCTGAAGATGCCAGCCACAGATGCAGGCGAAACGTCAGGAGAGAATGCTGCTAGAACACGGCCATACAGCCCGGAAACCACACAGCAACCCTAAAACAAGCTGCAACCCTAGCACAGGCTGGCTAAAGGCCAAGGAGAGTCCAAAGAGATCCTAGGAGAGGAAATATGTACATTTTAAAAATTCTATTCCATTGATATCCTGCCTTACTCCCCAATAGAGACCAAAGCAGCATAAAATCATTTCTTTCTATTATTACTATTGTTGGGGTGCTGTGTGGTTTCCGGGCTGTATGGCAATCAAAAGAAACAAAGACCAGGATACTTCTATTCAGATGCATTCACCTATTGACCTTGCTATCTTCATTGTTACTCCCAAGCTACAGACTTCTTTGTGACTCACATACCAGGCTACTCTATTCACTTTTTGACCTCACAGTATATATATTCCACTTGCTTGCCATTCCTACTATCAGATCCTCTAAAGATGCCAGCCACAGATGCAGGCGAAACGTCAGGAGAGAATGCTGCTAGAACACGGCCATACAGCCCGGAAACCACACAGCACCCCAGTGATTCCGGCCGTGAAAGCCTTCGACAATACATTACTATTGTTGTTATTAAAAACATTTTTTGCTGCCTTGCTCCTTGATCATGGCTCACAAGGCAGCACACATAAACAACATTTGAGAACTCAAAAATACAGTTAAAATTATAAAAATAATTCATTTAAAATACATAAACAAAAGGAAGGCCAGTGACCACTGTTTGGGGGTATTACAGACAAAATAATAAAAAAAAACCCTACACTATTTTTTAAAAAATCCTCACAACTACTCTGTAAGGCTGAGAGAGTGTAGGACAGTGGTGGCGAACCTATGGCACTCCAGATGTTCATGGACTACAATTCCCATCAGCCCCTGCTGGCAGGGGCTGATGGGAATTGTAGTCCATGAACATCTGGAGTGCCATAGGTTTGCCACCAGGGGTGAAGGATGAGCTTATAGATACCCAGTAAGCATTCACAGCAGAGAGGGGATTTGAATTCAGGTCTCCCAAATCTTAGTGCTACTGTCAGGTCTTGGGACTGAAGTCAATAAGCAGACTCTGGATGCTGGATCAGAAGTCTTTATTGGTAACAGCAAGAACCTGGCTTTTAGAAAGCCGGTTCTGCCAGACCACAAAAATACATTTGCCTTTATTTCCCCAGAGTTCCAACCATAAATCTCCTCTCCCTGTTTCCCATGGATTGTGAGAATAATACAATGGAAAGAGAGATGTTTGGGAGCTGAGCTTCTCAAAGCCAGCGCAATGATAGTTCTCAGCCACCTGCCGCCACCCCCACCCCCACCCCCCGCCCACTGGGAAGGTGCCAGTGTTGCTCCTAGTTAGCTACAATTACAGGCATCAAAGGAAAAGGAAAGGAAAGGAAAAGGTCTATTAACATACCAGGAGGTGAAGACAACTTCCCCTTCCCCACAGCCAGGTGTGAATCCATGCACCCCCTTCTGCCTCCCTGATGGCAGGAGAAACACATCCTGACATCTACACTCTAACTACTTCACAATGCATGGTGTAGACAGCCAACTGGAACTCACCAGGAACTACAGCTCCTCTCTCAATTACAGAGATCAGTTCTCCTTGGAAAAGATGAATGCTTTGGAGGCTGGACTACACAGCATTAAACCCACTGAGGTCCCTTTACTCCTCCAGATTTCCATCTCCATCTCCAAATTTTGTAAGCTTATACCCCGAAAATTTTGTTGGTTTCTAAGGTGCTACTGGTCTCGAGTCTAGTTCTTCTACTGCAGACCCACACAGTTCAGATACAATGAATGATATCCTAATTAGTCATCAATCCACTCGGAGACAGAGTGGGAAATCACATACACCACTAGAATAGATCCCTTGTCATGCCAGCATAAGGAGCCGTGTGGCTTTGGCCCTTTCCGCACGGGCCTTTTACAGCGCCCTGGGGATGGCAAAAAACCCGTCCCGAGGGAGCTGTTCGTATGGGGGGCGCAGCTGCTTTGCAGCCGCGCCGCCCTTGCTCCTCCCCAGCGGCGAGAAGTCACCATTTTCCCACCTCACTCCCCGAGCGAGGTTTTTGGAAAACAGCAGCTTCCAGCCGCCATCCCTCCCCCCTTGCCCAATGGACTTACTGTCCCTGCAACCGTCAGCGTGTCGCCAAGACCTGGGGACACGCCCCCTGCCCTGCAACTCCGGAGTGGTCGCGCAGGGCAGGGGGGCGTGACCCCTGGCCTCAGCGACGTGCCGGATGGTCGCAGGGACGGTAAGTCGATCGGGCGACGCACCAGATGGTCGCAGGGACAGTAAGTCGGCCTCAGGGATGTTGCAGGGACAGATCGGCCTCAGCAACGCGCCAGACGGTCGCAGGGATGGTAAGTCGATCGGTCGTTACCGGGACCATTCATGTACGCCAACCCGGCCCCCAGTGTGGCCATGCGGAAGCGGCCATAGTCTCAGCCATCCATCCATTCCTTGGTTGGTAAATGAGTACCTAGCACATAGCTAGGGGGTAAAGAATAGCCGGAGAAAGCAATGGCAAACTACCCCACAAAAACGGCTTGCTTATGAAATCACTGCTTGCAGTGGTACCCCAGGGTATGTCTGAAGGGGAAACTTTACCTTTACATGCCAGCATATATGGTGGATCTGGAGTTCCAGGTATCAATACTTTTTATAGGAGCTGGAGAAAATATGACAAATTACCGAAGACATCATAACGGGATTTCTTTATTCCTAACACTCAAGTCTTTCACTGATCGTAGCTGAATGGATTTGCTGGAATTGTTGGGTAGTTGTGTGAATGATAAACGGTTATAGACTGAAGAACAGAACATGGAGCATTCAATTGGCTATATATCCCTCCCTGGTACAAAAGTCATCATTATTAATGTGCGTGGAAAATAATGACTAAGACTTTTGGGGGCGCGTTTGGAAAGGAGGATTCGTACAACTAGAGCATAACAAATTAGTACTGAATTATCTCTCATCAATTTTATGTGTGCATTTCCAGGAGAAATGCTTCTCTTTGCATGCTGTTGTCTGTCCATTTATAACTATCAGAGTCAGCTGGGTCCATCAACTTACTAAGCCAACGTGTTTGGACAACAGCCAATTTCGTCACGGTGAAATCGATTGGACTGCACCGGTTTCCATCACAAGGACTCCGACGTACCTGGTTCTTGGAGGAGGTCCTGGAAAGTTATTTAGCTCCGACACGACAATGGCTCGCTTCATCTCTGCTAACGAAGAAGCTAATTTCAAAGAAAAATGGGAGGGGAATAATGAGGACAAAAATCTTTGAACAAGGACATGTGTCTCCACAATGAAATGCTGAATGAAATGTTACCACAATGAAATGTTACCAGCACATGGACCCACTCTGAAGTGCTGAGTTTCCAGAAGCTTTGATAGGTGTACAATATAATAACACTGCTTGCAGTCTGAAGCTGGGTGATGCACGTTGATTCTATTTAAAAATGCACTGGCAGGCTTAACATCTAAAAACATCAGGGGAAGGGGAAGGACTCAAAAGGCAGAAAGTAAGAGAGGGAAGAGATTAGAAGCCGAAGACTCAGGAGAAAAGAGGCCTTTTTTCAGAATTGCTTAAACAGATTCAATAATGCAGAGGGATCAGTGTGAAATCGTATGGTGGAGAGAAAAGGGGGAACACTAGAAGATGAATATTAGTTCAGAGAGAAGCTGTGGCTCAGTGGAAGAGCTTCTGCTTTGCGTACAGGAAATCCCAGGTTCAGTCCCTGATATCTCCTGTTTTAAAAGGACCAGAGAGTAGGCGTCAAAGATTTCTTTACCTGAGCTCAGGGCTGGATGCATCCATAAGTCTGAATAAGCTGAAGCCTAGGGGCCTGTCAGGTGTTTTTATTGGGACCTGTTACCGGCATTCTAGGGCTCCAGTGGTTAAAGGCACTTTAATCTGCACCATAACAATACATGCACATATATGTTTATCCATATATATATAGAGACATAGACAGATAGATAGATTGATAAATTGATAGATGATAGATGATAGGAGAGAGAGAGAGAGACAGAGACAGAGAGAGATAGGGCGGAATATGGCGGCCTGGGGACGGCAAAAACGTCGTCCCCAGGCCGCCATTCGCACAGGGGGCGCAGCTGCATCGCAGCCGCGCCGCCCTCGCGCCGCCCGACCAGCGCCAAGCCAGCGTTTCCGGAGTGCGCTGGGAAGCGCACCTTCCCGGGAACGCCGGCTTGAAGCCGCTTGAAGCTGCTCCCCCCCCCCCACTCCCTCCCTGCACTTACCTTGTCGCCGAGGCCTGGGGACATGCCCTCCTGCCCTGCGACGCTGGAGCAGGCACGCAGGGGCGGGGGGGCGTGTCCTCAGGTCTCGGCGACGTGCTGGAGGCCCGGGGACATGCCGGGTCGGCCAGGCGACAGCGCTCTGCGGCGCCGTCGTTCCGGCTCTTTCTGGGACCATCCATGCGAAATGCGCCGACCCAGTGCTGAAACGGCCAGAGATAAATAGATAGATAGATAGATAGATAGATAGATAGATAGATAGATAGATAGATAGATAGATAGATAGATAGATAGAGAGAGAGAGAGAGAGAGAGAGAGAGAGAGAGAGAGAGAGATTTATCCATATGTGTGTGTGTTTATATATATAGATAGATATAGATAGAGTGATAGAGAGATAGAGATAGATATATAGAGATAGAGATAGATATATATTCCAAGCACAGCCAGTGTGAATGGTCAAAATGGTCCCTTCTACCCTTTTTCACCTGGGCCAAAGCTAGCTGGTTCCATCCTAAGGAGCGGATGAAAACTCAACATGCAAATGTTGATAAGAAGCATGACACTGGAAGCACACACATGAGCCCCAGGCGCAGTTCCCCCTCGCTACGGCTCAGCCCAAACCCACGGGCTTCTAAGTTGAAAGCTTACTTTGAATAGAGAAGGTGCTGAGTTTTTCACATCCATTTCTAATGGCAATTCTCTCCCTTCATATTGGCAGATGTCATCTGTTTATTGCCTTCTGTTGAGCCCCCCTGAGCTATTTTGTTGTATTTACAAATCTTGCCATTACGTGTCTGTTTTTGTAAGTGGCAGAATCATTTAAAAACAAATAAAGCAATTGTTTGAAAAACGCAAAACCAAAACAAGATTCCTGGTTTAATTTTTGTCGTCTCTAATTTTAAAAAATGACTCCCGGGTAGCAGGGAGGAGGAGGAGGAGGAGGAGGAGGAGGAGGAGGAGGAGGAGGAGGAGGAGGAGGAGGAGGAGAAGAAGAAGAAGAAGAAGAGGAGGAGGAGGAGGAGGAGGAGGAGGAGGAGGAGGAAGAGTTTGGATTTATATCCCCCCTTTCTCTCCTGCAGGAGACTCAAAGGGGCTTACAATCTCCTTGCCCTTCCCCCCTCACAACAAACACCCTGTGAGGTAGGTGGGGCTGAGAGAGCTCCGAGAAGCTGTGACTAGCCCAAGGTTACCCAGCTGGCGTGGGGCTGGGAGTGTTCAGGCTAACCTGAATTCCCCAGAGAAGCCTCCACAGCTCAGGCGGCAGAGCTGGGAATCAAACCCGGTTCCTCCAGATTAGATACACAAGCTCTTAACCTCCTACGCCACTGCTACTCCTTTTATGTCAAGAGTTTATGTCAAAGGCCTGGCTGTATGGCTATGTTGGATTTGCTTCCGCAAGATCTGGGTGCAAATGTTCCTACTGCCATGAAGCTTGCTGGGTAATTTTGGGCTTCTCAAACTCACTCAGCATTCAGTTCAGTTCAATTCGACCTGTAATGGCATATAGAACTCACTCAGCGTAATCTACCACACAAGGTTGTTGTAAGGATAGATTAGGGAAAGAGGAAATCATATGTGTTGCTCTGACCTTATTTCCATAAATACTTAAAAGCATTTATATTCTCTTCTTCTCCTGATCAAAGGGATTCAGAACGGCTTGTGTAATTTAAAAAAACAAACAAAGAGAATATCACATCACCAAAGAAAATTACAGTTGCCAACTCCTGGGCTATGAAAGGCACGATGAAAGCAGGGCGAAGAACCAGTCAGCTTGTTGCTCATTGAATATGCAAATAGACCATGCATCAGCAGCTTCAGGCAATACTAGGTCTGAATAATAGAGTTGCCAGGCCCTACCTGGAGATCTTCCAGAATTGCAACTGATCTCCAGACAACAATGACCAGTATCCCTGGAGACAATGGCTCCTTTGCAGGGTAGACATTATGCGGCATTCTAGCCTGCTGAGATCCCTCCCCTTCCCAAACCTTATCCTCCCCAGGCTCCACTCCCAAACCTCCAGGAATTTCACAGCCCAGAGCTGGCAACCCTACCAAATAACATCAGCTGTACCATTTTGGTATTATTCACTTGCGCTCATCCTCTACTGTAATATAATCCATCAGATATAACCAATGTATACAGATTCAAAGCATAAGCATAAGCATTTTATTGTCATTGTTCACGCACAATGAAATTTACAGCAGCATTCCTCGATGCACACAATTCCAGACTCATCCCCCATCCTCACTTTCCCCTTCCTCCACCCATCCCTACACAGCCCCAAACACATCAACACAAAGCCGCAGAGTTTAGCATAGCCACAGCTCTAGAGCAGAAGCTGTCTCTAAGCCTCTTTGTCCTAGTTTTGATAGACCTGTATCGTCTGCCGGATGGTGACAGTGCAAAAAGAGAGTGTGCTGGATGAGACGGGTCTCTCAGAATATTTTGGGCTTTTTTAGGCTTCGGGAATTATAGAGTTCTTCCAAGGAGGGGAGAGGGCAGCCGATAGTCCTCTGTGCAGTAGTGATCACCCTTTGGAGCGCCTTCCTATCTGCCACTGTGCAACTGGAGAACCATACACAGATGCAGTAGGTTAAGACACTCTCTATAGCACAGCGGTAAAAGGACACCAGTGGTAAAAGGACAGGAAAGGTGATCCCATATGAGGAAGAATTGCCTGACAGTACAGCAGTGGAATGCACTGCCTCAGAGGGTGGTGGAGTCTCCTTCTTTGGAGGTTTTTAAACAGAGGCTGGGTGGCCATCTGTCAGGAGTGCTTTGATTGTGTGTTCCTGCATGGCAGGGGGTTGGACTGGATGGCCCTTGGAGTCTCTTCCAACTCTATAAATCTATGATCCTATATATTTACAAAATTCATATTCCACTTCTCTGCCTTCGCAAGAGCCAAAAAAGCGAACAATTTAAGCCATCCATAATAAAATCACATTTTATAACTGTTGCAAACATTAACAATTCAAAAAAAAAAACCAGAGCTCAAATATATGCAAAGGCATAAAGTTAAAACATTCCGTGAGAAAGAGACGGATCGCCGAGGGAATGCCAAATGAAGCTCAGAACTCTTCACCCTGTGGCAGAAGATGGCAACAGATGGGGACAGATGAGTGACAGTTCCAAAGTTTTGGTGTCACGGCTGGGAAAGTGGGTTGCCACCAGCCTCGTCTCAGATTCAGGACCTCCAATGGCCCTTTGTACTCTCTGCATTGGACAAAGCACAGCCCCCCCAATGCTAAAGAACAGAGGGACACAAATCAGTCAGCAAAAATTGCACTGTTCAGAAACCAGGAAGTGAACATTTTCACCCTGCAGGACACGCAGCTACTGATCTAAAGGTTACCATTCTCCTGGACAAAATTTCAAAGGGAGAATCCAATTACTTGTCAACAGGGTGACACAGAGCCCAAAGAAAGGAACCTCTCTCTCTCTCTCTCTCTCTCTCTCTCTCTCTCTCTCTCTCTCTCGGGTTTGATGACACATCAACAGAAAATTCACTTTGGCTGCAAAACGCAAGTCAGTCAAATAACCATGCTCATGTTACCAAGACTACATTCCCAGGAAGAAAAGAAGGCAAATAGCTTTAGGTAGAAGGCTGGTATTACTATGAAGCAGAAACTTATGTCTGTACTCTTTCAGACTCGTTCTGCGCCATTCCTCCCCAACCCTCCATCCCCTAAGGAAGATTATATTTAGTGAAGTATTTTTAGTATAGCATATAGTGTTCTTGGGGGTTTTTTTGTGGAACGGTCTTCTGTGAAAGGGGGGGGATAGGCTAGGTGTTTTTCTGCTTGGTCCTGGATACCTGGCAAATCTTGAAGAAGAAGAAGAAGAAGAAGAAGAAGAAGAAGAAGAAGAAGAAGAAGAAGAAGAAGAAGAAGAAGAAGAAGAAGAAGAAGAAGAAGAAGAAGAAGAAGAAGAAGAAGAAGAAGAAGAAGAAGAAGAAGAAGCAGCAGCAGCAGCAGCAGCAGCCCTTCGGGGGAGGGCGGTTTATAAACCCAATAATAATAATAATAATAATAATAATGATGATGATGATGATGATGATGATGATGATGATGATGATGATGATGATGATGATGATGATAAGAAGAAGAAGAAGGAGGAGGAGGAGGAGGAGGAGGAGGAGGAGGAGGAGGAGGAGTTTGGATTTATATCCCCCCTTTCTCTCCTGCAGGAGACTCAAAGGGGCTTACAATCTCCTTGCCCTTCCCCTTTCACAACAATCACCCTGTAAGAGGTAGGTGGGGCTGAGAGAGCTCCAAAAAGCTGTGACTAGCCCAAGGTCACCCAGCTGGCGTGTGTGGGAGTGTACAGGTTAATCTGAATTCCCCAGATAAGCCTCCACAGCTCAGGCGGCAGAGCTGGGAATCAAACCCGGTTCCTCCAGATTAGATACACGAGCTCTTAACCTTCTACGCCACTGCTGCTGAGATGTCTCTGCTGCCCTGGTCTCTCACAATAACCTCGAAGCTCAACTCTATTGGGATTAAGGTCCTGAGAGTAACTTTAGGTTTCCCTGTGGGACTTTTAACTGCTTCCATGGAACAACAGAGTTTCATTTGAAACCGCAACCTATTTCTGAAGGTCCTGTTGTTTGCCATGGAACACAAAGGTCTCTTGTTTAGGATTGCCATCTCCAGGTTGAGAAATCCCTGGATACTTGAGGGGTGGGGTTTGGGGAGGGAGGGATTTGCAGAGAGGAGAGATTTCAATAGAGCACAATGTCATACCATCCACCTTCCAAAGCGGCCATTTTCTTCAGGGGAATTTTTCTCTGCTGCTGGGAGATCAGGAGCAGAGCAAGGGGAAACTGTGCTTGGGGGGCGCACACCCTGCGCCCCTGCTGTGGTGCTGTCCACCCCACCCCAGAATCCCCCAGAACCCCCCCTTCACACCCCAGCCATGCCCCTGCCACACTTGGGGCATCGTGCCCCCCACCCTGTTGGCACTACATCACTGTTGGAGATCAGTTGTAATCCCAGAAGATCTCCAGCCACTACTGGTGATCCTAGTACTGACTGAGAAATCCAACCCTCAACCTCAGTTGGTGACGGAAAGAACCATCAAGTCACAGTCAACTTATGGTGCCCCCCTCATGGTCTTTTCAAGGCACGAGGCTAAGAGAGGTGGTTTGCCCCAGCTTGCCACTGCATAGTGACGATGCCCTTCCTTGCTGGCCTTCCAGCCAAGTACTAAACCAGGGCCAACCTCACCTGTGTGGTGTAGTGGTTAAGGGTGGCAGACTCTAATATTGAGAACCAGGTTTGATTCCTCACACCTCCACATTAAACCCGGTGGATAACCTTGGACCAGTCATGGTTCGTTCAGAACTCTCTCAGTCCCACCTGCCTCACAAAGTGTTTGTTCTGGGGAGAGAAATGGGAAGAGTTTGTAAGCTGCTCTGAGACTCCCTATGGTTGAGGAAAGCAGGTTATACAAGGCAACTATTTTTCTCTCTCTTCTTAGCTTCGAGATCTCATGAGACAGGGCTAGGCTGGGCCATCTGAATCAAGCCCAGTCCCACTTGGGGATGCACAAAGGGAAGGGTGGCTAATACCCCAGAGGACAGAGTCAACATTCAAAATGACCTGGACAGGTTAGAGAGATGGGCCAAAGTTAACAAAATGATGTAAGATACTTCACTTAGACAGAAAAAAGGAAATGCACAGATATAGGATGGATAACACCTGACTTGACAACACTTAATGTGAAAGGGATCTGGCAGTCTTGGTAGACCATAAGCTGAACGTGGGTCAGCAGTGTGATGCGGCAGCCAAGAAAGCCAATGCAACTCTGGGATGCATCAATAGGAGTGGTGTAGGAGGTTAAGAGCTCGTGTATCTAATCTGGAGGAACCGGGTTTGATTCCCAGCTCTGCCGCCTGAGCTGTGGAGGCTTATCTGGGGAATTCAGATTAGTCTGTGCACTCCCACACACGCCAGCTGGGTGACCTTGGGCTAGTCACAGCTTCTCGGAGCTCTCTCAGCCCCACCCACCTCACAGGGTGATTGTTGTGAGGGGGGAAGGGCAAGGAGATTGTAAGTCCCTTTGAGTCTCCTGCAGGAGAGAAAGGGGGGATATAAATCCAAACTCTTCTTCTTCTTCTTGATCAAGGGCCATAATAGTACCTGTTTATTCTGCATTGGTCAGACCTCAGCTGGAATACCTCGCCTGTGTTCAGTTCTGGGCACCACAATTCAAGAAAAAATATTGACAAACTGTAACGGGTCCAGAGGAAGGCAACCAAAATGGTAAAAGGTCTGGAATCCATGTCCTATGAGGAGAGACTTAGGGAGCTGGGTATGTTTAGTTTGGTGAAGAGAAGGTTAAGGGGCGACATGATAGCCACATTTAAATATTTGAAGGAGTGTCATGTTGGTGAGGGAGCAAGCTTGTTTTCTGCGGCTCCAGAGACTAGGACCAGGAGTAGTGGGTTCAAGGTGAAGGAAAAGAGATTCCACCTAAACTTTACGAGGAACATCCTGACAGTTAGGGCTGTTCGACAGTGGAATTCACTACCTCAGAGTGTAGTGAAGTCTCCTCCTTTTGAAATTTGTAAACAGAGGCTGGATGGCCATCTGACAGGAGTGCTTTGATTGTGTGTTCCTGCATTGCAGGGGGTTGGACTTGATGGCCCTCGGGGTCTCCTCCAACTCTATGATTCTATGATTCTATAAATGGTTTCCAAATATCTAAAATAAAGTCCAAACACAATTGCGGTCTATAAGCCATGTGTTCGGATATTGATTGAATACAGTCGTCCTCAATCCATTGATTTACCAGAGCTGGGGTTCTAGTGTTATAATATGAGTCTTTTACCTGCAATATGAGGAGGAGGAGGAGGAGTTTTGATTTATACCCTGCCATGCTCTCCTATAAGAAGATTCAAGGCAGATTACAAACTCCTTTCCCTTCCTAACCCCACAACAGACACCTTGTGTGGTAGGTGAACTGGGAGAGTTCTGAGAGAACTGTGACTGCCCCAAGATCATCCAGCAGGCTTCATGTGTAGGAGTGGGGGAACAAACCCAGTTCACCAGGTAAGAGTCTGCTGCTCAGGTGGAGTAGTGGGGAATCAACCCTGGTTCTCCAGATTAGAGTCCACCTACTCTTAACCATTACACCACACTGGCTCTCAACACCAACCTGGCTCTCAAGGTACATGTTCATTTACCATTAATTGGCATGGTACATGTTCAATCACCATCAGTTACCATCAGCCTCCAATCACCATTAGCCTTCAAGAGACAGGCAGATGGTTTAGATTAGAAGTACATGAGCATCCTCAAGAATCAATGAGCACTCCAATACAAAATTATATGAGTAATAACTTCCTCCCAGAAAAACCGAGTGGTCCCGCCCAAAGCATATGTTGAAGTGAGCGAATGTCCACTTAAAGATAGAACTATGTACTGGAAACCATCTCACCTTTACCTTCTTTCAGTCAAGATACATTTTCAAAGCACTACTGAATAGCAACAAGCATGTACATTTAAAGCCTGCGGTGGTTAAACGTTATGTGAAAAGGGAGACACACGGAAGAATTGACTCTTTTTTTTTGTTTTCATGCAGACCTGTTCCCCCTGGCAGGAAGTCTTCAAATCTGTTGCGAAAGGAAAGCTGAGACAGAAGCGCTTTATTGTTTCCTTGCTGACTGTTCGTCTCATTAAAACTGTCCTCTCCCCATGCTCCTTTCCTCTCTGCAGGACAAAAAAGTCGGCAGGCCCTGATATCTTTTTGCTCTGTCAGTGAGGAAGCAGCTGGGGAGGGGGGCATTTCCGTGATGAAATGCAGAGCTTGGGGAATGTATGTACTGAACGAGGCCGTGGTTTATCCAAAAGGTCAGCGTTATTTACCCTCATCGGCAGTGTTTGGCTAGAATCTCAGGCAGAGATCTTTTACAACCCCTACCACCTCATCCTTTTAACTGGAGGGGCTGAGACTGAACCAGCCGATGTGTGGCCAAATGCGTGGCCAAATGAAGTGGGCTTATGCCGAGAGGCGGAGTGCTCATGGGGTCACATGTCCCTGGGTGCATGCCAGTTGGTCGTGGAGGGTAGAATGACCCCCACCCCCACCCCCACCCCCTTGGGCCTGCCCTGTCAGGTTGCTCTTTCAGTCAGCACAGCCTCCGCTGGCCGAAGGAGCAGTTTGACTGGGCTGCTGCCAGGTGTCCCTCAGACTGGCCCCACCAGGCTGCTCCCTCAGCCAGCAGAGGCTACGCCAGGTGAAAGAGCAGCCTGGCAGGGCCGGGCCAAGGGGCAGCCCATGGCAGGCTCCCATTTGCTAAGGTAAGTGGAGGGTGGGGGCGGCCGGAACAGGTGTTGCCCCGGGTGCTATTCCCCCCACCCTCGCACCTCTGCTTATACTGACCAAGTAGCCTTGGTCTGTCAAAGCCAGCATTGTTTACAGTGACTAGTAGTAGAACTCCAGGGTTTCAGGTAGACCTTTTTAAAAATTATTTATTTATTTCATTTATTTATTTATAGGCCGCCTCATCCCCAAAGGGCTCGAGGCGGCTCACAACACGGCTGTTTCCAACAGCAGATTGATACAACATAAAAGTTAACCCATTAAACTCAGCAGCAATTAATAACAAAAAATAAATTAAAACAACAAAGAAAGAAAGAAAGAAAGAAAGAAAGAAAGAAAGAAAGAAAGAAAGAAAGAGAGAGAGAGAGAGAAAGAGAGAGAGAGAGAGAGAAAGAAAGAAAGAAAGAAAGAAAGAAAGAAAGAAAGAAAGAAAGAAAGAAAGAAAGAAAGAAAGAAAGAAAGAAAGAAAGAAAGAAAGAAAGAAAAGAAAGAGGGAGAGAGAGAGAGAGAAAGAGAGAGAGAGAGAGAGAAAGAAAGAAAGAAAGAAAGAAAGAAAGAAAGAAAGAAAGAAAGAAAGAAAGAAAGAAAGAAAGAAAGAAAGAAAGAAAAAGGAAGGAAGGAAGGAAACGAGGGAAGGAGAAAGAAAGAAAGAAAGAAAGAAAGAAAGAAAGAAAGAAAGAAAGAAAGAAGGAAGAAAGAAAGAGAAGAGAAGAGAAGAAGAGAAAGAGAAAGAAAGGAGGGAGATGGAGGCCAGGGCCCCTAAGGGATGGAATTAGGGGACCCCAGCCAAGGTGGTCAATCAGGACAGGCAGCTTTGATTCTCAGTTTCAATGGGGGGCTGTGGAACTGCGGCCATGGCCATTACTCCAAAAGTCCCGGGGTGGAATGTAAAGCTGCCTGGTTCCTTTATGATGCTAAGTAATGGACTTCAGACTCTCTAGCACTGAGCCATAACAGCTCTCCAATAGAGTTGTCCACCTACTCTTGGCTCAGTTCAGATGTCCCATGGATCCATGGTTTACTCTTAACGATGGATAGTTTGTGGAATTTCTTTACAGGTGGTCACAGAAACCCTGGATTTAGAGTCGCAATCCTCCTAAAGGGTCACCCTCCTGAGCCACCTACCCAGCATTATAGGAAGTCAAGTTTCCCTCAGTTCTTCAAATACGTAAACATGAACATTTTACATTCCAGGTCACCCAGTTTCAAAGGAGAGAGTCAGATTAACCTGAAGCAATTTGGCCCGTTTCTGAGGAAACTTAGTGGGGTAATTGGGTCTTCCTGGAATTACTGCAACCCTCGTTTCCAAATTCATTTTCCCTCCATTTAGCTAGGTGGGATGTTCATATCATAGGGAAAAGGTCTGTTTGTGCCTCTTAAATGAGAGAGGGGGTGGGGAAACTCTGCAAAAAAAAGAGCAAAAAACGGTAACAGCAGTGTCTGATATACGGCTCTCTCCTGGCAGCATGAGGAATTACTTCCACTTTGACTGAGGTGAGGTTGCATACAGATGACAACAATATGCATTTATTTACAATGAATCAGGGTGGGAGAGCTCAAACCTGTATTTTGTACTCTAACAGACAGGACACAAATTACAGAGAGGAAGAGACTCATGGCGTGCCCCTGGTTGCTGCAATACTTCTCGGATTATTTAGAGGGGGAAGTACAAGCGAGGGTGCCGGCTCCCTGACTTGAAATGCGGTTCACTGCCAAGCCTTCATAAAGCAGATCTGGGGGGCTGTTTCCTGAGTAGAAATGGAGCAGCAGTGGCATAGGAGGTTAAGAGCTCGTGTATCTAATCTGGAGGAACCGGGTTTGATTCCCAGCTCTGCCGCCTGAGCTGTGGAGGCTTATCTGGGGAATTCAGATTAGCCTGTGCACTCCAACACACACGCCAGCTGGGTGACCTTGGGCTAGTCACAGCTTCTCTCGAAGCTCTCTCAGCCCCACCCACCTCACAGGGTGTTTGTTGTGAGGGGGGAAGGGCAAGGAGATTGTCAGCCCCTTTGAGACTCCTGCAGTAGAGAAAGGGGGATATAAATCCAAACTCTTCTTCTTCTTGCCCCACAGGATGGCAGCTGAAAACCTCCTGGAGAGTCCATGGCAATGATTGAAGTCTGAAGCAAGAAAGCTTCACCAGTCCCTGGAGGGGGAGGGAGCAAAGATACAAATGGGAAAGGGGCCACAGGCAATTGAGACATTTCAGGGCTTTTCCACATGTTTGAATTACTCTTGATTTACTTGGTAGTCGATTGGCTCATTCTGGAATCGTTTGGGGCACATTTCAACCCCACATCTGCTCTCCCATTGCACTTCCACAGTGGCCGCATCAGTTTGTTTTCAAGGAAGGGTGTTGTTGTCATTGGTGGCATCACTAACAGCATTATAGCTGTTATAAATATTGATATTCCACTGAAATATTGATATACCACTGGGGTGCTGTAACAATAGGCACAGCAGGTTCTCTGAATCCCAGCTTTCTTTCTTTTTTTTTAAAAAAGTAATTCTCTAGCCTCTTCCGTTGTGGAGATTTTTCTTTTCCTTTATATTGCCTAATTGTTTTCAGGGTGGGAGTAGGAGGAGAAGTTGTTGTTTGCCCAATGCATTGCAAGCTCACTTCAGTTCGTTTGAGTTTTTCTTAACATGTACTAACTTAGTGGTTAATAGCAGGTGGATTCAAATCTGGAGAACCAGGTTTGATTCCCCACTCCTGCACAGGAAGCCTGCTGGGTGACCTTGGGCCAGTCACAATTTCCTCAGAACTCTCTCAGCTTGGGAGAGCCAGAATAGTGTAGTAGTGAAGAAGAAGAAGAAGAAGAAGAAGAAGAAGAAGAAGAAGAAGAAGAAGAAGAAGAAGAAGAAGAAGAAGAAGAAGAAGAAGAAGAAGAAGAAGAAGAAGAAGAAGAAGAAGAAGAAGAAGAAGAAGAGGAGGAGGAGGAGGAGGAGGAGGAGGAGGAGGAGGAGGAGGAGGAGGAGTTTGGATTTTTCCCCCTGCCCTTTCTCTCTTGTAAGGAAACTCAAAGGGGCTTTAAACTCCTTTCCCTTCCTCACCCTGCAACAGACACCTTGGGGCTTTCCCCACTGACAGAGTTGAACTAGTTTCTACCTAAGTTCGCCTCAGTGAATCCCCACTGCCACCGAGCTCAACATTGTTTTGTCTCAGTTCCCCCCTCCCCTCAGAACTGCGACATCCTTGTCGCAGTCATGAACTACACTTTTCTGCCAGAACAAGGTCGATACCGCTACAAAGCTTCGAAGTGGAGAAGCATCGAAACGACACTTCATCCGTTCAACTAATCACGAGCCGCTTTTGTGGCACGTGCAGAACGGGAGAGTCATGGCAGGCAGAAAGCGCATGTAACTGTAAACTGTAAAAACTGTAAAAAAAAGAAGAAAGAACGCTCCTGTTTCCCGTGGTAACACAAGTGCCAATCATGATCGAGGAGCAAAACAGACACCAAGATGATCCCGCCCACTTAGCTCAGTTCCAGGGGGCCAACTCAGTTGCTGTGGGGACAGCCTGGAATCGCTCTCCACTGAAGGGAACCGAGTCGACCTTAGCTCCCTTCTGTAGTGGGGAAAGCCCCCTTGTGAGGCAAGTGGGTCTGAGAGAGTTCCGAAGAACTGTGACTAGCCCAAGGTCACCCAGCAGGAACGTAGGAATGGGGAAACATATCTGGTGGCAGACTCTAACCTGGAGAAGTGGGTTCAATTCCGCCGGGTGACTCTGCGCCAGTCACCATTCTCAGAACTCTCTCGGCCCACATCGACCCAGGCAGCAAACCACCTCTGCACGGCTCCTGCCTTGAAAATCCTATGGGGTTGCCATAAGTCTGCTATGACTTGACAACACTTTCCACCACTAAACATTGAACCTGGGGCCTTCTTCACGCAAAGTCAATATGATATGAACATATAGTTTATAATTTGGGTGCTGTGTGGTTTCCGGGCTGTCTGGCCGTGTTCTAGCAGCATTCTCTCCTGACGTTTCGCCTGCGTCTGTGGCTGGCATCTTCAGAGGATCTGAGGATCTTCAGATCCTCTGAAGATGCCAGCCACAGATCTTCAGATCCTCTGAAGCCACAGATCTTCAGATCCTCTGAAGCCACAGATCTTCAGATCCTCTGAAGATGCCAGCCACAGATGCAGGCTAAAACGCCAGGAGAGATCGTTGCTAGAATGACGGCCACAATAAGTTCGAAACCACACAGCACCCCAGTGATTCCGGCCGTGAAAGCCTTCGACAATATAGTTTATAATGTCTTAAGCCATTGTATTTAATCATATAAGTTATATGAGTGTAATTCACGGGCACCAAAGCTTTCAGAAACTTACTTTTTGTTGAAGAAACGAAGCAGAACCCATAGAGCAGCCTGACACAAGCGCTTTGGGATTTGGGGAAAACAGGGCCCCCCTCAGTAGAGATAAGAAGTTAGCTTAGAAGCTCACAAATACAGATAAGCAAAGATGAAGTAAAATCTTAGTTGGTATATACAGAACCCAGTAGTTGCTATATATAGAAATCTTTTTACGCTTAAGGAGTTTTGACTTAAGTTTCACCAACATAGGGAATGGGCAGAAGTGTGGTAAAGGTGGGATGAAATGACTAGGACTGTAATGCCTTCTTGACTCAAAAAAACCAATGGTCAAGAAGACAAGGAGGGATGTTTGTAAGGAAGCTTATATCATAGGTGTAGGCTTGTGGCCCTCCTCAGGATGTTAGGTGGACTCAGACAGTTCCCACATCATGCTGGCAGGGGATGATGGGAACTGTGAAGATCCATAAATTACCTGGAGAGGCCGCGAAGCCTGACACACCTGGGCTGGTATAAGATATTATGTTACATAGCTTAACCAACAGCCCCTTGAACCTCCTCTCTGTCCTGCTTGACAAAGGAGAGTCCCCTCTCCTGTGAGGAATTGAAAAAAAACAATAAATTTCTGAACACTGAAGAAGCTTTGGGATGGTTATTCATAGCCGGCTATTGCCTTGAGGGCAGGGCTTTTGACCTGTGCCTATCAAATACACCACTCCTGTGCCAAAGCTTGGCTTTTTAAAGGGGGGGGGGTTAATTTCCCATTCCACCTCTGCCTCTGTCCCCCTCAGCAGCACGACTGGAAATTCTTTTGCTGAATGTCGCTGCCAAAGCGTCGCATCCTCCACCTTCGGTAGGCAGCAGCACAAGCAGTCTTCTGTCACCATGACATGTGATTTCCAGTGCCAAACCCAACCGAGCGTTCCGTCCGTCAAGTCATAATGAGGCATCTCCTTCTCGCCACCAGGAGACCAAAGTGAGCGAAACAGAGAGGTGGCTGCCGAATGTAAACAGTGCAGGGAGCGTATGCTCATTCCTGTAATGTTTTTCCTGCTGGGTCTGCACCTGTTTTGTTCTTGTTCACACTTCCAGGCTGCAAAGGGAAATTCGCCAAACAATAATCCTCAGTTCCCTCACCCACCCACCCCCCTTTGGCAAGCATAAGATGATCAGGTTTATTTTTCCTAGGGAAAGTGTGGAGGGAGTTTGCTGCGTTGCTAAAGCAGATGGGCCCTTCGTCTTCCCAAGGCAGAAGCCTAATTCTTCCTCCCACCTAGGACAAATCACGCTCGCAGAAGCATAAGGCGAAAGTGACTCTTCTGGGCAGGCTGGGGTCCGACGGGAAGGATTGGCCCAGGAGCTGGCCGGGACCCAAATGAATGGAGATTAAAATCTAATTGTCAAATCCAAGCTTATTGATGGCACAGCCATCTGCAAATCCCCTCATGCAAAAGATATGGATTTGTGAACGCGTCAATAGTGGGATTAATACAAACGAAGGGTTGGTGTCTCACTTCCAAGCATTAAATTGTGCTATACTGGAGGCGCTTTTAGGAACATGCAGGGGAAGCAGAAGCCGTGGGAGAAATCTGTGGTTGGATCCAGCAAGCATTCTGCTGCCAGAATCAGATTAAGGGATACGACCCACCAGACCTAGGATTGCAGCTCATCTCCAGACTACAGAAATGAGTTTCTCTGGACAAAATGGATGCTTTGTAGGATGGACTGTATGGCATTGTGCCCCACTGAGATCCCTGTTCTCCCCAGTCTCCATCCCAAACTTCCAGGGGTTGCCCAACCTGGATATGATAACATAAGAACATAAGAAATAGCCTGCTGGATCAGACCAGAGTCCATCTAGTCCAGCACTCTGCTACTCGCAGTGACCCACCAGGTGTAATGGCCTTCTTCTGCTACTGCTGCTCCCGAGCACCTGCTCTGCTAAGGCATTTGCAATCTGAGATCAAGGAGGATCAAGATTGGGAGCCATAGATCGAGTTCTCCTCCATAAATCTGTCCAAGC
Organism: Sphaerodactylus townsendi; assembly: GCF_021028975.2. Classification (NCBI taxonomy): domain Eukaryota; kingdom Metazoa; phylum Chordata; class Lepidosauria; order Squamata; family Sphaerodactylidae; genus Sphaerodactylus; species Sphaerodactylus townsendi. The sequence goes on from NC_059431.1 coordinate 15,272,111, forward strand.
CCTTTTTAAAGCTATCCAGGTTAGTGGCCATCACCACCTCCTGTGGCAGCATATTCCAAACACCAATCACACGTTGCGTGAAGAAGTGTTTCCTTTTATTAGTCCTAATTCTTCCCCCCAGCATTTCCAATTAATGCCCCCTGGTTCTAGTATTGTGAGAAAGAGAGAAAAAATTCTCTCTGTCAACATTTTCTACTCGGTGCATAATTTTGTAGACTTCAATCATATCCCCCCTCAGACATCTCCTCTCCAAACGAAAGAGTCCCAACCTTGCCACATGTTATCCTTGAATGCAAGTACTATGAAGGTCCACATAGTGAATGCCCCATTCCATACAATATATCTTCCAGATATTTTTAAAAAGAACCATTTTGACTTTTTTGCTCCCGCACAGTGAGGGCAAATGAAGAGTTTCTTTCACCTGCCTCCCCCACCCCAGTTTGGAGCTCTTGCCTTCATCTTCTCTGCAGTTTGCACCTGCCATTTTGTGCTGCTGCGGGTTTCTCTGTGACGCCTGCCATTTGCAGAGGGATCCCTTGGACGTGTCCCCTGCTTGCAACTCACTTATCCGTGATTTCACTGTATAAAGTACATGAATAAGGTTAGTTTGGACTGGAAATCTCTAGGGCCGTGGTGGTGAACCTTTGGCACTCCAGATGTTATGGAATACAATTCCCATCAGCCCCTGCCAGCGTGGCCAATTGGACTGCTGTTTTTATTATAACGTATGGATGCTTATGATGTTTTTATGTGATTTTATGTTGTACACCGCCCAGAGCCCTTCGGGGATTGGGCGGTATATTAAATCAAATAAATAATAATAATAATAATAATAATAATAACATCTGGAGTGCCAAAGGTTCGCCACCACTGCTCTAGGGGAAGGATGACGCTATATAAGAATGTTTGTAAGTATGTATAACAATTAGGACTAAATTGATGTTCAATAATAATATAAGTATGGATAACAACAGTCTTGCGTTGTAGAACCCCAGAATGAAATCAAGCTGTTGACAATCGGTATACTGAGGAAGATACCTTCGAAAACGCATTCAGACGCGTGGTGCGATTCTATACAAGATTCTCAGTTTTAATGTACCATCCAAGTATGGACTCAAAGTACGGGATGTGTCAGCTCTATTGTGAAGTTCCATTTGGGAATCACATGAAAATGGAATTGTAAATTTCTTGCAAGTTAATAATTTGAAGTCTCATGTGGACTTTTGGATATATGCTTGACAATTAATGTGAGGAAAATCTCGTGAAGTTCCACTGAGAATCACAAAAAAATGGAAATGTAAATATCTCTTGGAACTCATCAATTTGAAGTCTCATACGGACGTTGAAATAGACACCCAATAAGTGATATGATGAAAGTGATACATTGATATTGTTTATTGACACTGGCACTTTATATATATGTATTGCACTTTATGACTTTCATTAATATGATATTAGAATAGGGTTAGTATTAGTATAGTTATGTTATTGCTTACATGAAAAATAATTGAAATAATAACTTTGTACAAATGTATATGCGAATCATTTATTACAATTGTTGTATACATACAAATCCAAGTTAGTGTGCCAATTTGGGTTGTTCATTTCTGTCATACATTATTTGGCACGCTAGTTCCATTCCTGGCTGCAATCCTGCACACGTGCCATTTCCTTTTTTAAAAAAGGGACATCTTTGAAGCTATGATGACTCGAAATATGCACATATTGCAGATTCTCATATCAAGTCATCACCGCTTGGAGGATGTCTTATTGAAAATATAACCCAATGTTTCCTGCTTTCTGCACAGCAAGCCGGGAATGTTTTGAAAAGGTCTTAGGGGGAAAGAAATGTTATTTCTTGTTTTCAAAATAAAACATTTGGAGGAAAAATAAAATGTTTTGAGAGAAAATAAAACACCTTTCAAATGTTTCAAGAAAAAGCTGTGTGGAATTCCAGAAGGAAATGTTTTATATTTTAGACTCAAAATGTTTTATCTGTGTTGTGTGGAATGGGTCTTTGGCCCGTACTTCAGGCCAATTTTTTTAAAAATAAGATAATCCAATTTGTGTTGTCTGATTGAGATTTTAGAATTACCACACTGGTTGCCAGGTTCCTACTGATGATATTAAATCAAATTATAAAACTAACCCAACTTTTTAATAGTGGTTCATTCCACACATGCAGAATAATGCACTTTCAAACTGCTTCCAGTGCTCTTTGAAGCTGTGCGGAATAGCAAAATCCACTTGCAAACAGTTGTGAAAGTGGTTTGAAAACGCATTATTTTGCGTGTGCGGAAGGGGCCAGTGATTGGTAGAACTGTCTTGTCTTTGCAGACTAATATTGTATCTCCTAGCCTCGATGTTTTAATTGTTATATTTATCTTTTGATTTGAAGACTTTTAAATATGATGTCCTACAAACTGATTGATAACTAATGAAAATAATTCCTTCTGCACTTTCCATAAAATCATGCTTGTAGTTTGATGTAGTTCGATAGGTTTCATGCTAATTTTAAAATCTATCCCTATTCAAGATTGATGATGATGACCCTACCTCACCATCCCACTCTGGTGGCCAGAGGGGACCCGCCATAAGAACATAAGAACTAGCCTGCTGGATCAGACCAGAGTCCATCTAGTCCAGCACTCTGCCACTCGCAGTGGCCCACCAGGTGCCTTTGGGAGCTCGCCTCAGCCAACCTCAATCAGATCATTCCACCAGCTTCCACCAACAGCCATTCCCAAGACTTCTCAATAACCTTACAGTGGATCCAGCCAGTTTTCTGCTTGTGAAAAGGGGAAGAGGTTATCCCTTTGATCTCCCAAAATTCCAGTTCTGGGAATCATGGGGCATCAGTAAACAAAAACCATGTTGGGCAGAGGCTGACGCATTTATTTCTTTTATTTTTATTCATGTCATTTGTACCCTGCCTTTCTCTCCCATGGGGACTTGAAGAAGAGGAGGAGGAGGAGGAGGAGGAGTTTGGATTTATACCCCACCTTTCCCTCCTGTAATAGAGACTCAGGAGCAGCAGTGGCGTAGGAGGTTAAGAGCTCATGTATCTAATCTGGAGGAACCGGGTTTGATTCCCAGCTCTGCCGCCTGAGCTGTGGAGGCTTATCTGGGGAATTCAGGTTAGCCTGTACACTCCCACACACGCCAGCTGGGTGACCTTGGGCTAGTCACAGTTCTTCGGAGCTCTCTCAGCCCCACCTACCTCACAGGGTGTTTGTTGTGAGGGGGGAAGGGCAAGGAGATTGTAAACCCCTTTGAGTCTCCTACAGGAGAGAAAGGGGGGATATAAATCCAAACTCCTCCTCCTCCTCCTCCTTCTTCTCCTCCTCCTCCTCCTCCTCCTCCTCCTTCTCTTCTTCTTCTTCTTCTTCTTCTTCTTCTTCTTCTTCTTCTTCTTCTTCTTCTTCTTCTTCTTCTTCTTCTTCTTCTTCTTCTTCTTCTTCTTCTTCCAAGCTCCTTTCCCTTCCTCTCCCCACAACAGACACCTTGTGAGGTACGTGGAGCTGAGAGAGTTCCACAGAGCTTTGGCTAGCCCAAGGTCACCCAGTAGGAATGGGAGTTAAGGCAGCTGACATAATTCCTGTGTCCTCCAGTGTGTCCTCACAAGAGCCCTGTGGAAGTAGGAAGGTTGGGCTGAGGGGTTATGGCTGACCCAAGGTCACCCAGCAAGCATCCATGGCACAAATGGGGATTCATACCCAGGTCTCCCTCCCAGATACTTGTCCAACTCTCTTAACCACTATGCCACAACTGAGCCACCTTCTTTTCAGTACTCTGCAGTTGTTATTTTTGTGAGTTGGCCTCATGCCACAATATTAAGATTGAAAGCTAAAGTAGGGGGCCAGTAGACAACAATTAGATGGAAATACAAGGTGAGTACTCCCTAAACCTGCGGTACCTTGCCTTGAGCGAGTTTCCGCACGTGTCTCCTCACCTGCTACATCAGTTTGTGATATAAGGTGGGTCCACGTTTCAAGAGAGAAGGGTGTTTGGCACCTCATCAGATGTTCACAAGATTCTCAGTCCCTAAACTAGTTTTTGCCAGCTCTGTGAAGCGTGGCTGATACATGATCTCAGCTGGGGATGTTCTGGTCCACTGCTCCATCTCTTAACCACAATGCCACTCTAACTCTGCTCTAGCCTTTAATAATTCGGGAGGCATTTGATAATTTTATGTGATGACTCCTTCTTTGGCCTCACCTGGGAACTCATTAACATTTGAATCCTACAAACCAATGATATATAATGCATGGCCTTGGAGAAATCCCTGCAAAAATATTCTGTAAAATGTACTGTTTAACAGCTTAGGCTTCCAAGTGGCACCTCTTAATGGTGTTCAAACATCTCTATTTGCAGCCTGGCCTTTTCATTCAGGACCCCAGGTTGTCATTCACTTATACTCTGCAAATCCTACTTGGCTTTCCAACTATAGACTATATTTCCAATTCAAAGTGGCTAATGAGAAGAAGAAGAAGAAGAAGAAGAAGAAGAAGAAGAAGAAGAAGAAGAAGAAGAAGAAGAAGAAGAAGAAGAAGAAGAAGAAGAAGAAGAAGAAGAAGAATTTGGATGTATACCCTGCTTTTCTCAATTGTCAGGAGTCTCAAAGCAGTTTACAAACTCCTCCCCTTCCTCCTCCCACAACAATCACTTTGTGTGGTAGGTGGGGATGAGAGAGTTCTGAGAGAACTGTGACTGGCCCTAGGTCACCCAGCAGGTTTCATGTGGAGGACTGGGGAATCAAACCTGGATCTCCAGTTTAAGAGTTCACCACTCGCCCCTTCTACATATGCAGAATAATGCACTTTCAAGCTACTTTCTCAATTGTTCGCAAGTGGATTTTACTATTCCGCACAGCTGCAAAGTGCATAAAACATGAATTGAAAGTGCATTATTCTGCATTTGCGGAAGGGGCCTTTATCACCACACCACGCTGGCTCCTAGCTGTGCTCCTGGGATATGTGTTCACAGTCCAAATTTTTTCATCTCCCCTTTCATGTTGTGGGTTTGTGGGAGGAGCTGCTGTACCCCATGAACAAAATTTGATGACATTTCAAACGGGGACCCGAGGAAAGAAGTGAGAAAGTTAGGATTTGAAAGCCCATGGAAACACACTGGGGATCTACAAGACTGACTTTTGTTTTGTTTTTTAAATCAGGGCATGTGGGGATGATGGAATCACATTTAGGACAGGCACGATCCTTTCTGAAATGCATTCTACCTTTTTAGACAGCAAAATGTCTCCGGATAATATATTCTATCATATGGGGAGCCATCTTTTTTTTAACTGCTTTAGAATTTGGGCTTGGTATTATTTTCAGTTGGATCATTACTGCATTGCAGAGTTTGTTACTTCCCAGAGAAACCTATTTCAAGGTACACATATGTAAGTCCTGCACACATTCAAGTCCTGAATTTTTTGCTCCAGGGATCTTTGAATCCTTGTGTACACAGTCACAGCTTAGGGTTAATATCCTTTCTGGAAAGTGTGTGTGTGAGAGAGACAGGAAACTACTTAACCAATTTTAACTTATTGACCTAGCAGAGAATATAAAGTAGGAATGAGGAGGAAGTGGCTGTTCAAAATGCAGGGATAAATTCAAAGCAGTCCTAAGCAGTCAAAACATGAAGGCAATTCTAAGCAATTCAGTAAGTAAAAGCACAGTGGCAATTTACTCAAGGAAGTTAGTTCCCAAGCACACTGGCCATGCTTAGTCACAAAGCCCTGGTGTCCAATTTATTTTAAAAAACCCCACATATCTTTCATTACCATTCCTGGGGAACTCACTCAGGGAAGAGTGTATGTTCTGAACAAGATAGACTGGTGGATAGGACAGGGAAGGCCGGATGAGAAGAGAATCTTTAAGTGAGCACAGAGACAGAAGTAAAGGACAAAGTCAGAATGAGAAAATTGGTTTTTATACGCCGCTTTTCTCAACTGTAAGGAGTCTCAAAGTGACTTCCTCTCCACACAACAGCACCTTGTGAGGTAGGTGCCATTGCTTTCACCTCCTGCACGTGAGCTCCCAAAGGCACATGGTGGGCCACTGCGAGTAGCAGAGAGATGGACTAGATGGACTCTGGTCTGATCCAGCAGGCTAGTTCTGATGTTCTTATGTTCTTAGGTGTGGCTGAAAATGTTCTGAGAGAACTGTGACTGTTCCAAAGTCACCCAGCAGGCATCATGTGGCGGATTGGAGAAACAAACCCAGTTCACCAGATTAGAGTCCAACGGTCATGTGGAGGAGTGGGGAATCAAACCCAGATCTCCTGCCAGTCTTAACCACACTGGCTCTCAGAAGTGTCTGAGCATTGCTGCCTTGTCATAGGATTTACACGATTGTATATCGTCTAGAAGGTGATTAATTGAATTGATACAAAATGGAATCCTCTTGTACCTGTGGAGCAAAATCAAGGGAATCTAAAGAACTCTGGGTCAAAATACATGTTTGGATTTTTAACAAGTTGGGCCTGGATTACCTAGTCCCGGGTCAGGTTTTCTGCAGCCATACTGAAGCTAGAGGGAATGGCTTTAAAAGACATCAGCAGGATATAATGCCATTGAATCTATACTCCAAAACAGCCCTTTTCTGCTGCAAAACTGGTCTCTGTCTGGAGACCTGTTTAATTCCAGGAGGTCTCCAGGTCCCACCTGGAGTTTGGCAATGCCTAGAAGTGGTGGTGGGATCCAAAATTTTTAGTAACAGGTTCCCAGGGTGGTGGGATTCAAACTGTTGCGTAGCGCCAATGGGGCTGGGCGGGGCACAATGGGGGCGTGGCCATGCATTCCGGGGGTGGGGCATTCATGGGCGGGGCTGTGGCAAGGACGCAGCCACTGCGCTGGTCCTTGGGCGGGAAACGAATGCACGCAGGCGCAGGCTGCCACGCACGCAGGTGCACCTCCTGCTAGACTGCTTCAAGTTCTGCGCGCTATTGCTGAGAGGAGGGGCGTAACTAAGGCAAAATTCACGTGGCAAAATCACCAATTAGTAACCCCCTCTCGGCACACACAAATGATTAGTAACCTACTCTCGGGAACCTGTGAGAACCTGCTGGATCCCACCTCTGCCTAGAAGGGACGACGTTGATATGTGCATGAATGTATGAGACCTTCTTTGCTGCAATACAGAACATTTTACCTCAGTGGGAAGGTGCATATTGTTGGCTATTACATTCACACTCTGCATTTTGAATTTTCAAGGCGCTAATGCATAGCCAAAGGAGCGCCTCACGCAAACATCAATCTTCTAATATATTTATGGTGTGCATGGCTTGATGTATCTTGTGCTTACAGGGAAAACCTTTTAAAATGACTATCTGATAAGGAAGGAGACTATTATACCTGTAGTATTACAACAGCTAATGAAAACATTGGCTGTATACAAATATATTCCTGCTGTTAAGTCTATAAACTTGGCAAGTACAATTTAAATACACAAGGAACCTGAGCGGAGGGGAAGGGGGAGTAGAGGAGAATGAAGCTGTTTGGAATGAACTGTGTTATCTTTACTTCCTGGATTATTGGCACACGTCTGAAAGACTGTTTTTGTATTGCACCTTTCCATTGAGTTAGCACAGAATCAGATTGTGCATTTTGCTTCCAGGGAAACCTGTCTAGTCAAGGGGTCTTTGTGAAAGCCCTTGTGGTTTCGACTTAGAGCCTAAATGTTACAAAGTTCTTATGTTCCCCACATGCCAGCATGGATCCTGTAGCTTAGGCATGCTATGAGCTTTCCTTGCTTGGAATTTACATCCTAGATCAGTGTTTCCCAACCTTTTCAAGGTCAGGGTACCCTTGACCTCACTCTTCATATCTCAAGGTACCCCTGCCGCCACCCTCCACCTTCCCCTCCCATTGCCCCTGCTTGCCATACCCCCCACCTTCCCCTCCCAGGGTGAAGGGAAGCACTGGGGGTGGTGGTGGCTGCTGACCTTGTGGCAGGCCCTGCCCCATGGGCCAGCTCCATGTCCTTGCTGGCGCCGGTGGGAGACACCACAAAAATGGGGGGTGGGCGGTAGTGTTGCCGCGGTACCCCTAGGACATGCTCATGGTACCCTGGTTGAGAATGGCTGTCCTAGATGCTCAGAGACTCACAGATAGAGAGGGCTTCCTCTTCCTATCCCGTGCCATTTCCCCCAACCTGCCCTATGTCATTCCCCCAACCAGAAAACTGCTATTTCCTCCCACAGGGGAAATTTATCAGTATGCATAAGTTTCCCTGACAGGGCAAATTGTGTGTCCCAACTGAGGAAAATAGTATGTGGGAAAAGTTGGAGCTTTTTCTTGCCGAACTCCACGGCCCTAATCCAAACTGTGCCCTCACATGACTGCCAAGCCCTCCAGAGCAGAACCAGACAAACACACAAGGGGCCTTTATAATATATAATACTGATCTTAGTCCTCTACTTGAACAAGGTTAACAAGAGATAGAAGTAATCAATTCAAAATTCATTTTTCCTGTGGTTCAAGTCAGATGCCCTGATTCAGTAATAAATGGAGGAGGAGGAAGAGAAGGAGGAGGAGGAGGTTTTCATATCCTGGTTTTCATATCCTGCTTTTTCTCTACCTTTAAGAAGTCTCACAGTGGCTTCCCTTTTTCTCTACCTTTATGGAGTCTCACAGTGGCTTCTCTTTTGCTCCCGACAACAGGCCCCTCGTAAGATAGGTGAGGCTGAGAGAATTTTGAGAGACTTCATGTGGAGGACCAGGAAATCAAACCAGGTTCTCCAGTTTAGAGCCCACCTGTCTTAGAAGAAGAGTCTCAAAACAAATTACAACCACCTTCCCTTCCCACCCCATTTCCCAAAAACAGGCACCTTGGGAGGAAGGTGGGGCTGAGAATGTTCTGAGAAAACTGTGACTAGGCCAAGGTCATCCAGTATGCTTCATGTGGAAGAGCTGGCAATCTGACCCAGTTCTACAGACTAGAATCCACCCCTGTAAACTATACTGGCTCACACCTGCAGCTTTCTGCAGGTGTATCTCTAGCTGTATAGAAACTGCTAATGCAAATAGATAATATTTAATAGAGGAGTTAACTCTGGAGTGCTGTGTGGTTTCTGGGTTGTATGGTCGTGTCCTAGCAGCATTCTCTCCTGCATCTGTGGCTGGAGAGAATGCTGCTAGAACATGGCCATACAGCCCGGAAACCACACAGCACCCCCAGTGATTCCGGTCATTGAACCCTTCGACAATACATTGGAGTTAACTCTTTTTCCTGCTTAGATGTTATGACTAGAGATGTCCCATACTTTACACCCTGGAGGGGGGGCGGACACATACTTGTATTATTTCTGCCTTTTCCTCTCTACTAGGACTAAAAAACCCTGAGGAGACATTTTTGATGGGGCAAATAGTATGGGAGGAAGTATTAACCGGCTCTTTCCCAGCTTGACAGTACAGAGGTACCTCCAGGTTGCTTTTAAGGTTCAAACAACATCAGTGGTGTATCTAGAGGGGAGAGGGGGCATTTAGCACCTGGGTTCACCCAGCTCCCAGCCAAGCTCCTCCCCCCACTGAACTCTCCTTTTCATACCTACCACTGCTCTGCTGCCCCGCAATTGCAAAAAAAAAACCCGAATTCTCCTCAGTTCTGCCCCCAGTGTGTTGCCGGCTGATGCTGCTTGGACGGAGCAGATGATAAGCTTTGTTGGGTTTGTTTTTGCTGGCGGTAGGGGTTAAGGTGCAGGGAGTTTGGCAAAGGCTGGGCAAGGTGTCTGGGACTTGCCTCATATACCACTTTGTGGCTGTACACCACCGAACAACATATTTAGAGTTCCAGTCAGAGAATCCCAGCCTCACACGTAGCTCATTCTTCTGGATCACAAGAGGTTGGAGCACCAACCTCTGTTCAGAAGCTTCATGGCTCGGGACCTCAGATATCAAATTAGGGTTTTTTTCTCAGATGGGTCACCTTCTCTGCAGGATAATAAGATCAAAATATATCTAAAGCTCTTCCTCTGCATTCCCCTCATACGCAGCTCAGAAATTAATAGCCCAGGGAGAATGTGGGGGTTTTTTTGTGTGTGAATGCAAATCCCATGAAAACAATTCAGTTGCATGTCTAGGGAATAGGCTGCTAAGTAGGGAGCCTGTTCTGAAACTTGAGGCAGGGATAAGCTGATTAGCGACAATCCAGTTTTCCCAAAACTGATCTTTGAAGGAATCAGGAGTCAACTCCAGCAGTCAAAGTATAATTGGACTTCCAGAAGGGAAATCTTCTTAACACGCAGCGGAGCTCCATAATCTTCCTCTTAAAAACGTTTCCCAAGATAAAAGAACAATAATGGTTATGTGAGATATATGTAACTTATTAGTGGGTGGAGAAGTGATTCTGTGCCGAGTTATCACCATGAGGAAAAAATTGACAATTTAGAGATGTATTTGGCCATTTAAAAATGCTATAAGAAGAAGAGGAAGAGTTTGGATTTATATCCCACTTTATATTTATATTTATATCCCACTTTCTCTCCTGTAGGAGACTCAAAGGGGCGTGTGTGGGAGTGCACAGGCTAATCTGAATTCCCCAGATAAGCCTCCACAGCTCAGGTGGCAGAGCAGAGAATCAAACCCGGTTCCTCCAGATTAGGTACACGAGCTCTTAACCTCCTATGCCACTGCTGCTCCTAAGGGCCCATAGTATGGTAGGAGTGAGTGATATTATGTCTCCCCCCCATGACTAAGTGCTGAAACAACTAGTTTGGCCCTTCAAAGGCCAGTTATGGGACCTTGACCTGACTTATAACATTTGCATTATTTACGTGGGCCTACAGGCCCTGACCTAGACAAAAACCAAAGTATTTCATGGCCCTATATGTGAATTTGTTCTTAATCTTTGCGTACTTAATCCTGACTTGGACAGCCCAAGACTAACAGAATCTCACCAGATCTCAGAAGCTAAGCAGGGTCAGCCCTGGTTCGTATTTGGATAGGAGACCACTGAGGAATTCCAGTGTCACCATGCAAAGGAAGCCACAGCCAAGTCACCTGTGTTAGCCTCTTGCGTCTTTTAAAATTTTGTATTCTTATTACCAGAGGTGGGATCCAGCAAGTTCTCACAGGTTCCCGAAAGTAAGTTACTCATTATTTGTGTGTGCTGAGAGGGGGTTACTAATTGGTGATTTTGCCACGTGATTTTTGCCTTAGTTACGCCCCTCGTCTCAGCAGTAGCACGCAGAACTTGAAGCAGTCTAGCAGGAGGTGCACCGGCGTGCGTGGCAGCCTGCGCCTGCGTGCATTCGTTTCCTGCCCAAGGACCGGCGCAGCGGCTGTGTCCTTGCAACAGGTATGCCCCACCCCCGGAATGCCCGGCCACGCCCCCAGAATGCCCCGCCCAGCCCCATTGGTGCTATGCCACAGTTTGAATCCCACCACCATGGGAACCTGTTACTAAAATTTTTGGATCCCACCACTGCTTATTACCTATGCATACTTGAACATCAGTAAAACAGAAAAGGATATAACAAACTGAAACATCTGGAATCTGCTGCGCTGCATGCATGCTTCAAATTCAAAATAATTTTGGGAATCCCTGCAATTAATCTGGAGTTAAGGAAGTGAGGAACACAGTGTCAACCACAGGAGCCATAAAGAAACAGAACTAGGGAACTGTGATATATTTAGCCTAGGAAATACTGACAAGTGGGGACCATACAAAATAATCCATGCTTGTTTTCATGATTTTATTTTCTGTGCAACGAAGACTCCTTTGTTCCTCCAGTCTAAACCTGCAGGGGGATAAAAGCACCGTCTTCAGATAAACCTCTTGATGAATCTTCTCTCAAGAGGAAAGGCTAATAAGAACATACTCAATGCACGTTGTGTTCGGCCAAAGACAGAGATGCCAACTCTGGTGTCACTGAGGGGGAAATTCAAATGATGCTTTCCTATGATAACTGAGCATGTGATAAGCTTATCACGCTCAGGCTTGCTCCTCGGGAGGCATGCTTTGCTCACACGATAAGAAGGCTGGAGCCGTGATTCATGGGTTATCTTGATAGAGTGGCAAGCTGAGCTGGTGGCAGCAAGCAAAAATTCAGACCAGGATGAATGTAAGCTGCTCCACCTAGTATAGTACCACCAAGTGCATAAATGGATGGTTCGAGATAAGCAGGGCAGCCGATGGTAGTACTGCTCGGGAAAACAAAATACAATACCTTTAATGGCATATAAAAAGTGGTAAAATACAAATTATGTTAAAACCAATTGACTAAAATTTACACAAAGGTTTCACCCTTGATCCAAGTGCCTTTGTTAAAAACCTGGCAACTGATTCAGTAGTGTGGGGATGATGGTCACTAAGCAAGTATGAAACTATTTCCTTGTCTGATCTCACTGAAAATTTCTTCAAGATGGCCTCGAGAAAAAGCAACCGATAAACTGCCAAATCTTGACAATGAAGGAGCACGTGTTCAGTTGTTTCGGGTAGGCCCGCTGCGCAGGAACAAGTCCTGTTCTCCTGTGGGATGCCATGATATCTGCTCCTCTTGTTTGGGCAGTCGGTAGCATATTAAGCCGAGCAAGCATAAAAAAAATATCTACGAGGAGATGTGGATTGATTAAGTATTACTCCAGATATTTAGCCATGAAACCCGGCAATGGTGGTGAAATGCCATAAAATGTGGGAGAACAAGTTCTGCAGGCTCCAGCTGTGAGGAAGCTGCCTTTCGAATGTCAAGAGTACGTTGTTTCAAAACTCCGAGAAAGCCTGTCTTTCATCCATCAGTAGGAGTTGGTCCAAAAAAGAATACACCTATGTTGTTTATTATTTGATTGATAATTTTGGTGTGCCAGGTGGAGTGGAAGTAGTGCAGCTTAACAGGAGATATGTCCAGACTGCCCGGGAGGGCTCTTGAAAATGAAGAAGCTAAGCCAGTATTTAAACAAAGAAAGCCAAACCCGGGAAAAAATTGTTCTTGGCTCCGGTTTCTAAACAAAAGGAAGCTTGATCATCGCGACTGAGTTTGGAAGACCCAATAAACGACGAAAAAACAAAGATTGAACACTCTCTAATTTCTCAAAAGCGGTTTTTGCTCCCCAGATTGGAGCTCCGTAAAATGGTAATGGCGTGGCAGTAGTTTTAACTGAAAAAACTTCCATTGTGGCAGGAAAAAAAATTGACCGCCTCTGGTGTGAAAAAAAAAAAATCTGGATATTGCCAACATTTGGTTTTACTTGCATTTGAGAGTCTGGTGGATATGAGAGGTCCAGGTTAAGGAATGGTGGAAGCTGTGATTCTAAATATCTGTGTATGAATGGACCTGTTCAATCAATGTACCGTATTATTTTCCACGTGCTGAAGTTTTTTGAATTCGAAAAAATCAGCACTTTGGATTGGTGTTATAATTAATCGACAGGCACTGTTTGTGCAGTACATCGCAAAAAGGCTTGAAGTAGTCTTTGCAGGCCCACTTTGGACCGAGACAGTAACACACAGTGTCGTCTGCATAGAGAAGTGCACATGTGGGTCTTTGTCCCAAAAAAATGGAGTGCGTGACTTTCAGTCTGAGATAAATGAGGAGCAAGGTCGTTTTAAATAAAGATTGAACAGGAGAGGAGCAAGAATACAACCCTGCTTGACTCTCCTTGTTAGAAACTATAGGTGAAGTTAGGCGGCCAGCATGATCACAACGAATCTTGACAGCAGAGAAGTTGAGGAATACAACTGGCGAATAAGAAACAGTAATCTCTGGTCTATTCCCACCACTGTCAATTTTTCCCACAGCTGATTCCTGGGGATAGAGTCAAATGCGCATTTCAGATCTATATAGGAAAAGCCGCATAGAGTGAGTTTCCCACCCTTTGGGGTGGCAATATTTCTCCCAAATACCAAATGATTTAAAAACCAGACAATGGTCAAGGGTGGATTTACCTGTGGCATATCCTATCTGTTCCGGGCCTAGCACTGAAGAGGACCAGGCAGTGAGATCGTATCATAAGGTACCTTAGCAGTAAAGCTTTCTACTAGCCACTGAAAGCAAGCTTATCAGGCTGCATAGTTAGATGGATTTGATGGATCACCTTTTTTTTATATAGAGGTACAATGATAGCTTCCAGTCCAATACTTAGGGATACAGCCACTGTTATTAATTTTGGTAAACAGGGTAGCCAAAATAGGGGCCCAGAACTCCGGGAATCTTCTAAAGAGTTCAGGTGGCAGGCCATCAGGGCCTGGCGCTTTCCCTTGTTTTAGGTTAGATATAAGGGTGACCACCTCATCGCAGCTGACAGGAGGCCATTCTGGTAAATGCTTTGCTGCTCCAGTTGCACATGGAATATCCAAAAGTTCTGGATTGCAGAAAATGGCTGTAAAATGTGTCCTCCATGCTTCCACTGAAATCTGAGAACTGATGGCTGTATAGGGCTCGCCGGCACTTGAATTAATTATGCGCCAAAAGCTTTTGCTGTCTCTGGAGTTAAAGGCTTGATGGTGCTCGGGAAAACAAGAGGAGGAGGAGGAGGATGATTTCAAACCCAATCCATCAAATCAAAGCGATTTTAAGTTGCATGTTGGTGATTGTGCGCAGGCCAAATATAAGGAGAGGCTGCGACATTTGGGACTCTTTAGTTTGGAGAGAAGACATCTGCAGGGGGATACTATTGAAATCTATAAAATTATGTATGGGACATAATTGACAGAGATAAATTTTTCTCTCTTTCTCACAATACTAACAGAGAGAAATTTTTCTCTCTTTCTCACAATACTAGAACCAGGAGGCATACATTGAAAATGCTGGGGGGAAGAATTAGGACTAATAAAAGGAAACACTTCTTCACACAACGTGTGATTGGTGTTTGGAATATGTTGCCACAGGAGGTGGTGATGGCCACTAACTTGGATAGCTTTAAAAGGGGCTTGGACAGATTTATGGAGGAGAAGTCGATCTGTGGCTACCAATCTTGATCCTCCTTGATCTGAGCTTGCAAATGCCTTAGCAGACCAGGTGCTCGGGAGCAGCAGCAGCAGCAGAAGGCCACTGCTTTCACATCCTGCACGTGAGCTCCCAAAGGCACCTGGTGGGCCACTGCGAGTAGCAGAGTGCTGGACTAGATGGACTCTGGTCTGATCCAGCAGGCTCTTTATTATATTCTTATGTTCTTAACAAGTTCAGGGATGTGAAAAAAGCATCCTGGGGGAACAGTTTCCACCAAACTGGCCCCCCAAACACCGCTAGCCGGTTATATTTGGCTACACCCAGGTTAAATCGAAAGTCATTAAATTAGAGACTTTTCCCCTTTAACCTGGGTTTTCCCCTTTAACCCAAGTTCAAGTTCAAGTTCAAGTTCAAAGACCTTTATTAGGCATTAAAACATAGCAGAGCTAAGTAATCCAAATACAGTTTTACAAGATAAAACAGGTACTCCTGTTTCAAAAATGCATACATCAGAGCGAAAGAGGAGACCAGGAAATTATTTCGTAATAGTGAGCAAGAATTTGGCCACTATGTCCAATTGCTTGGGATTCTCTGTATTCAGAAGATAGTTCAATTTAAGATTTAAAAGGCTTGGATGGACCAGTAAGGGATCCCCTAAAAACAGGTTTGGTCTAAAATCGTTAAATTTTGGACAAACTAATAAAATGTGCTCCAATGACTTCTCAAGAGGTTTGACTTTAGTATTATTCACAGGTACGCTTTTGCTGTGAAGGTACCGTGAATCTCTCTGGGGAAAAGGTTAGTGGAAATGTGTTGGTTCTCGCTCTGGTCAATAGCCACCTCAGCTTAGGGTCAGACAAGATGTTTAAATATGCAGCTGTCTTGCATTTCCCGGGCATGATGTTAAAATGGAGGGGATCCCTTTAACCCTAGTTCGCACAGGCATGCTTCCTGCTTGCCTGTGTGAACTAGGGCAAGCAGGAAGCTTTCTATTTCTCTCCCCCCGCCCCCCCACTTCCATCTATCATTATATTGGATTCCCTAGGTGGCTGCCATTAGTGTGGGTTCTCTAGGTGGCCACCATTCTGTGCCAGTGAGTGTGTGTCAATTTTCGGGTGTGGGGTTCTCAGGGAAACACAACATTTCCTGTGTGAACCATGCTGCATCCTGATGCTGGGATCCCAGCAATCCTGGGTGTCCCCTGCATCTGCCGTGCAAGTGGAAACAAAGGGAAGACAGGTTCATTTAACCTTTTCAGGTTGCCTGTGGAAAACGGGCCTGTATCTCAGTTACCAGAGGGGAATGCACCATGCTTGAATTCTGCTTTCACTGCTTTCACTTGTCTTCAAACAGCTTTGTTCATCTTTATTATACTTATAATTATTCCCATTTGTTTTAGATACCCTAATGAAATCAAATCTGGAGAGTCAGACCTGATTCCCCACTCCTTCACATGAGGCCTGCTGGGTGATCTGGAGCCAGGCACAGTTCTCTCAGAATGCTCTCAGCCCATGCAGAGGCAGGCAATGGCAAAACACCTCTGAATATCTCTTGCCCTGAAAACCCTACGGGGTTGCCACATGTCAGCTGTATCTTCATGACAGGCACACAAACAGAATAAAGGTAACAAAAGAGGGCTTTTTCTGGCTCATTATTTCATGGGTTTGGAAATGAACCTGCATGTCTATTCTTGTGCGTGCAAGGCACATGCAGAATAATGCACTTTCAATGCACTTTTTGCAGCTGTGCGGAATAACAAAATCCACTGGCAAAGAATTGTGAAAGTGGATTGAAAGTGCATTATTTGGCATGTGTGGAAAGGGAGGGCAAAGATCTGTCTGGCTTTGGCTTGCCAGTTTCATGGTATCTCCTGCTCTCCTTTTCTCCTCCCTCAGACTTCCTTAAGCTCTCCAAACCAACCTGCCATTTGTTCTATATAATTTTTTTTTGCCTTTTTGCTATTAACCTGGAAGGTAAGAAATACGGATTATTTGTTTTTCATTAGTTTGGAAATGAATGCTCATCCCTTAAAGCTAATAGGTATAAAATAAACTTATGAAAATTACACAAATGGAGAAGAGCAAAAAAAAAATCCAACTTTTTTTTTGCGGGGTGGGGGGTGATGAGCCAGCAATAGTATACAATAGAAAACACCGTAAGTAGGGGGGGGGGGGGAACAGCTAAATCCAGTGGTGGGATCCAAAAATTTTAGTAACAGGTTCCCATGGTGGTGGGATTCAAACTGTGGCGTAGCGCCAATGGGCCTGGGGCGGGGGTACACTTATCAGCCGCATCAGCATGGGGGCCAATTGGCCATGCTGGGCGGGGCTGTGGAATTAGTAGTACTCTCGGGAACCTGTGAGAACCTGCTGGATCCCACCTCTGGCTAAATCTATCAGCTGACTAAATAATCACGTGCATAGCTGTCTTCAGACTATACTACATTAGACTGCAAAGAGGGATTGCATATTTGAAATGCTCCTCTGCTTATCAATTCTAGTAAATTTTGATAGTCATAATGAATATTTTTAACAGAAGGGAGGTACTTAACTACATGCTCTGATGTGGAACTACGTGCTCATTTCCTTTCCTTTTATTTTTTGGGTGCTCAGAGCACATACCTAAGCAAATTCACACCTTTGGATATGGATGGGACATATTGCTTTCCTCCCTTTTTGGACAGATTTTATTATTTTCTATATCACAATGTTAAGGAGGGGGCTTGCCTGCTTCATGTTTACATGTGGTTTCAAAGCCTTAAACTTTTTTTCCCACGCTGGAGAAATGAGAGGGAGAGGTCCTGCTTGGGCTCCCGGGGTTGCTGTAGATTCTCCACCAATCAGAAGAACTCCCTTAGCAGAGGGCGGGAGTGGGCGGAAGGGGGACTGGGGTGATGGAACAGCCAATCAGAATGTAGGAAAAATGGGATGGTTGTGCCTGCGCTTTGCATTGTTAAAAAAGTAGATTCGTGCAAAGGGGCAGAAAGAAAACGGATTGTTTCCTTTATGGAAAATGGGCACCCATGCGAAGGACAAAAATGGAATAAAATAAACTCAGATTCAGAAATATCATATGTAACCCGTTGTTATTATTTTGTGTGGAATTGACCTCAGAGGCAATTCAGAGGCCGATTGATTCTTCTTGTTGCCCTGACTTGAATGGCACAGGTTGGCTCGACCGTGTCAGATCTCAGAAGGTAAACAAGGTCAGCCCTGGAGAATACTCAGATGGGAGGCCGCCAGGAAAGACCAGGGTTACAATGCAGAGGCCAGCAATGGCAAATCACCTCAGGAAATGTCTTGCCTTGAATGAAAACCCTATGGGGTCACCATCAGTTGACTGTGAATGGATGGCACTTTCCACTACCACTTAAGCATGTATGGAAAAGAGTCTTGTACTCATCCTCTCCTGTGCCGTGAAATCACCCCCACCCCCACAACACACATTATTATCTGGCAAGAGAGAAGTAATGCCCCCAAGGTAACTTTAACTAGCATTTTAAAACACGCAGGTTAAAGAAGATCTCATTGTAAATCTCCAAGATGCTTATCGTTTCTTATCCCCAGGAAGCATGAACACTAATTGCCTGCAGCAGCGAAAGAGACAAAATCAGCGCTAGGAATAATTAGGAAACAGGCCAACATTAGCTGAGCAAGGACAGTTGTTCCATTTTTATAATAAAGCAAATTCAAAAGAAATGTTTCTTTTTTTTCCCTCCTCCCCCTCCCTCAATTTAGAGCTTCAAATATATTAAAGTCTAGAATGGCTTCCCTTGCAAGAGCAACAGAGGGGGATTCTGTGCAGGTGTGAAGGTGTTGAGAGGTGTGAAAAAAGCATTATGGGGGGAGAAGTTCCCACAGAACTAACCCGTTTTATTTTGTTGAACCTGGGTTAAATGAACGTCGCTAAATTAGCAACTTCTTCCCTTTAACCTGGGTTTCAGACACTTCCTGCTTGCCTGTGCAAAGACAAGCAGGAAGCATTCTCCCCCCCCCTCCCCGCCCTTCCATCCACCATTATGGTGGATTCTGTAGGCAGCCACCATTAGAGTGGAGTCTCTAAGCAGCCGCCATTTTGTGCCAGTATGTTTGGCTGGGGATTCTCAGGTGGGGGGATTATCTGGTGGAGGAATTCGCATGGCAATAAAGTGTTTCCTGTGTGAAATGTCCTGTAACCTGTTGCCAGGCTCCCAGTAATCCCAGATGGCTCCTGCACCTGTCACACAAAGGTCGAATCCCCACTACCATCTTACCCAGGTTTCAGAACACAAACTAACCAGGTTTGAGCTCGTTTGTGTTCTGAAACCTGGTTTGAGCTCGTTTGTGTTCTGAAACCTGGCTAAGACGGTAGTGGGGATTCGACCAAACAGAGATACAGGCAACACTGGTTCATTAAACCTGTTTGTGTTGCCTGTGCAGAAGGGACCAAATAGTATTTGAAGAAAGATATTTTGACACTCTGAATGCCTTTTGCATGTGATTTCTCTCCTGGCATCCGAAGGAACTTCATGACCAGATATTCATCAATAGCAGTTGCATGATAGTAGAGATGTGGGCACCAGGGAGAGGTCTCTCTGACCTTTTTTTTTTTGGGGGGGGGGGGGAAGTAGGAGCAAAGTGATTTTTTTCAATCCCACAGTGCTTCATAGGACTCCAGATGGCAAGGCATGTGAGACATAGAAGTCTTTATGTGGGGTTCCTTACCGTCTTGTACTTCTTTAACTTCCGTTCGTTGAAGAAAGATTTGGTTCCCCTGAACTTAGTTCATATCATCAGTCAGACTTATTAACTTGAACTCATTATTGAGATTGTCCCTTGCAGCTTAATTACTCATCTTGGGGTCTTGTGAAGGCTTCGTGTCTGGTGCCCCTCTCTTTCGCACATGCAGAATAATGCACTTTCAATCCACTTTCACAATTGTTTGCAACTGGATTTGGCTATTCTGCACAGTAAACTCCAACTGCAAAGTGGTTTGAAAGTGGATTGAAAGTGCATTATTCTGCATTTGTGGAAGGGGCCTAAGTGTATATTCATGCTAGAATGGATCCCATTCCAACTTTAGTCTCTGCAGCTAGAAAACAATGGTGTATAATATCAGCACAATATCAGTTTGATCCATTTTCACATGCTAAATTAACAGTATGGCCCAATCCGGCCTTTAACATTGACAGATTCTGCACGGGCCAAAAACAGTGGTGTGAAAACAGTGTAAACCCTTTTACGCCATTTTAAACCATTTTATACTGGTTTCACACCGTTTTCACACTGCTGTTTTTGGCCCGTGCGGAATCTGCCCTAGGGACAAGAATGTCCCCATCCCAACTTGATTCTCTTCTTCTCCTCAGCAATTACATGAAATAATGTAAATAATGAGGCACTATGCTTCCGGGAGGGGGAATGAGAGACAGTTTGGTCTCTTTTCTAATGCCAGTGCCGGGTAAGAAGAGGGTTAGAGGTGAACAAAGAATTTTCTAACTTATCTTTAAAAAATAATAGAAATTAACAAGCAGGGAAAAGAAAAATCATAGTTAGAAAAGGTGAACATGGAATTTGATGGTCTCTGTAGCTGCTTTGGGAACCATTAGGTAATTTTTAAAAGGATCAAATGCAACCCTCACAGTACAAACTTTTCCGGCATCTTCCGCTGACTCTCCTGAAATCTTAAGCATCGCTAATAAATGACCAACACTGACCTTCTCTCTGCCCTTTACTGTAACATATGCATTTGGTAATATAGTATCGAAAACGTCAATTAAAAAACCCCCAGACCACAGCCGCAATCAATGTTCCTCGGCCATTTTGCATTTTGCAGCCCACAGAGTGTTTAGCAGACCAGGAATCTATGCAACTTAATTATGCTTTTCCCAAGATTTGTGTTATCCATGGGCGAAACAATAACAGAATGTTGGGCTATTAAGAAGCTTTGCACCCTGTACTTCTGTCTGCAGATACTCATCTAAAATGATGTAAAACTACTCAGTTATGATGCAAATGGCGCTCAAGATAAAAATATGAGCCGCTGTTCTCTGAGTTTTCCATCCACAACAATGTACTTAGCATTTGCATATAGCTATTCTCCGGACACTTCAGTTATTAAAAGACTTTGGTGATGGATTTGGTCAGACCGCCCATATTCTCCTCAGCATTTTTATGTTTTCTCGTTGCTTCCTCTGTCTGGAAGTAAAGCACTTGCAATGAAACCCAATGAGAGGCTAGATAAGTCCAAAAAAACAGTACAGAACAAGACAGCAGTTTTTGACGGGTAACTGCGCTAGTCTGTACTAGTAGAATTTAAGACTAACACAAATTAAACTAGCCCAAGTACATACAGTGTAAAAATAAGGATGGGAACATTGAACTCAACAGGAACAAAAATTACAAAAGATGTAAGGAATGTTGTGAAACTTTATTCTTCAAAGAGAAGTGCAAGCCCAGACAACTCTGCAGGGCTGGTGTATCAATGCGGGATGCTTTCCCTGTTTGCAATGAACATCATGCACGTGAAAGCAAGGTGCAATCCAGCCAGACCGTTTACAGTGTATCATACCTTGTGCATCTAGCAAGGTGGCTGTACAAAACTTCTACACAATCCCTCATAAACAAGCACCATGTGCCAATAAGGGAATAAGATAGTCCTAGAGAAAAGAAGACGAGGTAGCTGGACAACTTTGAGCTCAGGAATCTGTGCCCACTTTATCAGCTTTCATAATCCACTTTGTTGCTTGCCTGTGCTGTTTTTGGAGCTAAACCAATAAATACCAATAAAATAAACAAGGTATCTACTACCATTGTTAAAGCAGTCAAATACTTGGATGTATACAAAGTCTAATGGCTGTGTCTTGAGCCTAACTAGTCATGAGCGAAGCTCCTACCAGAATACTTCAACTTTGGTGTATAATGTGCTCTTTCTGATTACGTCCATCCAAGTATACGCAAAGAAATCTTGTTCTATGTATTGTCGAAGGCTTTCACGGCCGGAATCACTTGGGTGCTGTGTGGTTTCCGGGCTGTATGGCCGTGTTCTTGCAGCATTCTCTCCTGACGTTTCGCCTGCATCTGTGGCTGGCATCTTCAGAGGATCTGATGTTGGGAAAGCAGTGACCTTGTTGCTCCCACCAGTGACCTTGCTATCTCCAGTGTTACTCCCATGCTATAGTCGTCATTGTTACTCATACTTCTATTCAGATGCCCTCAACTATTGACCTGGTTGCCTTCTTTGTTACTCACCGACAATGTTTCTCCACCCACCCTGGACACTCCAACAGATATATATACTCCACTTGCTTTCCCAACATCAGATCCTCTGAAGATGCCAGCCACAGATGCAGGCGAAATGTCAGGAGAGAATGCTGCTAGAACACGGCCATACAGCCCGGAAACCACACAGCACCCAAATCTTGTTCTGGTTAAATATGTTTCACAGTGTGATCGTAAGCGTACGTTCCTCAGAACAATCCCCACTGAATAGTGGGCCACCTGGTGGGCCACTGCGAGTAGCAGAATGCTGGACTAGATGGACTTTGGTCTGATCCAGCTGGCTTGTTCTTATGTTCTTATGTTCTTAATAGATTTGAGTAGGATTCTGAATAAACCAGCTCTCTTTGGTTATTAAAATATATTCTTGGATACTTTCTTCTTCTTGCAACACCTCTCCTGCCACCTGACTGGGATATAAGGACTAAGAAATCTCCATTTCAACATTATTTGATGAAGGGAGCTTTAAAGCTCAGACTCTGAAAATTTGGTAGGTCTTTGAGGTGTGTTGGACTGTAATCTTTACCACCAGCTATCCGGGCCCTGCGGGATCTTGGAGAGTTCCGCAGGGCCTGTAAGACCAAACTGTTCCACCGGGCGTTTGGAGGGGCCTGCCGCTGATGTGCGCCCTCCTCCTCCCCCTTTTACACTCTGGACCCTTAATTTATATGGGGCCCTCAGCTCTCTGGGTTTGTTTTTTCCACGGTGGGTTTATTACGTTTTACGAAGTTTTATGTTGGATACCGCTGTAATCTTGTTTAATCCGCTGTTTTAATTGGGGTTTAATGTGATTGTTTGTTATTATGTTGTTCATCGCCCAGAGCCCTTCGGGGGAGGGGCGGTATATAAAACTGATTATAAATAAATAAAAATAAATCTAGTTTTTTGCATGTCACAGCATGAAGTCAGAATTGTGATTTACTTGGGTGACGCTGAGATCCATTTCAAGGGGAACTAGAAATGAACAAAACCTTTGCCTCTGTCTGAAGGTGCCGGACTAGGGAAGGGGCACAGAATGGGACAAAATTGTAGAAACCTCCACTTTTATTTCCTGCCGCACCCCCAATTTTCTTCCAGGGCATGTAAGGAGAAATGATGAATTCAGAAACATTGAGTAATGGCCAGTTCTGGACTAGTTGGTTGGAAATCTAAAAGTGGAGAAAATTTCATCTGGGCTAGTTGCCCTTCTGAGTTTGACTAAGAAGGCATGTTTGGGGTGAGATTGTGACCATTGGCAATGCAATCCCAAAGAGAGTTACAGCAGTCTAAGCCCACTGAAATGAATGGGTTTAGATTAAAGTAACTCCCCTTAGGATTGCACTGTTTGATTCCAAATATATAACCCTGTTGTGAACTACCAGTAATTTCCTAACAATTTTAAGAACAGTCACACGTGGCCATTGTTACAACTATGCTAGTGATTGGGATAGCATATATATGTATTAAGGCAAGCCATTTTATTATGTGCATTGCTATGGGTAGTAGAGAAACGTAAGATTTAAGCAAGACACTAGCTCTTGCAAGAAGCTGCAGAATATAGCTAAGTAAAGAGAAAATCATGCAAAAATTGAAGCCAAGAGAGATAACGGGGAGAAAAACAGGCTTGGTTGATATAGCAACCGAATCCTGATACGGGGCAGGGGGAGGTATGACATAGGAGTATCCCCAAATATGGGAGAAGGTAAAGGTAAGCAAAAGGGAAGGGGGATGTCAGGAGCAGCCCAGCCAATGAGTAAAAAGACAGGAAGTGCGCGCTCGGGAAGAGTATATGTTTGCAAACAATAGAGCTCTGAGACTGCTCCCTGAAGCTTACAGGAGATCTCCCAAAACTGCAGTTTTGAACAAATAAAACTTTGCAACAGAGGAATCTTAACTGGTTTATTTAACCTGGCAGGGCTTTGCTCTGTGCTTATCACTAGGAAACTACTATGTCACACCAAACCGTGGCTAAGATACTATCATCCAGAAGTAGGCAATCTAGTTTACCAACCCAACTGAACAGTGCTAGCCACCCCAAGGAAGGTAGGTATTGATGGATGATGTGGGGCCCAGTTTCCCAATGCAACACATACATCCCATATAGGGTTGCTGTATATGGGAGGGGGATGCATTATCAGCTGCATTTCTATGTCACTTCTTGAGAAAATCCAGAAATGACACAGGGTAGCTCTAGGAATCACTGGAAACTCTGTGACCATTACTACAGCTACCCTATGTCACTTCCAGGCTTTCCCCAAAAGTCATGTGGTGGAGCAGTGGCAGGCAAGTAGGGCCATACTCAGTGGTGGGATCCAAAAAAATTAATAACAGGTTCCCATGGTGGTGGGATTCAAACTGTGGCGTAGTGCCAATGGGGCTGGGTGGGGCACAATGGGGGTGTGGCCGGGCATTCCGGGGCGGGGCATTCCTGGGCGGGGCTGTGGCAAGGATGCAGCCACTGCGCCGGTCCTTGGGCGGGAAACGAATGCACGCAGGTGCAGGCTGCCACGCACGCCTGTGCACCTCCTGCTAGACTGCTTCAAGTTCTACGCGCTACTGCTGAGAGAAGGGGCGTAACTCAGGCAAAAATCACGTGGCAAAATCACCAATTAGTAACCCCCTCTCGGCACACACAAATAATTAGTAACCTACTCTCGGGAACCTGTGAGAACCTGCTGGATCCCACCTCTGGCCATACTGGTAAGACAGACTTGGGCCCACACATTTCATGAAGCCTTCCTTCCACACCAACGGGATGACATGAAGATTCTTGTGAGAAAATTTTGACAACTGCACTTTTCTTTGCTGATATCACAAGGCGAGTGCCGCTTGTAAAGAAACTTTTGGCTCAGAATGTCGGAATGTGTTTCTTAAACCACAGGCAGTTTTAGCTGCCTAAAGTACCAAGGGAACTAGGCCAAAAGCATTGGTGCATTTTGACAACGAGACCGTGCCTTTCCTCAATTGCTCATCACTTAACCAAAAGTAATTGCTGTGTCACAGCAATGTTTCCAAAGAACTTCCTGATGCAGGCTTCAAGGTCTCGTTCAATGAAACGGAGACTCCTTATTATATGGTCCATTGTTTTTATAGCCGAGGCTACAAATGGCCACATAAAATACCTTGACTGCCGTGGCCGAGTACTGAATGCCTCTCCTCCATCAGCTCCACTTCCCTTGGAGGTTTCCAGCAACTCAGAGGAGGGCAGCCACCATAACAGCCTCTCCCAACAATATTCACAGTAGCAGGATTCGGAAGGCTACTGAGAGCTAAGCGTGGTGTAGTGGTAAGAGCGGTGGACTCTCTGGACAACCAGGCTTGATTCCCCACTTCTCCACATAAGCAGAGAACTCTAATCTGGAGAACTGGGTTTGATTCCCTCATCTTTCACATGAACCTTGCTGAGTGATCTTGGGCTAGTCACAGTTCTCTCAGAGTCATCAGAAAATTCATAGAGAATCACCATGAAGGCCATTTTCAGTCATGTTTTATTCCTTCTCCTGAATTTCTTGAAGACAGGGGGAATGGATTTGAGGAAAGGGAGTTGCCTGCTATAGACACGCAAGTGGCACACCTACTCCAGGGAGTGGCTGGCCTGAGTTCTTGTATGACACTGTAACCATTACAGCACACCAACCTGCAGAACTTTGCTGTGTACGTCAATAGCGTGTTTGTATATAGAGCACTCTCAAGTCACAACTGGCTTATGGTAACCCCGTAGGGTTTTCAAGGACAAATACTTCCAGCTGTGGTTTTGCCATTGCCTGCCTTTGACCCTGGACTTCCTTGTTGATGTCCTATCCACGTACTAACCAGTGCCGACCGTGCTTAGCTTCTGAGAACTGATGAGATCCGGCTAGCCTGGGTCAACCAGGTCAGAACAAGTATTGATTTAGAATAGTTTTAGTATAGAAGGCAAGAATCCAATCCATCTACAGCAGTGATGGTGAACCTTTTCGAGACCGAGTGCCCAAACTGCAACCCAAAACCCACTTATTTATCGCAAAGTGCCAACACGGCAATTTAACCTGAATACTGAGGTTTTAGTTTAGAAAAAACAGTTGGCTCCAAGGCGCGTATTACTCGGGAGTAAACTTGGTGGTAGTCGGTGGCTTTGCTTTGAAGCATCCGTGCAATGCTTCGAATGGGTGAACCACAACCTTAGGAGGGTTTAGAAGCAAGCCCTATTGCCAGCAACTGAGCTTACTCTCATGAAAAGGATTGTGCTTTAGTTCTTCCAATGAAAATCAGTGGGGTTTAACAGAACTTAACAGGGTTACCTATCGCCCCACCCCCACATGATGAACCCTGTGTGCGCGTGCCCACAGAGAGGGCTACAAGTGCCACCTCTGGTGCCCGTGCCATAGGTTCGCCACCAATGATCTACAGAGAGGTGGTAGCAGCACTTCCCCTCCAGGGAAGAGGCGGCCTAAAAATCTAAAATATAAATAAATAAATAAATAAATAAATAAATAAATAAATAAATAAATAAATAAATAAATAAATAAATAAATAATAGCTGAGCCTGGCCTGATCTCTCAGAAGCCACACTGGGTTGATCACGGCCAATACTTGGATGGAAGGCCACCAGGAAGATGGTAGTTGCTACGCAGAGAAAGACAACGGCAAAAACAATGTCTGCTCATCTCTTGCTTTGAAAACCCCATGAGGGGGAACGTCATGTGGACTCTATGAGCCAGTTGTGACTTGACAGCACATTTTACTTGTTTTACACAGAGGTGGCTAATTTGTCTTGCAAGATCAGGAAGAAAACATCAATCCCGGCAAATCATTTGAGCCTTCCCAGATAGCAAAGCAAATTTTGTTTGGGGGAGAATCCCCGAATGTACAGCTCTGTAGAACTTTAGAACATTCTGTACTAGAACAGGAAGGATAGGCTAATTTAAATTTTGATATAAGTTATTCCCAAGGAAACACAAATATGGAGGCCGTATTATCCAAGATGCCACTACCTATTGACATGGGCAGAAATATAATTGTGTGTATCAAAGGGGCAATCATTGTTGTTGGGGGGAACTATTTTATAGTCTGAAGATACAGAGGGCAAGATGTCCTGGGTAACAGCTGCTTCATCCAGACTAGTGATAGCAGATGAATTCTCCAACAGCACTGTATCCACACTGCAATCCATCCCCCAAGGAACATCTACTGCCAGCTCAGAAAGAAGACCCTGCCAAAATTCTTGAATATAAGGCTTGGAACACAACTAGCGATGAGCACAAGAAAGGATGCAAAATCTGCTTTATTGGCACTTACTGAATGCAGACAAAGATGGATCCTTTACTGGGTGAAACAAGTCGAGAAACCAATTTTTAGAGGACATGCATTTAGAAGTAGTGTTGTTGAGCGGCTTGCAAAATTGCATCGGAAGAAAGCACAGAATATCAGTCAGTAATTTGTTAGCTGATAAAAGGCTCCACAATAACCACCCCCAACAACTGGGGATGTGATAAAAGACCATCTGGTGGGGAACAGGATAAAAAAGTATAGACTACAAAGGAAGGACTTCTTCACTCAATGCACAATTTTATGCTTGGAATTCTCTGTAGAGATGTAGGAAGATGACCTTTTTGATCTTTGTTTTCTCCTGTTCTTCTTTGTTGTCATTTTGACTCCTGGTGTTTCCAGTTCATTTGTTTCTTTGGAGCATTTTAAAATTGAATTATAACTTATTTTTTCACTCTTTGGCACCACTGATGCAGTTCTATTTCAATGTAATTAGTGCATGACAGTGTTAAAAACTGCATAGTGGATGGAAAGTTTTCTTGGATTGGATAAATCAATGAACAATAAATTGAATCTTCTTATAAACTATGATCTGGGCAACTAAAGACGTTAAGGGCAATAAAGATTAGAATGTATTGAACATTATACTAATTACCAGATGTTTAAAAATTTGAACTAGATTGTAAATGATGTTGGAACCTGGATGAATAGTAGACAGATGTAAGTTTCACAAGATTGTGGTTTGATTTTATTATAATACAATTTTTTTGGAATAAAATTGCATAATGGGGGGAATTGGCAGGAGAGACTCATGGATTTGATTCACACAAGAGACAAGTGAAACTGAAAATGAGTTGAAAGAGCAGTACTTTAATTTTTGTATCATTCTTGTTTCTCAATTACAAAAAATGTGATGACTATCTTGTGTGACTACCAAAATGTGATGGTTATCATTTGTTTATTTCGATGGTCTACCAGAGTATTGGATAAATCCATAGGGCCTAAGCAGTTGTGGGATCCAAAAATTTTAGTAACAGGTTCCCATGGTGGTGGTGGGATTCAAACAGTGGCGTAGTGCCAATGGGGCTGGGCAGGGCACGACGGGGGCGTGGCCGGGCATTCCGGGGGCGGAGCATTAATAATTTCTCTGTTACTGTAAAAAACTCTTACTGTAAAAAAAAGTTCCTAATTTCCAGCTGGTATCTTTCTGTCAATAATTTAAACTCATTATAGCAAGTCCTATCGTCTATTGCCAACAGAAACAACTACTTCTCCTCTAACTGACTGCCTGTCAATACTTTCAAATACTCAATTTTGTTTCTAGAAATCAAAAGAAGGATACTTTCCTTAAACAAGGAACTTTACCATATTTCTAAAACATGTTTTTAAAGCAGCCCAACAGGGAGAATTGTCCCGTTTTCTACCTTCGCTAACCAGCCACATAGGAAACAACAGGACTTTATGATTTTTGGACCCAATGGAATTTCTAACAAAAAAGCAGACCCAATTAGTAACCCCCTCTCAGCACACACAAATAATTAGTAACCCACTCCCGGGAACTGGTGAGAACCTACTGGATCCCACCTCTGGGCCTAAGTGCTGAATCCTACCAGCTTCTCAACATAAACAAGTCCAGTACTGTCCAAATGCTCTTGGCTTTTGCCCACAAGAATGCCACAGCATTGCCTTATTGGTGGACAAAAGAGGCCCCTCTCTCTTTTGCCAGTAGAAAAGCTGATCAGATCTAACCTATATGCTACAGATCCCCTACCAGCATCTAACAGGTGCACCTGAACAGAACACATCTACAAACCTGTTCTTTAACAGGGCGTGCAGCTTCATTCATAACAAGGCCCCCATCACTAGTGGAGCTCCTCACCAACATCACTCCTATTTTGTCAGACAGAAGATCAGTTGATAGCCTTCATCAAGCTCATTACAGCTTCCGGATACCTAACTGTGCTGCCAGTCCTGGACTTGATGTAAAGGAGAAACAGGATGGCACGATGTTATAGCTGAACAAATGAGGGCTCTTTCATCCATGCAGATTGTTAGCTGCAAAGGCTTCAGCTTCCCAAAAGCAAACACAAAATCTGGTCCAAACCAAGCGTTAAGAAACAGAGAAGTGATCATCTTTTGGGGTAGTGGGTGGGATGAGCCCTTTGACTTACTGGGGGACTTCATGATAGACTACTTTTCTGGAAGACTGGCCATTGGTACTCAGAAGCTAATCCAGTCGTCCTGGAAGTCACACAAGGGACTACTCAGCTTGGACCCGGGCAGGGGCAAACTGTGGCGTAGGAGGTTAAGAGCTCGTGTATCTAACCTGGAGGAATCGGGTTTGATTCCCAGCTCTGCCGCTTGAGCTGTGGAGGCTTATCTGGGGAATTCAGATTAGCCTGTGCACTCCCACACACACCAGCTGGGTGACCTTGGGCTAGTCACAGCTTCTTGGAGCTCTCTCAGCCCACCTACCTCACAGGGTATTTGTTGTGAGGGGGGAAGGGCAAGGAGATTGTCAGCCCCTTTGAGTCTCCTGCAGGAGAGAAAGGGGGAATATAAATCCAAACTCCTCCTCCTCCTCCTCCTCCTCCTCCTCTTCTTCTTCTTCTTCTTCTTCTTCTTCTTCTTCTTCTTCTTCTTCTTCTTCTTCTTCTTCTTCTTCTTCTTCTTCTTCTTCTTCTTCTTCTTCTTCTTCTTCTTCTTCTTCTTCTTCTTCTTCTTCTTCTTCTTCTTCTTCTTCTGTTCCTGTTATCATAATTACTGCTAATCAGGTCTAAGCCAAGGAAGTTCTGCATCACTGATGCTGCCAGTGGCCTTTGGCTTAGCTTGCTATGGGCCTGTCCTAATAGCCCAGTCTGTCTCCAATTTCCATCCTCACTCAGGTGATTCTAATATTGACTCTCACTCTTCAGAGGTTAAGCAAGCAAGTACCCCATGATTCATCCAGCTACCAGATACAGAACACCAAGCTGGTGGACTGCAGGTTCAGTGAATGTTTCCTCCTCCTGATAAAAGGAAGACTTCTGCTAGTACCGTGTATCCCCGAAAATAAGTTAGTGTCTTATGTTAATTTTTGCTCCCAAAGATGCGCTATGTCTTACTTTCAGGGGATGCCTTATATTTTGCACTTCAGCAAAACCTCTACTATGTCTTATTTTCAGGGGATGTCTTATATTCGGGGAAACAGGGTAGGATGCCAACTCTAGGCTTGAAAATACCTGGAGACTTGGGGGTAGAGCCTGAGAAGGACAGGGCTTGGGGAGGTGGCGGTCGGGTGTTGCTTCTACCAATCTTGATCCTCCTTGATCTGAGATTGCAAATGCCTTAGCAGACCAGGTGCTCGAGAGCAGCAACAGCAGCAGCAGCAGGCCATTGCTTTCACATCCTGCAGGTGAGCTCCCAAAGGCACCTGGTGGGCCACTGCGAGTAGCAGAGTGCTGGACTAGATGGACTCTGGTCTGATCCAGCAGGTTGTTTCTTATGTTCTTATGTTCTTATGTTCTTATCTGTATTTACTAAATATCTGTATTTACTAAGTGTTTGGTGCAAAGTGGCTATACTGCAGACTTTAGTTTCACCTTCCTTTTTCAGTAACATGCAATTCCATCTCTTAAGGTTTGCAGAAAGACCTCCAGGTTCAAATTCATAGCAAACACACAAGCTGCCCCCTCCCGCATAGGTGTCAAACTCGTGGCCCTCCAGATGTTATGGACTACAGCTCCCATCATCCCCTGCCAGCATGATCCTGGCCGGGGATGATGGGAACTGTAGTCCATAACTGGAGGTTGACAATCTGGAGGTTGACAATCTATCTGGAGGTTGGCCATCTATCCCTGATGCAGTGGACAATATTTCTCAACCTCAGGACAAAGTTGTGCCAGAGGTCTAATCAATCACCCAATGATAGCTGAAGTTGAAGAGGCACCACGAAAGATTCTCATGTTCAATGTATTGTCGAAGGCTTTCACGGCCGGAATCACTTGGGGGCTGTGTGGTTTCCGGGCTGTATGGCCGTGTTCTAGCAGCATTGCCGTGTTCTAGCAGTAATGCTGCTAGAACACGGCCATACAGCCCGGAAACCACACAGCACCCAAGATTCTCATGTTCTTTCAGGATATTCGGTGTTATTCAGCTAGAGAGCATTGTTCCTTTTTAGAGCCATGGTGAAGTTAAGTGGATCAATGGAGCACAGGCAGGCTGGGATTTCCTGCTAGCATTCTACATGGCTATTATATATTTCCTTTTTGAACTGTGATTAGATGTTGGTTTGGATAAGCTTTATATTCAAGCAAATAAATTAGTGTTCCTTTCAGGCCGCCCAGGTTGCTAACACGAAGAGGTCCAGAAACAGCTTGAATTCTGTTTATTTTAATGTTTTTGCCCCTTGTTCTCTCTCTTGCATAGCATTTACATTCTCTCGCCCCTTTTCTTCTTCTTCTCTCTCTCTCCTTTTTCAGTTATTCAGCTTTTAGAAAATGAAGACTCAGTCAGCCTTTTGTTCTCTGTCCTTTAAACGTGTTGTTTGTAATTTAGGTAATTTCTCACGCTCGGCTTCATAATGGCCCAGTTGTGTAACTCTACCTTTTTTCCAACCCCCCAGCAAGATCTGAATGAGAAAAGAAATGAATTATTCTCTTTAGCCTAATTTTTAAGAATGGCGCTTGGGTATTTGTTGAATCGCTTTTTTAAAATAAATCCTCAGTTCTGCGGAGCAGAAGGTCTGGATACAAGGTTAGCATTTAGAATGACAATTACAGAATTTCCAAATGGATTGCATCTGTAAAAGCAGCATGTAGGAATTAGCCATGAATGACAAGACAGATTCACGCATGCAGTTCCATCTCTTAAGGGTTGCAGAAAGACCTCCACGTTCAAATTTATAGCAAACACACAAGCTGCCCCCTACCAAGTCAAACCATGGGTCCAAATTCAGCAATAGATTAGAGCAGTGGTGGCGAACCTTTGGCACTCCAGATGTTATGGACTACAAATCCCATCAGCCCCTGCCAGCATGGCCCATTGACCATGATGGCAGGGGCTGATGGGAATTGTAGTCCATAATATCTGGAGTGCCAAAGGTTCGCCACCATGGGACTAGAACCTTCTCCAGTATCTCAAGCAGAGGTTGTTCACCTCATCTGTTACCTGAGGATGCCAGGAATTGAAACACAGATCTTCATGCAAAGCAGGTACTCAATCCCTGAGCCACAGCTAGAGTGGCCAGGCCTGGCTCAGCAGTTGGTGGGAGATGGGGGGGGGCACATATTTACAGCAGGGTAGGTGCTATTGTCCCCCACAATCAATGACATTTAGAATTGATGCCATTGTGTTGGGGTGACATGCTATCACTCACCCCCAAACTCTGTGGGTGCCATAGAGTTTTTTGGGGAATGCTAGTGCAGTGCCTCAGCCCAATGGCGGCACTTTTGGATCACACTAGAAGTGATGTCATTGTTTGGGGGAAAGTGCTAGAATGGCATCCTGTTGCAACTCCGACACTTTCAGGTCATGCTGGAAGTGATGTCACCACACAGGGATGATGATCACTACCCACCCTGCTTTGACTGGCCTGTTTTCTCCTGCAGAAGAGTTGAGCATCTGGAGGCCATGGCCAAAACTGCTAGGAGGTTGCCTTCCATAAGTAGGTACCTGGCAAGCCTAGCACAGCCATAGCGGTGATAAAAAGGCAACGTGGAATTGTCAGTGAAAGGTAAGAATGCGAAGGAAATTTAGAGTTTGGGTTGGCATTTTAGGACCCTTTTTCATCCCCCACTGTAAGAACCAAACATTCAGTCCATCAGCTCAAGCAGGCTGTCTGTAGTGGTGACAACCAAATACCTTTAGGAAGTTCAAACACCTGACATATAAGACATAGAATCATTAGAATCATGGAGTTGAAAGAGACCACAAGGGCCATCAAGTCCAATCCCCTGCAATGTAGGAACACATAATCAAAGCACTCCTAACAAATGGCCATCCAGCCTCTCTTTTCCTTCACCTTGAGCCCATTACTCCTGGTCAGTGGTGGGATCCAAAAATTTTAATAACAGGTTCCGATGGTGGTGGGATTCAAACAGTGGTGCGGCGCACACACGCACCTCCAGTCCCTACTGGGCAGGGAGGTTGCTTTTGAACCCCTTCTCGGCATTCAGAAAAAAACTAATAACCAATTCTAGAGAAGTGATGAGAACTGGTTGGATCCCACCTCTGCTCCTAGTTCTAGTCTCTGGAGCAGCAGAAAACAAGCTTGCTGCCTCACCAACATGACATCCCTTCAAATATCTAAACATGACTAACATGTCACCTCTTCACCTTCTCTTCACCAAACTAAACATACCCAGCTCCCTGAGTCTCTCCTCATAGGACATGGATTCCAGACCTTTGACCATTTTGGTGGCCCTCCTCTGGACCCGTTCCTACTTGTCCATATCCTTCCTGAACTGCAGTGCCCAGAACTATACACAATATTCCAGGTGAGGTCTAACCAACGCAGAATAGAGAGGTCCAACTACATCCCTCAGTCTTGACACTATACTCCACAGGTGTCAAACTCGCGGCCCTCCAGATGTTATGGACTACAGTTCCCAACATCCCCTGCCAGCATGATGCTGGCAAGGGATGATGGGAACTGTAGTCCATAACATCTGGAGGGCTGCGAGTTTGACACCTGTGCTATACTCCTATTGATACAGCCCAGAATTACACTGGCTTTCTTGGCCATCGCATCACATCGCTGACTCATGTTCAGTTTGTGATGTACTAAGACTCCCAGATCCCTTTCACATGTTGTGTTGCCAAATCAAGTGTCACCCAACCTATATCTGTGCATAACAGACACAGGCTTCTGGCCTTAATTGGTAATTAGAGGCCCACTGACTGCTGTAGGATATGGAGGATCCATTTTAGTTACCCCGGCTAATCAGACTTAACTACCACAACCTCGCTAGATCTTTTTCGAAAGTTACCTGAATTAGTAGCCTTGAATTCCATCCATTAATTATGCATCAGTAGTCTGATAATAAAGAAGAAAAATTGCCTCTGGGGGTGGGGGAGAGATTGATTATTTGGAGCAGTTGTGAGCCTGTGGAATCAATTCTTTGCTCCAGAAGTTCTTAGTCCACTGAAGAGGGAGCTTGTGAAAACAAGCTGTAGTATTGCTTTGTCAATAAAGGGCGAGGGGAGGTAGCATGCATTAGCGCTAGACTTATTATATTATTTCTTTTGTGTTTTCTCCCATTCTGCAATCTATTTATTTCAGCACTTTACGCCTGGGGTTTTTTTTTATTAGTTGTTAGCAACACTGGCGGGAGAGAGGTTTTTTTAAAAAAATACAAAATCTGTCTAATAGCATCTGGCGTCCACGTGGGGCTATTTGCGGATTGATGGTTTACTCTGTAGCATGCTGACTTCTAAACCTCAGCAGGGTCTCGGGATTTCTCCCCCTCCTTTCCTCTGTCTGTTCCTCTCACTTTCTTCTTGTGTTTTGTTTTAATCAGGCTCCATTTTCCCATCTATTCATCATTGGCTGCGAGTGGTATGTGGTCGCTTTCCTTTTCAGGAGAATTATGAGCCACATATTACCTGTCGCAAATAGTTTTCTTTAAAATGGTAGTGAGCGAGATGGTGAGTTTTTTGGGGGAAAGTTTGTGGGTGGGAGGGTGCTTATGTAACCTCTGCTTGTGGGTTCTGTGGGGCAGAACTTGGAAGGAGTTTGCAACAACTAATTTTAAAACAAAATGGTTTACTTTTCCTTAACAATGTGACACTCATTAAACATTAACACTTCAAGGTCCTGTTCAAATTTCAATTCCAAGTCCTTATATTTAGAGTCTACTGATAATGCTAAGTCCAGTTCTTCCTGCTGGTGATTGGCTTATGAAGACTTCAGAAGCTTGGTGAACTGGATTCAAGATGATGAAGGTCCCCAAAAGAACTCCCATCAACTACATACACAGGAAGCCCTGAAACAATAAATTCTAACATTTACAATACAGCAAAAATAAACAACTCCCTTCCCACTAGTTCCCAACAACTTTGCAGTTACCTTAAACAAAGTGTTAAGAGCTTATAAAGAAATAAATCAAGGCAGAGGTGGGATCCAGCAGGTTCTCACAGGTTCCCGAGAGTAGGTTACTAATTATTTGTGTGTGCCGAGAGGGGGTTACTAATGGGCGATTTTGCCACGTGATTTTTGCCTTAGTTACACCCCTCCTCTCAGCAGTAGCGCGGAGAACTTGAAGCAGTCTAGCAGAGGGTGCACTGGCGTGCATGGCAGCCTGCGCTTGCGTGCATTCGTTTCCCACCCAAGGACCGGCGCAGCAGCTGCATCCTTGCCACAGCTCCATCCAGGAATGCCCCACCCATGGAATTCCCAGTCACGCCCCTGTCATGCCCCGCCCAGCCCCATTGGCGCTACGCCACAGTTTGAATCCCACCACCATGGGAACCTGTTACTAAAATTTTTGGATCCCACCACTGAATCAAGATCCCAGCCTGGTAGCCTTGCTTCCTCCAACTTCACCAGTTTTTGCAACCTCTTGCTGCTTTGAGTCTCCACCCATTTCTGGGTCAACCCATTCTGAACATAGGGGTTACACTTAACCATCTCTCAATTTCCTCGCAGTCAATGTGGGATTCCAAGGGGTGTCAAATAGGTTCAAATGACACCCCGGGTGATATTTCAGGTCAGGAAACCCACACGTGCCAGAGGCAGAATTTCTGTCTCCATGTATGACATATTCCTGATCCAAATCAGAAGAAGAATAGTTGGATTTATATCCCCCCCCTTTCTCTCCTGTAAGGAGACTCAAAGGGGCTTACAATCTCCTTTACCTTCCCCCCCCCATCACAACAAAAATCCTGTGAAGCAGGTGAGGCTGAGAGAGCTCCAAACAACCGTGACTAGCCCAAGGTCACCCAGTTGGCATGTGTTGGAGCGCACAAGCTAATCTAGTTCACCAGATAAGCTTCCACGGCTCAAGTGGCAGAGCGGGGAATCAAACAGAAGAAGGAGGAGGAGGAGGAGGAGGAGGAGGAGGAGGAGGAGGAGGAGTTTGGATTTATATCCCCCCCTTTCTCTCCTGCAGGAGACTCAAAGGGGCTTACAATCTCCTTGCCCTTCCCCCCTCACAACAAACACCCTGTGAGGTGGGTGGGGCTGAGAGAGCTCTGTAGAGCTGTGACTAGCCCAAGGTCACCCAGCTGGCGTGTGTGGGAGTGCCCAGGCTAATCCGAATTCCCCAGATAAGCCTCCACAGCTCAGGCGGCAGAGCTGGGAATCAAAGCTGGTTCCTCCAGATTAGATGGTGCCTGTAATTTATATCCATTTTAGGGTTGGCGATTCGGGTCAGCCGAATCAATGATTCGGCCCGAACCGCCCCCAATTCGGACAGATTCGGACTAAGCCAGGTCCGAATCAATGGCATCCGAATCGGGCCCACCCGAAGCAATGGCGTCCGAATCGGCGCCATTTTCAAACCCGGCCGAGACTCATTCAAAAAAAAAAACCCCAAAACGCTCCCTCCGACGACCCGTAGTTCCAAACAAAAACCTTCCCTCCCTCTTCCCCAGCCACGCTTCCCACCTCTGAAAAAGCAGACCCCCCCAGAGAACATACCCCACAGTCACTCAGTCAGCTGAGCCCCAGCTTTTAAAAACTCATTCAAAAAAACACTCATTCAAAAAAAACCCCATTCATTCAAAAAAACTCAAACACTCTCCCTCCTTCGGAAAAAACCCTTCCCTCCCAAGATCCAAACAAAAACCTTCCCTCCCTCTGCCCCAGCCGCACTTCCCACCACCAATAAAGGAGACCCTCCCAGAACATACCCCAAACTCACCCACAGTCACTCAGCATTTTTAAAAAGCCCTCCGACGAAGAAAACCTTCCCTCCCGAGTCTCCCTCTCCCCAACCAAAAACCTTCCCTCCCAGGGATCCGAAAACCCCTTAAATTAAACTACCCACGCTCTGCCCCAGCTGTGCATCCCACCCAATTTCCCACCCCACAAAAAACAACACACACAAACACAACCAAAACATACCCCACTTACCCACAGTTGCTCCCATCGGTGGCTTGCTGCTGTTTCTGGACTGGCTGGCTGCGGGCTGCTGCTGCTTCTGTAAATGTCCTTCCAAAAAAAGAAACAAAACACATAATCCCCATCAAAAAAGTGTAAAAGGTTGCAAAACAACACCTGCACTAAACTTTTAACAATAATAACTTAACTTTACTAACAATACTAACGCGATACCATGCTTCATGGTCTCCACAGTGGCATGCTAAAACATGCTTAAAAACAGTGACTCTTAAGGATCCTGATGGTTTTTCATAATTTGGTCACCCTCCCAAATCACCACCACATCATAGCGCAAGTCCTTAGACACATGTCTGCACAAAACAATCACACATACCACACTTCGTGGCCCCACAGTGGCGCAAAAACATGCTTAAAAACAGTGATTCTTAAGGATCCGCATGGTTTTTTCACTTGGCCACCCCAAAATCACCACCACATCATAGCGCAAGTCCTTAGACACATGTCTGCACAAAACACTCACATACCACACTTCGTGGCCCCACAGTGGCGCAAAAACATGCTTAAAAACAGTGATTCTTAAGGATCCGCATGGTTTTTTCACTTGGTCACCCCAAAATCACCACCACATCATAGCGCAAGTCCTTAGACACATGTCTGCACAAAACAATCACACATACCACACTTCAGGCCCTAATAGTGGCGCTAAAACATGCTTAAAAAAAGCCTGGATCCTCATGGATCCTCCTGATTTCCTCACTTAATCACTCAAAAATTACCAGCAAATCATAGCTCAAGCACATAGCTACATGTCTGAACACAACAGCCATGCATACCACGCTCTGTGGAGCCACAGTGGTGCATAAACCAGCAAAATTCATATGATTTTAAACAGATCCTTGTGAATTCATATGATTTTCCTATTGGAATGAAATGAAATCACCATGAAACTGTAGAGCATATCTTAGTCTACAGGCAGCACCAAAACAATCACACATCCCATGCTCCATGGCAATGCAGTGCCACAAAAACATGCTTCAAAAACATGGATCCTCATGATTTTTGCAATAAGTAGCCCCTAAAACACAATCACATCACATCACAAGGCTTTAAACACATGTCTGCACAAAACAATCACAGATCCCATGTTCCATGGCAACACAGTGGCCCAAAAACATGCTTCTAAAACATGGATCCTCATGGATCCTCCCTGTTTTTGGCTAGAATGGAGTGAAAGTCACTCAAAGCACAGAATCTGGGGAAATTTCTGGGGGAGCCTGCAGGGGCCAATTTTTTAGATATATTGGCACCAAATGTTTAGGGTATCATTTGGAGACTGTCCTGATGACACCCCCCAATTTTGGTATAGTTTGGTTCAGGGGGGCCAAAGTTATGGACCTTCAAAGGGGGTGCCCCTATCCCCCATTGTTTCCAATGGGAACTAAGGAGATGGAGCTACCCCTTTGAAGGTCCATAACTTTGGCCCCCCTGATCCAAACTTCACCAAACTTGGGGGGTAGCATCAGGACAGTCTCCAAATGATACCCTGCACTCACTCACTCCAGCAGGCTTCATGTGGAGGAGTGGTGAAAAAAAACACAAACCAGAATTTTTAAAGCTAGCAGCACTAAACTTTCAGGGTATCTTTATGATACTCTCCTGATGATACTACCCAGGTTTGGTGAAGTTTGGATCATGGGGGCCAAAGTTATGGACCCTCAAAGATGTAGCCACATCTCCTATTAACTCCCATTGGAAACAATGGGGGATGGGGCACCCCCTTTGAGGGTCTATAACTTTGGCCCTCATTAACCAAACTTCACCAAACTTTAGGGGTGTCATCAGGAGAGTCTCCAGGTGATACCCTGAAAGTTTGGTGCTGCTAGCCTTAGGAATGCATCTTCCGCAGGCACCCCCCAGAAATTCCCAATTGACAGCAATGGATTGTGTAAATGCAGAACAAAGAATCTTGGACGTATTTCAGGGGGTGCCTGCAGGGGGTGCATTTTTTGACATATTGGCACCAAATTTGCAGGGTATCATTTGGAGACTGTCCTGATGCTACCCCCCAAGTTTGGTGAAGTTTGGATCAGGGGGGCCAAAGTTATGGACCTTCAAAGGGGTAGCTCCATCTCCTTAGTTCCCATTGGAAACAATGGGGGATAGGGGCACCCCCTTTGAAGGTCCATAACTTTGGCCCCCCTGATCCAAACTTCACCAAACCTGGGGGGTAGTATCAGGACAGTCACCTTATGATACCCTGAAAATATGGTGCCAATATGTCAAAAAATGCGCCCCCTGCAGGCCGAAACGTGGAAAAACACCCCAAAAATAAAAAAACACCCAAAATTCCCGGATTTTCCCACAGATTCGGCCCAATCCGAACCTGCAAGGTTCGGAATTCGGCCAATCCGAACCCATTGATCCGAATCTGGGCCGAATCCGAATTGGAACGAATCTGGCTGGTATTGACCAACCCTATGCAGGGACAGTTCTCTGCCCTCCTGTTTGTGACAGCCCTTCAAATACCCCAAAAGAGCAATCACGTCCTCCTTCAACGTCCTCTTCTCCAGTCTGAACTTTCCCAAGTGCCTCAGCCTTTCCTCATAAGTGAAAAATCAAGTGTTACTTCAGATGAAACATTCAGCACTACTTGCTTTTGTCACCAGGGTAGCGTCCTAACCATTTCCTGTCCCGCATTCCCCAGGTCACATTACTCTCCCTGCCTATCCATAGCATGGACACACAACAAATGAAAGCGGGTGTCCTTTTTTTGCTGAAAACGACGCAGCTTTCTGATAAAGGAAACAATAGCCAAGTCGGAAATGGTCCCATTTGAACTGTCAACGAGCGGCTTATCTGCAAATAATAGTTTAACAGTTTCCCGAAGAAATCTTCGCTTGGCATGTTTACGGCATCTTTATTTCCACACAGGCTCAAGGTCAGCCATTCAGTGTGAAAGGAAGTTTCTGTGCCGGTGCATTGGACCGCTGAGAATAGAATGTGCGGTCCCTGTGTTGCCATTCTGCCTCCTTAAAGCACAGCTGTATTTCTTGACAGGGCCCATCTGGACGTTATAAAGACAATGCCAGCCGTTCCCTCCTCCCACCACCCAATAGTTCAAGCACCAGCATTCAGATGCAGGTTGGGATTTTATAGACCCCAATGCTACAACATGGCAAACTGTGTTTCCGCCTGCCAGCTCTGAGCTGATGCTATTCTTAAATAAAAAAGAAAACATTGCAAGCCAGAAGCGAGGCACAACAGATCTGACAGCTGTTTGCATGATGTTTACTGCGCAGTGTTGGGGACCAAGGGTATTTGCATGATGTAATTTGTACATATCCAAAGGAGGGAAAGCGTGCCTGACAAACAGCATGTGTTTTATACCACTGGTGTGTTCCATCAATCTCAGCTGAGGACGCGAGAATGTTGCGCTAGGTTATATCTAGTCTGTATTCTCAAAGAGTTAGCTTCTCTCCCCACATACTACAGATTCTTAATTAACTGGGAAGGGGGATTTTAAAAAGATATGCAAAGAGTCTAAAAATTAAAATGCTTATAGAAGAAGAAGAAGAAGAAGAAGAAGAAGAAGAAGAAGAAGAAGAAGAAGAAGAAGAAGAAGAAGAAGAAGAAGAAGAAGAAGAAGAAGAAGAAGAAGAACAACAACAACAACAACAACAACAACAACAACAACAACAACAACAACAACAACAACAACAACAACAACAACAGCAGCAGCAGCAGCAGCAGCAGCAGCAGCAGCAGCAGCAACAGCAGCAGCAGCAGCAGCAGCAGCAACAGCAAAACAACAACTTGGATTTATGCCCCACTTTTCTTTCCTATTAGGGATCTCAAAGTGGTTTATTGTATATACTCACGTATGAGTCAAAATTTTCAGCATTTTTGTGCTGAAAAAGCCCCCCTCGACTTATACGCGAGTCAGGTGTATTTTTTAAAAAATATTTTAGGGTTTTTACTTTGTTGGCCGCCAGGGGGCGCAGTTTTTAGGATAGTGGCACCAAAATTTCAGGGATTTTTTTCAAGAGACTCTCCTTATGATACCACCCAGGTTTGGTAAAGTTTGGTTCAGGGGGTCCAAAATTATGGAGCCCCAAAGTGGGTGCCCCCATCCCCCATTGTTTCCAATGGGAGCTAATAGTAGATGGGGCTACATTTTGAGGGTCCACAACTTTGGGCCCCTTGAACCAAACTTCACTAAACCTGGGTGGTATCATCAGGATAATCTCTTGCTGATACCGGCCAGGTTTGGTGATGTTTGGTTTAGTGGGTCCAAAATTATGGAGCCCCAAAATGGGTGCCCCCATCCCCATTGTTTCCAATGGGATCTAATAGTAGATGGGGCTACATTTTGAGGGTCCATAACTTTGGACCCCCGAACCAAACTTCACCAAACAGTGGCTGGTATCATCAGGAGGGTCTCCTAAAGATACTCTGAAATGTTGGTACTGCTAACATAAACATTCCTCCCCTGACCAAAAATCCATTTTTGAAGGATTTTAACTCTTGTGTTCTAGCTTGGTTGCTGGTTGAGCTAAGGTTTTTGTACTTTTAAAGTTATTGTTGAGACCATATTGTTTTTGTTGACCCTCTTTTCCATTTACAGAGCTAGTTTACTGTTTTTCTTTGAAATAAATGTTCAAAAACATTTAACCTACTGATGCCTCAATTAATGTAATTTTATTGGTATCTATTTTTATTTTTGAAATTTACCAGTAGCTGCTGCATTTCCCACCCTCGACTTATACACGAGTCAATAAGTTTTCCCAGTTTTTTGTGATAAAATCAGGTGCCTCGACTTATATGCGGGTCAACGTATACACAAGTATATACGGTACAAGCTCCTTTTCCTTCCTCCCCTTTCCACAACAGACACCTTGTGAGGTAGGTGGGGCTGAGAGAGTTCTGAATGAACTGTGACTGCCTCAAGGTCACTCTGCAGGCTTCATGTGTAGGAGTGAGAAAACAAATCCAGTTCACCAAATAAAAGTCTGCAGCTCATGTGGAAGAGTGGGGAATCAAACCTGGTTCTTCAGGCTTTCTGATGTCGTGGAAAAGCAAAAAACACACACGAAAGGTCTCCCTGCCACCAAGAACCACACACTGGGCTTAATGGACTTACGCCATTGGAAAGGTGGTGTAAGTCCAAAGCTCCAGCTGCCAGTGTAGCAGAGACAATGGCCATGTGGATGCCAACTAGCTTCGGCTCCTCTGGACCACCCCCACTGCGCTGGCAGCAAGGGCACAGTAATACTATCACGGTGCTTCGTTCAACTGCCGTGGAGGGCTGCAGCAGCAACTTGCTGGCGGATCCACCCTCCCACTGGGGCAACTGCCCCAGGCAGGGTAAATCCAGTGGAGCAGCCCACCCCACCTCCAGCAATGGATTTGCCCCAGTGGTGGGATCCAAAAATTGTAGCAACAGGTTCCCATGGTGGTGGGATTCAAACTGTGGCGTAGCGCCAATGGGGCTGGGCGGGGCAAGACAGGGGCGTGGCCAGGCATTCCAGGGGCGGGGCATTCCTAGGCGGGGCTGTGGCAAGGACACAGCCGCTGCACCGGTCCTTGGGCAGGAAACGAATCCATGCACACGCCGGTGCACCTCCTGCTGGACTGCTTCCAGTTCTGCGCGCTACTGCTGAGAGGAGGGGCGTAACGAAGGCAAAAATCATGTGGCAAAATCACCAATTAGTAACCCCCTCTTGGCACACACAAATAATTAGTAACCTACTCTTGGGAACCTGTGAGGACCTGCTGGATCCCACCTCTGATCCCCCCCCCCCCGCTTTGGATGAGGCTGTGAGCCATACTGTCACCTAGGCCAGGGGTGGCCAATCTGTGGCACTCCAGATGTTCATGCTGGCAGGGGCTGATGGGAATCGCAGTCCATGAACATCTGGAATGCCATAGGTTGGCCACCCTTGACCTAGGCCATAGAGTTTCAGGCAGCAGTGGCCAAAGGGCAGAGAGGGTGATTTACGGGACAGAGAGAGTAAAAGGGTTTTCTATGGGGGGGGGGGGCGTAGGCTAAGACAGATGCTTCAAAAAACATTCAAGCACGCTGAAGAAGCTCTCTCGATCATATGACACCCACGTAGGAGGCCTGAAACAAAGGTAAGGAATGATTTCTAATTGCAGCCAACTCCAAGAATCATCCTGCTTCTCTCCTACTATCATCTGCAAGGCTATGTAAGAGACACGGATTAGAAGATCTGCATTTTATTCACCTTTCTTTTTTTATCCTTGCTCTGTCTGTTGTGTTTACAGATTAGTGTGCATTTTTCATTTTCTTATTAATCCCCTTTTCATTTTCAATGTGATCTGTCGGATCTCTGTGACCTCCCAGTAAGCTCCATACAACTTGTATGAATATGAATGTCCATGTTCATTGTACCTGTGGCAGAAGCATTAAAGTCTTACTCCCCTTGTGTACTGATCTGAAGGAGCCGGTCTCTTCAGTCGTGAATGCAAACCAAAATGTGCTGCTAAGTAGTTTATCAGCAAAACAGCACAGGAGGGGTGAGCTCAAGGGACGTTGGATGTGATGGTGACGGCAGCTCAGAGATAGAGTAGAAAAAAGGAAGGGGATGAAGAGGGACCCGGCTGGGTTGGCGCGGCTGAATAACTTTTTCACTCTTGCACTGAGCAGAAAGCAGTGTTTGCAAGCCCCATTTCCCCACAACACCCATAATTGTTTGATTGTTCTGAAAGCAATGAGGACAAATCCTGGAAGTGTTCGCCTAAGTTGGCAGTTTCCACTTTACTGGGAGCATAAGCTCAAGACTGAGAGCAAGAGAGGGTAACTGGGATCGATAACCTATATATGAGTTCCGAATCATCTTCAAGGTAGGGGGGCTTACCTTTAAGGCGTTACGCGGCCTGGGACCCTCGTATCTTCGGGACCGCATTACCCCATATGTCCCTACTAGGCCTCTGCGTTCAGCTGGTAGTCCCTGGCCCCTCAATGATGCGGCTGGCCTCCACGCGGGCCAGGGCCTTTACAGCCCTGGCCCCTGCCTGGTGGAACACTCTTCCTCCAGCTGTCCGGGCCCTGCGGGATCTTGGTGAGTTCCGCAGGGCCTGTAAGACGGAGTTGTTCCGCCGGGCTTTTGGAGTGTCCAGTCGTTGATAGGTGCCCCCTCCTCTTCCTCTTCTTCGTTTCTGGGTCTCTTATCACCTATGGGACCCGTTTCCCCCCCCCTTTTTGGGAGGGTTTTCATGAGGGTTATTGCGGACATTGTTTGTTACTGATCGCTGCGTTTTAAATTGTTTTAATGTATTTAAGGGTTATTGTATATATGTGATTTATGTTGTTCACCGGCCAGAGCCCTTATATATATATAGTCCTGCGTGAAAACTCTTCAAATGAGTAGGCAGTTGTATAATTAAAACCTGGTTTTATTAAAGAATAAAAATTGGAAAATAAGAAGTGCATTTTAAGTGATGGATATGCGCACATAAAGCACACAAGAGCTAACTAAGAGAAAAGGGAGGAAGTTT
The DNA here is from genome assembly GCF_021028975.2 of Sphaerodactylus townsendi. Classification (NCBI taxonomy): domain Eukaryota; kingdom Metazoa; phylum Chordata; class Lepidosauria; order Squamata; family Sphaerodactylidae; genus Sphaerodactylus; species Sphaerodactylus townsendi. Next base: position 15,317,039 of record NC_059431.1, read on the forward strand.
GATAAACTGCTTGTGGAGGGTTTTCCGGGCTGTGTGGCCGTGGTCTGGTGGATCTTGTTCCTAACGTTTCGCCTGCATCTGTGGCTGGCATCTTCAGAGGTGTATCACAGAGGGAAGTCTGTTACACACTGTGTCCAGTTTGATAAAGTTTGAGGGATGGGTGATAGTACTGAAGGGACATCCAGGGAAAGCACAGTGCTGCAGAGGAAAATAACCAGCATTCCCAGGAGCAAAAGGAAAAGCCCACACATAAATGGGGTGCATGCAGAGATCCAGAACACACACACATACACACACATACACACACACAATGAATGACAAAAGAACCAACATCAAATATTCCTCATCACACCCCGTGAGATTGACAAAACATTCTGCACCACAGAAGAAGAAGAAGAAGAAGAAGAAGAAGAAGAAGAAGAAGAAGAAGAAGAAGAAGAAGAAGAAGAAGAAGAAGAAGAAGAAGAAGAAGAAGAAGAAGAAGAAGAAAAGGAGGAGGAGGAGGAGGAGCAGCAGCAGCAGCAGCAGCAGCAGCAGTTTGGATTTATACCCCAACTTTCTCTCCTGTAAGGAGACTCAAGGTGGCTTACCAGCTCCTTTCCTTTCCTCTCCCCACAACAGACACCTTGTGAGGTTGGTGGGGCTGAGAGAGTTCCGAGGAATGTAGGAGTGTGGAAACGCATCTGGTTCGCCAGATAAGCCTCTGCAACTCAGGTGGAGGAGTGGGGAATCAAACCCGGTTCTCCAGACTAGAATCCATCTGCTCTTAACTACACCACACCGGCTCATTTCAGCACTAGACAATCGCTATACACTGTACCATAGAGAGAAACGCAGCTTACTGTGATATGTCTCTGAAGATGTCAGCCATAGGTGCAGGCGAAGTGCTACCAGCGCAAACCAACGGGCCATGGCCTCACCGCCCAGAATACCCAGAGAAGCCAGTTGATTCCAGCTGTGAAAACCTTCAACAACACATTTCCACTCACCCTCTGAAACCCTTTCAGCCTCCAGCCCGAACCCTCATTTCCAAATCTGCTTTTTTTCCACAGGCCAAAAAGGCCACCACCATCTATTTCCACATCCTCGGAAATCCGACACTCCATCCTTGATAATTTTGCAGCTAATTCAATGTGTGATGGGAGTAGCGCTGCGAGCTCCGGGCAGGGAGGTGCCTGGAAATTTTGGGGTGGAGCTTGGATTGGAAAGGGGAGGAGCTCAGCGGAATATTATGCCACTGAGTCCATTCGCCAAAGCAGTCATTTTCTCCAGGGAAACTGATCCCTGTCACCTGGGGACTAAGTGTAAATCCAGAAGCTCTCCAGGTTCTAGGAGCAGCGGTGGCGTAGTGGTGAAGAGCAGGTGCATTCTAATCTGGAGGAACCGGGTTTGATTCCCAGCTCTGCCGCCTGAGCTGTGGAGGCTTATCTGGGGAATTCAGATTAGCCTGTGCACTCCCACACACACCATCTTGGTGACCTTGGGCTACTCACAGTTCTTCTGAGCTCTCTCAGCCACACCCACCTCACAGGGTGTTTGTTGTGAGGGGGGAAGGGAAAGGAGATTGTAAGCCCCTTTGAATCTCCTTACCGGAGAGAAAGAGGAGATATAAATCCAACTCTTCTTCTTCCTTTTATTCTTCCTTTTCTTCTTCTTCTTCTTCTTCTTCTTCTTCTTCTTCTTCTTCTTCTTCTTCTTCTTCTTCTTCTTCTCCTTCTCCTTCTTCTTCTTCTTCTTCTTCTTCTTCTTCTTCTCCTTCTCCTTCTCCTTCTTCTTCTCCTTCTTCTTCTTCTTCTTCTTCTTCTTCTTCTTCTTCTTCTTCTTCTCCTTCTCCTTCTCCTTCTCCTTCTTCTTCTTCTTCTTCTTCTTCTTCTTCTTCTTCTTCTACATGGATTTTGGGAACCCTCTAGGGAGTCCCACTGTTCAAGTAAGAACATATCTTCCTAGGTCTCAAGCTGTTTATCTTGGCCAAGTCCCCAGGCATTACAGTTGACAGCCATTGCATACGCTCCAAAGAAATGTATGCAACTTGTTTGTACAAAGAATATCAATGTTTGTTTTCAGACTAAACATATGGTTTTCCTCAGAAACCTTTCTTGGTAAATTGATGCACATCCCCATTTGTTTTTTGTTTTTTTGGTTCTGTTGGGATGGTGGGCGGGGGGGGGGGGGGGGGGAGAGGATCAGTGTCAAATAGTTACCTGTCTCCAAGCTTTGCATTACAATTTCCCTGGCATGGATCCCCAATCCATAATTCCAATGGGAATATCGATCCCCAGAACTTGTCCAGGCTACAAATTTATTTCCCAGTGATCTCAACCTAATTGAGATTCAGAATTACAGCTTCTGGAGTTAGTTTCTGGGCTTCGTTGTCCCATGCCAAAATGAGGATTGAAAAACAAATCGGCAGGACATTTTTTTTAATGGCTTGCTCGTTCGTTATGTGACATATCTGTTTTTAAGTTTTAAAAGTTTTATTTCAATACACAAGACAAACATAAACATGAAACATGAACATTAATATTCATACAATTTGTTTGGACCTTACTAGTTAAATTTACTTTTTTGAGTTACATTATATCTTTTCAATGCACCTTCATATCTAATAATTTGTTTATCGTGAAGCATATATTACCTAAAACTTCTATTTTGAGTTATCTTTTATCTTAATTTCCAGCAATTTAATTTTTCTTGACATTCTGAAAATGGTCAATTTATACAGAACAATGTTCGTTTTGACATAATTGCATATTCAGTTCACTCATCCATTCATTCAAATCTGAGTGTTTGTCTGCTTTCCATTTTGGGGTATTGGCTACCTTATAGGGTTATTTTAAGAATCACCGAGATCCTAACAATATGTGAAATCTTTTGTCAGATCTTATGCTAAATGTTATTAGTTATTCTGTATATGGGCTAAGGGAGAAAAAAACATTTTAAATTCATTTGTGGGAGTTTTGTTGTGTTAGATTTATAGGCTGCCTTTCCCCATTGGGCTGACTTGGGGCAGCTCACAACAATCAGAATTTGCAATGTTAAAAATAGCCATTTCAAAAGAAATATCACCACCTCAATAATAGGATAATTGTAGTCATCACAGCCAGACATTAAAAAATTATTCGATAAAATGTTCCAAGGAGGTTTATGGTCCAGTACAGATGAAGAAACTGTCTATGTGTTTACATGATCTCTCATTTTTGTTTGTTTTGATGTGAATAAAGAACATCTATTTTTGCACATTTAAGGGCATTTCTGCACATGCAGAATAATGCACTTTCAATCCACTTTCAATGCTCTTTACAGCTGGATTTTACTGTGCAAAACAGCAAAATCCACTTGCAAACAATTGTGAAAGTGGATTGAAAGTGCATTATTCTGTATGTGCAAAAGTGCCCTTTTACGACCCCCCCTCCTTTTTGTTTTCCAAAAAATCCTTCATTCAATGCATGAATGCGCATACAAATATCATAAATTTCAAGACCTGAAAATTCATATGCCATCACTAAGACATTTCTGATTTCAAGTGATCCTTCCTTGCATTTCTTCTCCATATACATGCAATAAAAATTACAAATGCACAAGGCTCCGACTCATTTCCTTCACTTGGCTGTTTGAAGATTTGTTTTGATTGGATATCAACAATAAGTCATAATTAAGTCTTCTAAAATAACATTTTCACATTCTACAGTGGTCAGTAGTTTATTCCAAGCAAAAGAACAAATCAATTGGCCAAATTTCCCCCCTTTTCTCCCCACCCTGGTTATGTCTCCCCTACCTTTCTGCCTTCTATCACTGTCACATGCTTGAACATTTAGACAAAACCGATCCATGTAAATTGCACAGTGAACCAGATTGGCCTTCAACGTAATTTTGTGTCGGACAAAAGATGAAGAGACATGGTGGTCCCATTCGCAGGGGATGATTCGTGACCTTTCTTGCGTTCATCTGAATTCTTTGATATTTAAGAACGCACATTGTGTAACAGATCAATCTTCTGCTTCATCAGCTGAAATCAGTGAGTCCCTTCTATTTTTAGATCCCTTGAAGGCTGTTGAAGGAATAGACCTGAAACAATTGGCTCGGTCCAGAAGACCAAGTGGGGGGCCACGGATGAACTTTGCATGGATTAACTTTGATTTGAGCAACTGGAGAAGAATCGTAACTGTCAGATTCAGTTTGATGAAAATGTCCTATCTTTCCTGTGGAACAAGAATATTTTCTCCCAAATTTGGGCTGTATCCCATTTGACTACCATCAACAAGTCCCAATAATATGGACACTTGCTCATCCTTAGTAATTACAGTTATGTCTCTAGAACAGAGGTTCTCAGTGTGGCAACACCTTTCCAGGTAGCTGCCAAGTGTTTTTAAAAAGTGAGTGGGGCCAAATGGGACTTCTGATTGGCCTTTGGAGATTTGATTAGCTTTGCAGATTTTTGACGAACATTGCTTTGGTAGCAGTCGTCACCATAGTGCAAGTCACTGTGTGACTAAAAGGAAGCGATGGCAGCCATTTTGTGTCTGCTCTACCTTCTGTGACAGCCATTTTGGGGCAGCCATTTGATTGGCTTTGCAGATTTTTGACAAACATTGCTTTGGCAGCAGTCGTCACCATAGTGCAAGTCACTGTGTGGCTGAAAGGAAGCAATGGCAGCCATTTTGTGTCTGCTCTACCTCCTGTGACAGCCATTTTGTGGCAGCCATTTAGTGCTGCCCTGATCACATTGTCATAGATTTTCAAATATGTCCACAGGTGGGGACCTCACATATGACATTCAGTATAGAAATCCTCTGTCGGGAGTGAAAGGCCCTGTATCAAAAGAAAAGGGGAGATTTTTTTGCAACAGATCCCTCCAAAAGAAAGTTCTACACTAAAAAATTATTCTGTGTGTTCCCATTGAGCATGCCTCACTTGGCAATGGTTGATCAAGAAAGACAATTTGGAGTCATGGTGACCTACGCAATAAAAATGAACTCAGTGTACAACAGTACTAAAATTCCATGCTTTTATGGGGAGAGGCAGTCAGTCTGTGGTAGAGAATTTGCTTCCCATCCAAGACGGTCCCTGGTTCAAATCCCAGAATCTCCAGTTTAAAAAGAGTACTTAGGAAATTTTGTGAAAGAAATCCATCTGAAGTGCTGGAGAGTCACTACTAGTCACAGTAGAAGATCCTGACCTGGAAAAACTGAGGGTCTGATTCAGGATAATCAAGTTCATGTGTCCATGGCAAATGTTAGGAAAGGAAGTGAAAATAAAATTGCTAGCAGGCTAGCCCAGTCTCATTAGATCTCAGAAGCTAACTCCTGGTTTGTACTTGGATGGAAAACCAGCAAAGATGACCAGTCACTACAATCACAAACCACCTCTCTTATTTTGAAAACTTGATGATGGCTTTGTAAGTTGGTTGTTGTCTAACCTAGCTGTCTAACAACAAACTCTATGCTGGGGATAATTAGGAAAGGAGTTGATAATAAAACTGCAAGGATTGTCATGCCCTTATATAAAGCAGTGGTGCAACCGCATTTGGAGTACTGTGTTCAGTTCTGGTCGCCACATCTCAAAAAGGATATCGGAGAGATAGAAAAAGTGCAGAGAAGGGCAACGAGGATGATTGAAGGATTGGAGCACCTTCCTTATGAGGAGAGGCTGCAGCATTTGGGACTCTTTAGTTTGGAGAGAAGACGTCTGTGTGTGAATACTATTGAAGTCTATAAAATTATGCATGGGGTAGAAAATGTTGACAGAGGGAAATTTTTCTCTCTTTCTCACAATACTAGAACCAGGGGGCATTCATTGAAAATGCTGGGGGGAAGAATGAGGACTAATCAAAGGAAACACTTCTTCACGCAACGTGTGATTGGTGTTTGGAATATGCTGCCACAGGAGGTGGTGATTGCCACTAACCTGGATAGCTTTAAAAAGGGCTTGGACAGATTTATGGAGGAGAAGTCGATGTATGGCGACTAATCTTGATCCTCCTTGATCTCAGATTGCAAATGCCTTAGCAGACCAGGTGCTCAGGAGCAGCAGCAGCAGCAGAAGGCCCTTGCTTTCACACTCTGCACGTGAGCTCCCAAAGGCACCTGGTGGGCCACTGCGAGTGGCAGAGAGCTGGACTAGATGGACTCTGGTCTGATCCAGCAGGCTAGTTCTTATGTTCTTATGTTCTTAATGTCAAAACAAAGAATCCAAGGCAAACAATATAGCAAGGAATACAATTTCGGGTCTATTAAGAAAAAACAACAACAGAGAATCCAATCCAGTGTCAAACCAGTGACTCCAATGCAATCCAACTCATGCAAAGAACACAATGTTGCAAAACCAACAGAACCCATTTCAAAGCACAGAATCTAAAACAAACCAGTCTGGCAAGCTGTTGCCAAGCCCTAGGAAAAAGATACTGATACAGACACGTGGGAGGCTTAAAAAACTGGCCTCCATTATTTCCAGTTATTCTTGAATATTTCCAAATTGTTATGACTGATTTAGTGGCATCCAAAAAATCTCATAAGAACATAAGAACAAGCCAGCTGGATCAGACCAGAGTCCATCTAGTCCAGCTCTTCGCTAAGCTACTACGCAGAGTGGCTCCACCAGCTGCCTTTTGAAGGAGCTTCACATGCAGGAGGAATTGAAAAGGAACGCGCCTTCTGGCGTTGACTGCCGTTGCTGTTCCCCGGATCACCTGGTCTGGCTAAGGCATTTGCAATCTCAGATCAAGGAGGATCAAGATTGGTAGCCATAAATCGACTTCTCCTCCATAAATCTGTCCAAGCCCCTTTTAAAGCTATCCAGGTTAGTGGCCATCACCACCTCCTGTGGCAGCATATTCCAAACACCAATCACACGTTGCGTGAAGAAGTCCTAATTCTTCCCCCCAGCATTTTCAATGTATGCCCCCTGGTTCTAGCATTGTGAGAAAGAGATATCATTTGGACACCCAAATATATCCCAAATTGCTGATATATTTTTTTATATAGAGTTGGAGTGTAGACAGCTACGGAGAACTGGTGTAGTCAAAATATTCTGCAATTTAGAATTTAGATACAATTCAGAAAAATTTTGACTGCTTAATATAAATCACATTTTTTAAAAAAAACATTTGAGGGTACTGGTCAGAATGTGTCATCTAGAGGAGTGATTTCTCATCTCACAGTAATGCAGTGGTTAAGAGCAGTGAACCAGGTTTGATTCCCGCCTCCTCCACGTGAGTGGGGGACGAACTGGTTTTGTGTCCCCAGTCCTATACATTAAACCTGCCGGGTGACCTTGAGCTAATCGCAGTTCTTTGGAACACTCTCAGACCCACCTACCTCACAAGGTGTGTGTTATGGGGAGGAGGCAGAAAAGAAGTTTGTAAGTTACTTTGAATTTCTACCCACTTTTTTCAACTCTAAGGAGTCTCAAACGCCTCTTCTTCTTTTCTTAAGTGGCAATGAAGACCAAAAGCAGAAACCAGCCCAGCTCCGTGTACTGAGGTGAATTAACCAGCCAATTACTTGCCTGCTGACTTTCGGTACAACATCTAATGACGGAGGAAGGGCAGGCCTTCTCATTTAATCTTCCTGCTCCCAAGTTTTAATGTGAGATGATTAAAACAGAACGGTCTAGGAGAGAATACTTCCCCAGCTTACGTCCTACTGAAAAGAGTAGGGCCACCCATCCCATTCGTCTTCGACTAGCTAATGATCAATAACTCATTAGCTGATACCACTTTGCCTCCAGCTTGCCTTGTAATTAATACCACTAGAATGGGAGGATATATGCTTGCTCATTAATGGCAACAAGTTCTCTGAGCCACAAAAGCCAAAAGAGAGAGCCAACCTCCCTTGAATAATTTGCACAAGGTTGAATTCTCCCATATTCTTTGCACTGTAAGGATGCCAAGGAGCACCTCGCTCCATACTTCCCGATGGTCTTCTGTAGGTTGAAAAAAATGCCAGGAGATCCAGCCATGTAAATGTTTTGATTTATTTTTAAAGGTTTAGACCACACCCACACACCCACACACACCCCACAGTGAAGAAACGGGTACCCAAGATGGATCACAAAATAAAACATTCCACATTGTCAGAACAGGGTCATAAATAGCCATATGTGGATGGAATGTATAGAAGTGAAAAAATGTTGGACAACCGTAATGTTATATATCGAGAAACTGGTGAAGATTAATATTGGGATAAATAATGATTTAATGTTCATGGGTGTAATGGAGGATAGAAGGGTAGATAAAAAATATAGCTATATGTATAAAATAATGATCAAAGCAGCACATGCAACAATAGCTTTAGGCTGGAAAGAAAAGAAAAAATGGACAATCCAGAAATGGTTGGAATATATCTGGGAACAACTGACACTGGACATTTTCGAAATAATAACAAAAAATAAACTGTGGCAAGATAAACAGAGCGAAATTTTGAAGATATGGACAATATATGCAGACTGGATGAAAGAAGCTGGAGTCAATGAGGAGATATGGGAGAAGAGATTACAAAGAATGAACTTACTGCTGTTTGTTTGATAAAACTATGATGAAAATATAGGGGGAGGGGAAAAGGGGGAAAATGTATTGTTTGAAAACGAATGAAGAAGAGTATTAATATAAAATGGAATATTCAAATATACAATAAAAAGAAAAAAAGAACAGAATCATAAAAACAAAAATACAAACAACCACCACATCTAAACTGGTATTTGACAAAGCAACCAGCACACCCTCCTGATTCTATGTTGCCCAACAAACATGCAAGCCAGGTTTGCTAAACCATGCCTAGCAACAGGCAGGAGCTTAGGGAGAGATGACATAGGTGTGCTAGTGGTGTGAATACTGTGATATCCCTTCTGGGGGAGCTGGATGTGACATCAGGTCACTTTAGGAATCACAGGAAACTCTGTGGTAAAACCATGGAGTTTCTGACGTTTCCTAAAGCAGTGGGATCTTACGTCTGCGTTTCCCTGGTAGTGATGTTACACTGTATAAACACGGGTGTAGAATGCTAAAAAAACTTTTGGGGGGGAGACTTTTCACAGATCCCACCCCCAAAATGAGTCTTTCCCATGTTATTTCGCACGACGCATTTTTTTTTTTGAAAATTTCTTAATTAGTGAGGCTTTTCAAAAATCCCAAGTTGCAGTCGGTCACAAACCGCACGTCCAGGCAGGAAGCATTTTATTTGCCTCCCTTTTCCTTTTCTTTTAACAAAATGTTATGGTTTGCATCTGCGTAGCTACGTTACCATGGGCTCCAATTGCTGCCTGCACAAAATGCATGTGAATGCAAAAACAGGAAAATGGGTTCCTTTATCCTGACTGCAACCTGTTATACATTTGCTGCGCAGAAGGAACCTGTGTGATGCCAGAGTTTTTAAAAAACGTTTCCTCCCACTGTTACCTGAGTTGGTCTGGGGCAGGGGTGTCAAACTTGCGGCCCTCCAGATGTTCATGAACTACAATTCCCATCAGTCCCCCCCAACATGAGCACTGGGTATGCTGGCAAGGGCTGATGGAAATTGTAGTTTATGAACATCTGGAGGGCCGCAAGTTTGACACCTGTGGTCTGGGGTTTGTTCCATTTTAGCTTGAGGAAAATAGCAGGAACGAACTTGGCAATGCAGGAGGCTCAGGCTGTGATTTCTACCAAAGTTTATGGGACTTTTTTTCTCAGACTCAGGCTGTGATCGCTACCAAAGTTTCTGGGGTTTTCTCCTTAGAAAACCACAGGAGACCAGAATTTAGAAAGTTTACCCATTTTATTGGGAAAAATTAAAAATTAAAGTACACACGGAGGTTTGTCATGATACACACAGAGAGAGAACTAGAAGAAGCCAAAGATTTAAATGAAGGTGAAAGATAGGTGGGAATAGTAGAGATCATTGAGGGTGATATTTACCTAGTTAGATGAGGAAGGTCTGAGGAGGCACAGCCCAATGCCCGCAATGGATTCAAAGTGAAAGTGGAGTATGCCAGGCACAGCGTGAGTGAACCAAAGATAGTTCAGAGAAGACTGGGATGTTTGGGCAGGCTAGATATAGGGTAGATATAGGCAAATTTGACCCTCTAATGAATGCTAAGAACACTATTTCTCCATATTAAAGAAGAGTTCCTGTTGTATCTGTCAAAGGCTTTCACGGGCAGATTCAATGGGAAGCTAATATTGGTTTCCGGCCAGGGCGGCCATGTTCCCAGCAACATTCTCTCCCCGACGCCGCCTGCATACCTGTAACAGCATCTTCAGAAGAGGATCTGATGTTGGGAAAGCAAGTGGAGTATATATACCTGTTTGGAGTGTCCAGGGTGGGTGAAGAAACATTGTCTGTGAGTAAACAAAGAAGACAGCCAGGTAATAATAGTTGGAGGGCATCTGAATAGAAGCAGGGAGTAACAATACCAAAGTCTATGGCAGAAAGGAAAAGAAACCATGAAATGGCCAGAACTTGCTACCTGCTAGTATGGAAAAAAATACTCAGAAGTCAAAAAACAGTGACTAATCAACCTTAGCCATAAATATAGGATATTCATAGACAAAAGGAAACAAAGCGTCAGGATATTTCTTAGTATTCAGATGCTCCCAAATTCCTATTGACTCTTGCTATCTTCTATTGTTACTCCCATGCTATATTCTAATTCATGCTTTTATTCAGATGTTCTCACCTATTGGACTTGGCTGTCTTCTTTGTTACTCACAGACAATGTTCCTTCTCAATCTTCACCCTGGATTTCACCCAAATAGGTATATATACTCTAATTTGTTTTCCCTCCGCTGAAGATGCTGTAGCCACAGATGGTGCTAAACGCTAGGAGAATGTTAAGCAGAAACACGGCTTATACAGTCGGAAACCACACAGCACCCAAGAGTTCCTGTTCTCAGGAGAGAACAATGCAGTGGATGATGGTTGGATGAGTCAAAGCCAGGGAGTGTCCAGCTTTTGATTAGATTTAAATTGGAGTTGATGGAATTACAACTCCAGGGTATTCCAATTCAGAGTGAGGTTGGATGATTCTCCAGCAGTGGAGAAAGAAGAGTATGACAGGATTAACCTAGGTTAGAATAAAATGCAGGAAGGCTGATTGTATTAATTGCCCTTTGTGGGCAAGCGAACAGGTGTGCCTCTTCCAGGGCTGTGACTACCTTCCAGGGCAGTGGTTATTATAATCCAAATGGAAACTCTCAAAGCGACAAGAAAGGCACTGCGAGCTGCTCTGAATACTGTTATGGGAACAGGAAACTTGTCAAGGCAAAGCTGCTTTCCTCGTGTCAAAACCCAGAATCAAAATTTGAAAAGGAAAAGTGTCTGATGGGACATATTCCAGCATTCATCTTGGTCTGAAATGTCTATGGCATCTTTAGAGGTGACCGGTAGAGCCCTGCCCAAAAACAGACCACTCTATCATGCCATAGTCTTGCCTGGCAACGCCACTTCTTCTTGGAGCAGTGGTGGGAAACAAATGGTGCTAGCAAAAGATCCCCTGACACAGCAGGAGACCTGGTGAACCTAGTCCAAGCCCACCTTAGTCCTTCATACCTACACCCTGTTATATAACCCCACATGCTCATTGGAAGTTTAATATCATGTGCAGATTGATTCCCTGGTTTTTTGATTCAGTGCAGCCTGGATGTGGTATTAACACTCTCTGGAGCAGCAGTGGCGTAGTGGTTAAGAGCAGGTGCATTCTAATGTGGAAGAACCGGGTTTGATTCCCAGCTCTGCCGCCTGAGCTGTGGAGGCTTATCTGGGGAATTCGGATTAGCCTGTGCACTCCCACACACGCCAGCTGGGTGACCTTGGGCTAGTCACAGCTTCTCGGAGCTCTCTCAGCCCCACCCACCTCACAGGGTGTTTGTTGTGAGGGGGGAAGGGCAGGAGATTGTAAGCCCCTTTGAGTCTCCTGCAGGAGAGAAAGGGGGGATATAAATCCAAACTCCTCCTCCTCCTCCTCCCTCCCTCCTCCTCCTCCTCCTCCCCACCTCCTCCCCCTTCTTTTCCTCCTCCTCCTCCTCCTCCTCCTCCTCCTCCTCCTTCTTCTTCTTCTTCTTCTTCTTCTTCTTCTTCTTCTTCTTCTTCTTCTTCTTCTTCTTCTTCTTCTTCTTCCTCCTCCTCCTCCTCCTCCTCCTCCTCCTCCTCCTCCTCCTTCTTTATAAGGCCTGGTCTAAAAAGATGCAAAAAAAATCTTTGGGGGCTAAAACATGCATAATATTGGCAAACCGGGTCTGGAAGAAATGGGAAACAACAGGAAGTTTGACTTTAATGAGGGGGTGAGTCTTTCAGAAGCGGGTCCTCAGATTCCACGATAAGCTCTTCTTGGATTCACAGTCAAATAATTAATGCAAGCGATCAGCGGACCTGCTCCGTGTCACTGTCATTAGAACAGTGAATGCAGGGCTTTCTCACAGCACAGCTACATCATCCAATTAACCTTGATAAAAAAAATACCCTGCAAAGTCTATCTACTCAGCGAACCCCGCATTTTTATCATCTACTCTCCGGTGTGCCTTTCTCCTTTGCCCATCACTTTTGACTGTGACAAATTCCCTTTTGTCTTCCATTCATCCGCTGGGGATCTGTTTGCTTAATCATTTCCCGCCTGCTAGCAGAGGTGGGCGGAAGTGAAATTTCGGACAGTTGTTTTAGGTTCATTTCTAACGGTAAGGCCAACAGGCGCATTTGAGATCATGATGAAGAGCGAGGCTGGTGACAAACGGCAGACAGCGGGCGGACCGGGAGCTCCTTGGTTTGTAATGCTGATGAACAATTAGCCGCTGCTCTCTTCCAATTAAGCACAGGAAAGGCAATTTCCAGCAAGACTAATGAGAAGTGACTGGCAAGGTGGAAACAATTGGGCATGGAGGGCTCTGAAGGAAACAGGGAGATTGGCTATGGGCTTGACTTTAAGGATGCTCCATCATCATCATAGGATGGTTTCCATGTATCAGCGATGATTTGCTCCCTGTTTAATGTTTTTTCCAACTATGAGAAGACCACCATCTGATATCCCTACGGGGATCGGGCGGTATAGAAATTGAATGAATGAATGAATGAATGAATGAATGAATGAATGAATGAATCATCAATCATCATCATCAGGATGTATTCCCCACCCTTTACTATATAATCTTAGGGTGGGTCACAATAAAATCCATAATAAAACTCATACAATAAAAAAACGATCTAAACTCTAAAACTCCCACCCCAACAATCCTCAAAAGAAGGGGGAGTGTGCAGGACACCATGAGGGGCCTCCATCCCAAAAGGGGGTATCAACCAAACACCCAGGTCTATTGGTTGTGGTGGGTTTTCATGCAGTGTTTTGCACACATGATCTTGTTGATCCTGCTCCTGAATGTTTCGCCTGTACATCTGTGGTTCTGGCATCTGCAGAGGCATGGCCCAGAAATCTGTGACACACCTCTGTTTTTCTGCCTCACAGATGTAGGTGAAATGTAAAGCAGTAGTCCCGATCTCATCGTATTCTGACGTGTCATAGGCTCCTGAAACCCCACTCACAACCAATGGAAGTTCCTGTCACAAAGCCTTTGACAATACACTGAACCATCTCCACCCAGATACTCAACGACAGGAGAATAAGTTCCTGGCAGGCCCTATGGTGAAAAGGGCATTCCACAATGCATGGACAACTTTTGAGCCATATGTTCCTGTAGGCTACCCACACAGCATGTCCCCACACACTCCAAAGGGGATGGGACAGCCTATGCAGCATTCCCTGCTCTGATGACCCTTAGGGCTGTCAATCTCCCAGTGAGTCTCGAGATCTGCCAGTTCTACATCTGTTCTTCAGACTATGGACATCAGTAGCCCTGGAGACAAAGGAAGCGTTGGAGGGTGGATTCTGTAGCTTAATACCCCACTGAGATCCCTCACCCACTCTACCCATTCCAGGCTCCACTCCCAAATCTCCAGGAAGTTACCAACCCAGAGATGCTCCAAGTATCCAGAGTTCTGCCCAGATCCAAAGTTCTGGGTCCACCTCAGCAGATATATGGCATAGCCTTCCTCTACTTCAAGCTTCAGCCAGTTCAGAGTTTTGATATGTCCAGGGCAGAGTTGCCAGCTCTGAGTTAGGGAGTACCTGGAGATTTGGGGGGGGGGTGGAGTTGGGTGGGTTTCCTTCCAGCTGGGCACGACCTTTCCGGTGCTGCCTTCCCCAACCTACGTGTGCCTCAGCTACATTGGGAGAAAGTTTCTTCAGAGTCAGTTCTTTTGAGAACTTTCCTGGTGCCTTTTACCCTCATTTTCTTCTACCAGTGGTGTAACACAGGAATTCAGAATCAGTCATTTCAAGAGTTCGTTTGACTCCTCGTCACCTCCATACAATATTCAAGATGCAGAAGTGATTAATTTATATTCCACAAGGGACCTCATTCAGGAGGTCAGTCATTTTGGACTGGAAAGAGCCAACTTCATAGAACATGGGCCTGGCTCCATGTTTCTATGCATGTCACGCTGACAGGAAATCTGTGACACTGCTTTTATTTAATTTCGAATAAAGATCCCAAGATAGCTTTAAAATTTTGAAATTTTAATTTGTTTCTTTAAAACTGTTTTTAGTTGCTCTGCAACTCAATGGTGAGCAGAAATGCAATGCTAAAGAAGAGCTACCCTCAGCAGTCGAGGAAGAAACTTCGAAATTTTTCTTTGTTGGTGAAAGCGATGCAAACAGTTCAAGCAACGCCTGTAAACCGAGGAATTACAATATGCGCCAGATGAGAGGAAGAAGGAAAATGGGAATGGGAATAAAAAGCTGTGGATACAGACGTTCAACATGGTTAGAGAGTTGTCAGCCAACTGAGGATCTGTTCTGGGTTGTTGTTGTTTTCTTTTGCAGGAAAATGAACTAGCGGTTGAATAGCAAGGTCCCAGGGACAACCCCAGTGGTGGGATCCAAAAATTTTAGTAACAGGTTCCCATGGTGGTGGGATTCAAACTGTGGCGTAGCGCCAATGGGGCTGGGTGGGGCACAACGGGGGTGTAGCCGGGCATTCCGGGGGCGGGGCATTCCTGGGCGGGGGTGTGGCAAGGACGCAGCCATTGATCCGGTCCTTGGGTGGGAAACGAATGCACACAGGTGTAGGCTGCCACTAGGACATCTGGGGACAAACGCCCTGGGTGACCCATGGAAGTCCGTAGGGTGTGCAAAAATCACCACCCACACACACACACTTCCAGGAAGGAGGAGGGACGTGGCCGAGCCTCAGTGCGATATGCGCATGTCAGGCCAAGGCCCAGCCACGCCCCTCCTCCTTCCTGGAATTTGCTGTGCTTTGGCGTGACAGGAGGCCCCCCAACCCCTCCCTTTCCCCCTTGCCTTGTCCCAGCCAGGCAGCAGAGCTTTTTTTTCAGCTGGCAGCTTTGCCAGCAGAAAAGGGGGAGGTGGCCACGGGGGTGGGGCCTGCCCCTTCCTTCTTCCCCCTTCCCCCCTCGCCCTTCCCCAGCCAGGCTGCTTCTTCAGGTGTCAAAACAGCTGGCTAAAAAGGGGGAAGGGGCCATGGGGGAAGGGTGTGGGGGTTGCCCAGGGGCCATTTTTTTTACCCTACACCTCTGCTGCTATCCATTCTTTGTAGCCAGACCCACCAACATCTACTGGAAAAGAATGCCAACCGCCAAATAAATCCATGTGTATTTCTCTAGTTTGATTCTCCCTTGGGGGAAATAAACCTGTAAATCTTCATTTTTCCACCAGTTTCTTTTTTTGTCACACTGATCTTTTTTTCCCCTGCGAAGGCATTTTCCCACATTATTACTGCAACAGTTGGATGTAAATAGCATATAATGTATAAATGGTGTAAAATTGGTATAATAACAGAGCACCCGTGTTGTAAAAGGAACAAATGAATCGTCAAATGCGGCAAAGAGAATGAGCTGAACTAAAACTAATGGCAGCAACGACGTCGTGCAAAATCGAGGAAATGAAAATGGCCGTGTTGCCTTATCCCTAATCCTCGTTGAAAGCACTCGACACCATTCATTGCAACAGCCAAAGGAGCAGCCAGCCCTTGATTTTGTTTCCATTTTGTTTCATTTTGTGCAGCTCTGATTTTTGACACAGTAATGAAACAGCAGAATGCCAACGGAATGAACGTATGGTTGAAGAAGAAAAAAGTTTTCCCCTTCCCTCCAATTTTTAAAGCTGTGTATCTTAGGAGAATAGGCCGCTGTTGCACTGGTTAGTGCTTATTTTAATTTTCTGTACTTCTTCTGTGCCTCAGGGGGTCCGTGCCCAGACCCACCAATCGTTGGCTTCATTTCCCACCTCTACCACTAGATTTGAGTTAAACTGCACTGATTTCAGCCTGAGACTTCATCCAGATGCTAGAATTATCCTCACCTTCATCCCACTCTTCATGGAACACCTGGCTATGTCAAGATTCCCATGTTCCCTGGGGGCTTTCCATGCTCTTTTATTATTCTGAGTGTTACAATTAGGAATTAAAAGTGCTGAGTTCATCCAGGTACCGTCTCCGTTCAGGGAGCTTCTTTGTTAGATGAAGTGCACCCCATTGCGAGCACACGAGAATTCTTGGGAGGTACCAGAGCCTATGGAAACACTACTTTCCTTTATGTTAATGGAAAGAAGTAAAGCTTCAGAAATCCAAAATTTGATGTTTTTGCTGGGGGTGATTTGTGAGAGATTTACTTGCTTAATACCCACTTGCACTGGCTTGGAGCCGTTTCTCAGGATAACAACCTACCCAGTGGTGGGATCCAAAAATTTTAGTAACAGGTTCCCATGGTGGTGGGATTCAAACTGTGGCGTAGCACCAATGGGGCTGGGTGGGGCATTCTGGGGGCGTCGCCAGGCATTCTGGAGGCAGGCCATTCCTGGGCGGGTATTGCGCAAGGGCGAGCAGCTGTGGATCCAAGGACTATCGCTAAAGATTGAACTAAGGACCGAGTGCCGTACTGCACTGGTCCTTGGGCGGGAAACTATCGAATGCTGCGTGAAGCAGGCTGCCACGCACGCCGGTGCACCTCCTCGCTGGGGACTGCTTCAAGCTCTGGCGGCAGTCTCCTGCTGGAGAGTGAGGGGCGACCAAAGGCAGAAATCACGTGGCAAAATCACCAATTAGTAACCCCCTCTTGGCACACACAAATAATTAGTAACGTACTCTTGGGAACCTGTGAGAACCTGCTGGATCCCACCTCTGAACCTACCTCATAGGGTTGGTGTGAGGACAAAATTAGGAAAGAGGGTTGGTGGGGAGAGCTTTACTGGGGTGGGGGGGTGATTTGTGAGAGATTTACATGCCTAATACCCTTCCCCCTGCTCTTTTGGGAGGCTATGAAAGCAAAAGAAAAAGAAGAGAAGAAGAGTTTGGATTTATATCCCCTCCTTTCTTTCCTGTAAGGAGACTCAAAGGGGCTTACAGTCTCCTTTCCCTTCCCCCACCCCACAACAAACACCCTGTGAGGTGTGTGGGACTGAGAGAGCTCCAAAGAACTGTGACTAGTCCAAGGTCACCCAACTGGCATGTGTTGGAGTGCACAAGCTAATCTGGTTCCCCAGCTAAGCCTCCACAGCTCAAATGGCAGAGTGGGGGAATCAAACCTGGTTCTCCAGATTGGAGTGCACCTGATCTTAACCACTACACCACGCTGGCTCTCTTAGCTTCTCCCATCCCAGCGTTCCATTCTGGCCACTCCCCTCCATGCTTCTACCTGGCTTCCTAGCTGCCTCCCTGTCCCGGCCTTCCTTGCAGGAGTGAGTCAGGCCCCTGACTGTCCTCAGTTGAGGCAGGGTCCAGTCAGAGCCAGACATTGACTCCTGATGCTGCAATAGATCTGACCAGTGGTGGGATCCAAAAATTTTAGTAACAGGTTCCCATGGTGGTGGAATTCAAACTGTGGCGTAGCACCAATGGGGCTGGGTGGGGCACGATGGGGGCGTGGCCAGGCATTCTGGGGGTGGGGAATTCCTGGGCGGGGCTGTGGCAAGGACGCAGCCACTGCGTCGGTCCTTGGGCGGGAAACGAATGCACGCAGGCGCAGGCTGCCACACACGCCGGTGCACCTCCTGCTAGGCTGCTTCAAGTTCTGTGCGCTACTGCTGAGGAGCGGAGGAGGGGCGTAACTAAGGCAGAAATCACGTGGCAAAATCACCAATTAGTAACCCCCTCTCGGCACACACAAATAATTAGTAACCTACTCTCGGGAACCTGTGAGAACCTGCTGGATCCCACCTCTGGATCTGACCATAATACGTCAGTATTGCTCTCTGTTCAACCATAACCTGAAGCTGATTCCTGTTTTAACAGGAAAGAAGCCGTTTTAGGGCAAATAATGGGCATTCTTTCTCCTCCATCTTGAACATGACATGTGACAAGAATTAGAGAGGACATAATACAAAGCTGCACCGAAGCCAATAATGACCAGAGTAGGATTAAAATTCAGCCTCGATTTCCTGGAAGGGGAAGAAAACAAAACATCTTTCAACTGGTCTCCCCCTCTACCCCATATGAGTTGGCATTAAAAATCCACACCGAGCTCAGTGTCTGGTGATGAAGCATCGCCAGGAAGAGAAACGATCCTGCTTCCTGATCGGTATGAGGGCGAACGCGCCCCGTTTTCACATTAGCTTTCTATTCCTGAAGAAGTGGGGGGGGGAGGGGGAGAGAGATTGTTTGGCAACATCCAAGCTGTCAAAGCCAGTGAGGGATATCTTTGTCCCTTTTAATCAGAGATCCCTGTACATTTTTCACTCGGGCAACTAACAGACAGATAACACATTTATACAGGCATATTTTACAGCCAGGGAGGTGCGCACGGTAATTTTTTAAAAAGCAATTCGGCACCCCTTGTCCGACAACCTGCCAAAAAAATAATAATCAGGGAACAAGACATTCCCCTCGAAACCTCTCAGATCCCAATCTTCAAAAACTGCAGACAAGTGCAGGCTGCCCAAAAATATTTTTTTGGCGCTGCTTCTTAGCAGCAGTCATAGCAAGATGGAGCGGCCCCGATTGTTGAAAGGGAAGTAAAATGATGAATTTATAAGGGCTTGGTTTAAAAGAAAGTCTATGGTGCAGTGTGCAAAGAGATCCATTAGCCTATTGGGTCAGAAGGTCCCAGGTAGGGTTGGAGATTCGGACAGTCCAAATCCGAATTTTTACCGAATCTGCACTGATTCGGACGGATTCGGACGAGCAGGAACCGAATCTGAGCTGTCTGAATCTCAACATATCCGGGAATCCATGGGATTGGCGGATCACCAGCCGTAATTGTGTTTTTATTTTTTGCAAGTTTTTTCAATGCTTCCGCCTGCATTTCTACGCTTCGGCCTGCATTTCACGTTTCGGCCTGCATTTCACGTTCGGCCTGCATTTCACGTTTCGGCCGCATTTTTAAACATATCAGCACCAAATTTTCAGGGTATCATCGAAGACTGGTCTCTGATGATTGCCTTCCTGTTTAGTACAGTTTGGTTTAGAAGGGCCGAAGCTATGGACCCCCAAAAGGGGTGTCCCTATCTCCCATTCTTTCCAATGGGAACTAAGGAGATGATGGCTACCCTTTTGAGGGTCCATAACTTTGCCCCCCCCCTGAACCAAACTGCACTAGTCTTGAGGGTATCATCAGGACAGTCTCCCTGGATGATACACTGGAAATATTATGGTACTGGATACATCTACGAATGCACTCTGCAGTGGCACTCCCAGAAATTTGCACAAGATTTTTTGTTCTGTAGTGGCTTAGCTGCATTGCTGTCAGTTGGCCTTTCACGATTAGAGGCTTGTGGAGTGCACATTTTTTCATGGTAAAACCCCTCCCAAAACTTTCAGGGTATCTTCAGGAGATTCTCTGGAAGACACCATCCAGGTTTGGGGAACTTTTACTTCAGGGGCAGTGGAGATGGACCCTACCCTTTTGGGTCCCATAGAATTAAAACCCCTGGAAGCTAAAAAATTTCAAACCTGGATGGTGTCATCCAGAGACTTTCCCGAAGATACAACTCTGGAAAGTTTTGTGACTTCATCCCCACCTTCAGAAATGTGCACCTCACAGCCCTCTACCAGAAATTCCCCATTGACAGCACAATACAGCTACCGCAAGAAGCCCCGAATATAAGACAGTGTCTTATATTAATTTTGCTCCCCAAAGATGTGCTTATGTTCCTATTTTTCAGGAAATGTCTTATTTTTTCTGTGGTTCTGTTTTGTCGGGGCATGCATCCAAACAAAAAACTTTGCTATGTCTTACTTTCTCAGGGATGCCTTATATTTCACACTTCAGACAAAACCTCTACTATATGTCTTTATTTTTCGGGATGTCTTCTATATTGGGGAAACAGGGTGAAGTCACTGCAGAACAAAGAATCTTGGGCAAATTTCTGGGGGGTGCCTGCAGGGGACGCATTTTGAGAGATGTATCGGCACCAGAATTATCAGGGTATCATCAGGTGACTGTCCTCGATGTTGCCTCACCAAGTTTGGTGCAGTTTGGTTCAGGTATGGCCCCTCAAAGGGTGTAACTATCCCCCCATTGCTTCCAATGGGAGCTGATAGGGGATGGGGCTACACCTTTTGAGAGTCCATAACTTTGGCTCCCCTGAACCAAACTGCACCAGAACTTTTGGGTATCATCAGGACAGTCTCCCTGATGACAATACCCTGAAAAGTTTAGGTGTCCACTAGCTTTAAAAAAATGCTGGAGTTTATGCGAGTTTCAATCCAGCTCACTCACCTTCCAGCGAGGCTTCGTATTGCAGGGAGCGATGAAACATGAAAACCGGAATTTTTAAAGCTAGTGGCACCAGAATTTCAGGGAGTATCATCAGGAGACTTGTCCTGGATGACACCCCCCCCCCAAGTTTGGTGCAAGTGCCTGGTTCAGGGGGGGGCAAAGTTAATGGACCCTCAAAGGGGCCTCTATCCCCCATTGTTTCCAATGAGAGCTAAGGAGATGCGGTGGTTACCTCATTTTGAGGGTCCATAACTTTGGCCCCCCCTAAACCAAACCCTTGCACCAAGATAAAGGCCATCAGGACAGTCTCCTCGATGATACCCCGATATTTTGGTGCCGATATGTCTAAAATGCACCCCTGCTACCAAGCATGGGTGCGTCATCAGGACAGTCTTCCTGATGATACCCTGATATTTTGGTGCTGATATATGTCTAAAATGCACCTTCAGTAGGCACTCCAAAAAAATTTGCCCAAGATACTTTTTTTGTTGTGCAGTGACTTCTGCATTTGCTGTCAATGGGATAATTTCTGTGGAGGGGCTGTGGGGTGCACATTTATCAAGGTACTGTCACAAAATGTTCAGGGTGTCTTCAGGAGAGTCTCTTCATGACACCATCCAGGTTTGGAGGAACTTTGCTTATGGGGGCAGTGGGGAGATGGGACCCTAACCATAACATTGAACCCTCTTTGAAGCAAAGGTCACCAAACCTGAATGGTGTCATGAAAGAGACTTCTCCTGAAGACACCCACAAGAAAGTTTTGTGGGCTTTACTTCATGAGAAATGTGCACTCCACAGCCCCTCCCAATAAGTAGGGAATTTCCCCATTGGTCTGCAATGGAGCCAGCCAGCCACCACAGAGCACAGAATCTGGGCAAATTTCTTTGGTGACTATGAGGGGTGCAGTTTTAGAGCTACTGTCACCAAAAATCCAGGGGTATCATACAGGTATACTGTTCTCCTAGTGATACTCCCCTTAAGTTTGCTTAGGAAAGTTTATTCAGGGGGTCCAAAGTTACATGGACGGCTTCAAAAGTGTAGCCCCATTTCCTGTTAGCTTCCATTGGAAACAATGGGGGATGGGGCACCCCTTTTGAGGGTCAATAACTTTGCCCCCCCTGAACCAAACTGCACCAAACTTGGGGAGAATCATCAGAAAGTCTCCAGATGATATCCTGAAAGTTTAGTGCTGCTAGCTTTAAAATTGCACCCCCTGCAGGCCAAAACGTGTAAAAACACCAAAAATTCAAAAAATAATAAAACGGACCCGAATTTTTCGGATTTACCCGAATTTTCGGGCATATCCGAATTGGCTATGATTCGGATTCGGGCATACAAATCATTTTATGCCCCAAAATACCCAAATCCGAATTTTACCGAATTTTTTTAGTATTGACCAACCCTAGTCCCAGGTTCAATGCCTGGAGTCGCCAAGAAACTCAAATAGCATGACCTCTGCCTGAGAGCTGCTGCCAGTCTGTAGGTGATTCCACACACGAGTAAAATAGGTTCGACCCAGTTCCCTGAGAAGGGTACTGACCTAGGTCGAAGCCATTGTTGTTCCCCACTGCAACCAGCTTGATCCCAGCTCGGAGGGCGGGATCATCCTGTGCCTCTTCACCGCCTGTCTCCGATTAAGGCTACCGTTCTAACGCCATGTTCGCTTCTATCCCTCAATAACACACATTATACAAAAAAAACTTTGCCACAGGAATGGAGGGACGAAGGTGGCTTTTGATTGGCCAGCTGTACGCGATGCCCGAAGCTTACACTCAGCTGTGATTGGCTGAATGGGGACTTCTGGCACCAGAGATTCCTTTACGCACTTTTACCGGAATGTCGAGCTGAGTTCTCTGAGCATGGTTCCCTGAAAAAGTAGTAGTTCCCAACTGGAGTCAGAAATTTTACCGTTACACGGGGCGAAGCTGGTACAAAACCATGTCGATCCCACTGGTTGTCTGCAAGGGCACTTCTAGGGTCGAACGCGAAGCTCAACTTATAGGTCACGGATAACATAACAAATGCCGGGAATCGACCTGTGGTACCTTCGTACCATTCTGATCTTGAGCCAGCATGGTGTAGTGGTTAAGAGCAGGTGGATACTAATCTGGAGAACTGGGTGTGATTCCCCACTCCTCCACCTGAGTGGTGGAGGCTGATCTGGTGAAACAGATGTGATTCCACATTCCTACATTCCTGCTGGTTGACCTTGGGCTAGTCACAGTTCTTCGGAACTCTCTCAGCCCCACCTACCTCACAAGGGGTCTGCTGGGAGGAGAGGAGGGGAAAGGATCTTGAAAAGTCACCCACCTTAAGTCTCCTTACAAGATAGAAAGGTGAGGTATAAATCCAAAGTCTTCTTCTTCTTCTTCTTCTTCTTGATGGACCACCAGTTTCATTCAGGATACGGCAGCGTCCTGTGTACTTGGGTGTGTGTAGATGCCCTGGGGGTAAAAGGTGAAACATGCAGAATAGCTTTTCCTGAAACATATCCTAAGGTCGCCAGTAGAAATGGGAGGATTGGGTGCTGTGTCAATGTAACCTCTATCTGTGGGTTCTGTGGGGCAGAACTTGGAATGAGTTTGCAACAACAAATTTTAAAAACAAAATGGTTTACTTTCTTAATATATAACATCAAACATCAACATTTAACATCACACTTCAAGGTCCTATTCAAGTTTCAATTCCAAGTCCTTATTTTTACAGTCTTCTGATATTGCCAAGTCCAATTCTTCTTGCAAGTGGGTTGGCTCCTGAAGACTCCAAGGGCTTGGTGAACAGGATTCAACATGATGAAAGTTTCCAGGAGAACTCTCACCCATTACAAACACAAAAAAACCTGAAACAATAAACTCCAACATTTACAACACAGCAAAAACAAACAACTACCTTCCCACTAGTTCCCAACAATATTGTAGAAGTTGTTGTGAACAGTGGTGTGTTAAGGGCTTATACAAATCGCTGGGTCCGAAAGCCCGGTGGCCTTGTCTCCTTTAAACTACATGAACTCTGCAGCCTTCTGCTGCTTTGAGTCTCCACCTCTTTCTGGGTCAACCCATTCTGAGCATGGGGGTTACATCAACACATCTGTCGGAATGTTATAGCCTCATCCAAAGCAGAGAGAGAATCTGCCCGTAGAAGCAGGACGTGGCCTTATTGACATATTTGCCTTCCTCGGGGCACTTGCACTGGCTGAGGGGCAAATTCACCAGGCCGTATTGCTGCAGCTCTCCCCGCAGTGGACGCGTGTGGGCCGGATGCAAAGTACCAGCATTGACTTTGCACAGCAGCGGCCGCTGCTGGTGTAACCCCATGCCTGTGAATGGATTGGCCCAGAATGGGCTGACCCAGTAAGGGGTGGAGACTCAGAGCAAGTTATAGAAAGGCTGAAAGAGCTTCTGCAGAAGACAATAAGTACCAGACTCGACCTTGATTTCTTATAAGCCCTTAACACCTTGTTAAGGTAACTGAAATATTGTTGGGAACTACTGGGAAGGAAGCGTTGTTTTTGCTGTTGTAAATGTTGGAGTTTATTGTTTCAGGAACACCTTTCTTTGTGGTTGTAATGGGTGAGAGTTCTCCTGAGACCTTCATATCATGTTGCAACCTTGTTCATCGCTTTCCCTGAGTTCCTTTGTGAGCTTCAGCCAACTCTTGCAAAGAAGAATTTGGACTTGGCAATATCAGCTAGACTGTTCAAATAGAAGGACTTGAAATGCAACCTCGAACAGGACCTTGAATTGTAACGTTAAATGCTGATGTTTCTTTAAAAGGTGTTAACTATGAAAGAAAGAGTAAACCATTTTGTTGTTTAAAAAATTGTTGCAACTTCATTCCAAGTACTCGCCCCACAGAACCCACACAAGCTTCGATATTACAAATGGCTTCAACCAGCGTGGCGGGCTTGAAGTGAGATTGTAAATATATAAAATTGCTTGCAATGGAAGTGTGCAGCAAGTTAGCTCTTGATCCCCCATACTAACTGTTTTGTTATGTGATGTAAGTTCAAGAGATGTTGCTATGTGAATTTGAAGCACATGATTCTGTTTTGGCAGTTGCATGAAGGGGGGGGGACTTTGAAGTTACTGCAACCCCCCATCCCTTCTGCAAATCCAATTGGCTGAATATAACATTTGCTGAAAAGCCTTTGCAAACTTCCAGTGCAGCTAAGTTGGAATAGAAGTTGGAAAAATCCTTGCAAGGGAAAAGACAATGTTCTTGCATTCAGATGCACCAAAATGCGGTTCCTCCAAGTATTAGATTCTCTTGGGAAATCATTGCGTACGATTTCCAAGGAGTTGCATTGTAATTACTGTCGGGACGACAGAATTTTTAGTAAGTGGGGAGAAATCTTGAATATAACTCTTTAATGATGAATTACTTAGTAAACAGTCAACTGGCCTTCATTCAGTTCCCCAACAATATTGCAGCCAGCCTAAATTGGGTGTTGGCGGGCTTATAATACGTCCGGAGTCTGCGGCCTTGTCTCCCTTGGGAACTGCATGAATTCCCTGCAGCCTTCGTAGCTTTGGAGTCTCCACCTCGTTCTGGGTCAACCCATTCTGAGCATGGGGGTTACATCAACACATCTGTCGGAATGTTATAGCCTCATCCAAAGCAGAGAGAGAATCGGCCCGTAGAAGCAGGACGTGGCCTTATTGACATATTTGCCTTCCTCGGGGCACTTGCACTGGCTGAGGGGCAAATTCACCAGCGTGCAGCTGCTGCAGCTCTCCCCGGCAGTGGGACGTGTGGCCGGATGCAGCACCAGCATTCCTGCACAGCAGCGGCCACTGCTGGTGTAACCCCCATGCCCAGAATGGATTGGCCCAGAATGGGTTGACCCAGTAAGGGGGTGGAGACTCAGAGCAGCAGAAAGGCTGAAAGAGCTCTTTGCAGAAGACAAGGGTACCAGACTCGGACCTTGATTTCTATAAGCCCTTAACACCTTGTTAAGGTAACTGAAATATTGTTGGGAACTACTGGGAAGGTAGTTGTTGTTTTTGCTATGTTGTAAATGTTGGAGTTTATTGTTTCAGGGTTTTTCTTTTGTGGTTGTAATGGGTGAGAGTTCTCCTGGAGACCTTCATCATGTTGCAACCTGTTCATCAAGCCCTTGGAGTCTTCAGGAGCCAGCCAACTTGCAAAGAAGAATTTGGACTTGGCAATATCAGTAGACTGTAAATAGAAGGACTTGAAATGCAACCTGAACAGGACCTTGAATTGTAACGATAAATGTTGATGTTTTAAAAGTGTTAATTATAAAGAAAAGTAAACCATTTTGTTGTTTAAAATTGTTGCTAAACTCATTCCCAAGTACTGCCCCACAGAACCCACAAGTTGAGAGGTTACAAATGAAGCTCAACCAGCGTGGGGCTTGGAAGTGAGATTGCAAATATAAATTGCTTGGTAATGGAAGTGTGCAGCTTAAGTTGGGGCTTGCATCCCCATATAACTGTTTTGTTATGTGATGTAAGTTCAAAGAGATGTTGCTATGTGAATTTAGAAGCACATGATTCCTGCTGGCAGTTGCATGAAGGAGGGGATTCCAGTTGCAACCCCCCCATCCCCTTCTGCAAACTAATTGGCTGAATAGGCAACATTTGCTGGAAAGCTTTGCAAACTTCCGAAAGTGCAGCCAAGTTGGAACAGTTGGAAATCCTCTGCAAGGGAAAAGACAATGTTCTGCATTCAGATGCACCAAATGTGGTTCCTCCAAGTACAGGGATTCTGTGGGGAAACGTCAGTGTGCAACAGATTTCAAGAGTTGTATTGCAGTGACTACCGTCGGACGACAGAATTTTAGTGGGGAGAATGTAACCCCCATGCCCAAAATGGATTGGTCTAGAATGGGGTTGACTCCAGTAAGGGGTGGAGACTCAGAGCAGCAGAAAGGCTGGAAAGAGCTCTTGGCAGAAGTAATATGGGTACCAGACTCGACCTTTGATTTCTATAAGCCCCTACCACCCTTTATTGCGTAACTGAAATATTGTTGGGAACTACTGGGAAGGTAGTTGTTGTTTTTGCTATGTTGTAAATGTTGGAGTTTATTGTTTCAGGGTTTTCTTTAGTGTAGGTTGTAATAACAGAGGAAGTTCTCCTGGGAGACCTTCATCATGTTGCAACCTGTTCATCAAGCCCTTGGAGTCTTCAGGAGCCAGCCAACTTGCAAAGAAGAATTTGGACTTGGCAATATCAGTAGACTGTAAATAGAAGGACTTGAAATGCAACCTGAACAGGACCTTGAATTGTAACGTTAAATGTTGATGTTTTAAAAGTGTTAATTATAAAGAAAAGTAAACCATTTTGTTGTTTAAAAATTGTTGTTGCAACTCATTCCAAGTACTGCCCCACAGAACCCACAAGCTGAGGTTACACTGGCATAACGGGAGCTGTCTGGGCATGTGGCCAGGGGAGGAGCCGGCACTAATTGGCTCCTTCCTGGCCATTGCCACCATTGCGCCGGCAGCTCTGGCACCAATAAGGTGGCAATAGTCCATCAAGCTGAGAGGTGGCTTCCCACAGGTGAGGAGGTTTTTTTCATGTGGCAAGCCTCCCCACCCCACCAGGAAGCCTCCGTGGGAGTCGTGGGCTGGCATGGATGGGGCGGCTCTACTTACAACAAGACATTGTGAACAGGTCACATTTTTAGGGACACGAAACAGTCTCAAATCTTGGTCTGTGGTTCAGCTTATGTTCTCCTTCCCTCTTTGATTCGACTGGAGTGCTACAAGTGATGGCCACTAACCTGGATAGCTTCAAAAGGGACTTGGACAGATTTATGGAGGAGAAGTCGATCTATGGCTCCCGATCTTGATCCTCCTTGATCTCAGATTACAAATGCCTTAGAAGACCAGGTGCTCAGGAGCAGCAGCAGCAGCAGCAGAAGGCCATTGCTTCCACATCCTGCAGGTGAGCTCCCAAAGGCACCTGGTGGGCCACTGCAAGTAGCAGAGTGCTGGACTAGATGGACTCTGGTCTGATCCAGCAGGCTCTTTCTTATGTTCTTATGTTCCTTCCTTCCTTCCTTCCTTCCTTCCTTCCTTCCTTCCTTCCTTCCTTCCTTCCTTCCTTCCTTCCTTCCTTCCTTCCTTCCTTCCTTCCTTCCTTCCTTCCTTCCTTCCTTCCTTCCTTCCTTCGCTTTAAAAAGGGCTTGGACAGATTGATGGAGGAGAAGTCGATCTATGGCTACCAATCTTGATCCTCGTTGATCTGAGCTTGCAAATGCCTTAGCAGACCAGATGCTCGGGAGCAGCAGCAGCAGCAGAAGGCCCTTGCTTTCACATCCTGCATGTGAGCTCCCAAAGGCACCTGGTGGGCCACTGCAAGTAGCAGAGTGCTGGACTAGATGGACTCTGGTCTGATCCAGCAGGCTAGTTCTTATGCTAATGAAGTCTTCCTGGTTGAAGAACTCTCTGTTCTCTTCTGTTGTGATGCCCAAAAGGAAGATCCTTAGCAAACAGCAGAGTATTTCTTTCCCCTTAATTGGTATTCTGACTGTGAAAGAAACTAACCCAGTTTTAGGGTGGCCACAATCAGCTGTCATAAGTGCATTGGAATTAGATTTTTAAGACTTTCCCAACTGGGAAGTCTTCAGCTGTGGTTCTGTGCACAAGAACCAACTGGGATTTGGGGCTCATTCACATCACAAACTAATTGTACTTAATTTGTGATTTCTGAACGCCACTTGAAGGAAGCAAAGTATTTGAGTAAGCTTCTGTTTCTTACATCTGGACTTAATACTAGCCCATCTTCTAGAAAACAAGGTAAGTATAGCAATCAGATGGGGATTTGCAAATTAAAACATAGGATGAAGATTGTCCTTTGGTGAAAAAGTATTATGACAGGAATTTATTACATTTCAGGAAGAGGCGTCATGAGAATTTGTAACCTTCTGTATCAGAATGGGGCTGTGGAAAGTAAACTACCAGATTTCAAAAAAATATCCACAAATTTCCATGCCAAAAAAAGGAACAATTTGCCCAGTATTGTGCAAAATAGCTAAGTCAATTTAATTTCAAATAAAGAGCTGGTATACAATAGTATGTCAGTAGCCTTTACATTGGGAAGTGAAATAACACGATACAATTTAATCTAGCTAGCTGGATCTTTTTATATAGAAGATGACTTGTGAAATAGCTGGATGGGGTGCAATAGCTGGCTAGGTATTTTCATTAAATAGGGAACTATGTGAAATAGCGCAACATAATGTAAAATATGTAACATAATCTATGTTTTAAGGGGGAACGGAGGTGAACTGGCGGGACAGTGAAGCATAGCGGCTGGTCCATCCTCTGCTTCAAAAGCTAAAAAGGTATTTTGGTTCATAAAAAGGCGAATGTTAATGAAATGCTTTAAAATGGGCTGTCACTCTAATGAGTCATTGCATTTCTTTCTCAATTTGTATGTTATTTTTGACATTTTAGTACCTCAAAAAGAAGAAGAGGAAGAGGAGGAGGAGGAGGAAGAGGAGGAGGAAGAGGAGGAGGAAGAAGAGGAAGAGGAGGAAGAGGAGGAGGAGGAAGAAGAGGAAGAGGAAGAAGAGGAAGAGGAAGAGGGAGAGGGAGAAGGAGGAGGAGAAGGAGAAGGAAAAGGAAAAGGAGAAGGAGAAGAAGGAGAAGGAGAAGGAGAAGAAGAAGAAGAGGAGGAGGAGGAGGAGGAGTTTGGATTTATATCTCCCCCGTTCTCTCCTGCAGGAGACTCAAAGGGGCTGACAATCTCCTTGCCCTTCTCCCCTCACAACAAACACCCTGTGAGGTGGGTAGGGCTGAGAGAGCTCCGAGAAGCTGTGACTAGCCCAAGCTCACCCAGCTGGCGTGTGTGGGAGTGCGCAGGCTAATCTGAATTCCCCAGATAAGCCTCCACAGCGGCAGAGCTGGGAATCAAACCCGGTTCCTCCAGGATTAGGATTCACGGAGCTTCCAATCTCTCTACGCCACTGCTTTGCTCAGCAAACAAAAGAGCTCCAAACAATTGGAGATTCACGGCGACAAGCCTCATTTTAGTGCACAAATAATTCATGATTCAGAAATGTTAGATTCAAGTCAATGAGCACTTTAGGGAGCAATACGGTTATCGGGGTATAAGCTTTATAACTTTTGAACACTTCTGCTCTGAATATCTTGGTTGATCTCCAAGGTGCAACTGGATTTGAATCTAACTGTTCTACACAGCTACCTTCAGACACACAATTCAGAAAGAAACACATCCTGTGGAGTTCAGAAAACAACCAAATGCGTGGACCATTTAATCCTCACATTAGAATCCTAGAGCGAAGGGTTCAGTGTTACAAGACTTCCATTAATGTTATTCGGTTTCTCTATTAACTTTACTCCAGCAACATAATTTAAAAGCAATTAATTCTGATCAGCATTCCAAAGAGAATACTAAATTAAATCAGAGCTGAAACATTTTATACCAAAAAAGAGAGAGAGAGAAAGAAATCCCAAAAGAAAGGAAAAAGAACAACTTACTAAAAAAAAACACACCTACCCAGTATGCTAATAGAATTCACGGTTTTAAATAAGCTCATTCCTTGGATGGTGTCAAACAAAGCAATTTAACTGGCTGCATTTCAGTTCAGAGAGTTTAATTTATTTTGTTTGAAAATAATTTTATGAGTTGAACTGAGTGAACATGTAAAGCTGCCTGACACAGGAGCAGACTCGTGGTCAATCAAAGTCAGTACTGTCTGCTCAGACTGACAAGGGTTGTTTTCCCACTTACTGTCTTCTGCGCGCTACTGTCGCCAAGTAGCATGGGGTCCCCCGGCACTCCCCACTACAGGGGCAGCCGCCCCGACGCTGCTGCTGTCGCGCCCCCTCAGCGCACGTCATTCCTAGCACTCCTCAAAATGGCACCTTTTGATGACACGGGGTCATGGGGAAGCCCGGGAGCGCACCAGAAATGACTCATGCTGAGAGTAGTGTGCAGCAAAGGGGGGTTGAGGTAAGTGGGGAAACGACCTAGGTCTCCTTCTGCACATACAAAATAATGCACTTTCAATCCACTTTGGAGCTGGATTTTGCTATTCTGCACAGTGAAATAGCAAAATCCACTTGCAAACAATTGTGAAAGTGGATTGAAAGTGCATTATTCTGCGTGTGCAGAAGGGGCCAATGTCTCACCCTGGTTTCAGGAAGAGATCTTTCTTATCATCTCCAACCTGATTCTTAACTGGAGCTATCAGGGATTGAACCAGGGACCTTCTGGATACTAAGCAGATGTTCTGCCACTAGGGTTGCCCACCTGTAGGTGTGGCCTGGAGATCTCCTGCTATTGCTAGTCATCTCCAGACAATAGAGATCAGTTCCCGCTGGAGAAAATGGCTACTTTAGAGGGTTGCATTGTACCCTGCTGGGGCATCTTCCTTTCCCAAACCCCAGCCTCCCCAGCCTCTGCCCCGCAAATTCCCAGATATCCGAATCTAGATGTGGAAATTCTATGTGCCCCTGCTCCATGGCACCTCCTCAAGGTCAGACAGAAGGTCCCTTTTGCATGTTCTCACCGGCTTCTTGTTCCAGCCCACCACAATACTTCACATTCAGCCACTGCAGGGATGGAGAGGGAGAGAAAATGGGAGTCAAGAGACACTAGAGGCAATGGTGGGATCCAAAAATTTTAGTAACAGGTTCCCATGGTGGTGGGATTCAAACAGTGGCGTAGCGCCAATGGGGCTGGGAGGGGCACGACAGGGGCGTGGCCAGGCATTCCGTGGGAGGGGCATTAATAATTTCTCTGTTACT
This sequence comes from Sphaerodactylus townsendi, assembly GCF_021028975.2. Taxonomy (NCBI): domain Eukaryota; kingdom Metazoa; phylum Chordata; class Lepidosauria; order Squamata; family Sphaerodactylidae; genus Sphaerodactylus; species Sphaerodactylus townsendi. Next base: position 15,348,477 of record NC_059431.1, read on the forward strand.
GTAAAAAACTCATTATAGCAAGTCCTATCGTCTACTGCCAACAGAAACGACGGCTTCACTTCCTGCTAATTAGGCACTTGCCTGTCAAAATATCACTTAATAACTTTCAAATACTTCATTTTGTTTCTAGAAATCAAAAGAAGGATACTTTCCTTAAACAAGGAACTTTACCATATTTCTAAAACATGTTTTTAAAACAGCCCAACAGGGAGAATTATCCCGTTTTCTACCTTCGCTAACCAGCCACATAGGAAACAACAGGACTTTATGATTTTGGGACCTAATGGAATTTCTAACAGAAAAGCAGATCCAATTAGTAACCCCCTCTTGGCACACACAAATAATTAGTAACCCACTCTCGGGAACTGGTGAGAACCTGCTGGATCCTACCTCTGTTCTCACTGGCTTCTTGTTCCAGCCCATCACAATACTTCACATTCAGCCACTGCAGGGATGGAGAGGGAGAGAAACTGGGAGTCAAGAGACACTAGAGGGCAGAAGTCAGCTTGCATAACTGTCTGGCAGCTGGAACCATCTAAGGGAGCAAGAAGAATCTAGCATGTTACTGGTTATACTTTTAAAGTCCATGTTACCATCTTAGAATAGGGAAGGACCAGGGGCGTAATGCCCATTGGGCAAGGTGGGCAGCTGCCCAGGGCACCACCTTGTGGGGGGCATCAAAATGCAGGGTTCGTTTTTGGGTATTTTTAGTGGATTTCCATTTTTGGCCTGCAGGAGGCACAGTTTTTAGGCTAGCGGCACCAAATTTTCAGCGTAACATCAGGAGACTGTCCTTATGCTACCCCCCAAGTTTGGTCATGGTGGCGTGGCCGCCCATGGCGGGGGGGACATCCAACTCAGGTTTTGCCCAGGGCTACAGTTTGCCTCGTTACACCCCTGGGAAGGACAGAATAGAATTTGAGACCTGCCCTGGGCATGGAAGACAATCATGGCATTGTCTTTCACTTACATGAGATCTGCTAGATGCAGGGCAGTGCTGACAATGTCCAGCGTTTACCTTTTTTATAGGGTTTCCACGTCTCCCGATATGCAGACCAATATGGAAAACTATTGAGCGGAAAGGTTACACTGACGTAAAGGATACATGGCAGGTGTTGGTGAAATGTTTTGGACATATTTTCTGATTAGCGTTCTACTGCTGATTTGTTCAGAGTTTAATTATTACTTATGACTGGCGCTTTGATGTCTGGGCGTCTCTGGCGTCTCTGCAGTTGTTAAAATAACTTTTCAAGTTGTATTTTTCGCCTCCAGTTGATTTTTGAGAGGAACATTTTAAAAAAAACAACCGAAATTATAAATGACAAGACGTCATCTATGATCTGTTATTTGACCTTGCCTCACAAAACGTGTCTTGATTTTGACACACAAATTTATGCCTGTGGGTTAAAAATACATGAATCATAACTCCAACGCATCTGTTTGACTATTTGTTGTTGGAGTTTACCACACAGAGAAAAGGCTAACACACTGACTAGAAGGAGAAAAGGTGTATATTATATGTAGAATCTGTGTTGTGCACCGCCCAGAGCCCTTCGAGGGTTGGGCGGTATAAAAATCCCATAAATAAATAATAATTAATAAATAAATATCACTCCATGGTCTTCATCTGGGTGAAATATACGCACCTTTGCCCCCCTCTGGATTGCTATGTCCAGTTTTTATGCCATCTAGTTATTAACTGATTTTTAACGTTTATACTTTGTATTGCTTTTATCATTTTATATTTTTTATATAAATGTAAGCCTCCTCGAGAGAACTCCTTGGGAGGTTGGTGGGATATAAATGTAAAATATAAATGAATAAAAATAAATAAATGTTTATTAGGAAGTACGTTTAGGATAGGAAAGAGATTGAGATAGCATACAGTTATCTCGCTAGCTAGGGAAGAGTCTCTTTTCTTTAACTTCTGAGAAGCAGCAGGATATTAGACCTGAGAGTGTCTGTCTATGAAGAGCCAAGAAGGTTACTAACTTTACTGCCCTCTCTAGCTGACCACTTGATCGCTCCCTGCCGGGTCTTCTTCTCAGTTATTTTGCACATTAGACATTGCTACATCCAACATTCGTTCCATGTTCTCTTACGTTCAATTGATTTTTCTCCATTCCCTTCTTGGCTGTTCCTGGGTAAATTAGTTGGCCTTAACAAAACACCCCATTTATTCTAGTTCCAACACTGTCCTCAGTTCCTTAATAGGTGTTCCTGGGAGCGGCCATTATGAGATAAATTTCCATGTGAGGAAGAACATTTATGTCTTTTATCATAATGGTTAGCTAGATTTAAGTCCAGCATCACTTTAGAGACCAGTAAGATTTTTGGGGGTGTATGTTTTTAGAGTAAGGTGACCAGATTGTCACCTTTGTAAACTGGGACCCGACCGGCCGGCCGCGCGCGCATGTGGGAAACAGGAGGGAAACGGGAGCACCCCAGAAGGCAGTGCGCTCCTGCTGCTGCATGCATGGGAGGGTTCCGCACTGCCTTCTGGGGTGCTCCTGGTTTCCTGCCCTGTGACAGGGCGGGAAACCGGGGAGCACCCCAGAAGGCAGTGTGCTCCTGCGGCCACGTGCGCAGGAGGCTGCCGCACTGCCTTCTGGGGCACGCCCCAGAAGGCAGTGCAAAAATGGGACAGTTCAAAAAACACGCGGGACAAATTGCTTTAAGGCGGGACTGTCCAGCCAAAAGCAGGACATCTGGTCACCATATTTTAGAGAGTCAAAGCTGCCTTCATCAGGTAATAAGATTACCTCAGGTATCTGACAAAGGGAGCATTGATTCTTGGATCTTGTTGGTCTCCAAGGTGCTACTGGACTCAAATCTAGCAGTTCTACTGCTGACCATCACTGCCACCCTTCAAAAGTATCTTTACAATGTTTGTGTGTGAAAAAAGGGGGAGTGCCATCTTGAGGACACCAGAGAAAGAAGGCAGGGTGCGCTTCACTAGTCAAATCCGGCCAGGACCAGTCCGAGAGGCACAAGGTTCTAAAGATAACAATTCTGAAAAAGATGAGCCTGCTGGATCACTGTTCTGTCAAGTCCAACATAAGATTTAACACAGGGGCAAACTGTATACCCTGAAGGGCCAAATAAACAGGCCAAACAGGACAAGGCCTTCTTCTGCAGGTGCCTCCCATCACCAGTATTCAGAGGTTTGTTGCCTTTGTAGATGGAAGCTCCCCTCATTCACTGTGATTAATAGCCATTGATATCACATGCCAGCTAGGTGAACTTGGGCCACTGAAGGAGGAGGAGGAGGAGGAGGAGGAGGAGGAGGAGGAGGAGGAGGAGGAGGAGGAGGAGAAGGAGAAGGAGAAGGAGAAGGAGAAGGAGAAGGAGAAGGAGAAGAAGAAGAAAAAGAAAAAGAAAAAGAAAAAGAAGAAGAAGAAGAAGAAGAAGAAGAAGAAGAAGAAGAAGAAGAAGAAGAAGAAGAAGAAGAAGAAGAAGAAGAGGAGGAGGAGGAGGAGGAGCAGGAGCAGGAGCAGGAGCAGGAGGAGGAGGAGGAGGAGGAGGAGGTGGTGGTGTTTGGATTTATATCCCCCCTTTCTCTCCTGTGGGAGACTCAAAGGGGCTTACAATCTCCTTGCCCTTCCCTCCTCACAACAAACACCCTGTGAGGTAGGTGGGGCTGAGAGAGCTCCGAGTAACTGTGACTAGCCCAAGGGCACCCAGCTGGCATGTGTGGGAGCGTACAGGCTAATCTGAATTCCCCAGATAAGCCTCCACAACTCAAGCGGCAGAGCTGGGAATGAAATCCGGTTCCTCCAGATCAGAGTGCACCTGCTCTTAGCCACTGCTCTTAGCCACTACGCCATTGATACACCTCTCCTTTCTGAATCTGTCTAATCATCTTTTAAAGGTATCTACCTCCACTGGCAGTGAATTTTACAGTTTAACTAAAGGTAAAGGAAGTCCCCCGTGCAAGCATTTGGTCATTACTGACCCACACAATGGCATCACATCACAACAGACTGTGTTTATAGGGTGGTTTCCCATTGACTTTCCCAGTTGTCTACACTATACCCCCAGCAAACTGGTTCCCATTGTACTGACCTTAGAAGGATGGAAGGCTGAGCCAACCTTGAGACTGAAACTACCTGAAACTGACTTCTGTTGGGATAGAGCTCAGATTGTGAGAAGAACTTTAGTACCACTGTGCACTATAGGGCTCCAGTCATAGGCCGCTTCCGCACGGCCATGCTGGGGGTTGGGTCAGTGTACATGACGCTGACCCAACCTCCCCGGGACCGTTCGCACGAATGGTCCCAGTAATGACCGGGAAGACGGCGCCATGCTGCACCGTCGCCCAATGGACTTACCATCCCTGCGACCTTTCGGCACGTCGCCAAGGCCAGGGGACACGTCCCCTGCCCTGCGCGACCGCTCCGGAGTCGCAGGGCAGGAGGGTGTGTCCCCAGGCCTCGGCGACATGCTGGACAGTCGCAGGGACAGTAAGTCGATTGGGCAAGGGGGGAGGGATGGCGCCTTCCAGCTGCTGCCATTCGCAGCTGCGCCCCCCATGTAAGCAGCTGCGCCCCCCATGTAAACAGCTCCCTCAAGACGGCGTTTTTGCCGTCCCCAGGGTGCTGTAAAAGGCTCGTGCGGAAAGGGCCTTAGTTAAATTACTCCTTGAGAAACCAAGGAGACCAGATGCACAAAAACACTGCGATACCCATAACCGGAGAAATTCCACTGGCTGAGCCAGATGTTTAACATCTCCAGGCCCCGGGCAGCAAACACTGAAAACTGACAATGCCTTTTTCAAAAGTGAAAGGAACTACCGGTATTCATGATAAACAAGGGCACTGGAACATGTTCTTACTTGATAAGATGCAAGCCTACCTTTGAATCTGTAGGAATCAAAACTAGAGTTGCATTTTAATTAGAGCCAAACTGTTCAGGTTGCTGAATTTCCATTCCTCATAGTACATTGCAGACTTGCAGACTGTCATGGAAGGCTCATAGTCTGCCGTTTAACTGAGCAGTGGGACCTGAGGCCTAATTGGATTTGCGGAATAAATTGCCATTCCATTGCAGAAACACTGTCTCTCCGCACCTACATAATATCCTGGCTTTCTGTCGTCACGCGGGTGACCTTTGGTGATACTGTAAATTACGGCAATCTGAACAAGGCAGTACGTTGCAGCCGGCAGTATTTCATGGCACCTCCTCCCTGAATCAGTTGAGTGCGTTTCCAGGCTATGATTCCAGGAAGCATAAAGCAGTCTTGAGACGGCAAAATAAGTTGTTTTATGGTACGTGCGGCGAAACTACCCCAAATGGTAATATATATTTCAACTAGCACTGAAAATAGCAAATAAATTCCTTTCCTCGCAGGTTCGCGAGAGGCCAAGAACCATTTTGAGGTGACAGCAGCAGAAACATCTTGAAACCAGCAGTTGATGGGCTGAAAGTTAATATTCTTAATTAATTTACTATTACATTTGAATCCTTTGTCCAGGGTGCTGTAAATGTACACTGCAGAAGCAACGTCCCCAGGACAAGATGGAGCAGTTGGCTGAGGTAGAGGGATACTCGGGGATTCACTCAAGCGTTCAGCTACTACAGGCTTCTGTAATCAGTTCTAGTTTGTCTATTAGTGTAAATATCTGTCTGGCTGGAAAACAAGCCTGGTAGCAGAGGCGTAGCTGGGTAAAATGGAACCTAGGGCGGACTCCAAGTTCTCCACCCCCCAATGGGCCCTCGCCCCGCCCCCACACGCCCCTGTGCCCCACTTACCTTAGCCCCTGCCACACTCCTGCCAGGCTACCCAGAGAGGCAAAGAGAAGCTAGCCCACCGCCCTCATGCTGCATCCGCAGGGACAAGCTGGTCACGGCCAGGCCTCCCCTCACCGGCACTGGCAGAGAGAAAAAGAGGCAGGCCTTGCTGTGCCCACGGGGGCTCTTGCGTGGCTTGAAGGCCGGTCTGCACCCCGCCCTCTGGTAGCTATGCTACTGCCTGGTAGTGTGGCTGCATTCCCCACATGAAAAGACACTTTCCCACCACTGAGAATGCCGGAGATCCAATTCTCAAAGGAGAAGCAGCTAAGAGTGGTGCGTTGACGGTGCTAGCCCATGTCCATTGGAATCAAGAAGTTTTGAGGGGTGCTAGTGTTGCCAACTTCCAGGTGGTAGCTGGAGATCAGGAGATCTCCTGGGATTACAACTGATCTCCACATGATAGAGATAGTTTACCTGGAGAAAATGACCATTTGGGGAAGTTAGACTCTATGGCAGCGGTTCTCAACCTGTGGGTTGCGACCCCTTTGGGGGGTCGAACGGCCCTTTCACAGGGGTCTCCTAAGACTCTCTGCATCAGTGTTCTCCATCTGTAAAATGGATAAATGTTAGGGTTGGGGGTCACCACAACATGAGGAACTGTATCAAAGGGTCACGGCATTAGGAAGGTTGAGAACCACTGCTCTATGTCATTATACTTCATTTGACTTAGTCCCTCCCCTAAATCCAGAGGTGGGATCCAGCAGGTTCTCACAGGTTCCCAAGAGTAGGTTACTAACTATTTGTGTGTGCCGAGAGGAGGTTACTAATTGGTGATTTTGCCATGTGATTTTTGCCTTAGTTATGCCCCTCCTCTCAGCAGTAGTGCGCAGAACTTGAAGCAGTCTAGCAGGAGGTGCACCGGCGTGCGTGGCAGCCTATGCCTGCGTGCATTTGTTTCCCGCCCAAGGACCGGCGCAGCGGCTGCGTCCTTGCCACAGCCCCGCCCAGGAATGCCCCACCCCCGGAATGCCCGGCCACACCCCCAGAATGCCCCGCCCAACCCCATTGGCGCTATGCCACAGTTTGAATCCCACCCCCATGGGAACCTGTTACTAAAATTTTTGGATCCCACCACTGCCTAAATCCTGCCGCCTTCAAGCGCCACCCCCAACATCTCCGGGTATTTCCCAACCCATAGCTGGAAACCCTCGCTTTCCCCATGTGGGGCCTACCGAATTACAACTGATCTCCAGACTGAGCAGATCCGGTCCTCTGGAGAAACGGCTGCTTCAGACATGGGATGTGCATTCAAATATGCCAAACTGGGGAGAAAAAAGAGACACCATATTTTATTTATTAGTTTGATTTGATTCAAATCCCACACTTCCAACAAAACCGGACTCACAATTAAAAATAAAATAGTAAGCCCCAACTTCGTCCACCCTCCTTCTCATACAAATATAAATAGGAGAGAATCCTAGAGTTGGAAGAGACCACAAGGGTCATGAAGTCCAACCCCCTGCCATGCAGGAACGCACAATCAAAGCACTCCCAACATATGTTCATCCAGCCTCTGTTTAAAAATCTCCAAAGAAGGAGACTCCGCCACACTACAAGGCAGTGAATTCCACTGCCTAACAGCCCTGACAGTCAGGAAGTTCTTCCTAATGCTTAGGTGGAACCTCTTTTCCTGCACCTTGAATCCATTACTAGTCTCTGAAGCAGCTAAAAACAAACTTGCTCCCTCTTCAACATGGCAACCCTTCAAATACTTAAACATAGCTATCATGTCCCCCTTTACCTTCGCTTCTCCAGACTAAACATCCCCAGCTCCCCAAGCCTCTCTTTGTAGGGAATGGATTCCAGACCTTTTACCATTTTGGTTGTCCTCCTCTGGAGGTTTGAGGGACGACCTCCCCATTGCTTGCGTGGCAGATTCCATTTCTGGCACTCATTCTCCCCGTTAATCCACATTCCAGCAGAACCTGGTTGCAAGTGGCATAGACCCCATTAACACGGTTCAGAGCTGATCCAAGGGGAGGTATGAGGGTTGAAACCCTGACTCGTTTCCCGCCCTGGAGTGTGACGTGGAATTCGGGCAACCAATCAGCGCTGTGATGTGCGCGCAGCCTTTCCTTGGTTTCGTTTCCGCTTTTGCGATTGGCCAGCAGATGGGGACGTGAGCATTAAACAATCAAACGTGAAACTTTGAATCGTTAATGGTTTATACAGATAACGATTAACTATTTGCACAGTTAAACAGTCAAACGTTAATCTTTTACACGTTGGTTTTTTTTATCACGCCCCTACAATGTACATTTCCACAGTGGGAAAAGTTCCCGCCCCATCAAGGCACACCAGCCCCAATCAGGGGAGACCGGTGAAGTGAGCTCGCCTGGTAGTGGGGATTGCTAAGAGTTCTGCAAACGGGTGTGTCTGCTGTGTGCTCGCTGCGGTGGCGAGGGAAAAACTCTGATGAAGAAGACACGGTTTCACAACGAACAGGTTTGGATCTGAATGCAAATTTCAAGTGGGAATTCAACCAACGTGTCAATATCCTTCTTGAATTGTGGTGCCCAGAACTGAAAACGGTACTCTAGGTGAAGATGAAACAGAGGATGGAAAATAGGGTTGCTGACCTCTAAATCAGTGTTTCCCAACCTTTTCGCCGTGGTTTGATTTTTTGTTTTTGCATTTTTTAGGTTTTTTTCCATTTTGGAGGGGAGGGAAAGCAGCGTTGACAGCTGCGTTGTTTGTTTTCCTCAATTCGGCATGGATGGGGGGGATTTAAAGGGAGAGTTCCCTTTAAATCTACCCCCCCACTCCACGCCGAATTTAGGCAAATAAAACAATACTGTTTTTCAATGTTGTTTAAAAGGAGCCCATGAGACTCCCAAACCCCCCCTTAAAAATCCATTTGATTCTGGGGTGGGGGGCAATAGCATTGCCATCACGGCATTGCTCAAGGCACCCCGGGGTAACACGGAACCCTGGTTGGGAATCACTGCTCTAGATGGTGATTGGAGAACTCCCACTATTTCAGCTGATCTCCAGGTGATAGAGATTCAGTCACCTGGAGAAAATGGCTGCTTTGGAAGGTGGATTCTATGGCATCATGCCCCATTGAAGTCCCTCCCCTCTCCAAACCCCGCCTTCCTCAGGCTCCACCCCCAAGATCTCCAGGTATTTTCTAACTCAGAGCCGGCATCCTAATAAGAAAGGGAGAGGCTGAAAGGGCAATTATAGGAACCCAGTTTCCAAAGGGTGCAATTGGTCTTCACATGGTCAGTCAGAGGGAGAAAGGATGCCTCTAATCATTGCCTTGCTCCAGGCTGTGAGGATTCCAGCCATGGGAGAAGTTATGGACAATTTTTCAGGGACATTTGGCTGCAGTTTTCAGTCTTCTCATTCAAGAACTCCAGACAAGTTTCCAAAGAAACCAAGGGAGAAAAATAATGAAAAACATTGATCACTTCTTGCACGTGACATTCATCCATAGGCTCGTTTAAAACAGAAAGAACAAAGGGGAGTGAAAAGAAACTTGTTACCTGTTTCCTTAAAAAGGCAAACTAATTAGTTTATAAATGCCTTTCATGTTTGAAATATATGCCACTATATAATGCCACACACCTTTCCTGATTACCAGGTAACGGCTGTCACAGCCAGCATGGTTATCTATCTATCTATCTATCTATCTATCTATCTATCTATCTATCTATCTATCTATCTATCTATCTATCTATCTATCTATCTATCTATCTATCTATCTATCTATCTATCTATCTATCTATCTATCTATCTATCTATCTATCCATCCATCCATCCATCCATCCATCCATCCATCCATCCATCCATCCATCCATCCATCCATCCATCCATCCATCCATCCATCCATCCATCCATCCATCCATCCATCCGTCAACCAATCCATCCATCCACTTACCCACCCACCCACCCTCCCACCCTTCCACCCACCCACCCACCATCCATCCATCCATCCATCCATCCATCCATCCAATCCATCCATCCATCCATCCATCCATCCATCCATCCATCTATCTATCTATCTATCTATCTATCTATCTATCTATCTATCTATCTATCTATCTATCTATCTATCTATCTATCTATCTATCTATCTATCTATTTATAACAGGTGGTGTTTTTTTCCCCGTAATCAAGAATTACATTCTAAGGAACTGATTTTCTGAAGCATGAAATGGATATATAAACACAATTCTGTGACCTGTAACATCCAATTTCAGACTCTTTTTGTTGAGCGACGACTATCCGACGGGAAACTAAAGACTCTCTCTTCTTGGACAGTCAGATGTAAATATTCAAACGGCATTAATCATGCAATGTGAGTTTCAGAAGCAGCCTTCTGTCGGGACTTAAGAGAAGAAGGAATCTAAACCATACGTTCTTTTCAAAACCATGATTATTTACATAGGCTTTCTAAACTTCCCTTCCCCATTGCGCCCTAAATATTCATAATGGTAGTTCCAACTAAGGAACACAATTTATAACCTAAGTACTGCCTAGATTCATCAATATTTACTTAGACCTGATTTCAGTAGGACATATTCCCAAGAATGTATGTGTAGGCTAAATTACAGTCATGAATGGGTACATCCGCATACAGGAAATATATAGACCAATCCAATTGTTTCTGGTCAAACCAGGATTTACACCAGCATGGTTGAGTTAAGAATTAAGAAGCTTTGCTTGCAGTCTGCATGCGGTGCAGCCAATCTTTGCTACTCTGCTGGGCTGGATCCCGCAGATCCACTCTGCTAGGCATGGTGATTTCTTTTGGAGCCAGCAGTCTTCCTTGGACAGAAGAGATCTCTTGCATTTGGGGAGGTTCCTTGCTACCAGAGGTCACCACTACCACTAGCAGAGAGGATCTGTTCGACCTAGCACAGTTTGTAAGTTAGCCAGGAATTATTTATTTTTATTTAATTTGACTTAATTCCCTCCCCTCCCCTGCCAAGGCCAGGCTCAGGGTGGAAATTTGTTTTAATGTGGTTAGTTTTATTTATGCATTTTATGTGCTGTTATTGGAACAGCTGTATTGTGAGCCGCCTCGAGCCCTTTGGGGGTGAGGCGGCCTTTAAATCTATAAATCTAATTAATAATAATGATGATGATGATGATGATGATGATGATGATGATGATGATGATGATGATGATGATGATGATGATGATGATGATGATGATGATACTATTTAAAGTATGATCTTAAAACATTCCAATTATTACTTAGATGGTGATCTGGCATTGCATTACCCACATATTAATCCCAACTCTTGCCCCGGTTTTATAAAATCTTATGGGTGAAAGAGAAGAAGAAAAGAAGAAGAGTTTGGATTTATATTCCCCCTTTTCTCTTCTGTAGGAGACTCAAAGGGGCTTACAGTCTCCTTGCCCTTCCCCCCTCATAACAAACACCCTGTGAGGTGGTTGGGGCTGAGAGAGCTCCGAAAAGCTGTGACTAGCCCAAGGTCACCCAGCTGGCGAATGTGGGAGTGCACAGGCTAATCTGAATTCCCCAGATAAGCCTCCAAAGCTCAAGCGGCAGAGCAGGGAATCAAACCTGGTTCCTCCAGATTAGAATGCACCTGCTCTTAACCACTACACCACTGCTGCTCCTCTTAAGGGGTGTAAACTTAAGAGCCAATATGATACAAAATGGACCAGCATTTTCAATTGTAAGCCTGGCATTTTGGATTTATAGGTTCTGTGGGACTGATTTATATTCCGCAGAGTCTTAATGTACTCTGAGAGTAAATTCCACCAAATAGGAGCCAGGGCCTTTTCGGAAGTCAGCCAAATGTCCTTCAGTCTCTAGGAGATCGAAGATAGTTCCCAGTTCTCTTATTCACACTTCTCAGTTCCCTATTTGTCAATTCCAATGACAAATTTTGATGACAATTTGAAATCTCTACACCCCTAAATAAGTTTTGGACCACTGCACACCATCAACCACCACATTCAGGGGACTCTGCCTTCCAAAAGAAGGGTTCGTGATCAAAAGCTCAGTTCTTGTGCCAGCTGAGCCAATCTCCAGAGTACAGTGTTGTGTGATGCGGGGTGGCCCAAAGATTGTTTGGGGTGCAGATTGGCCCCAGTGCCTGTACATGCATTTGGAGCAGCTGACACCACACCTGGGCTTTAGACCAGGAACCAGCATAATACCCTTAGAAGGGAGAGCCCCAGCTCCCCAAATGTAGGCATGTGGTCCAAACCTTATTTTGGGTACAGAGTTTTTAAATTGTCCTTGGGATTCAGAAATGTGAACAAGGAACTGTGGACACACTGGGAAATGGGAACTAACTTCAGTCCCATGTTATCTTTTTGGTTGCCTTGGGCTACTAGAGTAAGGTGACCAGATGGTCACCTTTGTGAACTGGAACGGGGAAAGTAGGAACAAGCAGGCGCTATACAAGACAAGCGTGTGCAGAAAGTCAAGAGGGAGAAGACAGCCTGGGGGGTTTACGTTTCAGGGCAGGAAACGGCAAGCCCCAGAAGGCCATGCAGCAGCCTCCCAAAAATTGGGACAATTGAATTAACCTGCAAGACGGGGGACAAATTGTTCGAAGGTGGGACTGTCCTACCAAAAGCGGGACGTCTGGTCAGCCTGTACTAGAGCTGTCAGTTCCAGGTTGAAAAACTGCTAGAGATTTGGGGATAAAGCCTGTGAAAGGCAGAGTTTGGGGAGGGACCTCAACAGGGAATAATACTATGGAGGCCACCAAAGCAGCTGTTTCCACCGTGGGAACTGACCTCTATTGTCTGGAGGTCATTTATCCATCTGGAAGATCTCCAGTTCCCATCCAGAAGCTGACAACACAACACGTTGCACACCATGGATGCTAATGGCACATCAATATTGCTAATTAGTGTTTGGATTCAGTTGGCTTTTTCACCTGATCTAACTCTTTGCTACAAGTTCTGGGCACCCCAATTCAAGAAGGATATTGACAAGCTGGAACAGGTCCAGAGGAGGGCAACCAAAATGGTAAAAGGTCTGGAATCCATGCAGTGGTGGGATCAAAAATTTTTAGTAACAGGTTCCCATGGTGGTGGGATTCAAACTGTGGCGTAGCGCCAATGAGGCTGGGTGGGGCACGACAGGGGCGTGGCTGGGCATTCCGGGGGCGAGGCATTCCTGGGCGGAGCTGTGGCAAGGACGCAGCCGCTGCGCCAGTCCTTGGGCGAGAAACGAATGCACGCAGGGGCAGGCTGCCACGCACGCCGGTGCACCTCCTGCTAGACTGCTTCAAGTTCTGCACGCTACTGCTGAGAGGAGGGGCGTAACTAAAGCAAAAATCACGTGGCAAAATCACCAATTAGTAACCCCCTCTCAGCACACACAAACGATTAGTAACCTACTCTCAGGAACCTGTGAGAACCTGCTGGATCCCACCTCTGAATCCATGCTCTACAAGGAGAAACAGGGAGTGTGGTATGCTTAGTTTGGTGAAGAGAAGGTTAAAAGGGACATGATAGCCATGTTTAGATACTGAAGGGATGCCATATTGAAGAGGGAGCAAGCTTGTTTTCTGCTGCTCCAGAGATTAGGACCAGGAGTAATGGATTCAAGGTGAAGGAAAAGAAATTCCTCCTAGACATCAGGAAAAACTTCAGTAAGGGTTGTTTGACAGTGGAATGCACTACCTCAGAGTGTGGTGGAGTCTCTTTCTTTGGAGGTTTTTAAGGAAAGGCTGGATGGCCATCTGACAGGAGTGCTTTGATCGCATGTTCCTGCATTGCAGGGGGTTGGACTTGCTGGCCCTTGGGGTCTCTTCCAACTCTATGATTCTATGATTCTACAACCCACATAGCCTTTTCCCATGCAGATTCCATGATCCTCAGCATACCCTTTGGGTGCCAAAAGGAATTCCCTCCCCTCTTTTTCACTAGCTAAAAATACCAGAAGCATTCATAATGCACTGCTAACAATGACAACCTTGCCTCGTGGCAAGGCAGTGCAGTGTAACATCTGGAAAAGTCTGAAATGGTATTGGTTCTTGATAGTGGCACATATGGTCTTCTATCATAATGGGCCAGTCTGCTGAATTCATTTGCAACTGTTAGAAATAGCTTGCATTTTATGCTATTGACTTTCATAGGATGAGAATCATCCCATTAAAAAAAAATGCTGCTGATATGTATTTTTAATGCTGGTGGCATTCGATTGTTCTTATGCCTTTGTACTGTAAGCCATCTCGAAAATATTTGATTCGAATAGGCAGAAGTATTTCAAATTAACAAATAGAACATGATTCAGTGCAATAGTTCCATCTGCCAAATGAACTACCACTCAGACGATATTTCATAGGGAAGGACAATCTGAAAGAAAATATTACACATTTCCATGGTGAGGTAGGCAAGAATAACAGAAAATGCTAATTTTCATAAAGGGGACAATGCAGCATTTCAGGAATCTGCATAACTGCTTTAGTTCAGGTTTTTGTGGCAATTCCCAAGGAAGATGTATCTTTTACCTTTTATGAAAAGGAATTAAATATTGGGAAATAGGCTCGGTATTTGGAAAAACATCATCGCAACAGTATGAAAAGAAGGGGTTTTTTTTTTATGAAGCCACAGTTCAGTGGAAGAACACATGTTCTGCATGCTGAAGGTGCCAGATTTAACCAAACAGAAAACTGGCATGGTGTAGTGGTTAAGAGCAGGTAGGGCCTTTCCCCACTTACCTTCTGCTGCGCGCTACTCAGGCCAAGTAGCACGGGGTTCTGCGGCACTCCCCACTACAGGGGCAGCGAGAACGCAGCCGCCCCGACGCTGCCGCTTTCGCCCCCCCTCAGCGCGCGTCATTCCTGGCGCTCCTCAAAACGATGCCTTTTGATGAGGGAAGCCCGGGCACGCTCCAGAAATGACGTGCACAGTGAGTAGTGCACAGCAAAGGTGGTAGAAGGAAAAGTGGGGAAAGGCCTGTAGATTCTAATCTGGAGAACCAGGTTTGATTCCCCGCTCCTCCACCTGAGTGGTGGATGCTTATCTAATGAACCAGATGTGTTTTCACACTCCTACATTCTTGCTGGGTGACCTTGGGCCAGTCACAGTTTTTCGGAACTTTCTCAGCCCCACCTACCTCACAAGGGGTCTGTTGTGGGGAGAGGAAGGGAAAGGACCCTGTAGGCCACCTTGAGTCTCCTTACAGGAGAGAAAGGTGGGCTATAAATCCAAACTACTACTACTACTCCTTCCTCTTCCTCTTCCTCTTCCTCTTCCTCTTCCTCTTCTTCTTCTTCTTCTTCTTCTTCTTCTTCTTCTTCTTCTTCTTCTTCTTCTTCTTCACAAAGCATGTCTGGTTAAAAGAATGTCAAGGGACAGATTTTCATGCCTATTGTAGCATACCAGAAGGAAAATATTTATTCATCGAAAATATTTTCTAACAGCATTCACCACCACTCCACAAATGCTTGAAGCAGCACAAAATAATGTGAATGCAATCACAGTAAAAGAGAACAGTTACAAAAAAAACCCCAATAGATTTGGTTTTTTAAATGTCGAATCAAACAATAGACTGAACAACCTGATAGTCTAGAACAAGCACAAGCACAGTTACCCAGTATTCCTTGGTTTTGTAGATTTCTGTCAAAGACCTTTTTAAATTCCTCCTTTTATTATCCTTTAAAAAATAATAAGAGCCAAGTCATGCTTTCGATAATTGAAATGTAAATTTCAAGCTGTATATCACGAACCCACAAAATATATTGTAATCAAGTGCCCTCCAAAGTCAAACTTGGATGCCAAATAGTAATTACAACTCTATTGCGCAAGGTCACTGGGAAAACAGTAGTATGGGCGTCCTCAGATTCTTCTCAAGGAGGAGCTCTGCAGATCTGCACGTAGTCCAAAAGTAGTGAGTTGACCTATCAAGTGAGGCTTAATTCAATCAGCAGGGGAAAAAAATGGGCTGCCACTGAAATACAATTAGTTCAAGGGAAATTGACTTTTCATCAGTGACAATTAACTTCATTTTCTCAAGATAATAAACAATGTGAGTTCGAATCCATATACACAACCAGGTATCTTAAGGCTGTCAACTCTCTGCTGGGAAATTGCTGTAAATTTGGAGGCTGAGCCTTAGGAGGGTGGGATTTAGAAGAAGAAGAAGAGTTTGGATTCATACCCCACCTTTCTCTCCTGTAAGGAGACTCAAGGTGGCTTTCAAGCTCCTTTCCCTTCATCTCCCTGCAACAGACACCCTGTATGGTAGGTGGGGCTGAGAGAATTCTGAAGAACTGTGACTAGCCCAAGGTCACCCAGCAGGAATGTAGGAGTGCGGAATCACATCTGGTTCACCAGATAAGCCTCTGCCACTCAGGTGAAGGAGTGGGGATTCAAATCTGGTTTCTCCAGATTAGAATCCACCTGCTCCTAACCACTATACCCTGGTGGTTTTACACCGTGTTGGCTCTCTTAGGGAAGGGTGGGACCTCAGCAGGCTTTAATGCTGTACAGTTCACCCTCCAAAGTAGCCATTTTCTCCAGGGAAACTGATCTCTGTTGTCTAGAGATCAGTTGGAATTCCGGCCCCACCTGGACAATGCCAACCATACAGGGATCCCAAATGCAAACATCCACACGCATTTGAATGCATGCATATTGTTTTACCCACAGCTCACATACATGTGTGTTTTACCTTTTTCCTCCATAATTATTTACAACAATCTCATTCTTCCCTTCTTTGAAAGAGTTGATGGCAACTGACATGGTCCTCTGTCCCTAACAGGATCCTTACAACAACCCTGTGAGATTGGTTAGGCTGAAAGAGAGTGGCAGGACTGTTAGACCATAAGTAGAGGTGGTTGTTGGGATTTGTTAATGCCCATTGAGTTTTAACTGGGGTTATGCCTCAAGTTTAAAAGAGCTGGAGCCAACGGTGTCGCTCTGCAGCCTTGGCCAGGATTATTCATCACGTCCTCAGGAATTTTCCCATAAGAAAGAGTCTGCTGGATCAGACCAGAGTCCATCTAGTCCAGCACCCTGCTACTCGCAGTGGCCCACTTTGGGAGCTCACATGCAGGATGTGAAAGCAATGGCCTGCTGCTGCTGCTGCTGCTGCTCCCAAGCACCTGGTCTGCTAAGGCATTTGCAATCTCAGTTCAAGGAGGATCAAGATTGGTAGCCATATCATAGTCAAATTTGAACAATACCTTCCTTCCCTTTTTTCTCTTTTTAATGTATAAAAATTCATTTTATATTCTTATGCCAGTTTTTTCTTTCTTATTCAGCTGAATGAACCCTATGTACACAACACTGTGTTATTATTATGCCAACAAAATTTCCTTGACTTGAAATTGGTAGCCATAGATCAACTTCTCCTCCATATTATTATTATTATTATTATTATTATTGTTGTTGTTGTTGTTGTTGTTGTTGTTGTTGTTGTTGTTATTATTATTATTGTTATTATTGTTGTTGTTGTTGTTGTTATTGTTGTTGTTGTTATTGTTATCGTCGTCGTCGTCGTCGTCGTTATTTAATTTTGAACATCCAGATTGATGAAGAGTACTGGTTCAATCAAAAGTTCTCATACAAATATGCACCATTCGGTTGGTTCTAATTAAAAAAAACATATATTATGTGGATTGAATTCTTGGGAGGGGGGTTGGATTTAACTTGTGGCTGTTAACCAATTTGCCTCAAGATTGTTCAGTGAATTTCATGGTGCCTAAGCATTTGAACCTGGATCTTCTTAAGCCTTAAGCTCTAATCACTAAGCCACACTGCTTATCTCTACTTCTCTGCGTTTACAGACAAGACCACTGGAATGACTAATGGCTTTAAGTACCTTTAATTTAAACAGTGACAAAAACACCTTGTAGCACAACTGGCCGATTTCCCACTGAAAATTTAATCTAGATACAACCAAGTTTCAAAGGAATCGGCACCTTTTCATCCAGGTTCCAACATCCTCATTGCAGCATGTGTCTTGTGAAGACATGTAGGCCTGCCCCTTGGGAGGGGGGGTGCCTATTGTCAGGGGTGAAATTGTTAAGCTAGCAGCACCTGATGATACCACCCAGGATTGGTGAAGTTTGGTTCATGGGGGCCAAAGTTATGGACCCTCAAATGTGTACCCACCATCTCCTTGCATATACAAGCAGGTCCAGGAAAATCCCATGATAACAGGGGGCGGGGGGTGGGGGGGCGGGGAGGAGTGCCAGAAACGGGACTGATCTGTGTTCTGCGGTTCGGCTGTGAGGAGATCTCGAGGGAACCTGGATATTTCTGGTGACTATCCCAGGATTAATCACCAGTGAGAATGTCACCAGTGTCTAAGGTCCCTTCCACGCATGCAGAATAATGCACTTTCCGTTCACTTTCAGTGAACTTTGCAGCTGGATTTTACTGAGCGGAACAGCAAAATCCGCTTGCAAACAATTGTGAAAGTGGATTGAAAGTGCATTATTCTGCATGTGCAGACGGGGTTTAAGATTTGCTGTAGAGCTTGATAACTGAGATAAGAAAAGCTAAAGTCCAAAACAGTTGTATTGCATGTGTCCAAAATGCCATCAATTTGTTCCCACTTTATGGTAACCCTAAGAATTAATGACCTCCAAAACACCCTATTATTTACTGCCTCGCTCAGGTCTTGCAAGCTGAGGGGTGTGGCTTCCTTGATTGAGTCAACTCACTTCTTGTTGTGTCTTCCCATTCCCGCTGCCTTCAACTTCTTCTAGCAGAGCATCCTCTGAGATTTATGACCTGTCTGTCAGTTTCAAAGACTTATTCTACAATTTAAAGTCCATGGATTACTGAGATTAGAAAAGCTAAAAACCAAACTGGTTCTACTACCCTACCTGGATTATTGTCGGCATCTTGTGAACCTTCAGAAGGTTTCTGATCAGACTAGGCGATCCTGCTGTCATGCCCCCACAGAGGCTTTTGTTATTTCCCCATTAAGCTTCAGTTTCCCCATAGCTAGCATGGTTTTAGTTCTTTGTTAAGTCTTTTAAGGGAGGGTATTTTAGTTAGCCCGTCCCTTTAAGACATTTCCCAATAGGCAGTTTCCTTTCTTTACCCAGCAAACCCCTGTTTTAGTTCTAGCCAGTCAGTCAGAGTGAGGTGCCAAGGGTAGTTGGAGACTGGAATATTCGTGACGTCCATATTGGTATATGGTGGTCCATAGAGCACAATATAATAATAAGCTTTTATTTGGCATAACAATAATCATAACACAATAAAAAACCTGAGATAAAAGGTACACAAATACAAAGGTTTAAGATAGAATATAAATTATTGATTGTGCATCACCTCCAGTAAAAATCGTGCTACCAATTCACAAGTTTCATTGTCAGAATTGTCCAGAAGGAAAGGAAGTCTACCTGATTCTCCCATTTCACTAGGTATCCTAGAAAGAATATTGGAATATTTTGATCTGATATTAGCAAATTTAGGGCAGCAAAGCAGTTGATGTGCCAATGTTTCAATTTGTTGTTCACCACAAGAGCATACCCTTTCGCTCATTTCCAAGTTGTTAAATCTACCACGCAATAAAGCGGAGGGGAAAACATTGAAGCGAGCAAGTGTGAGGGCTCTTCTCTGCCATAGAGCACAAGTTAAGTTTAACAACAGTTAGAACTAGACAAAGACTGAAAGAACTGAAAGGAAGCAAGACACAGTGGACTTTCTTGAAAGTAGCCAAGAGAAGAAGAAGAAGAAGAAGAAGAAGAGTTTGGATTTATATCCCCCCTTTCTCTCCTGCAGGAGACTCAATGGGGCTTACAATCTCCTTGCCCTTCCCCCCTCACAACAAACACCCTGTGAAGTGGGTGGGGCTGAGAGAGCTCCGAGAAGCTGTGACTAGCCCAAGGTCACCCAGCTGGCGTGTGTGGAAGTGCAAAGGCTAATCTGAATTCCCCAGATAAGCCTCCACAGCTCAGGCGGCAGAGCTGGGAATCAAATCCGGTTCCTCCAGATTAGATACACGAGCTCTTATCCTCCTACGCCACTGCTGCTCCTACAGTCTACAGTCTACAGCTTCAAATCTGCTCAAGACAAGCCAGTACTCTGATTAGATAGACCCAAGGGAGGAGTTAGGGTCTTGATTCTCTCAAGTAATAAACCTATTGTAAGAACTGTGGAACCTGGCTTGTGTCTCCCCCACTCTGTCCTAGCCAAGTACAGGGCACCAAAAACAGATTCACTTGGGGGGGGGGGGGGCAGAGCAACTGCCATCGCAAACTTTCTTGCTTAACTTTGCTAATCTGGAACTGGTGTGGCTGTGTTTGTTTAACTTTCAGTTCAGCAAATGTTTCTGAGCCTCAGTTGTTGGCTGTGGGCATTATTCTGCTGGTGTATGCTCTTCGACAATTGGGCTCTAGAGATAGAAATTTACCAGCTGCGCACAAACTGGCTTAGTGATGAAGCAACCCAAGACCTGTAAATGGCAGGAGCAACACTCTGATGGAACATCCAGTTCATGAGAGGGAAGGGAACTAGTAATGTGTGTATTAGCAACACCTGCTCGGAAGCAAGAGAGCTTTACTAGCATGAGACACAGAAGTGGAGTAGCATCTGCTCTTCGGCTTTTCCAGCAGAAGGGAAACATGTGAATAACTACAGAAAGGTTGTGTGTCCAGCAATTAAAACTAAACTACATTTTCAGGGCAACAACACGATGATAGAATGCAGCTACAAGATGTTTTATTAAATACTCACCTGTTTAAGAAAAGTCTGTCCCCGCAGATAGAAATCTAGACATCAGGGAGAAAATAAGATGAAATTATTTGCATATGACACACTAATTTCCTGGGTTTTGATATGGGAGATGTTCAATCATTTGACATGCCCCCTCCCCTTACACACACACTTTATATACAGGTTTAAAATCTATGTTCTTGCTTTGAATTGAAGATATAAAACTGTTATAATGGGTCAAGTTAATAGGCCACCTAGCCCTGTAGGATTTTCAATGGTCTAAAGCATAGTTCTTTCCAAGTTTGCTTCCTGTGATGTTTTCCATTGTGGCCTGCAGAAACTGAACCAAAACTCTCTAGATATGATGTGTATGCTCTACTACTGAATAACAATAGAAATAATAATAAAAAATAAACTACATATATAAAGCATGTGCTCCATCACTGAATTATGACTCATGCACATTTTAAAAAGGTAGTGTTACTTGGTCAAGGGGATCAAGGGATTTGAACCCACAACCTAGGCTTGCCATCTGCCTACTGCTGGCAGGAACTTTCCTGTTGTGCTGTTCACCTGCCTGCCATCACTGATAGTTGCAGTGGGGTAAAAGGGGTTTGGAAATGGTATCACTCCCTATGGTAGATGTGGGTGTCATTCTAGGACTCTCCCCAAATCTCTATGGTTTGCTCAATACAGATTGGAAGCTCTAAAATGTCAACCAGAAGTGACATCACTTCTGAAGTCAGACACAGCCCCGCCCCCAAAATCTCCCAGAGAGATTGCAGACACAGTCCTGGTAACCCGACCACAGCCCTAGAGACCAACCTAAAAGAAAGCAGTCCAGCTAAGATGCTGAGCTATTATTTGGAAGAAGGTGATCCCGGAATATCCACATCCGTCAGGATCAGTCAGGATTTGAATTGGAAGCCTCCATGTTCAATCTCTGGTGCCCTCTTGTGGTGAGTCTGCCCTGCAAAGGCGAAAATGTATTCTGTGCACACTTTGAGCAGATCATCTGAATAAGCCCAGACGAGAATGGCCTCATCATTTCTATAACTTTGAGGCACGATACAGTTTGCAGCGATGCAGAAATAGCCTGTAAAAAGCAAATCGTGTTACGAGTAACCAATGTGACGCTACATGAAGAGAAGAACAAAATGACTTCAGCGTAATTGACCAACTGGCTGTGAAATATACCAGATGAAGACACTGCTACATCTAGCTAATTAATCATACAAATGTATCTGGCTCCGTGTCTCGAAATGCAACGCAAGTGTCCCTGTGATCTTGTAAAGCACATCCGGCCTCTCAAATTTGGGAGAGAGAAACGGTTTTAACAGTTGGGCCATCTTCGGATAACGAGAAGTATTATTCATTTTCTTATTCGAATCCTTCTCCTTCTCCCTCTTCCCCTTCATTTTTGTTAATCAAACACTAGCAATCGAATGAATAATTATCAGTCAAACAAGTAGAGGGAGAATCATAGATTACATTTAAATCAGTGGCTTTCAGATTTTCTAAATTCAGGGAAACTTTCTCATAACCATGGGTTTCAGGAGGAAATTGACCAGAGAGCTTAATGGTTGGGCAGGAAAAACAAGATACCTCCTGAGCTCCATACAGCTGCTAGGTGTAGATGTCTAGCAGAAGACTTAAGGGGGAAAAGTCCACCTTTTAGCATCTTCAAAATAAGATGGCTTGGGATGTCTTATTTGTGCTGTGCAGAATGGGCCCATATTCAGTATCATATCATATCATATATTTACTGTATATACCGTCCTCCACCGAAAGGCTCAGGGCAGTGCACAACAAGAGTAACAATAACAGTAATCATAACATAAACAGCAGTAGGCACAGTCAATCAACAACATCGATAAGCATAACGTTATGAATAGCAAGACATCAAAACCACAAAGAGTACAATCGGCAATAGCAATAACCCTAAGATTACACATGATAAAAATATCATAAGCCTACTATCACGAAATGGAAAAAAAACATCAATAAACATAGCACATTAGCATATAAAGGGGTAATGTTTAAGAGTGGTGAAATCTGGAGGACCAAGTTTAATTCCCTACTCCTCCATACGAGCAGTGAAGTCTAATCTGGCGAAACGGGTTTGTTTCCCCATTCCTGCACATGAAGCCTTTGGCTAGTCACAGTTCTCTCAGAACTCTCTCAGCCCCACCTACCCAACAAGGTGTCTGCTGTGAGGAGGGGAAAGGAAGGAGTTGTAAGCTCCTTTCAGTAGAGAAAAACGAGGTCTAAAAACCAACTTTTCAACACATATGAGAACCTCTAACGATTAAGTATGCATATATTTTTGCGACTAAACTATGAAAAGCGATTGTATCGGATGGTGTTGCTAATAAAAACTTTCTTTTCTCTGATTCCCCATGTGTTTACAACGAATGTCCTACGTTCCTAGAATGACTCATGGTCCCATTTATTACCATTTCTGGATAAAATTGCTGGACACGTCTGAGCATTACCCAGCTTCTGCTGTCTCGTTTGGTGGCAGCTCATGAAAGATGGTGACTTATACAAGAACAGTTCTGACCTTTTCAACATCTTGCCACCGGATTCCTCGCTGTTTGTGTTCTGTCCTTTTTGGCAGCTGCAGCTTCCTTCGCCCGATGGCTGATTGACTCTTTCTTCGGCTTCCTTTTTCTTCACCTAAAAGCGAAGACCACTGAAGAAAGATCCTTCACTCTGGCGCAATAGTCTGAGGCCATCAGCAAAGACAGTGTGGAAGGATTACGTTGTTGTTTTTTTAAGTTCTTTCTGTTTTAACAGTCGCGGTTATCCAACGATATTGACTGGGCAACGATTCAGGATAGGCAAAAATATTTTTTTTTCACGGAATACAAAACTAAATGATCACAATTGTTCTCACTAATCACGGCGATTGCCACCAGGTGACATACTTTTACTGACTGATTTCAGTATCTTCATCTTGCATTTCTCTCCAGTGATGATCCAAAGCAGCTTACAAAATATGAAATTTTTAAAAAGATCACAATGCAACAATTGGAAAGCCTTGATAGAATATCGAGACAAAACAGAAAATAAATAAATTGATCACTGGTGGATCTGAAAGTACACAGCCCAATTGACGGGGCAGGGAAGAGGAGGAGGAGGAGGAGGAGGAGGAGGAGGAGGAGGAGGAGTTTGGATTTATACCCCACCTTTCTCTCCTGTAAGGAGACTCAAGGTGGCTTTCAAGCTCTTTTCCCTTCCTCTCCCCACAACAGACACCTTGTGAGGTAGGTGGGAGAGAACTGTGACTAGCCCAAGGTCACCCAGTAGGAATGTACGAGTGCGGAAACACAACTGGTTCACCAGATAAGCCTCTGCCACTCAGGTGGAGAACTGGTGAATCAAACCCAGTTCTCCAGATTAGAATTCACCTGCTCTTAACTACTACACCACGTTGGCTCTCAAGTCAGTGCAGAAGAAACTGGAAGTCTCTATGAAATTATAACCTGGTGAATTTTTGTTTTTATATATGCTTTGGATTTTGACTTTAAAGTACTTCTTATCTGAAAAAAAATGCTCAATACAATTTAGGTACATTCCATGTTGGGGCAGGAATCACAGAATTCAATGATTCTAAGTCAACACCTGCAGCAGAAGCAGGAAGGAGTGGAGTAAAAGCACATGAACAAATACATTAAGTGCATATACTCAAACATACCAAAGCTGAAATTAAAATCTACTAGAGCAGGTTGGCTCGAACATATCTGAAAAGACCTAAAACATTCTCAAAATTCTGGGAGTACAAAGAATTGATCTCTGGAATTTGGAGAGGTATTTGGGGTGTTTCAGGGTGGTAAAGAAATGGAGTGATTGGGAGGGAGAGAGAGGAAGTGTGTCTCAGCTCTCAGCTATTCCAGGGAACATGGTCCATTTAAATTTTAAATGGGCATTATTTTCTATGAGGAGACTTTTTGGAGGAATTCTGGTGGACACTTGGGCTTGGAACTCTAGAAGAACTCTGAAAGAGCCTTGGAACTCTGAAGGAACTTTGGAAAACATTTGGTCTTGGAATTCTGAAGGAACTCTGGAGGTGACTTGACCTTGGAACTCTGGAGGACCTCTGGAAAAGACTTGGCCTTGGAGCTCTGGAGGGACTGGAGGAGACTTGGCCTTCAAACTCTGGAGGGACACTGGAGGAAATGGAACTCTTGCCACCTAGGCCAGGTCTATCTATAAGAAATAATGGGGGCATTATTACCTATGGGAGGAAGAGCTAGACTCTAAGGCCAAATCTATCTTCAGTGACCCCCTGCTGTTCAGAGGCACATCATCCCTTCAAATTATTTTCTATTTGGGTAGCCAGCATACTGTAGTGGTTACTAATCTATCAAAATTTATACCCCCAAAATCTTGGTCTCTAGGGTGCTACTGTTCCACAACAGACCAAGAAGAAGAAGAAGAAGAAGAGGAAGAGGAAGAGGAGGAGGAAGAGGAGGAGCAGGAGGAGCAGGAGCAGGAGCAGGAGGAGGAGTTTGGATTTATATCCCCCCCTTTCTCTCCTGCAGGAGACTCAAAGGGGATTACAATCTCCTTGCCCTTCTCCCCTCACAACAAACACCCTGTGAGGTGGGCGGGGCTGAGAGAGGTCAGAAGAACTGTGACTAGCCCAAGGTCACCCAGCTGGCGTGTGTGGGAGTGCACAGGCTAATCTGAATTCCCCAGCAAGCCTCCACAGCTCAAGCGGCAGAGCGGGGAATCAAACTCGGTTCCTCCAGATTAGATACACAAGCTCTTAACCTCCTATGCCACTGCTGCTCCTGAAAGGACCAACACTACAGACCAACACTACAGACTCTCTGAAGCCCACTTTGACCAACAGACCCTTTCCCGGATCTTTCCCTTCTACTCACCCATCCTCCTCCTGTCCTCTGGCCAGGTTCCTTGAACAGCTGACACACTCTTTTACAGATGCCTCTTTTAGTATGACAAAGGTGACTCCCATCTTTTTCTCAGAACAGGTTTAAGTATCAGAGTGCTTGACACAAGTGGATTTTAATAGTATAATAAAAAGATCCTCCTCTGCAGAGGTAAATCTCACCATGTGAGGAGCTGGCAGGGAAAGGTAATGTCTGTTCTGGAATAATGTCTCAGGAACTGCACAGGAGAGAAAAAACAAATTGGGGGAAACAAACCCGTAGGTTAATTTGGGTATACAGGCATACAGCTGAAATGGATTTGGGGGTCACAGTGGATTGCAAAGGTACGCATAGAATCAGAGCATCATAGAAGTGAAAGGACCATACAGCCTATCAAATGTCCCCGGGATGCCGCCATTTAGTCACATGGGGGGCTGAAAATCACCCCCACACCCTCCTTCTTCCCCTAGGTCCATACACTGACTTCAAGACCCGATGCAAAAAAGTTGTTTAGTCATGGGGGAGAGGGTGACCGCCGATATGGGGGGGGGGGCAGGAGGGTGGAAAACTGTGGCTCATTCCGCACACGCAAAATAATGTACTTCCAAACTGCTTTCGGTGCTCTTTGAAGCTGTGCGGAACGGCAAAATCCACTTGCAAACAGTGGTGAAAGTGGTTTGAAAATGCATTATTTTGCGTGTGCGGAAGGGGCCTCAGATTTGGCACTGGGCTACATTTTCCCTAGATACGCCTCTGCCAGAAGCTCAAGTTCTTCATTTCTCTGAAACAATCCCCTTTGACTTAATGACAGTGCAGTGTCCCTCTGTCATCTCCCTGAGTTTCCCCCTGCCATCTTGCTTCCCTGTCCCTCTTTCCCCATTGTCTTGCCAGCTCAACCCAAACAGTATTCAAATGGCTCTCCTTTTCATTAACAACCGCATCTCAAAAACAAACATCTCTCCATTCCACACGATGGTGAGTGACACCCACTGGCACGGAGGGCATAAATATCTCCCTCCCTGAGCCCGGCACATTTTATTTGTCGGCTATGGCTCTAAAGGACTCAAAGTCTGAGCTGTTTTGGAATCTGTTCAGCTGAGTTCATTTCGGTATTCAGCGGCCCGTGTCATTTTTATTTCCCAAGCAAAGCTGGCAAAACTCAGCGTATTCTCCCCCCCCCCACCACCACCACCACTTCCTTTTCTTTAGCTCAGAGCATTCCAAGTGCAGCTAAATCAGGGGTAGGGAACCTGCGGCTCTCCAGATGTTCAGGAACTACAATTCCCATCAGCCCCTACCAGCGTGGCCAATTGGCCATGCTCCCCACCCCCCCCCCCCCCCCCCCCCCCCCCCCCCCACCCCCCCCCCCCCCCCCCCCCCCCCCCCCCCCCCCCCCCCCCCCCCCCCCCCCCCCACCCCCCCACCCCCCCCCACCCCCCCCCCCCCCCACCCCCCACACCCCCCCCCCCCCCCCCCCCCCCCCCCCCCCCCCCCACACACCCACCCCCCCACCTCCCTCCCCCCACACCCCCCCCGCCCCCCATCCGCCCCCCCCCCAATCCACCCCTCCCCCCCCACCCCCCCCCCCCCCCACCCCCCCCCCCCCCCACCCCCCCCCCCCCCCACCCCCCCCCCCCCCCACCCCCCCCCCCCCCCACCCCCCCCCCCCCCCACCCCCCCCCCCCCCCACCCCCCCCCCCCCCCACCCCCCCCCCCCCCCACCCCCCCCCCCCCCCACCCCCCCCCCCCCCCACCCCCCCCCCCCCCCACCCCCCCCCCCCCCCACCCCCCCCCCCCCCCACCCCCCCCCCCCCCCACCCCCCCCCCCCCCCACCCCCCCCCCCCCCCACCCCCCCCCCCCCCCACCCCCCCCCCCCCCCACCCCCCCCCCCCCCCACCCCCCCCCCCCCCCACCCCCCCCCCCCCCCACCCCCCCCCCCCCCCACCCCCCCCCCCCCCCACCCCCCCCCCCCCCCACCCCCCCCCCCCCCCACCCCCCCCCCCCCCCACCCCCCCCCCCCCCCACCCCCCCCCCCCCCCACCCCCCCCCCCCCCCACCCCCCCCCCCCCCCACCCCCCCCCCCCCCCACCCCCCCCCCCCCCCACCCCCCCCCCCCCCCACCCCCCCCCCCCCCCACCCCCCCCCCCCCCCACCCCCCCCCCCCCCCACCCCCCCCCCCCCCCACCCCCCCCCCCCCCCACCCCCCCCCCCCCCCACCCCCCCCCCCCCCCACCCCCCCCCCCCCCCACCCCCCCCCCCCCCCACCCCCCCCCCCCCCCACCCCCCCCCCCCCCCACCCCCCCCCCCCCCCACCCCCCCCCCCCCCCACCCCCCCCCCCCCCCACCCCCCCCCCCCCCCACCCCCCCCCCCCCCCACCCCCCCCCCCCCCCACCCCCCCCCCCCCCCACCCCCCCCCCCCCCCACCCCCCCCCCCCCCCACCCCCCCCCCCCCCCACCCCCCCCCCCCCCCACCCCCCCCCCCCCCCACCCCCCCCCCCCCCCACCCCCCCCCCCCCCCACCCCCCCCCCCCCCCACCCCCCCCCCCCCCCACCCCCCCCCCCCCCCACCCCCCCCCCCCCCCACCCCCCCCCCCCCCCACCCCCCCCCCCCCCCACCCCCCCCCCCCCCCACCCCCCCCCCCCCCCACCCCCCCCCCCCCCCACCCCCCCCCCCCCCCACCCCCCCCCCCCCCCACCCCCCCCCCCCCCCACCCCCCCCCCCCCCCACCCCCCCCCCCCCCCACCCCCCCCCCCCCCCACCCCCCCCCCCCCCCACCCCCCCCCCCCCCCACCCCCCCCCCCCCCCACCCCCCCCCCCCCCCACCCCCCCCCCCCCCCACCCCCCCCCCCCCCCACCCCCCCCCCCCCCCACCCCCCCCCCCCCCCACCCCCCCCCCCCCCCACCCCCCCCCCCCCCCACCCCCCCCCCCCCCCACCCCCCCCCCCCCCCACCCCCCCCCCCCCCCACCCCCCCCCCCCCCCACCCCCCCCCCCCCCCACCCCCCCCCCCCCCCACCCCCCCCCCCCCCCACCCCCCCCCCCCCCCACCCCCCCCCCCCCCCACCCCCCCCCCCCCCCACCCCCCCCCCCCCCCACCCCCCCCCCCCCCCACCCCCCCCCCCCCCCACCCCCCCCCCCCCCCACCCCCCCCCCCCCCCACCCCCCCCCCCCCCCACCCCCCCCCCCCCCCACCCCCCCCCCCCCCCACCCCCCCCCCCCCCCACCCCCCCCCCCCCCCACCCCCCCCCCCCCCCACCCCCCCCCCCCCCCACCCCCCCCCCCCCCCACCCCCCCCCCCCCCCACCCCCCCCCCCCCCCACCCCCCCCCCCCCCCACCCCCCCCCCCCCCCACCCCCCCCCCCCCCCACCCCCCCCCCCCCCCACCCCCCCCCCCCCCCACCCCCCCCCCCCCCCACCCCCCCCCCCCCCCACCCCCCCCCCCCCCCACCCCCCCCCCCCCCCACCCCCCCCCCCCCCCACCCCCCCCCCCCCCCACCCCCCCCCCCCCCCACCCCCCCCCCCCCCCACCCCCCCCCCCCCCCACCCCCCCCCCCCCCCACCCCCCCCCCCCCCCACCCCCCCCCCCCCCCACCCCCCCCCCCCCCCACCCCCCCCCCCCCCCACCCCCCCCCCCCCCCACCCCCCCCCCCCCCCACCCCCCCCCCCCCCCACCCCCCCCCCCCCCCACCCCCCCCCCCCCCCACCCCCCCCCCCCCCCACCCCCCCCCCCCCCCACCCCCCCCCCCCCCCACCCCCCCCCCCCCCCACCCCCCCCCCCCCCCACCCCCCCCCCCCCCCACCCCCCCCCCCCCCCACCCCCCCCCCCCCCCACCCCCCCCCCCCCCCACCCCCCCCCCCCCCCACCCCCCCCCCCCCCCACCCCCCCCCCCCCCCACCCCCCCCCCCCCCCACCCCCCCCCCCCCCCACCCCCCCCCCCCCCCACCCCCCCCCCCCCCCACCCCCCCCCCCCCCCACCCCCCCCCCCCCCCACCCCCCCCCCCCCCCACCCCCCCCCCCCCCCACCCCCCCCCCCCCCCACCCCCCCCCCCCCCCACCCCCCCCCCCCCCCACCCCCCCCCCCCCCCACCCCCCCCCCCCCCCACCCCCCCCCCCCCCCACCCCCCCCCCCCCCCACCCCCCCCCCCCCCCACCCCCCCCCCCCCCCACCCCCCCCCCCCCCCACCCCCCCCCCCCCCCACCCCCCCCCCCCCCCACCCCCCCCCCCCCCCACCCCCCCCCCCCCCCACCCCCCCCCCCCCCCACCCCCCCCCCCCCCCACCCCCCCCCCCCCCCACCCCCCCCCCCCCCCACCCCCCCCCCCCCCCACCCCCCCCCCCCCCCACCCCCCCCCCCCCCCACCCCCCCCCCCCCCCACCCCCCCCCCCCCCCACCCCCCCCCCCCCCCACCCCCCCCCCCCCCCACCCCCCCCCCCCCCCACCCCCCCCCCCCCCCACCCCCCCCCCCCCCCACCCCCCCCCCCCCCCACCCCCCCCCCCCCCCACCCCCCCCCCCCCCCACCCCCCCCCCCCCCCACCCCCCCCCCCCCCCACCCCCCCCCCCCCCCACCCCCCCCCCCCCCCACCCCCCCCCCCCCCCACCCCCCCCCCCCCCCACCCCCCCCCCCCCCCACCCCCCCCCCCCCCCACCCCCCCCCCCCCCCACCCCCCCCCCCCCCCACCCCCCCCCCCCCCCACCCCCCCCCCCCCCCACCCCCCCCCCCCCCCACCCCCCCCCCCCCCCACCCCCCCCCCCCCCCACCCCCCCCCCCCCCCACCCCCCCCCCCCCCCACCCCCCCCCCCCCCCACCCCCCCCCCCCCCCACCCCCCCCCCCCCCCACCCCCCCCCCCCCCCACCCCCCCCCCCCCCCACCCCCCCCCCCCCCCACCCCCCCCCCCCCCCACCCCCCCCCCCCCCCACCCCCCCCCCCCCCCACCCCCCCCCCCCCCCACCCCCCCCCCCCCCCACCCCCCCCCCCCCCCACCCCCCCCCCCCCCCACCCCCCCCCCCCCCCACCCCCCCCCCCCCCCACCCCCCCCCCCCCCCACCCCCCCCCCCCCCCACCCCCCCCCCCCCCCACCCCCCCCCCCCCCCACCCCCCCCCCCCCCCACCCCCCCCCCCCCCCACCCCCCCCCCCCCCCACCCCCCCCCCCCCCCACCCCCCCCCCCCCCCACCCCCCCCCCCCCCCACCCCCCCCCCCCCCCACCCCCCCCCCCCCCCACCCCCCCCCCCCCCCACCCCCCCCCCCCCCCACCCCCCCCCCCCCCCACCCCCCCCCCCCCCCACCCCCCCCCCCCCCCACCCCCCCCCCCCCCCACCCCCCCCCCCCCCCACCCCCCCCCCCCCCCACCCCCCCCCCCCCCCACCCCCCCCCCCCCCCACCCCCCCCCCCCCCCACCCCCCCCCCCCCCCACCCCCCCCCCCCCCCACCCCCCCCCCCCCCCACCCCCCCCCCCCCCCACCCCCCCCCCCCCCCACCCCCCCCCCCCCCCACCCCCCCCCCCCCCCACCCCCCCCCCCCCCCACCCCCCCCCCCCCCCACCCCCCCCCCCCCCCACCCCCCCCCCCCCCCACCCCCCCCCCCCCCCACCCCCCCCCCCCCCCACCCCCCCCCCCCCCCACCCCCCCCCCCCCCCACCCCCCCCCCCCCCCACCCCCCCCCCCCCCCACCCCCCCCCCCCCCCACCCCCCCCCCCCCCCACCCCCCCCCCCCCCCACCCCCCCCCCCCCCCACCCCCCCCCCCCCCCACCCCCCCCCCCCCCCACCCCCCCCCCCCCCCACCCCCCCCCCCCCCCACCCCCCCCCCCCCCCACCCCCCCCCCCCCCCACCCCCCCCCCCCCCCACCCCCCCCCCCCCCCACCCCCCCCCCCCCCCACCCCCCCCCCCCCCCACCCCCCCCCCCCCCCACCCCCCCCCCCCCCCACCCCCCCCCCCCCCCACCCCCCCCCCCCCCCACCCCCCCCCCCCCCCACCCCCCCCCCCCCCCACCCCCCCCCCCCCCCACCCCCCCCCCCCCCCACCCCCCCCCCCCCCCACCCCCCCCCCCCCCCACCCCCCCCCCCCCCCACCCCCCCCCCCCCCCACCCCCCCCCCCCCCCACCCCCCCCCCCCCCCACCCCCCCCCCCCCCCACCCCCCCCCCCCCCCACCCCCCCCCCCCCCCACCCCCCCCCCCCCCCACCCCCCCCCCCCCCCACCCCCCCCCCCCCCCACCCCCCCCCCCCCCCACCCCCCCCCCCCCCCACCCCCCCCCCCCCCCACCCCCCCCCCCCCCCACCCCCCCCCCCCCCCACCCCCCCCCCCCCCCACCCCCCCCCCCCCCCACCCCCCCCCCCCCCCACCCCCCCCCCCCCCCACCCCCCCCCCCCCCCACCCCCCCCCCCCCCCACCCCCCCCCCCCCCCACCCCCCCCCCCCCCCACCCCCCCCCCCCCCCACCCCCCCCCCCCCCCACCCCCCCCCCCCCCCACCCCCCCCCCCCCCCACCCCCCCCCCCCCCCACCCCCCCCCCCCCCCACCCCCCCCCCCCCCCACCCCCCCCCCCCCCCACCCCCCCCCCCCCCCACCCCCCCCCCCCCCCACCCCCCCCCCCCCCCACCCCCCCCCCCCCCCACCCCCCCCCCCCCCCACCCCCCCCCCCCCCCACCCCCCCCCCCCCCCACCCCCCCCCCCCCCCACCCCCCCCCCCCCCCACCCCCCCCCCCCCCCACCCCCCCCCCCCCCCACCCCCCCCCCCCCCCACCCCCCCCCCCCCCCACCCCCCCCCCCCCCCACCCCCCCCCCCCCCCACCCCCCCCCCCCCCCACCCCCCCCCCCCCCCACCCCCCCCCCCCCCCACCCCCCCCCCCCCCCACCCCCCCCCCCCCCCACCCCCCCCCCCCCCCACCCCCCCCCCCCCCCACCCCCCCCCCCCCCCACCCCCCCCCCCCCCCACCCCCCCCCCCCCCCACCCCCCCCCCCCCCCACCCCCCCCCCCCCCCACCCCCCCCCCCCCCCACCCCCCCCCCCCCCCACCCCCCCCCCCCCCCACCCCCCCCCCCCCCCACCCCCCCCCCCCCCCACCCCCCCCCCCCCCCACCCCCCCCCCCCCCCACCCCCCCCCCCCCCCACCCCCCCCCCCCCCCACCCCCCCCCCCCCCCACCCCCCCCCCCCCCCACCCCCCCCCCCCCCCACCCCCCCCCCCCCCCACCCCCCCCCCCCCCCACCCCCCCCCCCCCCCACCCCCCCCCCCCCCCACCCCCCCCCCCCCCCACCCCCCCCCCCCCCCACCCCCCCCCCCCCCCACCCCCCCCCCCCCCCACCCCCCCCCCCCCCCACCCCCCCCCCCCCCCACCCCCCCCCCCCCCCACCCCCCCCCCCCCCCACCCCCCCCCCCCCCCACCCCCCCCCCCCCCCACCCCCCCCCCCCCCCACCCCCCCCCCCCCCCACCCCCCCCCCCCCCCACCCCCCCCCCCCCCCACCCCCCCCCCCCCCCACCCCCCCCCCCCCCCACCCCCCCCCCCCCCCACCCCCCCCCCCCCCCACCCCCCCCCCCCCCCACCCCCCCCCCCCCCCACCCCCCCCCCCCCCCACCCCCCCCCCCCCCCACCCCCCCCCCCCCCCACCCCCCCCCCCCCCCACCCCCCCCCCCCCCCACCCCCCCCCCCCCCCACCCCCCCCCCCCCCCACCCCCCCCCCCCCCCACCCCCCCCCCCCCCCACCCCCCCCCCCCCCCACCCCCCCCCCCCCCCACCCCCCCCCCCCCCCACCCCCCCCCCCCCCCACCCCCCCCCCCCCCCACCCCCCCCCCCCCCCACCCCCCCCCCCCCCCACCCCCCCCCCCCCCCACCCCCCCCCCCCCCCACCCCCCCCCCCCCCCACCCCCCCCCCCCCCCACCCCCCCCCCCCCCCACCCCCCCCCCCCCCCACCCCCCCCCCCCCCCACCCCCCCCCCCCCCCACCCCCCCCCCCCCCCACCCCCCCCCCCCCCCACCCCCCCCCCCCCCCACCCCCCCCCCCCCCCACCCCCCCCCCCCCCCACCCCCCCCCCCCCCCACCCCCCCCCCCCCCCACCCCCCCCCCCCCCCACCCCCCCCCCCCCCCACCCCCCCCCCCCCCCACCCCCCCCCCCCCCCACCCCCCCCCCCCCCCACCCCCCCCCCCCCCCACCCCCCCCCCCCCCCACCCCCCCCCCCCCCCACCCCCCCCCCCCCCCACCCCCCCCCCCCCCCACCCCCCCCCCCCCCCACCCCCCCCCCCCCCCACCCCCCCCCCCCCCCACCCCCCCCCCCCCCCACCCCCCCCCCCCCCCACCCCCCCCCCCCCCCACCCCCCCCCCCCCCCACCCCCCCCCCCCCCCACCCCCCCCCCCCCCCACCCCCCCCCCCCCCCACCCCCCCCCCCCCCCACCCCCCCCCCCCCCCACCCCCCCCCCCCCCCACCCCCCCCCCCCCCCACCCCCCCCCCCCCCCACCCCCCCCCCCCCCCACCCCCCCCCCCCCCCACCCCCCCCCCCCCCCACCCCCCCCCCCCCCCACCCCCCCCCCCCCCCACCCCCCCCCCCCCCCACCCCCCCCCCCCCCCACCCCCCCCCCCCCCCACCCCCCCCCCCCCCCACCCCCCCCCCCCCCCACCCCCCCCCCCCCCCACCCCCCCCCCCCCCCACCCCCCCCCCCCCCCACCCCCCCCCCCCCCCACCCCCCCCCCCCCCCACCCCCCCCCCCCCCCACCCCCCCCCCCCCCCACCCCCCCCCCCCCCCACCCCCCCCCCCCCCCACCCCCCCCCCCCCCCACCCCCCCCCCCCCCCACCCCCCCCCCCCCCCACCCCCCCCCCCCCCCACCCCCCCCCCCCCCCACCCCCCCCCCCCC
Organism: Sphaerodactylus townsendi; assembly: GCF_021028975.2. NCBI lineage: Eukaryota > Metazoa > Chordata > Lepidosauria > Squamata > Sphaerodactylidae > Sphaerodactylus > Sphaerodactylus townsendi. The sequence continues at coordinate 15,382,644 of NC_059431.1, forward strand.
CCACCCCCCCCCCCCCCCACCCCCCCCCCCCCCCACCCCCCCCCCCCCCCACCCCCCCCCCCCCCCACCCCCCCCCCCCCCCACCCCCCCCCCCCCCCACCCCCCCCCCCCCCCACCCCCCCCCCCCCCCACCCCCCCCCCCCCCCACCCCCCCCCCCCCCCACCCCCCCCCCCCCCCACCCCCCCCCCCCCCCACCCCCCCCCCCCCCCACCCCCCCCCCCCCCCACCCCCCCCCCCCCCCACCCCCCCCCCCCCCCACCCCCCCCCCCCCCCACCCCCCCCCCCCCCCACCCCCCCCCCCCCCCACCCCCCCCCCCCCCCACCCCCCCCCCCCCCCACCCCCCCCCCCCCCCACCCCCCCCCCCCCCCACCCCCCCCCCCCCCCACCCCCCCCCCCCCCCACCCCCCCCCCCCCCCACCCCCCCCCCCCCCCACCCCCCCCCCCCCCCACCCCCCCCCCCCCCCACCCCCCCCCCCCCCCACCCCCCCCCCCCCCCACCCCCCCCCCCCCCCACCCCCCCCCCCCCCCACCCCCCCCCCCCCCCACCCCCCCCCCCCCCCACCCCCCCCCCCCCCCACCCCCCCCCCCCCCCACCCCCCCCCCCCCCCACCCCCCCCCCCCCCCACCCCCCCCCCCCCCCACCCCCCCCCCCCCCCACCCCCCCCCCCCCCCACCCCCCCCCCCCCCCACCCCCCCCCCCCCCCACCCCCCCCCCCCCCCACCCCCCCCCCCCCCCACCCCCCCCCCCCCCCACCCCCCCCCCCCCCCACCCCCCCCCCCCCCCACCCCCCCCCCCCCCCACCCCCCCCCCCCCCCACCCCCCCCCCCCCCCACCCCCCCCCCCCCCCACCCCCCCCCCCCCCCACCCCCCCCCCCCCCCACCCCCCCCCCCCCCCACCCCCCCCCCCCCCCACCCCCCCCCCCCCCCACCCCCCCCCCCCCCCACCCCCCCCCCCCCCCACCCCCCCCCCCCCCCACCCCCCCCCCCCCCCACCCCCCCCCCCCCCCACCCCCCCCCCCCCCCACCCCCCCCCCCCCCCACCCCCCCCCCCCCCCACCCCCCCCCCCCCCCACCCCCCCCCCCCCCCACCCCCCCCCCCCCCCACCCCCCCCCCCCCCCACCCCCCCCCCCCCCCACCCCCCCCCCCCCCCACCCCCCCCCCCCCCCACCCCCCCCCCCCCCCACCCCCCCCCCCCCCCACCCCCCCCCCCCCCCACCCCCCCCCCCCCCCACCCCCCCCCCCCCCCACCCCCCCCCCCCCCCACCCCCCCCCCCCCCCACCCCCCCCCCCCCCCACCCCCCCCCCCCCCCACCCCCCCCCCCCCCCACCCCCCCCCCCCCCCACCCCCCCCCCCCCCCACCCCCCCCCCCCCCCACCCCCCCCCCCCCCCACCCCCCCCCCCCCCCACCCCCCCCCCCCCCCACCCCCCCCCCCCCCCACCCCCCCCCCCCCCCACCCCCCCCCCCCCCCACCCCCCCCCCCCCCCACCCCCCCCCCCCCCCACCCCCCCCCCCCCCCACCCCCCCCCCCCCCCACCCCCCCCCCCCCCCACCCCCCCCCCCCCCCACCCCCCCCCCCCCCCACCCCCCCCCCCCCCCACCCCCCCCCCCCCCCACCCCCCCCCCCCCCCACCCCCCCCCCCCCCCACCCCCCCCCCCCCCCACCCCCCCCCCCCCCCACCCCCCCCCCCCCCCACCCCCCCCCCCCCCCACCCCCCCCCCCCCCCACCCCCCCCCCCCCCCACCCCCCCCCCCCCCCACCCCCCCCCCCCCCCACCCCCCCCCCCCCCCACCCCCCCCCCCCCCCACCCCCCCCCCCCCCCACCCCCCCCCCCCCCCACCCCCCCCCCCCCCCACCCCCCCCCCCCCCCACCCCCCCCCCCCCCCACCCCCCCCCCCCCCCACCCCCCCCCCCCCCCACCCCCCCCCCCCCCCACCCCCCCCCCCCCCCACCCCCCCCCCCCCCCACCCCCCCCCCCCCCCACCCCCCCCCCCCCCCACCCCCCCCCCCCCCCACCCCCCCCCCCCCCCACCCCCCCCCCCCCCCACCCCCCCCCCCCCCCACCCCCCCCCCCCCCCACCCCCCCCCCCCCCCACCCCCCCCCCCCCCCACCCCCCCCCCCCCCCACCCCCCCCCCCCCCCACCCCCCCCCCCCCCCACCCCCCCCCCCCCCCACCCCCCCCCCCCCCCACCCCCCCCCCCCCCCACCCCCCCCCCCCCCCACCCCCCCCCCCCCCCACCCCCCCCCCCCCCCACCCCCCCCCCCCCCCACCCCCCCCCCCCCCCACCCCCCCCCCCCCCCACCCCCCCCCCCCCCCACCCCCCCCCCCCCCCACCCCCCCCCCCCCCCACCCCCCCCCCCCCCCACCCCCCCCCCCCCCCACCCCCCCCCCCCCCCACCCCCCCCCCCCCCCACCCCCCCCCCCCCCCACCCCCCCCCCCCCCCACCCCCCCCCCCCCCCACCCCCCCCCCCCCCCACCCCCCCCCCCCCCCACCCCCCCCCCCCCCCACCCCCCCCCCCCCCCACCCCCCCCCCCCCCCACCCCCCCCCCCCCCCACCCCCCCCCCCCCCCACCCCCCCCCCCCCCCACCCCCCCCCCCCCCCACCCCCCCCCCCCCCCACCCCCCCCCCCCCCCACCCCCCCCCCCCCCCACCCCCCCCCCCCCCCACCCCCCCCCCCCCCCACCCCCCCCCCCCCCCACCCCCCCCCCCCCCCACCCCCCCCCCCCCCCACCCCCCCCCCCCCCCACCCCCCCCCCCCCCCACCCCCCCCCCCCCCCACCCCCCCCCCCCCCCACCCCCCCCCCCCCCCACCCCCCCCCCCCCCCACCCCCCCCCCCCCCCACCCCCCCCCCCCCCCACCCCCCCCCCCCCCCACCCCCCCCCCCCCCCACCCCCCCCCCCCCCCACCCCCCCCCCCCCCCACCCCCCCCCCCCCCCACCCCCCCCCCCCCCCACCCCCCCCCCCCCCCACCCCCCCCCCCCCCCACCCCCCCCCCCCCCCACCCCCCCCCCCCCCCACCCCCCCCCCCCCCCACCCCCCCCCCCCCCCACCCCCCCCCCCCCCCACCCCCCCCCCCCCCCACCCCCCCCCCCCCCCACCCCCCCCCCCCCCCACCCCCCCCCCCCCCCACCCCCCCCCCCCCCCACCCCCCCCCCCCCCCACCCCCCCCCCCCCCCACCCCCCCCCCCCCCCACCCCCCCCCCCCCCCACCCCCCCCCCCCCCCACCCCCCCCCCCCCCCACCCCCCCCCCCCCCCACCCCCCCCCCCCCCCACCCCCCCCCCCCCCCACCCCCCCCCCCCCCCACCCCCCCCCCCCCCCACCCCCCCCCCCCCCCACCCCCCCCCCCCCCCACCCCCCCCCCCCCCCACCCCCCCCCCCCCCCACCCCCCCCCCCCCCCACCCCCCCCCCCCCCCACCCCCCCCCCCCCCCACCCCCCCCCCCCCCCACCCCCCCCCCCCCCCACCCCCCCCCCCCCCCACCCCCCCCCCCCCCCACCCCCCCCCCCCCCCACCCCCCCCCCCCCCCACCCCCCCCCCCCCCCACCCCCCCCCCCCCCCACCCCCCCCCCCCCCCACCCCCCCCCCCCCCCACCCCCCCCCCCCCCCACCCCCCCCCCCCCCCACCCCCCCCCCCCCCCACCCCCCCCCCCCCCCACCCCCCCCCCCCCCCACCCCCCCCCCCCCCCACCCCCCCCCCCCCCCACCCCCCCCCCCCCCCACCCCCCCCCCCCCCCACCCCCCCCCCCCCCCACCCCCCCCCCCCCCCACCCCCCCCCCCCCCCACCCCCCCCCCCCCCCACCCCCCCCCCCCCCCACCCCCCCCCCCCCCCACCCCCCCCCCCCCCCACCCCCCCCCCCCCCCACCCCCCCCCCCCCCCACCCCCCCCCCCCCCCACCCCCCCCCCCCCCCACCCCCCCCCCCCCCCACCCCCCCCCCCCCCCACCCCCCCCCCCCCCCACCCCCCCCCCCCCCCACCCCCCCCCCCCCCCACCCCCCCCCCCCCCCACCCCCCCCCCCCCCCACCCCCCCCCCCCCCCACCCCCCCCCCCCCCCACCCCCCCCCCCCCCCACCCCCCCCCCCCCCCACCCCCCCCCCCCCCCACCCCCCCCCCCCCCCACCCCCCCCCCCCCCCACCCCCCCCCCCCCCCACCCCCCCCCCCCCCCACCCCCCCCCCCCCCCACCCCCCCCCCCCCCCACCCCCCCCCCCCCCCACCCCCCCCCCCCCCCACCCCCCCCCCCCCCCACCCCCCCCCCCCCCCACCCCCCCCCCCCCCCACCCCCCCCCCCCCCCACCCCCCCCCCCCCCCACCCCCCCCCCCCCCCACCCCCCCCCCCCCCCACCCCCCCCCCCCCCCACCCCCCCCCCCCCCCACCCCCCCCCCCCCCCACCCCCCCCCCCCCCCACCCCCCCCCCCCCCCACCCCCCCCCCCCCCCACCCCCCCCCCCCCCCACCCCCCCCCCCCCCCACCCCCCCCCCCCCCCACCCCCCCCCCCCCCCACCCCCCCCCCCCCCCACCCCCCCCCCCCCCCACCCCCCCCCCCCCCCACCCCCCCCCCCCCCCACCCCCCCCCCCCCCCACCCCCCCCCCCCCCCACCCCCCCCCCCCCCCACCCCCCCCCCCCCCCACCCCCCCCCCCCCCCACCCCCCCCCCCCCCCACCCCCCCCCCCCCCCACCCCCCCCCCCCCCCACCCCCCCCCCCCCCCACCCCCCCCCCCCCCCACCCCCCCCCCCCCCCACCCCCCCCCCCCCCCACCCCCCCCCCCCCCCACCCCCCCCCCCCCCCACCCCCCCCCCCCCCCACCCCCCCCCCCCCCCACCCCCCCCCCCCCCCACCCCCCCCCCCCCCCACCCCCCCCCCCCCCCACCCCCCCCCCCCCCCACCCCCCCCCCCCCCCACCCCCCCCCCCCCCCACCCCCCCCCCCCCCCACCCCCCCCCCCCCCCACCCCCCCCCCCCCCCACCCCCCCCCCCCCCCACCCCCCCCCCCCCCCACCCCCCCCCCCCCCCACCCCCCCCCCCCCCCACCCCCCCCCCCCCCCACCCCCCCCCCCCCCCACCCCCCCCCCCCCCCACCCCCCCCCCCCCCCACCCCCCCCCCCCCCCACCCCCCCCCCCCCCCACCCCCCCCCCCCCCCACCCCCCCCCCCCCCCACCCCCCCCCCCCCCCACCCCCCCCCCCCCCCACCCCCCCCCCCCCCCACCCCCCCCCCCCCCCACCCCCCCCCCCCCCCACCCCCCCCCCCCCCCACCCCCCCCCCCCCCCACCCCCCCCCCCCCCCACCCCCCCCCCCCCCCACCCCCCCCCCCCCCCACCCCCCCCCCCCCCCACCCCCCCCCCCCCCCACCCCCCCCCCCCCCCACCCCCCCCCCCCCCCACCCCCCCCCCCCCCCACCCCCCCCCCCCCCCACCCCCCCCCCCCCCCACCCCCCCCCCCCCCCACCCCCCCCCCCCCCCACCCCCCCCCCCCCCCACCCCCCCCCCCCCCCACCCCCCCCCCCCCCCACCCCCCCCCCCCCCCACCCCCCCCCCCCCCCACCCCCCCCCCCCCCCACCCCCCCCCCCCCCCACCCCCCCCCCCCCCCACCCCCCCCCCCCCCCACCCCCCCCCCCCCCCACCCCCCCCCCCCCCCACCCCCCCCCCCCCCCACCCCCCCCCCCCCCCACCCCCCCCCCCCCCCACCCCCCCCCCCCCCCACCCCCCCCCCCCCCCACCCCCCCCCCCCCCCACCCCCCCCCCCCCCCACCCCCCCCCCCCCCCACCCCCCCCCCCCCCCACCCCCCCCCCCCCCCACCCCCCCCCCCCCCCACCCCCCCCCCCCCCCACCCCCCCCCCCCCCCACCCCCCCCCCCCCCCACCCCCCCCCCCCCCCACCCCCCCCCCCCCCCACCCCCCCCCCCCCCCACCCCCCCCCCCCCCCACCCCCCCCCCCCCCCACCCCCCCCCCCCCCCACCCCCCCCCCCCCCCACCCCCCCCCCCCCCCACCCCCCCCCCCCCCCACCCCCCCCCCCCCCCACCCCCCCCCCCCCCCACCCCCCCCCCCCCCCACCCCCCCCCCCCCCCACCCCCCCCCCCCCCCACCCCCCCCCCCCCCCACCCCCCCCCCCCCCCACCCCCCCCCCCCCCCACCCCCCCCCCCCCCCACCCCCCCCCCCCCCCACCCCCCCCCCCCCCCACCCCCCCCCCCCCCCACCCCCCCCCCCCCCCACCCCCCCCCCCCCCCACCCCCCCCCCCCCCCACCCCCCCCCCCCCCCACCCCCCCCCCCCCCCACCCCCCCCCCCCCCCACCCCCCCCCCCCCCCACCCCCCCCCCCCCCCACCCCCCCCCCCCCCCACCCCCCCCCCCCCCCACCCCCCCCCCCCCCCACCCCCCCCCCCCCCCACCCCCCCCCCCCCCCACCCCCCCCCCCCCCCACCCCCCCCCCCCCCCACCCCCCCCCCCCCCCACCCCCCCCCCCCCCCACCCCCCCCCCCCCCCACCCCCCCCCCCCCCCACCCCCCCCCCCCCCCACCCCCCCCCCCCCCCACCCCCCCCCCCCCCCACCCCCCCCCCCCCCCACCCCCCCCCCCCCCCACCCCCCCCCCCCCCCACCCCCCCCCCCCCCCACCCCCCCCCCCCCCCACCCCCCCCCCCCCCCACCCCCCCCCCCCCCCACCCCCCCCCCCCCCCACCCCCCCCCCCCCCCACCCCCCCCCCCCCCCACCCCCCCCCCCCCCCACCCCCCCCCCCCCCCACCCCCCCCCCCCCCCACCCCCCCCCCCCCCCACCCCCCCCCCCCCCCACCCCCCCCCCCCCCCACCCCCCCCCCCCCCCACCCCCCCCCCCCCCCACCCCCCCCCCCCCCCACCCCCCCCCCCCCCCACCCCCCCCCCCCCCCACCCCCCCCCCCCCCCACCCCCCCCCCCCCCCACCCCCCCCCCCCCCCACCCCCCCCCCCCCCCACCCCCCCCCCCCCCCACCCCCCCCCCCCCCCACCCCCCCCCCCCCCCACCCCCCCCCCCCCCCACCCCCCCCCCCCCCCACCCCCCCCCCCCCCCACCCCCCCCCCCCCCCACCCCCCCCCCCCCCCACCCCCCCCCCCCCCCACCCCCCCCCCCCCCCACCCCCCCCCCCCCCCACCCCCCCCCCCCCCCACCCCCCCCCCCCCCCACCCCCCCCCCCCCCCACCCCCCCCCCCCCCCACCCCCCCCCCCCCCCACCCCCCCCCCCCCCCACCCCCCCCCCCCCCCACCCCCCCCCCCCCCCACCCCCCCCCCCCCCCACCCCCCCCCCCCCCCACCCCCCCCCCCCCCCACCCCCCCCCCCCCCCACCCCCCCCCCCCCCCACCCCCCCCCCCCCCCCCCCCCCCCCCCCCCCACCCCCCCCCCCCCCCACCCCCCCCCCCCCCCCCCCCCCTCCCCCCCCGCCCCCCCCCCCCCGGACCCCCCCCCCCCCCCACCATCAGGAACTACAATTCCCATCAGCCCCTACCAGCATGGCCAATTGGCCATGCTGACAGAGGCTGATGGGAATTGTAGTTCCTGAACATCTGGAGAGCCACAGGTTCCCTACCCCTGATCTAGTCCATCTCTCTGCTACTCGCAGGGCCCACCAGGTGCTTTTGGGACCTCATGTGCAGGATGTGAAAGCAATGGCCTTCTGCGGCTGTTGCTCCCGGTCACCTGGTCTGTTAAGGCATTGAAGGTGTTGAAGGTGTTGAAGGAAGATCGGGGCAACCTCAGTTCAAATTTTCATTCCACCACAAAGCTCATTGGTTGAGACACTCTTAGCTTTACCTATCTCACAGGGGCAATGAGGAGGAGACAAGAATAGTGTTTGCTGCTTGAGGGAAGTAACTAATAACCCTCCTAATTACCCCTGAGTAAATGAGTCCACGACATCATTTTCATTGTGATAAGAAATTGGCCATAGCCATTTTATTAACGCATTGGTTCAAGGTAAACCAAAGCGTAAGGCTGTCCCCCAGTCACCTAAATTTTTCTTCAGCACGCCTGCAAAGTTTGTTTTTGGGGGGGGGGAACATATGTGGCCAAGCCAGACAGTGTGGTGTGGTGGTTACAGTGTTGAAGGAAGATTGGGGCAACCTCAGTTCAAATTCCCACTCCACCACAAAGCTCATTGGTTGAGACACTCTTAGCTTTATCTATCTCACAGGGGCAATGAGGAGGAGGCAAGAATAGTGTGTACTGCTCTAAACAATTTGGAAGAAGGATGGGGTTTTTTATAAAGTGACAGATTAAAGGTATCTAGAAGCTGTATATTATTTGAACTACCCTCACTTTTTTGGGAAAAAATATTTTCCAGAGTGTTACAAAAATATTAAAAAGATTCAGGAAAAGAGGGAAAAAAGAAAGAATAGAAAATAATGATGTGTAAAAGAGAATCCAAAATTTTAAAAGACCCAAAAATAATAAGAGAGGGGGAAAGCCACCAGGAAAGTGAAATCAAAGGGAAAAAAAGAGAAAAGAGATTGGGGAGGGGGGAGGGGGGAGGGAGGTGCTTCTAAAAGACAAAAAACTAGCACCCCTTACTGATCCTGGATATTTTCAGAACTAATGGGTCTATTAACAATTCCTAACTAATTCACCTGCTAAACTAAAGGTCCCCAAAGCTCCTGAGGAGGCTAGAGTCAGACCCTGCCCCATTCCACACATACAGAATAATGCACTTTCAATCCACTTTCACAATTGTTTGCAAGTGAATTTGGCTTTTCCGCACAGTAAAATCCAGCTGCAAAGCGCATTGAAAGTGGATTGGAAGAGTGTTATTTTGCATGTGCGGAAGGGACCCCTGTCTAACCCTGTTGCCCCGTTCAGTGATGTGTGGCAGAGAGTTCCTAAAAACTCACTCCAGCCGAAGTGCCATCTTTCCCCAGATCAAACCACCCTCACTTTAAAACACGCATCTCGCGCTTTCTGTTGCTTACATAAATGAACGGACTTAAACTACGTATTCAATGAAGCGAGCTCTGACTCACAAAAGGTTGCACCAGGTGAAAATGTCTCAGTCTTTCAGGTACCACTTTACCTCTGCAGAGCTGTGTGGGGCTGACTAGAATTAATCCACAGGTGATAATACGCCTGTGGATTAAATACGCCAGCGAAGGCATCTTACCAGGCTAATAGGCAGATGAGCTATCCAGTGCTGAAATGCATCTTCTGTAGCCGAGACGGAAAACACTACAACTTGCCATCTTGCTCAACCGCATGTTCTAGAGCAAGGAAAACATGGAATACTTTGAACAGCTGCGTAGTTGCAGATGGTAAGAGTTGAAAATATTGCGTCAGAATGGCACGCAAGCCAAGTGGCGGAGAGACCGAGACAGATGGATTCCTTGTTTGAGGAGCCAAGCAAACAAATATGGGGGGACTCTTCTGCCAAGGAGAACGCTGCCTATAACCTGACATCAGGTCTGTTACTAAATTGCTCCAGCAATTTAATAGGGATTCTCCTCTTTGAAAGTGGATCCCGTGCCAAGAGCTGAAAGCGTAGGTCTTAAGGGTCATTAACCCTTATACAGACTTCCAGTTTCTTATTCCAGAAGAAAGTGGAGGTATATTTGAAATAAGTACTTTTATTTGGTGAATTTCTGATTTGGTGTATGTTTTGGAGTTTGATTTTGAAGTGCAATTTTAAAAAAAAGAAATAGCCGCCTCGAGTCCCTCGGGAGATTGGCAGGGTAAAAATGTGATAAATAAATAAATCATTCCTAAATTCAAATTAGGCTGGCTGTCGGCCCTAGCAGTTGGCTGCACTGCTGTGATGTCACTGACATTCAACCAGAGGTGGGATCCAGCAGGTTCTCACCAGTTCCCAAGAGTGGGTTACTAATTATTTGTGTGTGCCGAGAGGGGGTCACTAATTGGATCTGCTTTTCCATTAGAAATCCCATTAGGTCCAAAACTCATAAAGTCCTGTTGTTTCCTATGTGGCTGGTTAGCGAAGGTAGAAAACGGGATAATTCTCCCTGTTGGGCTGTTTTTAAAACATGTTTTAGTAATATGGTGAAGTTCCTTGTTTAAAGAAAGTATCCTTCTTTTGATTTCTAGAAACAAAATGAAGTATTTGAAAGTATTAAGTATTTGACAGGCAGTCAACTAGAGGAGAAGTAGTTGTTTCTGTTGGCGGTAGACAATAGGACTTGCTCTAATGAGTTTAAATTATGGACAGAAAGATACCAGCGGGAAATTAGGAACTTTTTTTTACAGTAAGAGTTTTTTTACAGTAACAGAGAAATTATTAATGCCCCGCCCCCGGAATGCCCGGCCACGCCCCTGTCGTGCCCCGCCCAGCTCCATTGGTGCTACGCCACTGTTTGAATCCCACCACCATGGGAACCTGTTACTAAAATTTTTGGATCCCGCCACTGCATTCAACATGCTAAAAAGGTGCAGGGTTAAATGAGTAATTTGGACAAGGCCAGCCACTGGCCCCAAATAAAATCAACCGGACTTTCTCCTCAGCTGTTTGGTATGCAGGCCCCAGCAAGTTTAGCCTGTCAAGGAACAGGGTGATGAGTTTCAGCTTGTGCCTGTCTTTGCCTTAAGTTAATATTAACAGCGCAGCATAGAAGCTGGTGCAAAAGTTGGCAACCCGCTCTGGCAGGTGCAATGAGAACAACCTGGTGGAACAAATGTGTGATTAAAAACAAACAAACAACCCAGATGCAAATTGGCCCCACTCAAAAGCCGGTGCTATAAATTGGCCCGTTTTTAAAAGGGGCTCTGATTCCTCCAACCCAGTTTGCAAGTTATTAGTATTCCTCATTGAAATGCTTAATCACTGCAACGTTCATTTGAAATTCTTTCATTAATTGCGCCTGCTAATTTGCAGGTTGATCTAAATGTCAAAAAGTAAAAGATAGAAATCCCTGATTAGCTGAGCACCTAAAGTGGCTGCTGTTCTTTGCACATAACGAGTCAAGTAAACGAATGTGGTGTAAAGGACTATCTATCGTATGCCAGGCCAAGAATGCTTGTGGGTGCTAAATAAATAGGTAATTACAGCTGGAAGAGAAAATGGCACATTTAGGCTTTTCTTTCAAAAGGAGTCAGAAAAGCCCCTGGGGACTATTAACTGTGCTTCTTACCAGCTTCTTTGGGGATTATTTATTGTCACTATTGCTGCCATTATTTGTGAAGGTCTCCTACTCTGGTGGGTGACCTGCTGCCTGGCATCCTTCACCCTGATAGGCCAGCAGGAAAGAAAATGGAGAAGGCGGCATCCGTATTGCTCCAGTCTGCAATATCACTTCTGGCACAAGCCTGGAAGTGAAGTGCCAGGGCAACACTCTAGGAAGTGAAGTGCCGGGGCAACGCTCTAGGATTCCACCAAAACTCTATGGTAAAACCATAGAGTTTTCGAGAACCCCAGAGGGCACCTCAATGCAAAGATGTCACTTCCTGGTCTGTTCTGGAAGTGATGTTGCAGTGTTGGAGATTTACATATCCCCTTCTAGTTGTTAGTGCTGGCCTGTCAGCCTCAAGTGCCACTAACAAAAGATGGATTTATACCCCACCTTGCTCTTCCACAAAGAGTCTCAAGGCAGCTTACAAATTCCTTTACCCTTCTTCTCCCAACAACAGAAACTTTGTGACAGGTCCAGAGTGAGGGGAAACTGTGCGTGGGGCATGCATGCATCCTGTGCCCCTGCCACACACACACCCGCCCCTGCCCCAGAAAGTTGTACCTCCTGATTTCCTTGGCAAATGCCTCGCCACACCCCTGCACCGGCACACGCCTGGTGCGTCATGCACCCCACACCCGGTTCCCTTGGTGCTGTGCCACTGCCTTGTGAAATAGATGGGGCTGAGAGAGTTCTGAAGAACTGTGACTGGCCCAAGGTCACCCGGCAGGCTTCATGTGTAGGAGATGGTAAACAAATCCTGTTCACCAGATAAGATTCTGCCACTCTTGTGGAGGAGTGGGGAATCAAACCCAGTTCTCTAGATCTGAGTCTACCTGCTTTTAACCACTTTACCACACTGGCTCTCTGACTGTATACATGGTGCTGTACAGTCTAACCTAAGAAAAATTCAGTCCATGGTAAGCAGTGCTAGAGATGCCAGGTCTCCTTCTAAGGTTGCTTACCTCTAGGTGGGGCCTGTATAGCCTCCAGTATTGCAGACTACAAACAGTAGTTTCCCTGGAGAAAATGGCTGCTTTGGAAGGTGGACTCTGTTATTAAAGGGTTAAAGGTTTTTGCAGACTAATGTTTGTTCATTATGGGTTGGGGGTGGAAAGTTCCAACTGCAAGATGGAAACATGTGATAAAATTGAAGTGAACAGACCAAAACAAGTGTCTGTGAGTTATAACAAAAGTCACAAAGCTGAGTAGACATAAACCAAAAGCAGTAGAAATAAACCGCAAGGAAAGGGCAGGGGGGGTCGCATAAAAGAAGCCTACATGATTAGCTAATGCATATTAACTTTCACGCCCTGGGATGAATCAGGGGTGTTGATAATGATCATGGGAATGCATGTAAGTGGGGAAGGGGCTTGCTACATATGGGGTAGGGTGTAATAGGTGTTCCAGAAAGTTGTAATAGGCGTTCTGTAATAGGTATTGTAATACCCTGTAAAACCTGTAATAGGCGTTCCAGAAAGTTGTACCTCCTGATTTCCTTGGCAAATGGAAAATAGGGAGCAGGACCATTGTATCATGGGAGATGAGAGAAATATAAACTGTTGTAATTTCTATGCTGCTTTGAGTAGAACAGGAAACACCACCGGCTCTGCTCCTTTTATTAATAAAGCTGCTTTGAATTCTGACCACTGGGTTCGATGATTTGTTGTTTTTCCTGTATCTGATAGGGCAGGTTGCAGAGAGTCTCTTGAGAGCCTGATAGAGCGGGTAACTGAGAGTATTTATAACAGACTCTACAGCAGTGGTGGCGAACCTATGGCACGGGTGCCAGAGGTGGCACTCAGAGCCCTCTCTGTGGGCACGCGCAAACAGAGTCGCCCCCCCCCCACACACACACATCTAGGTTGGCCTGGGCCGCTGGGCTCAATTATTAGCATTAAACCTAAGACCTAGTTTTGGGGAAGCAGTATAGGTAACCCTGTTAAGCACTTTAAAACCTACTGATTTTCATGCGAAGAACTAAAGCGCGATTCTTTACCAGGGAGTAAGCTCAGTTGCTGGCAATGGGGCTTGCTTCTGCGTAAACCCTCCTAGGGTCATGATTCACCTGTTGGAAGAGTTGAACGGTTGCTGCAAAGCAAAGCCACTGACTACCACCAAGCTTACTCCCGCACGCCTCAGAGCCAACCATTTTTTCTAAGCTAAAACCTCAGTATTCAGGTTAAATTGCTGTGTTGGCACTTTGCGATAAATAAGTGGGTTTTGGGTTGCAGTTTGGGCACTTGGTCTCGAAAAGGTTCGCCATCACTGCTCTATGGCATCAAACCCGGCTGAGGCCCTTCCCCTCCCCAAGCCCCACCCTCCCCAAGCTCTGCCTCCCAAATCTCCAAGAATTTCCCAGCCCAAAGTTGGCAACCCTTCTTCCTGATATAGCAGGCAGTGGCCTGGCATTCCGCTTTGTTGTCTGCCAGTAAAACCACAGGCCCCTTCCGCACATGCAGAATAATGCACTTTCAATGCACTTTGCAGCTAGATTTTACTGTGCGGAATAGCAAAATCCACTCGCAAACCATTGTGAAAGTGGATTGAAAGTGCCTTATTCTGCCTGTGCGGGAGTGCCCGAAGTGGTATAAGCCGTAGTGTTTGCAAAGTGCTAGGGAATCCACCAAGCGTCTCCCTGGGTTTTTCCTAGAAATGTGTTGTATTACAATGAACTAGCAGAGTAAATAATGTAGCTGAGATGCCAGTATGTTGTTTCGTAGAACTTTACTGGAATACAAAATAAAGTTATGCTGGATATAAGAACAGCCAACTCTATCTATGCAAGTGCTCAGCATAAGCATAAGCATTTTATTGTCATTGTGCACGTACAATGAAATTTACAGCAGCATTCCTCGAGGCACACAATTTCAGACTCATACCCCATCCTCACTTTCCCCTTCCTCCACGCATCCCTACACAGCCCCAAACACATCAACACGAAGCTGCGGAGTTCAGCATAGCCACAGCTCTAGAGTAGAAGCTGTCTCTAAGCCTCTTTGTCCTAGTTTTGATAGACCTGTATCGTCTGCCGGATGGAAACAGTTCAAAAAGAGAGTGTGCTGGATGAGACGGGTCTCTCCGAATATTTTGGGCTTTCTTTAGGCTTCGGGAATTACAGAGTTCTTCCAAGGAGGGGAGAGGGCAGCCGATAATCCTCTGTGCAGTAGTGATCACCCTTTGGAGTGACTGGGGGCCTGTGCAGTCGATCTGTGCTTGTGTGTCCACCTCTCTTCTTTTGCTGAGAGAAGAAACAGACGTAGATTCTGCACAGCGTTGTAATAATGGGTTGCATCCGTTATTTTGGTATCCGGACCCATTTTATTCCATTTTTGTCCTTCACGTGGGCGCCCGTTTTTCCGTGAAGGGATTGAATCGAGGCCGGGGTGAGAGATCTTTCCAGAAGCTCATGTGATTCCAGTCATGTGACTTCAGCAGTTAACTCTTGCTTGACTGGATGAAGCAGGCACTTGTAAAAACCTAACAAAATGACACAGATGCTCCCACACAAGGCTGGCACACTTGGCCTCCCCCGCATTTCCCCCTGCTGATGCCCGTGTTGTCAGCGAGGAATAGGGTGGGATGCCAATGGGCTTAGACTAGAGAAGAAGATTTTGGATTTATATCCCCCCTTTCTCTCCTGCAGGAGACTCAAAGGGGCTTACAATCTCCTTGCCCTTCCCCCCTCACAACAAACACCCTGTGAGGTAGGTGGGGCTGAGAGAGCTCTGAGAAGCTGTGACTAGCCCAAGGCCACCCAGCTGGCGTGTGTGGGAGTGCACAGGCTAATCTGAATTCTCCAGATAAGCCTCCACAGCTCAGGCGGCAGAGCTGGGAATTGAACCCAGTTCCTCCAGATTAGATACATGAGCTCTTAACCTCCTACGCCACTGCTGCTCCTACAGTATCTCTGTTTACGATTGCACTGTAAGATACCTTCTGAAGGTATGTAAAGGACCATTGTATCTTTTATGGTCTCCCCTTCCCTTCTGGAACTCAGCTCCATTTTATTTGGTGAAGAACAAAACGCCTCTTTGCTAGCATGGTTCCCCTCCCCCTCCTTCCCTCCCCCCATGCCAGTGTTTGCTCTTTTCAACCCTGAATCTGGTGGAAAGTCGACATTGAAATGGGATTAATCTTTAAATTTGATTTCTAAGACCCTTAGGCCCTCGGAGCAGGAGTGTTTGTTTTTAAATTACCGCCAGCCAATAATGGATTTTGCTTTTTTTGTGTGCCATAGTAAACAACAGGGGACGCAGGCTGCCAAATCCAGGCTGTGAATCTCCGAATCGTGGAAAAACTATTTAATTAAACTTTAACCCAGAAGATATTGGGGAGAAAAGCAATGTTCAGAGTGTCTTTTAAAGGAGCATCTGTTAATCTTCTAATCTCGCTTGCTGGCTTTTTTGTTGTTTGAATTTCAAAAGCACTGCAAAATGAGATCTGAACCAGACAAAATGAAGCCCTTTCATGTTCTGTTGGTTGAGAGTCAAACCTTTGCTTAAACGTCTCCTCCCTGCCTTCCCTTGCCCCCAAAGTAGCACTTCCGTCCATTCCTCTGGCCGGTGTCCTGATGCACTGATGTCATTCTGGTGTGACCGGAAGCAATAGTGGGATCCAAAAATTTTAGTAACAGGTTGCCATGGTGATGGGATTCAAACAGTGGCGTAGCACCAATGGGGCTGGGCGGGGCATGACGGGGGCGTGGCTGGGCATTCCGGGGGCGGGGCATTAATAATTTCTCTGTTACTGTAAAAAACTCTTACTGTAAAAAAAAGTTCCTAATTTCCAGCTGGTATCTTTCTGTCCATCATTTAAACTCATTATAGCAAGTCCTATCGTCTACTGCCAACAGAAACAACTAAAGAGTCCCCTGGACCCAACAGTAGTTAAAGGGTCCCTCCTCTTACTAGCTGGCAAGCTCCAGGCTACGAGAAAGAAGAAGAGAGGGGGAGGCGAGAGCGTGGAGATGGAAAAGTGGACCCAATTAGTAACCCCCTCTCAGCACACACAAATAATTAGTAACCCACTCTCGGGAACTGGTGAGAACCTGCTGGATCCCACCTCTGACCGGAAGTGACATCAGCACGTTGCCAGTGAATCTGTACCATGCAGTCAAAACTCTGTGGTTAAGCCACAGAATTTTGGCCAAATAATAGAGTGTTCCAGCAACACACTGATGGCACTTCCAGTTGTGCTGCCCACCCACAGTGGTGTGTCTGCCAACAGTTTCCAGTCTTATACTAGCAAACCTAATTTCATCCAATCTCTATGGTAAAAACCACAGAGTTTGGGAACATTCATCAAATGTACCCAGCACCTTTCCCTCCATTCCCCTCCATGCTGCACAATCGTCCACAGGCAGGAACCGGGACGCATTGGTGGGACTCTGCCCACCAATAGCGGGCAAACGGCTGCTCTGATGTTATTGAAGACTGACAGAACTGAGATTTTATTGGCTGTTTAGACTCTAGTACCAATCACCAGCAGTACCCATTTCTTCCCTTTCAGCTTGAACCTATAAAAATACTGGCTGGTTGTCAATTCCATGGTGACGGCAAAACGGAGCATATGGCCTTGTGCTAGAAACATTTCTCGGGCTGATTTGCTGCGATTTATGAGCGCACGAGAAGTGAACATGAGAATGTATCACTGTCTGGTATGGCAGACCTAATAGGATAAGTTTGAGAGTCATATTCAATCTGCTTTTTTGTTTTATGGAGCTCTTTACAGAATGAGTGCGGGGGGGAGGGGGGCGTGAGCAAGCCGAGGGACTTCTACAGATGCTTGCATGTATTTCCATTTCTTGGAGCACAATGAATGACAAGAAGCTTGTTTGGAATGCAGAGGATGCGGTTTTGAATGAGCCTCAGAGAGAGAAGGAAGACAATGCGGCTGCGAGAGAGAAAAAGAGCATTTGCTGGAAACGCGGCAACAAACGTAGACTTTGAATCAAAGGGCAAAACAGCGTGCAGGTGGATAAACAGTCCCCGGCAGACACAAATAACCATCTGTTGCAGTACCACAAAGAGGGACTTGCTTCTAATGAAAAACAAAATAGAAACCGTGATTGGGATTTACGTCTTGTGTTTGTCAGATGGTTATCCTGAAAAGCATCTATGGCGTGGAGCAGAAAGTACACTACGATTGTCTCTTAGCAAAAAGCCTTTTCTTTCGGCTTATTTAACCTGCCCACTTGCTTGGAATAATGAGCTAACGTTGCTCTTCAAACCACAACAGGATGTCAAGGAACCTCGATCACAGCTTGGTCACTACAGAACTTAGTAGGGTTTTGTTATGAATGACTAGAGTCACCTGCCCACCACCAGCTGGCATTTCCAGTCATTCAGAATGGCAGTAGTTAGGGTGGCAACCTCCAGGTTGGGCCTGCAAATCTCCTGATCTGGTGATCAGGTGACAGAGGTCAGTTTATAAGCATAAGCATAAGCATTGTATTGTAGGAGAAGTGGTAGGCTTGGAGATTCCGGCGCAACAAATACTGGATTCGGCCCAAATCTGGGTGAATTCAGGCATATTAGGGCCAAAATCGGCCAAATAGGTCCTGTTGAGCAACACTGACTACTATTAAGCCCTGGGGCCTTTGTGGCTCAAAACTGGGACCTGGGCAGGGGAGTACTGCCCAAGGGAACATAGGGGGTCAAATGTCCCTGGGCTGCAGCCATTTAGACACGTGGGGGCAGAAAATTGCCCCCACACCCCTCCTCCTTCCCCCCGGGTCCATACACTGACTTCAAAAAAATGCTGTTTGGTCATGGTGGGGGAGGGTGGCTGCCCATACGGGGGTGGGGTGGAAAACTCAGATTTTGCACCGGGCTACATTTTCTCTGTGGACCTGGGATATGCAAAACCTATGTTCTGTCACTAAACCATGATGGATTCCACTCTTTCAAGCTCTCTCTGAACTATGGTACACACAAATACTATTCTTTCCTTTTAACTCCTGTATAGTTTTTCATCCAGTGCCCTAGATCTACCGTGACTGGTCCTATCTGGCTGCTGATTAATTGACACTCGCGCATCTTTCAATGTTGTGGGTGAACATAACTCACGTCAGGCCAGTCACGGACAAATAGCGGGGTGGGCTGCATCCCTGGGTCACGTTAAACTCTGGAAAGTAGCTTCTTGCTCTCAGTTTATCCTTTGAAGGGCCTGTTGTAAATCATCCAGCATCTCTAAGGCTCATTCCGCACATGCAGAATAATGCACTTTCAAACTGCTTTCAGTGCTCTTTGAAGCTGTGCGGAATAGCAAAATCCACTTGCAAACTGTTGTGAAAGTAGTTTGAAAATGCATTATTTTGCGTGTGCGGAAGGGGCCTAAGTAACCTTCTAGGCCCAGCTTCTTCAAATACCTGGCCTTCTGTGACATCTAATTGAAATAATTCTGAAGATCACGAGGAGAGGCTGCAGCGTTTGGGACTCTTTAGTTTGGAGAGGAGACGTCTGAGGGGGGATATGATTGAAGTCTATAAAATTATGCATGGGGTAGAAAATGTTGACAGAGAGAATTTTTTCTCTCTTTCTCACAATACTAGAACCAGGGGGCATTCATTGAAAATGCTGGGGGGAAGAATTAGGACTAATAAAAGGAAACACTTCTTCACGCAACGTGTGATTGGTGTTTGGAATATGCTGCCACAGGAGGTGGTGATGGCCACTAACCTGGATAGCTTTAAAAGGGGCTTGGATAGATTTATGGAGGAGAAGTCGATCTAGGGCTACCAATCTTGATCCTCCTTGATCTCAGATTGCAAATGCCTTAGCAGACCAGGTGCTCAGGAGCAGCAGCAGCAGAAGGCCCTTGCTTTCACCTCCTGCATGGGAGCTCCCAAAGGCACCTGGTGGGCCACTGCGAGTAGCAGAGAGCTAGACTAGATGGACTTTGGTCTGATCCAGCAGGCTAGTTCTTATGTTCTTAAGAAATCCTTGAAATACGCAGTATCTTTCCCTCATCCATAACCTGTATCAGGAAACAAAAAAAGAGACTTGTTGAAATAGATGTTATAAGTAGCAACTTAGGAATTTTACTGCAATTTACATATGCATTCATATTAGGCAAAGTTGAAGGTTGGTTTATGTAAAAATGTACTATTTTCCTGTTACAAAAGGTGTATTAACTTTTATAACAATCTCTATGTAAGGAATTCCATAGAAGCAGAAATAAAAGGCTCTTTGGTGAAAAAAGACCGTTTATTCAGACATCTTAGAAAGCTCAAGTACACGCAGTGGCAGGAATGACACTTCCCGCCAGAAGCACAGGTTATAACTCTGTTCATCCCATCCCCCTCCCTGCTTCCCATGGGAACGGAGACCTCATCTCCCGCGCAGAGATAAAGTCTCCGCCGATGAAGCTGGCCCATCGCCCGGGCTGTGGAATGTACTCAAGGTTAGGCGGCTGCCCTTACCATCAACACCATTGAAACCTTTACACTCTGCCTCCCTTAAAGAAGACCCCTCCCCCCCAGGTTTATGCGGAAAGGCGCGGTGGAAAGCAGAAATAAGGGTGGGGGTGTCAATATTTTCGGAATAAACCCATTGATTATACCCAGAGGAATATCCCACCCAAGAAACTAAATATTGCAAGCGTTTGCGATTAAAGCGAGAGTCCAGGATGGCGTCAATTTCGTAGTGCTTGTGGCCATCAATAATAGTTGGTGGGGGTCTCTCCGGCGGGTCGTGCCAGGCATCAGAAGCGGGAGCCTCCTTGAGTAAACTGGAATGGAAGACAGGATGAATGTTACTAAGAGAGTTAGGCAAATCCAATCGGGCAGTGACATCATTAATCACTTTAGTAATCTGAAAAGGTCCCACGAATCTTTTGCCTAGTTTGGAAAATTTATGCACGCCTCTGAGATTTTGGTAGACAAATACACCCAAGCGCCCACACGCAGAGGAAAATCCGAAGCGGTGCTTATCCGCTTTGCAGCTTTTGGGAGTCCTTAGCCTGTTGTAAGGCGGTCTGGACCCATTTCCATCCCTCGGCTAGGGATGAAATCCATTGTTGAAACTCTGGAGGATCCAAAGCTGTCGCGGGTAGTTGCGGCAACGGCGGGAAGGAGCGACCAGACACAATTTCAAAGGGGGTTTTCTTTGTACTGCTATGAACCGCATTGTTATAGCGCACTCCGCAAACGGAATGAGCTCGCACCAATTGTCGTGGTGGTAGTTGGTGTAACAACGTAAATACTGGGCGAGGGTTCCGTTCGCTCTTCCGACTCACCGCCACTTTGAACGTGGTAGGGCGGCGAGCCGCCGGGCGCCCCCAACAACCCCAAAAAACGCCTTCCAGAACTTTGAAATGAATTGGGGTCAGCGGTCGGAGACCACCTTAACGGGCGGAGTGTAGACGGTAAACATGTTGAATGAACAGCCGTGCTAACTTAGGAGCGGAGGGGATGGAAGCACATGGAACAAAATGGGCTTGTTTAGAAAATAAGTCCACCACCACCCACAAGACCGTGTTGCCATGACTTTCGGGCAAATCTGTAATAAAATCCATGGAGATGACTTCCCAAGGGCGGGAGGCCACCGGGAGAGGTTTCAACAGCCCATGGGGCTTTCCCGGAATGGTTTTGGCTTCTGCACAAACAGAGCAGCCTTTAATATACGCCTCAATGTTCCTTGCGCATTGCGCGCCACCAGAACTGACGGCGGGCCAAATGCAGAGTTTTCAGAAAGCCAAAATGTCCAGCCGAAGGGCATCGCGGGCAGGCTTCAAGAACCTGCTTATGGAGGGGAGGCACGCCAACACTCCCTCCGCCAAACTCCATTCTCCAAACGCAATTGGGAATCACCTTCCTCCGCTGGAGGCTCGCGCCGGCCCCCCCCCTCGAGTTCCCGCAGGAAAGCAGAGACCAGACTAGGAATGGGCGGTGAAGGAGGAGTGGACGTTTGAGATCGGGTGACAGCCAGTCCTAACTGGGAGGGGAGAGAACAGTGCGCGGAATGTCTCGTAAGGCAGCTCCACCCTCCTCGGTAGGCGCTGAGAGCCGCCAGCCAGTTTATTGGTTTTCCCGGGGAAAAATGGACTGTGAAAGAGAAACGAGAAAAGAAATCGGCCCAACGGAGTTGTTTTATGGACATCTTGAGGGGGGGTGGAAAGAGCGCCAGGTTTTTGTGATCCGACCAAACCTGAAAGGGGTGTTTAGCCCCTCCAGCCAGTGGCTTAAGTGGAGAGTGCTACTTTGATGGCTGCAATCTCTTTATCCCCCACAGTCCAGTTGAGTTAAGCACCGGAGGATTTCTTTGATAAATAAGCACACGGAACCAGCCTACCATCTTTATTTTTTTCTGCAAACAGGGCTGCCCTAAGCGCTTTTGTCCGAGGCATCCACGTGAACCACAAACGGGAGATCTGGGTCAGGGTGCTTTAGGATAGGTTCGGTGGTAAAGCAGACTTTAACAGCTGAAAGGCTGTTTGACACTCTTCAGACCAGGAAAGGGGCCCCGGGCTTGGCGGACAGTGGATCTTTACCCTTAGTGCGTAAGAGGTCTGTGAGAGGGAGAGTCAGCTCAGCGAATTGGGGTATAAAGTCACGATAGAAATTAGCAAAACCCAGAAAAGATTGGAGTTCTTTGCGGTTGGTGGGGGCAGGCCATTGGAGGACCGCGTCAATTTTAGCAGGATCCATTTTAAGCCCTCGGCGCAGATCCGGTAACCCAAATAGTCAATGGAGGTCTGGTGGAAACAGCATTTGGAGAGTTTGGCAAAGAGAGAGTTGTTGAGCAAGCGTTTCAATACTTCCCGAACCAATGCTTCATGCTCTTCTATGGTTTGTGAATAAATTAAAACGTCATCTAAGTATACCACAACTCCCTTGTACAATAAATCATGGAGAACTTCGTTGATGAGGGCCATAAAAGCCCCGGGGGCCCCACTTAACCCGAATGGCATTATTAAGTATTCAAACTGTCCAAACTTTGTGTTGAACGCAGTCAAGTGTTCATAACCTTCAGCAATTCTGACCCTGTAGTAAGCTTCTCTCAAGTCTAATTTAGTAAAGATGCGCCCTTTGCCCAGTGCATCTAAAAGGTCCTTGATCAAAGGCAGAGGATATTTATTGGACAGGGAGACTGCATTGAGACCTCGATAATCTGTGCAAAGCCGTAAAGACCCATCTTTCTTTTTTACAAACAAAACGGGAGCAGCGTGTGTGTGTTTGGTAGCCCCGGCCGTGATGAACCCGCTGAAAGCGAGGTTCTTGTCCAAAAGGCACGAAGTTCCTTCTCCTCATTGGGACTCATACGGTAGATTCTACCTTTGGGCAGTTACTCTGGCTGTATAATCCATTTTGCAGTCAGTGTCTCTATGGGGTGGCAACTGATCGCATTCTTGCTCCTGAAAAACTCTGGCTAGATCTTGGTACGCCGGTGGGATGACAATAGAATCGGAGCAATCGCTGATGAAGCCAGGGAGGGGGGTGTGTCAGGAGAAGTTGAGTTTTCCCCCCAATTCATGTGTTCACCGCAGGGAGGGTCAGTGAATTCTAAGATCCGTTCTTTCCAAATGAACTTTGGTTCATGTAACAATAACCATGGCATGCCCAAAACTATGGAGTGTTTCATTACCGGCCAAAATAAAACTAATTTTCTCCCAATGGTCGGCGAACGGAGGAGAACCGGTTGTGTTTTGAACTGGGCCGGTCCTTCGCTCCCCGAGGGCTGCCGCCCATTTGGGTGAATGGTATGGGCTTAGCCAGGGGAATTTGGTCCAGACCTAGCTCCTCTGCCACCTGGGGTCGATTAAGCAATGGGAGCAGCCAGAATCCACAAGGGCCGAGGCTATAATGCGAGTATGTTTAGCGGGGTTGGCCAAAAACGCTTTTGACAGTAATGGGAGCGCTGCCTTCACTCACCGCTGGCCAGAGTCGGACCCACATCCATGGGGCTGAAGAAAGGCAAACAGCTGCTTCCCCTCCTCTGGGTCGCCTTCGATGACCGCCTTTAGAAGAGCCCGCGGAGGTGGCCCCGACTTGCGTGGTGGCTTGGCAGATGGGGTGCGCGTGGCTGGAGCGGTTGGTTTTGTTTCTTCGACAGTTGGCGGCTAGATGACCTGGTCCTCCGCGAGTAAAGGCACAATCCCAGTCGGGCGACGGCGCCAGAGGTGGTCTCGGGTGGGGGCGGCTGGGCTTGCTCTTGGTGGACGAGTGGCAGGCTTCGGGCGTGGCGGCTCTCCGCACGAGCTGCATTCCAAGCGAGACGCCACCTGGGATCCCAACTGGATCCAATCAGCAACAGTGCGAGGAACCCGAATTAAAACACCGCTTTCACGCAGCTTGCCGTCAACAGCATCTGAGAAGTATTCGCATTTCATGCGCTCAGGCCACTCAGGAGGGAGTCGAGCAGCCGCCGCATCGAAATTCACGGGCAAATTCTGCAAACGGACGGGTTGCCCTGCTGGATAGTTTTGATGGTGCGATAGCCTCATTTTCGGCGCTCGGATCTTGGAAGCGCGCTCTTAAGGCTTGGAGGAATGCGGGCACCGTCGGCGCAGAGTCTTCATCTTGCAAATCCAAAAGGGTCACAAAACCAGTCGGCTGCTGCCCCATCCAGGACTGAGCCGATGTCCCCGTGATTTTTTCGCGCTCAGACCGGTATAAATCATCATAGTCCCTCCATGTGGGCATCGAAGTTGCAAAATGAAGTAGGGAAGCTTGGAAGCCGGGTCCCATCAAAACGGGCAGGTATCGGGGGCCTATAGTAACCCCTTTCCACGGCTCTTGGCGCCGGCAGGGGCGGCGGTTGCACGGGTTGAGCAGGTTACGGGCAGCGGGTTGCAACAGGGGCCGGAATCGAGGCGGTATCAATGCCGGTACGCTGGCGCTTGGGTGGCAGGACCCAGCCACGTTGCCCCTCTGGCTACGGCAGTATCAGTAACAGCATAGACTCCAACTTGGGGCTTCCTGGTCTGCTGCCTCCTCAGTTCCCTCTCCAACGCAGCCAGCTCTCTCTCCTTGCGGGTCAATGCATCCTGGTGCGCATGCATGGCTGCTTTTTCTCGTTCCAATTTAGCCAGTTCGGTCCCGCTTAATAGCTGCAGTGAGCTCACTTTGCGTGCGCAAGGCCTGAACACTTTCGCTGTCGCTGTAAATCCAGTCTGGAGTGTTCCAGGACCTTATCATGGACTGACAGGTTCTGGCGCATATTGTCGTTGGAGCGCATCTTTGGCACGGGTCCAACTTCGAAGTTGGACTTCTTTGCGTTGCTGTTCCCGGTCCCTCTGCAGGTTTTCGCGCTCTTGCTGCAACTGTGCCCGTTCCTCCTCCCATAGCTGGCGTTCACGGGTCCATGCTTCTTGGGCATCTCGCAGTCGGCCCACTTCCTCATCCCAGTTTTCTTCGATGGGAGAGGGAACAGATCCGCTGGGAGTGCAGGCTTTCCCTCGGACTCTTCGCTGCCTGGAAGCGCAGGTGACATCGGAGACACCGTGAGCCACCGGTGGCTCCCTGGGGTGCAGCCGCTGACCCGGGATCAGGGGTCCGATCGGAAGACGGTACGGACACCCTCCCAATCCCAGGTTTAGTCCCAGTGTCCTTCGGACGGGCCCCAGTGCTTTGCCACGGTGGTTCTTTGGGAGCATCACCAAAATACGAGTCCAGGAATCGTTCAATGGACTCCTGGGTTGCCGCGATGAAAGGTGGTCAGGCCCGTCTCCTCCATGACAGGTTGCATCTGAGGTTTGTAATCCATACCTAAAACGGGTAGACATCCGATCCACAGGCGCCGATCCATAGACAGCGCCCCAAACGACTCATGTAAGTCCCCATGGTCGCCGCCACGCCCCTCGCTCCAACGGAGTAAAGGAAGACTCGTGCTGATACGAGGATCGGGAAAGAGTCACCAGCGAGGCCCGCTTCTCCCGCCGGTTCCTCCAGATCCAGAAGGGAAAGGTCGGAGCCCTCTTTGGGGGCTACCGCACCTTCCGCAGTAATATTCAACCTCTCCATGCCGAGACACCAGAGGTCCACTGCACTAGGGATATAGATGAATTAAGATTCCTGCCACAATGTAAGGAATTCCATAGAAGCAGAAATAAAAGGCTCTTTGGTGAAAAAAGACCGTTTATTCAGACATCTTAGAAAGCTCAAGTACACGCAGTGGCAGGAATGACACTTCCCGCCAGAAGCACAGGTTATAACTCTGTTCATCCCATCCCCCTCCCTGCTTCCCATGGGAACGGAGACCTCATCTCCCGCGCAGAGATAAAGTCTCCGCCGATGAAGCTGGCCCATCGCCCGGGCTGTGGAATGTACTCAAGGTTAGGCGGCTGCCCTTACCATCAACACCATTGAAACCTTTACACTCTATATTCAGTAAGAATACACTGTAATGGAATTTCTGAGGAAGACACTTAGGCCATTTCCGCACTGGTCAAAAAAGCCGGTAAAAGGACGGTAAAAACAGTATTATTGGCGGAGACTTCACACGGCCATTGCTGCAGAAACGACGCTGCAGTGATGCGGCAATGCTCCAGCAGCCTCACAATGGTGTATTCAAAAATCGCTAAACTAGTGAGGTTTTTCAACAACTGCGCTCTGCAGCCTGCATCGTGCGAAGCGCCTGCCAGGAATTGGTCACGCAGAGCCCACCCCCACAATGGCAGTCCACACTGGCCAATCCTGGCACCGAATGTCCGGGAGTCTACCCTGGGGGAAATAAATGCTGTTTGCAAAGCATAGCCATGCAATTTATACCCCTTCTTTTCTCCTGTAAGGAGACTCAAAGGGGCTTACCAACTCCTTTCCCTTCCTCTCCCCACAACAGACACCTTGTGACGTAGGTGGGACTGAGAGAGTTCTGGAAGAACTGACTAGCCCAAAATCACCCAGAATGTAGGAGTTGGGAAACAAATCCAGTTCACCAGATAAGAGTCTGTCGCTTGTGTGTAGAAGTGGGGAATAAAACTTGGTTCTCCACATTAGGTCCACCTGCTCTTGTTACCGTGGGGTAACGGTTTAAGAAATTTAAGCCAAAAAGTTCAAGCCGACAAGGAATAAAATTAAAGAAATAATTTTATTCAGACCAACAACGGGCTTAGCTAGTATCAGAGGAGCCACACCAAAATGGCTGCGGTCTCCTGCTTTTATAGGAAAAAGGCAGGTTACATCAAAATGCCAGGAAAAGAATACACCCCAAAGTACCATCATCATCAATCAATCATTCAAGAAGGAGATCTTCCCCTTACCCAAAACATTTTAGACATTTTAATGCATTCATTGGAGGATGTCAGTATTTCACATTTCTGATGTTCTGTGAACTAGGACCTAGCACCATCTTATCAGTATTGTTCTCAGATGCCCCACTTATCTGAACAAAGAGCCTAAACATTTGGCTGTGTTCCATTTTGTATCAGAAAAAGGACAGACTTATGGTGCCAGCAAGCATTACAAGGCCTAATTTAATATCACCAATGTTGGGAGATCCACACCTGGTGCGTGTGTATCCCTTGAAAAGTAGCAGAGTGGCACAGAGGCTAAACACAGGGAAGCTTACCTGAACACAAACGCGTGGTTGAGCTTGCTAGAGAGAACTTCAGACACAAAAGAAAGTCAGAGTCATTTGTAGTTTCTAATCTAATAAAAAGAGTATTTATTAGTGAACTCCATTCTGGATAGAAAGGTGGAGAGTTAGGTTCACTATCTAATCTAATCTAGCTGGATGGAGGCGGATGCGTAGGAGACACATCCTCTCCCTAGGCATGGTGAAGGTAAGAGTAGTGGAGAGGTCTGAGAAGAAGGCGGAAGCAAGGGAGGAAGTCCCTAAGAGTATCAGTCTACATCAAAGGGATAGACTCAGCATGATAGAGTAAAGGTGACAAATTCCTAAGTCCCTATCTAGCCACTAGCTCGCTAGTAAAAAACCCCTCTGCAGGATGAGGCAGGAAACAGCATAAAGTCCCTTTTCTTCCAACAACCAACACATAATTTAATATCTCCCAAATTCCAATGGGTAAGTTAGTACAAAGGGTATTCATCAAGGCTGTGAATCTTTGGTCAATAGAAAGAAAGGAAGAAAGAAAGAAAGAAAGAAAGAAAGAAAGAAAGAAAGAAAGAAAGAAAGAAAGAAAGAAAGAAAGAAAGGAAGAAAGGAAGAAAGGAAGAAAGGAAGAAAGGAAGGAAGGAAGGAAGGAAGGAAGGAAGGAAGGAAGAAAGAAAGAAAGAAAGAAAGAAAGGAAGAAAGAAAGAAAGAAAGAAAGAAAGAAAGAAAGAAAGAAAGAAAGAAAGAAAGAAAGAAAGAAAGGAAGGAAGGAAGGAAGGAAGGAAGGAAGGAAGGAAGGAAGGAAGGAAGGAAGGAAGGAAGGAAGGAAGGTAATGTGCATAAGGCCTGCATGATTCTTGTTCAGCAGCTTTATGGTTGCCAACACCTCATTACAAGGAAAAGAATAATGGGGGGGGGAATAGTCTTACAGGTTATTTATAGAGATTGTTGGAATCCTTTTAACAGGGCTATGTGCCTACACTCTTAACCACTACACTTTCTAATTCCTTAAAATCCAATGTAGTAAAACACTTTGCATATACCTTCCTATTTTAATGTTTACTACTGTTATTTCCACAGCAGAGCAGCATGGTTTTGTTTTGTGACTGGATAATCCTGCAACATGCTTACCCTCCTTTTTGTGAGGGGCAGCGTTTTGACACCGCTGGAGCCGGAATAAATGCAATCTGTCGAGGTGGCTATTATTTGTTTCCTTTTCAAAGACCGCCCCGGGGCAATTCAAGAGGAAGCATTTCCCCCGCCCCATCAAAAACTTATTCTGATTGAAATCCCCTTTTCATTTCCACCTCTCCCAGACGACTGAGCACTTCAAGAAACCTCCAGATCGGCAGGTAGTTTTGAAAAGGGCACTTGATCTGCATATGGAAATAAAAAGGAACTATCAGTGAAAAATCCTGATTGTTATTCATCGAAGAGCTCCCATGGAAATGCAGGACTGTGCAAGATTATCAGCCTATTTCAGCAATATTTGCATGCAATTTTGGTTGTTGTTCTTTTGTTTGTTTGTTTCTATGGGGGAAGCAGTCTCAGATGCCTGCAGGCCTGCCCACTTGGGAGTTTATTATTTATTTATTATTTCACATTTTTGTCCTGCCCTATCCGGACAGGCTCAGAGCGGGTTACAACAATTAAACACCATGAAATATTTAAAAACAACATCACTATTACAATTGCAAAACACCTGTACCATATTAGGACGAAGAAAAGGAAACTTTTTTTCACGCAACGTGTGATTGGTGTTTGGAATATGCTGCCACAGGAGGTGGTGATGGCCACTAACCTGAATGGCTTTAAAAGGGACTTGGACAGATTTATGGAGGAGAAGTCGATGTATGGCTACCAATCTTGATCCCCCTTGATCTGAGATTGCAAATGCCTTAGCAGACCAGGTGCTTGGGAGCAGCGGCAGCAGCAGAAGGCCATTGCTTTCACCTCCTGCAAGTGAGCTCCCAAAGGCACCTGGTGGGCCACTGCGAGTAGCAGAGTGCTGGACTAGATGGACTCTGGTCTGATCCAGCAGGCTCTTTCTTATGTTCTTATATTAAAACAACAGATTGATGAATAATGTATAAAAATAGATGGCACTTTAAGAATCAGACCTTCTTATCCTCACTCTCCCCCCCCCCCCCCCCGGTTTTGGAAGCTGAGATACCGGCGGGCTAGTTGGGAAAGGCCTGGTGGAGCAATCAGGTTTTGAAAGCCCTGCAGAACAAAGATAGTTCCTGCAGAGCTCTAACCTAAGGTGACCAGCCGTCCCGATTTTCCCGGGACACTCACGCTTTTGCGCGATGTGTCCCGCGTCCCGCCGGGCTTTGACATTGTCCCGGTTAGGGAATGTGCTCCTGCGGCAGCGTGCACGCAGCTGCCTTTTGTGGTGGTGCTCCCCGTCAGGAAACAGTGAAGCGCCCCAGAAGGCAGTGCGGCAGCACAGGAGGGAGCCCCTCCCGTGCTGCCGCAGTGCCTTCTGGGGCGCTTCCCTGTTTCCTGACCGGGGAGTACTGCCACAAAAGGCAGTGTGCTCATGCAGGTGCGCGCGCGCACGCACGCCCCGCTTTTCAATAGTAAAAATCTGGTCACCTTACTCTAACCTCAGCTGGTAGTTTGTTCGAAAAAGCCCTGGCTCGTGTTGAAGCCAGCCGGATGTCTCTCAGGCCAAGGACTGACAAAAGGTTCCCCTCTGATGAGCATGCAAAACAAACCCTGCAAAATAAAACTGCCCAGTGCCCACCTGCATGGCCACACAGGCGCAAAAGGGTCGTAACGTCAGACAGCACGGCTGTGGGGGTTCACTCGTGCATGCCTGCATGGCTATGCATCAGTGGGAGGTAAATAAAAACAATAATATGCGCCTCCGTGTGAAGGTGCACGCCCTGGCCAATTCGCTTGCTGACTGCGGGACGGCCAGTCATGTGAATGGCCCAGGGCCATGCCGGATTTATCCCAGCTGCAGCCTGCTTTACATTTCCTGTGCGGAAAGGACTGACTCTGGGAAATTATTTGAAATGGTGGGTGAACAGTATGGTGGCCAAATTCACAGATACAAGAAATGATTCAGGATGGTTAAAATCAAAGTGGATTGGGAAAAGCAGAAGGAGAATCTCTCCTTATTGATTGAGAGGGCAGCAAGACGGAAAATGCGGTTCAGTGTAGGTAGATTTAAGCTGATGCATATTGGAACAAAAAGTCCTGACTTGAAATATATGTTGATGGGCTCTGAACTGGCAGAGAGTCTCAGAGAGAAAGCAATCTAGGAGTTACAGCAGATGGCTCTGGGAAAATATCGACTCAGTGTGCGGGAGTAGCAAAAAAGGCAAACTCTGTACTAAGTATTATTAGAAAAGTAATTGAAAATGAAATACCTGTTTATTATTATGCTCCTGTAAAGATGTGCAACCCCGTTCAGAATAATGGGTACAGACCTGGTCAATATAGTTAAAAAAGGATACTGCAGAGCTGGAAATGCAGAAAACAGCAAACAAGAAGACAAAATGGCCGGAGTATATTTCCTGTAAGTAATGACTTGAGAGTCTGCAGCTTTTCAGTTTAGAAAAAAGACGACTAGGGGAGGTTATGGTTGGTGTCAAGAAAGTGAATATAGGGAATGTTTCTCCCATTCCCACAGTACTAGAACTTGGGGGCCTTCCAATGCAGTTTATGGGCAATATATGTAAGGCAGACAAGAAAAAATACTTTGTCACTCAATGAGCAATAAAATTTTGGAATTCACTGCCCATGCATGTAGCAATGTAGCTTAGACAGGTGGCTTTAAAGAGGAATTAGACTAAGGTGACCAGACGTCCCGCTTTTGGTGGGACAGTCCCGCCTTAAACCAATTTGTCCCGCGTCCTGCGGGTTTTTTTTACTGTCCCGATTTTTGGAAGGCTGCCGCACTGCCTTCTGGGGCGCTCCCCTGTGACAGGGGAGCGCCCCAAAAGGCAGTGCACTCCTGTGGCCACGTGTGCCCCCAAAAGGCAGTGCGCTCCTGCGCCTGCATGTGCCCACGTGCGCACGCCCACCCTGGTCCCGATTTAAAAAGGTGACAATCTGGTCACCTTAAATTAGACAGATTCATGGGGAACTGGTCTGCAAACTGAAGTCAGCTAAGATGATTCAAGGGAACCGAGACATTTTGGAGTGGTAAACCTCAGAAGACCGCTGTTATGAGGAAAGATCAGGGAAAGCGTTGGCCTCTGTGTCCCATTTTTAAGCCCGCCGTGGCAATTGATTGTCCATTTTGTGGGTCTTAGTGCCCAACAGACATTTGCTTTAAGGCAGCTTTGTAGCAATTCATTGCAATCTGAATCAGAAAATAGCCTCTTTTGAATTACATTTTCCAATAATCCTCTGTAGCTAGGACCTCAGAAATCAAACAGGAAATAAGCTCCACATTTTTAAGGGGAGGGGGAAATGATGACACACCGAGTTGCCAGGCCAAGCAGATGGAGGGCAAGGGGTGGGGGCATTCGGGCAGCCACAATGTCACCTTCATTGTTACATCATTTTGGAATACAATCCAGAAGTGATAAAAGGTATATCTGTTCCACAGAAAGATGACAACAGGTTTGTATATTTCTCTGCCACAGAACAAAGCATGTTGGACCTTCTTTGTTGTAGAATGCTCCGTCTGGGTCTTAGTGTCTTCTTAGCCCTGCTCCCCTCATCCATTTGAAAGTCTGACAGTAAAAACACATTTTGATATAAATGCTCTTGTATCAAAGTGCCATGTTCAATAATCCACAAAATAATGGTTTTGACAAAGGCAGCATGTAAAAATGAATGATAATTCTCATATTTGTTCAGGATAGTTCTCATATTTAATTCTCATATTTGTTGGAAATCATGATAATTCATGATTATCATATCATGATTATTCTCATATTTGTTGAGAAATATAATTCTCATATATTTTAATGCAGAAGCGTACAATTTTCTCAACCACTGCACCTCAACTGACCAAACTATTATCTTTCTGTGGAACAGAGTGTAGCTCTAAGAATTCCTGGAAACTCTATAGTTTTACCATAGACTTCCCAGTGATTCCTAGAACTACCCTTTATCATTTGTACTTGGAAGTGATGTAGCAACGTAGGTGATGTTATGTTTTTAAAAAAATTTATCCCACTGCTGGTCTGAGAGGTGATGGCAACAGAGTCAAGTCTACATACAGTTTCCCATCCTAACTATGTTGTCCCCTCAGAGAAACATTCGGAGGGTGCAATATGACCCTCAAAACAATGTTTTATTGTCTCGAGGTGTGTCTCTCAGAAAGAAATGGGAAATTAACTCAGAACATTCTGTGTCATTACAGGAACTTCAGGAATAATCTCCGTTCCTGATATTTCAGATCAGGGGTGGGCTCACAGCTTGGTATCGAACCTCCACAGGTGCTAAGCAACGCCAACTCTGGAATTAATAAACTTTCTGTATTTTGCATTGGCTTTTGTAGATAGGCTTTTGAAAGTGGTAAACAAATATTTCATAGCTGTGCACAATATGATCAGCTTTTAATTAATGTTACACGGGGTGTTTTTCTTTCATCTTCGATTACTAAGTGAGACCCTCAAATAAAGAATATCCCTAAATGAACAAACAGGACTGCCACAAGTGTTAATCTCACAAAGCAGACTCTCTAGATCAAGCTAATTTCATGAAAAGCTTATTCCATTTCAAAAGCTGATCATCTTGAAGGTACCACAAGACTCTTTGTTATTTAAACTTTGATCTTTAGATTAATCAACTCAAGTTCGGCAAGGGCCAATTTTAATCAGTGGGAGCGGATTTGAGCTGGAGGGTGGGTTTATTTTTCAAGTCGCTTTGGAGCGTTTCTGCGTGAATGAAAGGGGGAAAAAATGATGAAAAATGGCCTTTCCCTCGTGCACCGCTTGATAGCTCAGCCTTCATTTAGTACTTCAAATACTGAACTTTTGGAGATATGCAAATTTATTTAAATTCAAGCAGTTAACTGATTAATCACTTTAAAGGCAGATGAGTCATCAGCTATAAATTCTTCATTGCACCATAACTCTAATGCATATGTGATATTGCACAGTTGGGTGGAAGAGGGACTTCAGATACTTGCTAGACATTTCCCTGACCCTGAACATCATATCTATCTATCCATCCATCCATCCACTGACCCACTCACACAGGATAATTTTATGCCTGCATCTAAGATATTTACAGTGGGTGCATGCAAACATCTTTATCAAATTACAGTCATGGGATGCAGAATTTCCCCAGCTCACTTTCATATCCTGTCACTGTCCCAGTAATTCTGCATAAAATATTAACCAAGGTGCCATTAAAGGGCATTAAATTTCCGCAATCGTTTGAGAAGGAAAATAAATGATGCCACCAACAAATAATGATTTGCTTGCTTCATTTAGGCACCGGAGGGTCTGTGGAGACCTGATTTCTTTTGCAAACCAGTAGGAAACAGCCCGGTAATGACCAAACAGTGATAAATTAGATGCTATACATAATAAAACTATGAATCCTCTCCCTCATTCCTTTCTAAAACCAACAGTTTCAAATAATTGCTTTTAAGAACTTTTTTTTTTTAAAAAAAAAAGTCACCCACAAAGACTCAATAAATGCAGATTTCCACCTAACGTGATTCTGCCTTAGATTAATTTCCGCCAAGTTCTGCAGTTTTTCCCTTCAACTCCCCCAGTGGTCTTCAAACAATGGCATGACAAAACAACCCAGTTTGCAAGGTTATATATACATGTGAGAAAAGCTCATTAGAGGGCAGTCTCGTTAATTACCTTTGAAATTAAGTTATATTGGCTAACACAAGCTCAGCTCTTTGAGAATCATCCAGCATGCATTTTTGGAAAGAAAGAAAAAACTTATGAGCTCAGCAGAGAGTTTCAAGATTAGTAAACTAAAAAAAAAAAATAGCCAAGTTCTACACAAGAAATTAGAGTGATTTATTTATTATATGTTTTGTTCCGCTTCTTAGTTTAATAGCGGCTGATAACCAATTAATTCGCAGCAGTACATAAACTATTTAAAAAGTTGTTTAAAAGAACCCGTTATTAAAATCGCACTGCAGTGCAGAGAAGACAGGACAGGACAGAAACATCATCAGTTCTCTCACCTCCAAGAATGACCACACCTTGGACAGGTCTACTCTAACAGTTCTCTGACTGAGTAGAGTGAGGCGGTCTACTCTAACAGTTCTCTGACTGAGTAGAGTGAGCTTCTCTACTTGGAGTTCAAGAAGAATGGTCCCACCACCAAGAAGGCCCTGGAAAGATCACTTGGAAAAAAAAACCCCTTACCCTTCCTCCAAAGAAGATGGACAGCATCCATGGTTTTGTCATCTCCCATTTTATTCGTAGAACAACTCTGTCAGGTTGGTTAGGCTGAAAGAAAATGATTAACCCAAGATCACTTAATAATAAGGTGGGCAGACTTATCTTGCTTAGGGTGTAGGGCACTGATGATGGTGATGATGTCACTACAATGGGTAGCTCTAGGAGTTATTGGAATATCTACGGCCATCATAGAGTTTCCAGCAAGCCCTAGCTTGTCACGTCCAGCTGTATTCAGGGGATGGCATACTGACACAGAAGCCAGCTGCATTTATTTTTTTAAAAAAATCTCCTTCCTTCTGCCACTTGTAATAAGATTTCTTCTGCCAAAAATGGATTAATAATAGAATGCCAGTTCAAAAAATACTGTGTAATACTATAACATACTATGAATGGAATGTAGTATATTTTAGTGGCTGTTTTTGAAATGTTTACTAGCTGTATTAATCCTAGATCCATTGTGTATTAAATTCTGTCTTTTCCTTTTCTTTCCTTTTTTTTTAACACCAATAAAGGCCTTCATTCACTACTGTGTTTACCTGCTCCCTAGAAAATGTTGCCTTCGCCACTATTTAACAGTAACCGCCCTCCTATACCCTGCTTGGAAACTTCCATCATTTTAAAATACATTAGCCCTGGTTTATGTAAGGGGGAGGAGGTCTTGTTTAAGAACCAAAAGTCCAATTCTACATTGGGTCGAGGGAGCAGATCACGTGCTTCTTTAAATCCTGCTCAACACTTTTTAAGAATAGCAAGTTATCACTGCCACAGGCACAAGGATAGCCTTCGCATGGACATGCCATGTCATCGTTCCATAAAGCTGATGCATCCTGTAAAAGGGGAAAGAGGAGCATCGGGAAGAGGGCGTGCTCTTTTAACGATGGTTTTAGCTAGGGATGTTTAACCATTTGTTTAAACCCGCCTTGAAAGGTCCAAGAGGAATAGCAAGATACAAATGCTTGAATAGAATAAATTAAACCAATAAATAAAAGAGCAGGCTCACACCTGCGGGAATACTGCCTGGTTAATAGACATACTGATAACTCACATGTGAAGCGAATCCTTTGGAAAGCACGCCAGTTATCGGGGGGGGGGGGGGGGGAGCAGCTCTATGGACACTTTCGCACGTGCAGAATAATGCACTTTCAATCCGCTTTCACAATTCTTTGCAAGTGGATTTTGCTATTTCACGCAGTAAAATCAGTGGTGAGATCCAATAATTTTAGTAACAGGTTCCCAGGGTGGTGGGATTCAAACTGTGGCGTTGCGCCAATGAGGCTGGGCGGGGCATGACAGGGGCATGGCCGGGCATTCCGGCGGCGGGGCATTCCTGGGCAGGGCTGTGGCAAGGACACAGCCGCTGCGCAGGTCCTTGGGCAGGAAACGAATGCACGCAGGCGCAGGCTGCCACGCACGCCGGTGCACCTCCTGCTAGACTGCTTCAAGTTCTGCGCGGTACTGCTGAGAGGAGGGGCGTAACTAAGGCAAAAATCACGTGGCAAAATCACCAATTAGTAACCCCCTCTCAGCACACACAAATAATTAGTAACCTACTCTCGGGAACCTGTGAGAACCTCCTGGATCCCACCTCTGAGTAAAATCCAGCTGCAGCGTACATTGAAAGCGGAGCGAAAGTGCATTATTCCGCATGTGCGAAAGTGCCCTAAGTGGTATAAGCAGCTCTGAGTGGTGCAGGAAGGATATTGGCATTTTGCTAAACAATATGCAATAGCAAACAGGGTGATGTGATGTCACTCCCTAGGTCAGTGATGACCTGGTGCTTGCACAGAGGGGACTACCTTTACCTTGACCAATGCAACAGTGCTATTCTTTCAGTCTTCTCCAAAGAATATGCTCCTACCACAAGCTCTTCTCCCTGACAAGTACGAGTGCAATCATTTGGGTGGGTGGGAGGTGAGCAACGTTAAAACTTCCCCACTGAAAATAACCCTCTGGTGCCCCCAATAGGGAAAACTTACAGGCACTGGTGGTAGTGGAGGATGTGTTCAGTTCTGGTCGCCACATCTCAAAAAGGATATCGAAGAGATAGAAAAAGTGCAGAGAAGGGCAACGAGGATGATTGAAGGATTGGAGCACCTTCCTTATGAGGAGAGGCTGCAGCATTTGGGACTCTTTAGTTTGGAGAGGAGACGTCTGAGGGGGGATACGATTGAAGTCTATAAAATTATGCATGGGGTAGAAAATGTTGACAGAGAGAAATTTTTCTCTCTTTCTCACAATACTAGAACCAGGGGGCATTCATTGAAAATGCTGGGGGGAAGAATTAGGACTAATAAAAGGAAACACTTCTTCACGCAACAAGAATATGCTGCCACAGGAGGTGGTGATGGCCACTAACCTGGATAGCTTTCAAAAGGGCTTGGACAGATTTATGGAGGAGAAGTCGATCTAGGGCTACCAATCTTGATCCTCTTTGATCTGAAATTGCAAATGCCTTAGCAGACCAGGTGCTCAGGAGCAGAAGCAGCAGAAGGCCATTGCTTTCACATCCTGCATGTGAGCTCCCAAAGGCACCTGGTGGGCCACTGCGAGTAGCAGAAAGCTGGACTAGATGGACTCTGGTCTGATCCAGCAGGCTAGTTCTTATGTTCTGATGTTCTGATGTTCTGAAGAAGAAGAAGAAGAGGAGGAGGAGGAGGAGGAGGAGGAGGAGGAGGAGGAGGAGGAGTTTGGATTTATATCTCCCCTTTCTCTCCTGCAGGAGACTCAAAAGGGCATACAATCTCCTTGCCGTTCCCCCCTCACAACAAACACCCTGTGAGGTGGGTGGGGCTTAGAGAGCTCCGAAAAGCTGTGACTAGCCCAAGGTCACCCAGCTGGCGTGTGTGGGAGTGTACAGGCTAATCTGAATTCCCCAGATAAGCCTCCTCAACTCAAGCGGCAGAGCTGGGAATCAAACCCAGTTCCTCCAGATCAGAATGCACCTGCTCTTAGCCACTACGCCACTGCTGCTTCAATATCTAACAACATCTGACAAGATCAGGCTAGCCTTGGCCATCCAGGGCACAGTGATCAACAAGCTTCTTTTCCTTTGCAGCCAGATGTGCAGATGCTACCCTAGTGAATAAACACTGGACACGCTCTGGATTGAAATGGGCCACAGCCCTTTTTATTGAATGCTAAAGCTGAGCAAACAGGAGGAGCGCATCTTAACAGCCGGACAGCATCACAACTGACCCAGCACCCACCCCAATCCTTATTGGGGTGATCCTGCAAGTCCCAAGCCGCCGGGCGCTCGCCCCCCTTGTGGCCCCTAATTTGTGGGTCATCGGGCTCCACTGAAGAGACCTTCCCAGTATGCTCCCTGAGCCTGACCCAGCCCCAGCCCCGTTCAGAGGCCTTGAACCGCGGGGAGGTCCATTGTGTGATTTCGGCCTCCCCGCAAGGATGTGCTCCTCTGCCCAAGCCGCCAGGGCTGTGATGCGAGTAGCAGCACATCTAACAACCCTGTCCCATAAAGGGAGGGAGGGAGGGTCAGTTTGCCCAAGGCACTAAAAGAGGCTGAGGCCACCGTGTGCTGCCTATTATACAGGGACCGTGCTCCACCCCTCGCCCGTGCATGAAGCATGACATTGCCGGGTGGGAAGGCTCTGCAGCCCAGCTGCCCAGAGCCACGCATGCTCCGTGCACGGAGCTCACTGCGTTCCCTGCCCCCTGTCGCAATTACGGGCCTTGTTGACTCAAGTGCCCTCACTTGGGGGCAAACATAAGGTGACCAGATTTTCATCTTTTTAAACCGGGACCGGGGCGCGCATGCACTGCCTTTTGGGGCGCTCCCCGGTTTCGGGCGGGAACCAGGAGTGCCCCAGAAGGCAGTGCGGCAGCAAGGAAGGCTGCTGCACTGCCTTCAGGGGCACTCCCTGGCAGGAAAAGGGGAGCGCCCCAGAAGGCAGTGCAGCAGCCTTCCAAAAATTGGGACAGTTAAAAAACTCCGCGGGACGCGGAATAAATTGGTTTAAAGTGGGACTGTCCCACCAAAAGCGAGACGTCTGGTCACCTTGGGCAAACAGCACGTTGGGCAGTGTTTCCGCTGTAGACAGTGACTGAAATATATAGAAGTGAACTGCCACTTTCCTAGTGGTGGAGTTCTGCTGCAATGTCATATACAGATGCCACACAGTTGTTATTAACAGAAATGTGAGTATCTCAGACCTCTTGTGCCTCATCTACTTGAGTCCTTGGTTTGCATATTACCTTTTCTAGAACCCTTCAGAGACCGTGGCAGTCTCCACACTAGGACACTTTTGTGCTGATCGCTCGTTTCTTAGCTGCATTAAGTTGTACATGGCACGACAACTGAAGTTCCTTCCAGCACACAATAAAGCATAACATCCTCCATTAAAAATCCAATAATGCCTACCCCCATGGGCAAAGTCTGACTATTATGTTTATTCAGAAGTTCTGCTTAAGTTTATTCAGAAGTTCTGCAGTGGTGTAGGAGGTTAAGAGCTCATGTATCTAATCTGGAGGAACCGGGTTTGATTCTCTGCTCTGCCGCCTGAGCTGTGGAGGCTTATCTGGGGAATTCAGATTAGCCTGTACACTCCCACACATGCCAGCTGGGTGACTTTGGGCTAGTCACAGCTTCTCAGAGCTCTCTCAGCCCCACCCACCTCACAGGGTGTTTGCTGTGAGGGGGGAAGGGAAAGGAGTTTGTAAGCCCCTTTGAGTCTCCTTTCAGGAGAGAAAGGGGGATATAAATCCAAACTCTTCTTCATATTGGGAGCATGCACTACTTGCGATATTCCCAATACATTTGGTTGTCATAGCACATTTGGTTGGGATAGCAATAATGCCTACATATTTTGCAGACGTGTACAGCTTTGGACAAGACCTTCCGGTGCAGATTCTCACCAACATGGCCTCCCTTTTCTCTATTCCCCCACCACGCACACACTATATTACTCCTACTATTATTACATTGAGAATCCAATCGCCATCCATTTCAGTTTTGGAACTATCCGTTTTACATTTTAGCGTGACTGCAGTTTTGTATTTTATTGCATTTACTATATCTATTGTACCTTATATGATGAAAGCTGCGCTGAGAATGCAAGAAGGATGGCATTCTACTATTATGGCTATGATGATGACGACAACTACTAATAGTAAAGCAGTGGTGGGATCCAAAAATTTTAGTAACAGGTTCCCATGGTGGTGGGATTCAAACAGTGGCATAGTGCCAATGGGGCTTGGCACGACATGGGTGTGGCCGGGCATTCTGGGGGTGGGGCATTAATAATTTCTCTGTTACTGTAAAAAACTCTTACTGTAAAAAAAAAAGTTCCTAAATTCCAGCTGGTATCTTTCTGTCCATAATTTAAACTCATTATAGCAAGTCCTAGGGTCTACTGCCAACAGAAACAACTACTTCTCCTCTAATTGACTGCCTGTCAAATACTTAATACTTTCAAATACTTCATTCTGTTTCTAGAAATCAAAAGAAGGATACTTTCCTTAAACGAGGAACTTTACCATATTTCTAAAACATGTTTTTAAAACAGCCCAAGAGGGAGAGTTATCCCGTTTTCTACCTTCGCTAACCAGCCACATAGGAAACAACAGGACTTGATGATTTTTGGAACTAATGGAATTTCTAACGGAAAAGCGGACCCAATTAGTAACCCCCTCTCGGCACACACAAAGAATTAGTAACCCACTCTCGGGAACTGGTGAGAACCTGCTGGATCCCACCTCTGTAGTAAAGTGAGCTCTGCTCATAACCTGAGTTGGATCCTGGAGGAAGTCTGTTTCAGGTAGCCAGCTCAAGGTCAACTCAGACTTCTGTCATTCCGAGGTCAGTAAAATGAGTACCCAGCTTGCTGGAGGTAAAGAGTAGGTGACTGGAGTATGGCAAACCACTCCATAAATATTGTCTGCCTAGTGAAATGTCCTGCTGTGCCATCCCCCCATGGGTCAGTAATGGCCCAGTGCTTGCCCAGAAGACTACCTTTACCTTTAAATCTCTGGTGTGCCTGACCCACAACCTTGAGAAATCCAATGGCCAGTTTGCTGTATATGTATGCAAAATGCAGTTTACAGCAACTCAGGCAACATGCCAACTGCACGTATCAGGTTAGATACATCTATGGCAGTGGTGGCGAACCTATGGCACGGGTGCCAGAGGTGGCACTCAGAGCCCTCTCTGTGGGCACGCACAGAGTCCCCCCCCCCCACACACACACACACACATCTAGGCTGGCCTGGGCCACTGGACTTGATTATTAGCATTAAACCTAAGACCTAGTTTTGGGGAAGCAGTGTAGGTAACCCTGTTAAGCGCTTTTAAACCCCACTGATTTTCATGCGAAGAACTGAAGCGTGATCTTTTACCTGGGAGTAAGCTCGGTTGCTGGCAATGGGGCTTGCTTCTGAGTAAACCCTCCTAGGGTTGCACGGTTGCTTCACCACCAAACTTACTCCCGAGTAACGCACGCCTCGGAGCCAACTGTTTTTTCTAAACTAAAACCTCAGTATTCAGATTAAATTGCCGTGTTGGCACTTTGCGATAAATAAGTGGGTTCTGGGTTGCAATTTGGGCACTTGGTCTTGAAAAGGTTCGCCATCACTGATCTATGGTTAGAGGACTCCCAGTATGAACGGACAGAACTTTTGAGAAGAACTTATATCACAATGACTTTTTGAAAACTGGAACTGTCCCTACAAAATAGGGTTAGTTGCATCTCATATGCTTACCACTGTTTCCTTTTCCCATTGACCCTCTCAGTCACACACACACACAACCTATTGATGCAAATTCCTTGGCCCTGACTAGAGCTTTGCACTATGAACTTTGGTGCACCAGCAGAATACGACGACTGATGGCGTTGAAGGAGCAAGGCACTGTCTGCTCCACCTGCCGCAGCCCGTATTTTTGTCCTTCATGACAGCAGTGGGATCCGCCCACCCGTTCCAAATCCCCCCAAATGCAAAGGAATTGTACAAACGGATTGATAGCCCAATGTGGAGCGCCTGATGAATATAACTAATGATTCCTCTCAGGATTTCATCAAGCTCCATCAACAGCCTCGTAATATATGCACTCCATTTTTCCGCATCATTCTTGTATTCCTCTGCGAACATACATCACCGGAGTGATGGCACTTGGAGCAATACATCACCAGAGCATGTCTCCCTGCTGATGTATTACCCCACAAACCATTCTTCTTGAGTCCAGGCCCCGTTCCTCTGGGTCAGGGGGAAATCGTAACTATTGTTGTAATTAGAAATGAAAGATTATTTAAAGATTGCAAAAGGCATTTAAATGCGACTTTCAGTGACAGGGTTGGGAGGATCCAGCAGCTTTTCCAAAACTTCAGAAGCACGGGGGAGATTTGTTGGCGAAGATACTCAGATCAGATGCCAAACGGTAGATGTTTTATGAAGGTTTGGGTACTTGTTAAGAGACACTGGTGTGGACTAATTTACAGCGTTATGACAACTGGTCGATGACTCCTTTGTTAGGCGGAGCGCTGGTTAAAAATCTGGACTGGTCAGTTGATTTATTTTATTTATTTATTTGGTTTACATGCCAGCACGGTGCAGCGATTAAGAGCAGATGGACTCTGATCTGGAGTATTGGGTTGGACTCCCCACTCCTCCACCTGAGCAGCAAACTCTCATCTGGTGAATTGGATTTGCTTCCCCACTCCTGCACACGAAATCTGCACAGTTCTCTCAGAACTCTCTCAGTCCCACCTACCTCGCAGGGTGTCTGTTTTTAGGAAGGGAAGTGGAGGAGTTTGTCAGTTTCCTTGCAGGAGGAAAAGAAGGGGTATAAATCCAAACTCTTCTCACTGTTCCTGAGAATAGACTCAGAGCCATGAACAACCATAAATATACCATCAAAACAATGCACAAAACCATTTCTCATCTGGCAGCCTTCTTGCACATTCGACAAGGGTTTGTTGATGCTTTGTCAGTGGGAGTTGATTGTTAGAAGATGGTCTCCAGGTAGATGAGGATGTGTCTCATGGGTTTTAAATGAAATGTCTAGTGATTTTCTTTATATCCTGTTTTTCTCCCCAATGGGAAAGG
Source organism: Sphaerodactylus townsendi (assembly GCF_021028975.2). NCBI lineage: Eukaryota > Metazoa > Chordata > Lepidosauria > Squamata > Sphaerodactylidae > Sphaerodactylus > Sphaerodactylus townsendi. The sequence goes on from NC_059431.1 coordinate 15,424,686, forward strand.
TGGAATTTCTCTAGTCAGGGCTGGTGTCAGCATACGCCGGCTTTTGAGCCCTTGTCGTGATGCTCATAATCCCTCCCTGCGCATCCGGGGATTCAGGAATGACCAGAGTCAGGAGAAGGCGAGTGGGGCAGCTCAAAAATACTAACTGGAAAATTGGGGACTGAGCAAAGTGACTTGCAGCAGCTGCAAGGAAAGTGAGGTGCAGAGGGCAATGTGGGGGTGCGAGAAATTGCAGTAGAGGCTAACCACACCCCGGATGGCAGCAGGCAGCAACCCCAACACTTGTGGGACATCCCAAATGGAGGAGGTAAACCAGGGTGGTGCTGAGTGAGGAGGGATGGGGCAGCACTCTGGACCTCAAACAAGGAAAACAACGGCACATGGGGAAAGCGAAGAAGAGTGGGGCAGCACAGGAAAGGAGGAGAGAAGGGTTGGCAGGTAGACTGTGCGCACCTGGAGATACTCAACAGATGGAGGGAGGCTGGATTAGGAAGTGAGAACAGGAACAGGAAGTCAAACTGAGGATCTGCTATGTCTTGTTGCCATTGGTTCTGTTTCCACCCTAAATAGGAAGAGGGAATAATTTTCGGTCATCCTCCCCAATGTGATGAAAGGATATTTGGTGATACTAACCAGTGATGCCGTGTGCATTATGGTCAACATGGAAGAGTACCACTCCTTAAAGGGGACCCCTGCCTTCTGATGAAATTTACCTGCTGCTCAGTTGCAGCAGGAGTAAGTGGATGGGGACAGCAGTGTGCAGGTGGGGGACTAACCAACACACCTGGTGGAAGGAAGATTCTCTCTCCCTCTCTTCCTCCCTCTTCCTTCCTGCTCTACTGCCTTAACTGTTTCCTTACTGACTGATCTGTGCAGTGCATACTGGGGTATGTAGTTCTGATGATCTATCGCATCTGAGTGGCAGGTATCCTGGGAAGTACAGTGTATGCAAGATGGGAAGAAGGAAGGGATCACCACAAGCTGGTATGATAGAGAGGAAGGGATGCACAGAAGGGAGAGGACATTCTCTATACCAGGAGACAATTCCTTGGGAGTTTGCTGTATTCATCATACACTATAGATCACAGGTGTCAAACTCGCACCCCTCCAGATGTTATGGACTACAGTTCCCATCATCCCCTGCCAGCATGATGCTCACAGTATTCATCATACACCGTAGATCACAGGTGTCAAACTCACAGCCCTCCAGATGTTATGGACTACAGTTCCCATCATCCCCTGCCAGCATGATGGGAACTGTAGTCATAACATCTGGAGGGCTGTGAGTTTGACACCTATGTGCGTAGATAGACAGAATGAGTAACTGATGCATGAGCGTCACTGTTTACTGCATGGATTAGCTGGCTATGAAGGAAGCTATGCACTGGCATGTATCCATCTACATACATGGGGAAGGGCTGTGGCTCAGTGGTGCAGGCCTGTTTGGCATGCAGAAAGTCTGAGGTTCAATCCCTAGCATCTCTTGGTATTATATGATGGGGAAGGCCTTTGCCTCAGACCCTGGAGAGGCGCTGCCAGTCTGAGCAGACAACTGATCTTGATAGACCCAAAGTTTCTGGTTCAGGATAAGGCAGCTTCATTTACATGCACGTGTACCAGAGTCAAAAATGCATTTTCCTTGCATCTTCCCACATTTTAACATTGCGAGGTGCAGAAAAAGATCCTGAACCACTGTGCAATATAGTACTCAGAGGCCTATTGCACACAAGGTTTTTGTTGCGTGGTGGAGGGGAATGTCCACCTTGGCAAGATTTCTTGTACAGACATATTTCCTCTAGCCCTGCTTTCACTTTCCACTCTCTCTGTGGCAAGCAAATAACATGATTTTAATTTTGCTTCTCTCTCAGAGCAGGACAGATTTGTCCCAGACCTCTTCCTTCCACCCACAGCCTTGTCTTACCCCCATCCCCACCTCCACACGCCCCCACACACAACCCTCATGCTGCTTTGCACATTCCCCCCTCACCCTACTCCATGTTGTCAACCAATTCCCTCTTCCTGTTCAGCCGTATCACTTCTATTGCCCGTGGCCTCCCTGCTCCTGCATATCTTTAGATCTTTAGATTTAAAAAAATAATAACCATATAAATAGATCGATACTAACACTAAAAAAATGTAAAAATAATAAGACTTAGTCAATAAGTCCAAACACTCGATTTGCTCCTGCATTTGGCCAGCAAACTGGGATGTCTCCAGCTTCTTAGTTTTATACACAAGCAATCAGTGATTCAGACCCCATGGGAAAATCCTATCAGTCTTGACACTTGGGTTTAGAGCACATGGCAAGACCGATGTTGTCTTTCTACGGTCTTGCAGTTTGCATGCTGCCATTGCTCCCCCTTTACTTCCTGCCATAAAAAACAATCCGTGTTTAGGCAAAGTGTACAGATGCCGTATTCAAGACTTTTCTTGAATAGTGTCTGCCTTTTTATGTTGATATATCAATCCACTGATAAGATTAAAGATAAAAGTTAAAGATTATATGAAAAATTAAAGCACACGTGTGTGATAGAGAACCTGCAAAACATCGCGCGCGCACAACCCCCGGACGCAAGCAAAAAACCAACTGATGGGTAATGCCTGTGCAACCTCTATCTGTGGGTTCTGTGGGGCAGGACTTGAAATGAGTTTGCAACAACAAATTTTAAAAACACAAAATGGTTTACTTTCTTAACATATAACATATAACATCAACATTTAACATCACACTTCAAGGTCCTGTTCAGGTCTACTGAAACTGCCAAGTCCAATTCTTCTTTGCAAGTGGGTTGGCTCCTGAAGACTCCAAGGGCTTAATGAACAGGATTCAACATGATGAAGGTTTCCAGGAGAACTCTCACCCATTGCAAACATTAAAAAACCCTGAAACAATAAACTCCAACATTTACAACATAGCAAAAACAAACAACTACCTTCCCACTAGTTCCCAACAACATTGCAGTTACCTTAACAAGGTGTTAAGGGCTTATAGAAATCAAGGTCCGAGTCTGGTAGCCTTGTCTCCTCCAAACTACATGAGCTCTGCAGCCTCCTGCTGCTTTGAGTCTCCACCCCTTTCTGGGTCAGCCCATTCTGAGCATGGGGGTTACACCTGCCCTGCTACAAACAAGGCAGTGGGTAATAATGTTGAACATGCTTCAAAACAAAGACTTCCCAGCCAATTCTCTTTGAAGTTGCGGGAACCTCGCCATGTGTAATCAGACAGAGTGTGGAATCTGGGAGACCCGGGTTCAAATATGTCTCAGCCATGAAGCTTGCTGACACTTTTTCTTGCAACCTAACCTAAAAACCTAAAATAGGGAAAAGAGAACTACCGCGGACTCTTAGGAAGACAGACAGGGTTTAAATGTAGTTGGACTATATCAGTGGTGGCGAACCTATGGCACGGGTGCCAGAGGTGGCACTCAGATCCCTCTCTGTGGGCACACACGCACAGAGTTCGTCATGTGATAATAGTGTAGTTATTTCAGGGAGATTATTAGCATTAAACCTAAGATCTAGTTTTGGGGAAGCAGTGTAGGTAACCCTGTTCAGCACTGTTAAACCCTATTGATTTTTATGGGAAGAACGAAAGCATGATCCTTTACCTGGGAGTAAGCTCAGTTGCTGGCAATGGGGCTTGCTTCTGAATAAACCCTCCTAGGGTCGTGATTAACCCATTGAAGCGTTGCACAGTTGCTTCAAAGCAAAGCCGCCAAGCTTACTCCCGAGTGGCGTGCACCTTGGAGCCAACCATTTTTTCTATACTAAAACCTCAGTATTCAGGCACTTTGCAATAAATAAGTGGGTTTTGGGTTGCAGTTTGGGCACTCAGTCTCGAAAAGGTTCGCCATCACTGGACTATATAGTCTGAATCTTGATGAATGATAACAAACATTTTTAAGGGCATCTTCTAAAATTTCTCCCAAAATTGGATTCCCAGGGGTACATAGGAGAAAATGGGAACGAGATGAGCTTAAGAACTCAAGCATAACAAAAAGATACTGGATGCCACCAGTTTTGTAGTCAGTACTGAAGTTAGGAAGATGAAAGGGAGTTTTGAAAAAGACGTAAAATGGTAAAAACAGCACTGTAAACATCGACAGAGACACATTTCAGAGTCGATGTGTAATTTAATTTAATGCTTTTTTGTCTGAGAATGGCCTCTAAAATATGCCACATCCAGGTTACCCTGACTGTGAAATCGGAGCTGTCTCAATTGTTTCCACTAAAGGTGTTCAGGCATATCATGATAAATTTGTTATAGAAAAGTCATCTAAATGTGAAGTGTTATATGATTATGAAATGTATTATTTGATTTCCTATCAATAATTTAACTGCCTGTAGTTTTAATTTCACACACTATCAAGTTCTTTTACAACACACACAGAAATTTGCATCTTGATATTTCACGCCGAAACACAGAAGGGGAGGGGGCAGAACACGAGGCCGACAGAGATGGTTTAGGATATGATAATACAAATTGTTTGGAGCTGTTCTGAATTACTTAAGCGAGGTGCCTTTTGTCTTGTTCACAGCTGGGCGGCTCGTGCCATGACATTTCCATTTTTGGTTTGACTTTAATTGAAAATTTATTTGCCAAATAATTTCTTGCAGCATATTTTAATTAGGAAGGAGACCAAATTTCGCAAACATTCTGGTTCAAGTGAATACCCACCCACCCCCAATTTCAATTCACTTTCTCCAGTGTGAAAAAAAAATATTTATCTATTTAATTAGATGTTGAAGTATTTGTTTTGTTCAATTTCTAAGTCACTGTCCCTCAAAGGGCTCAGGGCATTGTGCAACGTTCAATAGAAACATGATAAAATCAGCAAAATGCATTTCCAACCAATCTGGTGCCATAAAATCAGTTTGAGGGAGGGTAGTTAAGAACTGAGCCCCCATATCCATTCATACTAGAGGGTAAAAGGAAAGGGAAAAGGAAAGGGGGATGAAAAAGGAAGGGGAGAAGAGAAAGGAGAATGGGAAGGGAAGCCAAAATGGACGGAATACCGTTGCTGTCCTTAACTATAAGCCTGGCAGAATAGCTCTGCCTTACGGGCTCTGCAGAATTGTTCTTGGTCCTGTAGGCGGAGGCGTAGCTCCAAGGGAATGAGGGGGTGCACAACGCGCCGGGCACGTGCCCCTATGGGGGTGTGGTGAGGGCATGTGGGGGCGTGGCGGGGGTGTTCTGGGGCGGAGGATGCACCAGTGCATTGGGTGCATTCCCCCCCTTGCTACGCCTCTGCCCATAGGCCACCTTTTGTCATTGGACAGTATTGCACCAGGTTGAGGCCAGGGCTAGAAAGTTGCAGGTCACAGTTTTCTTCCCAGTTTCTGTCTTCTTGCACCACATTTCTCCCATAAAAATGTGTATGCATTCTCATTTGTATCTGTGCATCGGTTATATATAAGTGGCCCAAAAAGATGTGGCTATAAATGCTGGATAAAATACAGGCTAAAATGCTGGCGCAAAATGGTATTGAAATAGCATAAATATAACAAAAAAATCAACCACAGCAACGAAAAGAAGATGACAAAGAAAATCAATGACAGTCACAACTTACTACAACAAAAATTGTAAATCTGCAAAGGACATTGCCAAACTATAAGAAAGAGCTGACAATGGGTCACAAGAAAGTGCTCAATGAAAGAGGAGGATGCCTGGCGAGTCTCTGCATGAGTTAAGGTGCAAGCCTAACCTCCTTCCAACGAATTTGCTGATTGGAACAATTAACAGTCTAAGAACTCCCAAAACAATGATACAGTAAAATTATCTCAGACGTAGAGGAGGATGTTTTATCTCTGGATGAGTCACTGTTCTTGGTTTGTGAGTTTCCAGGCAGGAGATACAGGAAGACTAAAGACATGTGCGTAAACAGTGCCAGATCTGCTGCTTCTCCAAATCCACAAATTCGAGGGGCCCTTTGTATTGTTTGGGATCACACACACACACACACACACACACACACACACACACACACACACAGAGTGGATCCTCCACCCCAGCTTCTCTTTGTACCACTGCTTCAAGAATTGCATGAGAAAAATATTTTAAAAGGCTGTTGGATCAACTGAGAATTGTCACTTCTAGGGAAAACCTGGATGTGATGTCAGGTTTCTCTAGAAATCACCAAAAACTCGATAGTCATACCATATTCAGCCATTCCTAGAGAGGACTGATGTCACTTCCAAGGAAATCTCAGAAAAACACATCACCAGCAGACCCCCTCATATCCCTGCCCACCTGGCCTCCTGGCTGGCAACCCTATGTTGTGCTGGAACAGTGGTTCTCAGTCTTCCTAATACCGTGACCCTTTAATACAGTTCCTCATGTTGTGGTGACCCCCAACCCTAACATTTATCCATTTTACAGATGGAGAACACTGATGCAGAGAGTCTTAGGCGACCCCTGTGAAAGGGTCGTTCGACCCCCAAAGAGGTCCCAACCCCCAGGTTGAGAACCGCTGTGCTAGAATGTCAGAGAGAGGGTCCCCACCTTCAAAGAAATGTGGTTGCTGAAGCTGTTGCCCGTGCCAAGCTGTAGATGTGGCCCTGCATCCTTTACCGAGCAACAAAAGGGAGGATAAAGGAAAAGGGAGAAGCCTCTCTGAGGCAAATATCTACGGTGAGACATCAGTCCTGCCCTGCTCAGTGACCTTCAACTCTTCCAGGCTGAGGGAAGGGGCAACAGTGTCTTCCTCTGCCTTGAAGAGGTCCTTGGGGAGAGAACTTGTCCCTGCCCTGTACATCGGGGCTCTATTCCCACACTTTCATGAAAGAGGCTGCCATGAAAGAGGCTGCTTTGACCACCCCATTGTCTGTTTCAGGCAGACAGCAGTTTACATCCTCAGCCTCTATCCCATCATAGAATCATAGAGTTGGAAGGGACCAGACAGGTTATCTCATCCAATCCTCTGCTCAGTTTAGGATCAGTCTAGAGCATCTCAGGCAAGTGTTGATCCAGCCACTGCTTAAAGACTGCCAGTGAGGGGGGAGCTCACCTGGGCCCCCTGTTGCCCAACTCTTACTTTAAAAACATTTTTCCTAATATGAAGAGGAGAAGAAGAGTTTGGATTTATATCCCCCCTTTCTCTCCTGTAGGAGACTCAAAGGGGCTTACAATCTCCTTGCCCTTCCCCCCTCACAACAAACACCCTGTGAGGCGGGTGGGGCTGAGAGAGCTCAGAAGAACTGTGAGTAGCCCAAGGTCACCCAGCTGGTGTGTGTGGGAGTGTACAGGCTAATCTAGTTCATCAGATAAGCCTCCACAGCTCAGGCGGCAGAGCAGGGAATCAAACCCGGTTCCTCCAGATTAGAATGCACCTGCTCTTCACCACTACGCCACTGCTGCTATGCCACTATCCACTCAGAACCTTTCTGCCTATGATTTAAACCCATTATTAGGAGTCCTATTGTCTGCTGCCAACAGGAGTAGCTCCCTGCTCTCCTGTGACAGCCCTTCAAATAGAAAGCAATCTTGTCCTCCCTCAGTCTCCTCTTCTCCAGATACAGCTGAGCAGAGTTTTCATTTTCTGGGGGGAACGGCATGGGGCCGAATCTGCTTCAGGCCCATCCTCAGTAACCTATATTCAATTATTTCAATATTCAATTATTTCTATTTCCAAACACCGTCTGCCCTCAACCATTAATCATGTGGTTTTGAAAATGTATATATATATATATATATATTTACTTGTAATCGTCTGAATCTCGGTTAAAGAAAGATTCTGGGAGAGGAAAGGAAAGATTGCATGCTAAGCAGAGTTACCCTTTTCTTAAATCTAGAGCTCTTTTTAAAAAAAAATCAGAGGTCAGGATATCAATAATCTTTCTGCTTCCAGTCTAGGGTGGGACAAAATACCATGCTTCACATTTCAAGAAATTGATTTCACTGTGGCAAGTAAAAAAAAAAAGAACAAAACAAGACATTTGCAGTACAACATCTAATTGCATTTCACATGCGCTGAGAATTGTCAAACCTACAGCGTCAGGTAATTGGCCAGGATATTATACATATAAAACTTTCTCCATTCTTTTATTTTTGAAGGTTAATCATGATCTAGCTACTGTGAATTTTCAAGATGACATTAAGAGAACTTTTGCACATTTGGAAGGCAAAACCAAAAGCGAGACGTTGCAGCCAAGATTTGTAATGCCCGGGCATGAAAATATGCTCATTTAAAATAAGTTCACCTATAAGGAAAGTGAGGAGCACCTACAGCTGTTCAAACAGAATCCATTGTACATGATTTACTGATGTAATATCCAGTTACTAACCCTTTGTAGTACCACACTGAAACCATATTCCACTGGGACACAAACACATTAACTTCCCTTGTGTTAGAGGTGCCATAGATTTCACAGCAAACTCGACCCAAAGTTGAATGTGACTTGATCAACAGTCACTGTCTCCTGTGAGCCAAATGTCTGACTTGCTTGCTGATGCAACGAACACCTAGAATGGTTGTTGAACAGCTTTGCCACTACACCTGTGGGTCGGGGTCCCTTTGGAGGTCGAACAACCCTTTCACAGGGGTCGCCTAAGACTCTCTGCATCAGTGTTCTCCATCTGTAAAATGGATAAATGGTTGGGTTGGGGGTCACTACAACATGAGGAACTATATTAAAAGGTCACAGCATTAGGAAGGTTGAGAACCACTGCTCTACACAGTAGCTGTGGGGCAGAAATTCCTTTTGGGTGGTGAAGGAGATTCATTTCCTTGCCTAGCAGCAGCAGAAGGAGAACGTGTCTTCCTGCCCCTGCTTTGAGACTTCCTGGAGGCATCTGTTGAGGCCATACAGGAAATAGCATGCTGGACTAGACCAGGGGTCTGCAACCTGTGGCTCTCCAGATGTTCATGGACTACAATTCCCATCAGCCTCTGCCATCATGACCAATTGGCCATGCTGGCAGGGGTTGATGGGAATTGTAGTCCATGAACATCTGAAGAGCCGCAAGTTGCAGACTGAGTGATTAGGATACCATGACTACAGAGTTATATCAGCCCCTGCCAGCATGGCTAATTGGCCATGCTGGCAGGGGCTGATGGGAATTGTAGTGCATGAACATCTGGAGTGCCATAGGTTCACCACCACGGACCGACCTTTCTCTTGATCTAGCAGTGTTCTTTTCATGATCTTGTAACCAGGAAATGTTTGTGTAGAACAGAGAGAGAAGCAAATAATTTTAAATCGCTAGAACCCTTGGAATCGCTGATGGCCTATAGCTCATCTGTTCTTCACCTAATCTCTTTCCTCCTTACCTAAGAGGGATGATGCAGTATCTGCTCTTTCCTCTGGGACTCACGATATTTGCTGAAATGGGGGGAAAATTGGAGAGTTCTATTCTCAGCTTTGCACATAGGGCCTTAAAATTAGAAGACCAACTGTGTGTGCATGTGAGATTGCTGCTCATAATTGAAGGGACTAGTTTTTAGAATCAATTTGGGGTGCTCGGTACAGTTGTGATTTCAAAATAATGGGCAAAAGAATCCTTGGGAATGAGATAAAGAATAAGAGGAAGATTAAAAGAGATAGGGGAGAAGGTTATTACTCATTCAGTGTTGGGAAGTTACTACAACTAGGCAGTTGCTACAGCTCTGAACCCTATTAAGTGCCTTATAGAATCATACAGTTGGAAGAGTCCACAAGGGCTATCAAGTCCAACCCCCTGCATAATCAAAGCACTCCTGCCAGATGGCTATCCAGACTCTGTTTAAAAACCTCCACCACACTCTGCAGCAGTGGATTTCCCCGTTGAACAGTTCTTACCATCAGGAATTTCTTCCTAATGTTTAGGTGGAATCTCTTTTCCTGCACCTTGAATCCATTACTCCTTGTCCTAGTCCCTGGAGCAGCAGAAAACAAGCTTGCTCGATCTTCAACATGCCATCCCTTCAAATATTTATACATGGCTATCATGTCACCCCTCAACATTCTCTTCTCAGACTAAACATACCTAGTTCCCTAAGCCACTCCGCAGAAGGCATGGGTCCAGATCATTTTGGTCACCCTCCTCTGAACCTGTTCTAGCTTGTCAATATCCTTCTTGAATTGTGATGCCCAGAACTGGACACAGCATTCCAAGTGAGGTCCGACCAATGGACAATACAGTGGTACTATTACTTCCCTCAATCTACACAGTATTCTCCTATTGATGCAGCCCAGAATTGCATTGGCTTTATTGGCTGCCATATCACACTGCTGACTCATGTTCAGTCTACCAAGAGTTCCCAGATCCCTTTCACCTGTACGGTTCTCAAGCCTGGTGCCACCTATCTTATATCTCTGTGTTTCATTTTTTTCAACCTAAATGTAGTATCTTACATTTCTCTCTGTTGAAATTCATTTTATTAGTTTTGATCCAGCTCTCTAATCTGTCCAGGTCATTTTGAATTCTGACTCTGTCCTCTGAGGAATTAGCTACCCCTCATAATTTGGTGTCATCTGCAAATTTGATTAGTATGCCCTCTAGTCCTTCATCCAAGTCATTGATTACAATATTGAATAGCACTGGATCCAAGACAGAACCCAGCGTCACCCACTAGTCATTTCGCTCCAGGAGAAGATCTTACGAAAATCAAGGCATGCTACATCCACAGTGTTCCTTTCATCTACCAAGCTTGTCACTCTATCAAAAAAAAGAGATAAGATTAGTCTGGCATGACTTGCTTTTGAGAGAGCCATGTTGACTTTCAGTGATCACAGTATTCCCCTCTAAGTGCTTACAGACTGTCTGTTTAATGATCTGTTCTAGAATTTTTCCTGGTATTGATGTCAGGCTGACTGGGTGGTTATTGTTTGGATTCTCTTTTTTCCCCTTTTTGAAGATGGAGACAACATTAGCCCTCCTCCAGTCTGCTGGGACTTCTCCTGTCCTCCATGAATTCTGGTAGTTCTGGTAGAGGAACACTCAGACTGCAGCAGGGGTTAAAGTGCAAAATCCAGACCCTTTATGTATGTGTATTATGCCACCAAATCACTTATTATGGGAACCTTATGAATTAATGACCTCCAAAAATCCTATTGTGAATAGCCTTGTTCAAGTTCAAGTTTGGCTTCCTTGACTGAGTCTATCAATCTCATGTCGAATCTTCCTCTTTTCTGCTGCCATCAACTTTTCCTAACATTATTGTCTTTTCCAGTGATTTATTTCTCATAATGTGAAGAAGAAGAGGAAGAAGAGTTTGGATTTATATGCCCCTTCCTCTCCTGCAGGAGACTCAAAGGGGCTTACAATCCCTTTGTCCTTCCCCCCTCACAACAAACACCCTGTGAGGTAGGTGGGGCTGAGAGAGCTCCGAAAAGCTGTGACTAGCCCAAGGTCACCCAGCTGGCATGTGTGGGAGTGCACAGGCTAATCTGAATTCCCCGGATAAGCCTCCACAGCTCAGGCGGCAGAGCTGGGTATCAAACTCGGTTCCTCCAGATTAGATACATGAGCTCTTAACCTCCTACGCCACTGCTGCTCTCCTACGCCACTGCTGACCAAAGTAAGATATATACAGATTTATGGAGGAGAAGTCGATTTATGGCTACCAATCTTGATCCTCTTTGATCTGAGATTGCAAATGCCTTAACGGACCAGGTGATCGAGAGCAACAGTCGAAGAAGGCCATTGCTTTCACATCCTGCATGTGAGCTTCCAAAGGCACCTGGTGGGCCACTGCTAGTAGCAGAGAGCTGGACTAGATGGACTCTGGTCTGATCCAGCTGGCTTGTTCTTATGTTCTTATGTTCTTATGATAGCCTCAGTTTGGTCATTGTACTTCCAGGCAAAGTTCAGGGCAGCCTTGACCTTTTATACACTATAGCAAACATATTTTGGACATCTCAAGCACTTGCATTCATTTTCAGCAGCAGAAATTGGTCTAACTTGAGTTCCAAACTGAGGAATCTTGTATTCCTCTTCCTTAAAGATCAATATATCCCCCTGTATCTGAGGCTTAGCATACTCTAGATCTCAGACATCACATTGTGTAGTCATAGATTTGTGGGTTACGGTTGTATCTGTAGTGCCACCTTCTGGAAACCAGTGAGAAATTAGCAGCAACTAATCTCCAAAGACTGAACAAACACCCTAAGATTTTATTGTGTGTCCAGAAATGCAGATTGTTACCTGAACACTTGTATGCTTCTCCAGCATGGAAAATGGGGTGGAAAAAATTCATTAGTCCTCTGTGATGTACATGATGTGCTGACTCCTTATGCCTAGAAATATTCTTCCCCACAAATTCTACCGAAGTGACAATGCTTCATCAAAGGAAGCTGCAATCTGAGAGCGCGTATGTATGTAAGTATATATAATGGATGAAAATACACCGTATATTTTCACACCAGGAAGCTCCTGGGTTTTCAGGAATTACGTACCTGCCATCTGAAAAAGATGGAAAGCTTGTTTTTTAGAAGTTTTCTTTTGGAGAAACTTTTATATTGTTTTTTTTTAATGAAACTATGCTGGACTTGTTGTGAAAAGACCTGAATGCAAATGGCCCATCAACAAGAAAGCTCTCTGAATGGACTTGGTCAAACCAGATTCAGAAGGTAACCAGTGGTGGGATCCAAACTGTGGCGTAGCACCAATGGGGCTGGGTGGGGCACGACGGCGGCATGGCCAGGCATTCTGGGGGCAAGGCATTCCTGGGCGGGGCTGTGGCAAGGACGCAGCCGCTGCCCCAGTCCTTGGACGGGAAACGAATGCATGCAGGCGCAGGCTGCCACGCACGCCGGTGCACCTCCTGCTAGACTGCTTCAAGTTCTGTGCACTACTGCTGAGAGGAGGGGCGTAACTAAGGCAAAAATCAGGTGGCAAAATCACCAATTAGTAACCCCCTCTCGGCACACACAAATAATTAGTAACCTACTCTCGGGAACCTGTGAGAACCTGCTGGATCCCACCTCTGAAGGTAACCATGTTGGACAGTAGAATCTGTCTTATACCAGCACTGGATCCATGTTGCTCAATAAAGTCTACTGTGACTGGTAGCCCCTCTCCAGAGTCCTTTCCAAGTCCTGCTGACTAAGATGTTTTTCTTGGAAATGCAATTGATTGAACCTGACGTAGTGGTCAGGAGCAGTGGACTCTAACCTGGAGAACCAGGTTTGATTTCCCACTGCTCCTGAGAAGCCTGATGGATGACCTTGGACCAGTCACAGTTTTCTTCAAACTCTCTCAGCCCCACCTACCTTACAAGGTATCTGTTGGGATGTAATTCACCTTGAGACTCCATAGTCTCATTCTAATCTGGAGGAACCGGGTTTGATTCCTCGCTCTACCGCTTGAGCTGTGGAGGCTTATCTGGGGAATTCAGATTAGCCTGTGCACTCCCACACATGCTAGCTGGGTGACCTTGGGCTAGTCACAGCTTCTCGGAGCTCTCTCAGCCCCACCCACCTCACAGGATGTTTATTGGGGGGGGGAGGGCAAGGAGATTGTTAGCCCCTTTGAGTCCCTTACAGGAGAGAAAGGGGGGATATAAATCCAAACTCTTCTTCTTCATCATAGTGGCAGAGAAAAGTGAGGTAGCAAAACCAGCTCTTCTTCTTCATCATCATCATCATCATCATCATCATCATTGTCATCATCTTCTTCTTCTTTGAGAGTTTCCACATGACAACAAATGCTCCACTACAGAGCCACTGAAAAGCCAGTGAAGTTAGGATGGCAACTTCTGTCAGTTCTTCTCCTCCAGATCTGACCTTCCCTTGAATTCTTCCACTTTCTGTAGTAAGCAGACCCCAGATATCACATGAGGCAGGTTGTGGAGGAGTCTAACTGAATGGTTATTATTCGACTGTACTGAAAATTTCCAGATTTTGAAAACACGAACCTAAAATTATTGGGAATAAAAAAGATTGTGCTTACCCCTAGTTGTTACAGCTTGCCAGATTGATATTGAACTATTGTGTAACTCTTAAAGCTGTCGCATTACTAGGATACACCATATCTCAATGGTAGAGTACAAGCTTTATTTTCAGAGAAAGTGACATGGGCTAGAGACCCTTTCTAGACACCCTTGAGAGCTGCTGTTGGTCAGTATAGACAACCACACACTAGAAAGGACCTGGATAAGAATAAATATAAGCCAACTGCAGAGGCTCCTGATCTGTGTTAAAATTGGTAACAACATACAGACAATTATTGCCACACAAGTTTGCCAGCTGATCAGGAAAACAAGTCTGACCTGCTGGTGTGTCTTAGCGTTTTGAGCTGCAAATCATCAGCTGGGTAGCCTTTTGCTGGCATTGAGTTATACTGGATTGTCTATGCAACCCCTATGTTAAGAATGGGATGACCCAGAAAGGGGTGGAGCCTGAAAAGAAGCAGAATGCTGCAGAACTCATGAGGTTGCAGGAAGCAAGGCTACCAGGCTGGGACCTTGATTGATTTTTATAAGCCCTTCACACCTTGTTTAAGGTAACTGCAATGTTGTTGGGAACTAGTTGGAAGGGAGTTGTTTATTTTTTTGCTATATTGTAAATGTTATAATTTATTTGGGTGCTGTGTGGTTTCCGGGCTGTATGGCCGTGTTCTAGCAACATTCTCTCCTGACGTTTCGCCTCCATCTGTGGCTGGCATCTTCAGAGGATCTGATGTTGGGAAAGCAAGTGGAGTATATATATCTGTTGGAGTGTCCGGGATGGGTGAAGAAACATTGTCTGTGAGTAACAAAGAAGACAACAAGGTCAATTGGGTGCTGTGTGGTTTCCGGGCTGTATGGCCGTGTTCTAGCAGCATTCTCTCCTGACATTTCACCTGCATCTGTGGCTGGCATCTTCAGAGGATCTGATGTTGGGAAAGCAAGTGGAGTATATATCTGTTGCTGTAGATGGTGAGACTCCCTCGCTCAATAAGTACACCACAACGACAGGCTGGAAAGGAATGGGCCGCAGCCCGTTTATTAAACAACAAACATATAAACAAGAACTATATACATCAGAGCTGGGCGGCAAACGGGTCGCACATCACATCCCAATGAATGGGAAACTGGCGGGAAGGGAAGCCCAGAGATCATACTCCTGAATGCTTCCACACTTCCCGCCCCTGCTGAGGAGACGGGCACCGGCTGAGCCCCAAGGCCGCCCCCAGCCCGTCTTCCTCCCGTGCTCGCTGGGGTGTCGGGCACCGGCTAAGCCCATGGCCGCCTAACGGCCCAACCCAACCCCACTCCCTGGGGTGTCGGGCAGCGGCCCGGCCTGCCGGCCTGCCAGCCTGCCCGCCCCACCCCCCGGCCCTCATAGGGCGCAAGCCTGGGAGCCCCAGCCAGAAGGCTCGTTCTCTCCCCAGATGTGCGACACCGTTGCAAACCCGCCACGAGCTGCCCTCCCTTGCAGCTCACCGCCCAAGCTCCTCAAGCCTGAGCCTGTCTCAAATCTAACCACCAACGAAGGGTAAACCGAACTGACTGAAGCCACAAGTCCATGCCCCATTGGGACAGGCGGACGCCATCCGGCTGGAAAAGGTCCATGACGTCCCGGGTGATTTCGGAGTGTTCTGCCACCGCTCCCCCGAGGGAAAGCACCACCTTGGCGGCCGCCTTATTAACTTCCCTGCAGGCCCTATCCACGGCCGAGGGATCCACCGCTCCACTCCAATGAGCCCGCTGCACCATCTCGGACCAAACCAAGGTCATATTAGGCCGATGCCTGGCAAAGCTCCTGAGCGTGGCGGCCACCGCAAAACGCAGGTCAAGGCCCGACCTGGCAGGGAGATCTTCCTCCCCAAGGTGGATGACCAGGAGGTCCGGTGTAGCCAGCTGAAAAATGTATTCAATGACCTTGGGCTCTAGCTCATGCCAAAGCATGTGCCCCTGCCCCAACCAGGAAATTCTTACGTGCGCCCCGAGTCCGAGATGCCGGCCCCATTCGGACTTGCAGGCGTAGTCCCCGACTCTGTTGACGAGGCTGTGCCCCACGACCCACACCTGCCGATAGACAGTCTGCGGCGTCCCTGGAGGCACTGAGGAGGGAAATCAACAAGTCAGGTGTGGGCGAATGTACGCCCAAAAGGCCCCCGACCGCCACCTGCCCAAACTGCGGATATCCTCAGGGGCCCTGCCTTCTGCTGCCGCGGCCGTGGCGGCCCCTATTCTGAACGAGTGCAGGCCGAACTCCGCGGCCGGTAGCCCGGCATGAGCCAAGCATGCCCTGAACACCGCCAGCATTTGGAACCTGGTGAGGGGGGACCCATCCTCGAGCACCAAGAGCATGCCACCCACCCGAGGCCTGTGCCGTAGCCACTCAATAAGGGGAGGGAGGGGGCAGGTGGCACGCCCGGTAGGGTCGGCATGGTGACCCAAGCCCCACGGCCCTCTTGGTCGTTTTTGAATGGGCCAGCCAAGCGTGGACCATGTCCCCCGACAGGACGAGGTGTTCCCATTGCAGCGCAGTGCTGGAAGGTCGAACCCTGGTAGGGGCGACCAGTTCCCCAGGCCTGAAAGCCCCATGGTAAGCCAGGTGGAAGGCGGCGAAGCAAGCCTCATAGCCGCGACACCTGCCCTAGAGCCCCAGTGACCGCCCTCAACACTTCCTTGGTGACCGGGCGTCGAGGTCCCCCTGTCTGGTCCCCACCCGCCGCCATCCAGCCACTAGGCGTCGAACTACAAACGGCTTGGTGCCGGCAGGAAAACTGGAAACCTTGCGGTAGAAAGCAATGCCCGCCAGGTGCACCCCATAGTGCGCTGGGTGCATCCCCTGCACATGGAGCCGGACCAAATACCCGAGGAGGAGGCCAGTGTCCACCCCACCGCGAAACCGGGCGCCCGGAGGACGCAGCGAAGCTTCGGAAATCGCGCACGGCTCCGTCGTATTGCCTGCACGTGGCCGGTGCCAACGAGTTCAAAACACCTGTGATGACGTCTCGTTGCCAAGGCTCCAGAGGAACGCCAGCACTGTCGCCGGGAACGGCTCCGCCCCGGGGGCCAGGCGCCGGAAACGATCCACCTGCTGGCGAGATAAAGCATCAGCAATCTCATTCTGCAAACCTGGAACAAAAGCAGCTTTGAAAGAGATGTTATGAGTGAGGCAGGTAAGAACCAGATTGCGAACCAGGCGCATGACCCGAGCCGATTTGCTCGACTGTCTGTTTACCACACGCACCACTGCCTGGTTGTCGCACCAGAAAAGCACCCGTTTGTTTTGCCAGAGGTCGTGCCAAATGTGCACCGCCACCAGGATGGGGAACAGCTCCAGAAAAGTAAGATCCCTGGTGATGCCCTGCGCGTGCCACCCTGGGGGCCAAAGGCCCTGTGCCCACTGACCCCGGAAGAACACGCCGAAACCAAAAGCCCCAGAGGCATCAGAGTGCACCTGCAGCTCCAGGCCAGGTTCCAAAGCTGATTGCCACAGAGAGATGCCGTTGAAGTTTCGGATGAAGGACAACCAGACCTGTAGGTCTTCTTTCATGCCCCGGGAGACCCTGATGTGGTGGTCAGGGGACTTGCAGCCCGACAAGGACCTCGCCAGCCGGGAGCAGAAAGCCCTGCCCGGGGCCACCACCCTGCAAGCGAAATTAAGGTGGCCGAGTAAGGACTGGACCAGGTGCACCCTGCATTTTTGGAGGAGAAGAACGGACTGGAGCAGGGCTGAAAGGGCTGTAAGCTTGTCAGCCGGGAGTGAGGACGTGCCTAGAACCGTGTCCAGGTGAATGCCCAGGTAGCTGAGGGCAGTGGCGGGCCCCTCCGTCTTGTTGGGAGCCAAGGGGACCCCCAGCTCGGCGGCCAGGACCTGGAAAGCCTGAAGGGCCAGCTCACACTCCCGGGTGCCCTGCCTGCCGATAAACAAGAAATCATCAAGGTAATGAGTCACCAAACCGGAGGGCACCCGCTGCCTGAAAGCCCATTCGAGGAAGGTGCTGAAAGTCTCAAAGGCGGCGCAGGCAAAGGAGCAGCCCATGGGCATGGCCTTGTCCACATACCAATTTCCTTGGAAGTGGATGCCCAGCAGCTCGAAGTCCAAGGGGGAAATGGGCAGGAGCCGGAAGGCGGACTGAATGTCACACTTTACCAGGGATGCCCCCGGACCCGCCTTCCTGATGCAGAGGATGGCTTCATCCAAGGTGGCGTAACGGACCGAACAAACCTCTGGGTCAATGAAAAAATTCACGGAGTCGCCGGGGTAGGGAGAGGTGTTGAATTAAGCGAAACTCCCCCGGGGCTTTCTTAGGCACGACGCCAATTGGGGAGACCCTGAGGTTGGGGAGGGGAGGGTGACAGAAAGGGCCAGCAATGCGGCCGGCCTGGATTTCCTTGTTGAGCTTATCGGCCACCGCTCCAGGGAGATCGCGGACAGATTTTAGATTGCTGGCATGGTAAGCCCTCCGTGGGCCTTGGTATGGAATGCGGAAGCCAGAAGAGAAACCCTCCCCCAGCAGGCGCGCAGCCCCCC
This sequence comes from Sphaerodactylus townsendi, assembly GCF_021028975.2. Lineage (NCBI taxonomy): Eukaryota > Metazoa > Chordata > Lepidosauria > Squamata > Sphaerodactylidae > Sphaerodactylus > Sphaerodactylus townsendi. Next base: position 15,443,076 of record NC_059431.1, read on the forward strand.
TGTCTGGGTAGAGCTCCAACCACTCCAACAGCACCCCCACTTGAACGGGGGAAGGGGCCAGAGACTGCAGCTGAGCGAGCACCTCAGTGCTTTGCTGGGGTGGGAGCACCGCCCTGGCCACCGGCATCTTTGTGGGAGGGCCCGGCGCCGGGCGACCGGGCCTGCCGAAAGGGAGGGCGTCCCGCCGGCTTGGAACAGCTGATCCTGCTGTGGCTGCCGGAATAAAGGGAGCAAGAGTGCTCATATCTATATTTTTGCCGCTGGCAAGCACCTTTGTTGAATTCCCAACACAACCCCTTGGCCCCCACCCGCCCCGGGTAGGCTCTGCCGGGTTTTGTGGGAATGGGAGGATCCGCCGCCCCACCCATGGCGGACTGGACCACGACCATCCAGGTTTGGTCGTGGATGAGGTCCCAACGAAAAAGGCACTTGTGCGAAGCGTTCTTGCGGATGGCCTCGTCGTAAGCGATGGCCGCAGTCTCCCCAGCCAGCGCCCGAGCCCGCCGCACATGGGCCATATGAGCTGTGAGATGCCAGGCTCGCAAGGGATACGCTGCCCCGATGAGGGCCAGGAATTCGGTGAAGCCCTGCAGCCAGTTGTTGAAATTCCGCTCGGCCGCTGCCTGGTCCTTCCGTTTTTTGTCGGCCTTCCCGCCCGACAAACCCGACTCCCCCTCCCGCTGCAGGAACTTGAAGATATCCACATAATACCCATCCAGCGCCCGCTCCCGGAGCTTCCTGGGGAGGTGGGACCCGGGCGGGTTGCCGCGGTCGTCCTGAGCCGGGCCGGGGGATGGCACTTCGCTGCCCCCGAAACGCCTGCGCTTTGCAAGCCACGGTGGGAGAGCAGGCACCCTCTCCCCCCGCACCCAAAATTCCCCAGTAACCTGCGCGTCATCATCCTCAGTAGACTCACCCGACGACGAAGAGCTGGGGATGCGCCTGGAGGAATCGGGAACGCCTCTGACGACCGCTTCCTCCTCCTGCCCTCGCGCCCGAAGCCGACGGACGCATCCACCGATGTGGACGCGCTAACCGGAGGCTTAAAGTTGCAGCACATCCGTTGCTCGCTTCGAGGCCCCTCCGGGCGCCGCACCGGCCTCCGCCGGGCGCGGTGGGCGCAGGGCCCCCGACACCCGAGGTGGGGCCCGACTCGCCGGCCGCTCCGCCGAGGACTTGAGAAAGATGCAACAGGGTGTCCGCCAGGTTGCGGACCAAGGCAGGATCGGTGCCCATATGGCCGACGTGTTCGGGGCGGGAAGATGCCGGGCCGGCACCCCCCGGGACCGCGGGGAGGGCCCCTCCCAATGGAGACTGTCCCGCCATGCCGACCGGCCGCCCCCTGCTGATGGGAGACAAGCCCGAGCCCGCGGCCGCCCTCGCCGCTGCTCCGATACGCCCAACGACCGGGCCGTCGTCCGACGTCCCCGGGCCAGTCTGGGCTCGGACCCTGTTCAGCAGAGCACGCGCCCTGCCCGATGGCGCCGCCGCCTCTGCAGCAGGCTGCCTGCTCTTGTCCCTTTTCGGCCCCATGGCGGCTGTGAGACCGGCCCAGAAAAGTGAAAAGGAAGAAAAGGTTGAAGCGAGAGAAACAAGGAGGGCCAGAGGAAGAAGGAAAATCAGCCAAAAAAGGAAAGGAAAGAAAAGGCCAGTCTCCTTCCAGGCCTTACGCGAGACGCCAACGCGACCACGCCTTGCTGGTTCTCGCCGCCGGGAAGGGCGCGGACCGGGGAAGGCGTCTAGATATACCCAGGCTCCTCCCGCCTTTTTCAGGGGGAGCCAATCATTGCACCCGGTTCTGCAGCTTGCCACCAGGCCATGCATGCCCCTTATCTTGCTGCGTTGCTCACCACGGCAGCAATGGCTGCCCCTGGTTATTCAGGTGCATCTTATTTGGAGTGTCCAGGGTGGGTGGGGAAACCTTGTCTGTGAGTGACAAAGAAGGCAACCAGGTCAATAGTTGAGGGCATCTGAATAGAAGTATGAGTAACAATGAAGATTATAGCATGGGCGTAACACTGGAGATAGCAAGGTCACTGGTGGGAGCATCTGAATGGAAGTATCCTGGCCTTTGTAGGTCAATTGGCTGCCAGTGTTGAAAAATACTAGAGTCAAGACAGTGTCTAACCAGCTCCACACAAACACAGGATGACTATAGACAAAGGAAACAAAGGTCAGGATACTTTTATTCAGATGCTCCCACCAGTGACTTTGCTATCTCCATTGTAACTCCCATGCTATAGACTTCATTGTTACTCATACTTCTATTCAGATGCCCTCACTATTGACCTGGTTGTCTTCTTTGTTACTCACAGACAATGTTTCTTCACCCACCCTGGACACTCCAACAGATATATATACTCCACTTGTTTTCCCAACATCAGATCCTCTGAAGATGCCAGCCACAGATGGAGGCGAAACGTCAGGAGAGAATGCTGCTAGAACACAGCCATACAGCCCGGAAACCACACAGCACCCCAGTGATTCCAGCCGTGAAAGCCTTCGACAATACGTTAGAATTTATTGTTTCAGGGTTTTTGTGTATGTAAATGGTGAGTTTTTCTGGGGACCTTCAACATCTCAAATCCAAGCCTCTGGAGTCTCCATGAGCCAACCACCAGCAGGAAGAAATGGACTTGGCATTACCAGACTGTAATTGGAAGGTCTTGGAATGAAACTTGAACAGGACCTGGGAGTGTTAAGTTAAACGTTAATGTTACATCAGTGTCGTATGTTAAAGAAAGTAAACCATTTTGTTTAAAATTTAGTTGTTGCAAACTCCTTCCAAGTTCTGCCCCACAGAACCCACAAGCTGAGGTTACATCTACATGCCAAGAACTGCTTAAACACGCAAGAGCTGAGATTAATAAAAACACTGGCGACTATATCCTACATTTAATGGTAGTGGAAAGTGCTGTCAAGTCATAGCTGACTTAAGGTGACCCCATTGGGTTTTCAAGGCAAGAGACAAACAGAGGTGGTTTGCCATTGCCTTCCTCTGCACAGAAACCCAGGTATTCCTTGGTGGTCTCCCAGAGTTAAGTTTGTTCCCGGAGATTCAGAAAGGTCTGCCATGGGCAATCTGAACTGCTGATTTCCAGCTGAGTCAGCCACGATGGCTTCTTACTTAGGTGGAAAGCTCCGCCTTCTTGTTTTGGGTCCAGATAACTTTTTGGAATGGAAAACGCAACTACACCTTGCTCTCAAAGCAAAAGGACTACTGGAAGTTACACAAGAAGACCCTCCCAAAGAACGGGAAACACCAGAGAAAAAGGCCGCCAGAAAAGTGAGGAAGGTGTGCGACTCGAAAGCACAAGCCATCATTTTTGATTCTGTAATTAATATATCCCTTTCTACTACATGTGACTTTCCCTCAGCGAAAGCTATGCTTGCCAAACTAGAACTTTGCTCATGGTAGCAGAGGGTTAATGATAAGTCCCCCTTTGTCTCTGAGGCAGGAAACAGCGTACACTCCTTCACTTCCAACAGTATTAACCAGGGTCAACTCTGCTAAGCTTCCAAGATCTGATGAGAAAAGGGTCACCCAGATGAGGGCTCCTTCATATAACTCTATTGTGTTAAAATGCCTCAGACACTAGTTTGTATGCCATGGTATGTTTTATCCTCTTGTCCCAAGGTTATATTTTTTCCTCCACAAAAAAAGATTAATAATTAAAGCATTATTAATAATTGGGTAATTTAATTAACTTAGGAACTCCCATGCTGCAGCTAATAATCAAATAACTCATTAATATCCTTCCATATTCATTTGCTAAGATACCATTTGCTAAGATACTAATCAGTGCAAAAACACGTGTCAGAAGTAGTTAACTCAGAAGAAACATGGTGACAACCTTAAGGGATTGGTTTTACCTCACTCATAGCCGGGTCCACAGTTATATTACCTCAGAATGCTTAGCTTTAAGAAAGGTCATGATCCATTCCTTTATTTGGAGAGAAATCATGAACATGTTTGCTTGACAGTAAATCCCATTTTATTCAATGAGACTATCTCCCACTAAAGTGGTTTGGGTTTTTTTAGGATTGAAGTCGTTAGGCTAAAAATGGTTGTGCTTTACGTTATACCATGACAAGCACTGTGGGTTAATAAAGTACAACCATTAGACACTTGAGTTATGAGTGAGGAGAACAGGATTCTCTTTGGGCGATTCTCTTTGGGCGATTCCGCACATGAGTAAAATAGGTTCAACCCAGTTCCCTGAGAAGGGTACAGACCTAGGTCGAAGCCATTGTTGTTCCCCACTGCAGCCAGCTTGATCCCAGCTCGGAGGGCGGAATCATCCTGTGCCTCTTCGCCGCTCCGTTCCGATTGGCTACTGTTCTACGGCCATGTTCCGTCTATCCCCACACACATTATTTTAAAAAACTGTCACAGGAATGGAGGGACAAAGGTGGTGTTTTGTGATTGGCCAGCTGTACGCATGCCTGAAACACTCAGCTGTGATTGGCTGAATGGGGGACTCCTGGCACCAGAGATTCCGCACTTTACTGGAATCGAGCTGAGTTCGAGCGTGGTTCCCTGAAAAAGTAGTAGTTCCCAACTGGAGTCGGAAATTTGACTGTTACACGGGGTGAAGCTGGTACAAAACCACGTCGATCCCAGTGGTTGTGCGGAGCACTTAGGTCGAAAGCAGCTCGAAGTTAGGTCGATAACACAAGTGCGGAATCGACCTTTGATTGCAGGATGAGTGAGGAGAAGCCATTCAGCAATGAATCTCACCGTCAGATCTCGGCAAGACACAATCTCAACCTAAGCTACCTCTCAAGGTATTTACGATAAGAGAAACACATCTGATGCCCTGAGCTTCTTGAAAGATGGTGGGATGAAGATGTGAGGAGAAGCAGCAAGAGGAGAGGAAACGCAAGAGGAGTTGAGACAAGAAGTGATGAGGCGAAAGGGGAGGAGAGGAGGGAAGGGAAGGGAAGAAAACGTTACTGCCCACATATTACTGCTATTCCAATTGAGCACAGAGGGTGTTGGAACCTTCAGCTATCTTTATATTATTGCCACAGATTGGAGGCTACAAGGAGAACAGATTGCTGTGGTGTGGAGCTCATGCCAGAAAGCAACAAAAGTATCCTATACAGCACCTAGCCTACTATTAGCAGAAAGGCAGGTACCTGGTAAGCCTCAAGGGGAAAGGGGTTCCACAGACCAGGTGCCACCACTTATAAAGCTCCATCTCCAGTTTCCTTACCTTTATCAAACCAGGAGGCCTGGTTTCAATGAGACACACATTCCAGCGGTAGCATCTCTCTTTTCCAGTCCTTTGGGTTTACAGCCCTCACTCCAGGGACCATCCCTGCCAAATTTCAAAAAGATGGAGAACATCTCTGATGTTTATAACCAATTCAAACCAAAGCGTGTGAATCTTGAAAAGGAAGACACGGCAGCACCTACAAAGCTATCGTGAAACTAACGGAGGTCTTCTGCCCCTGGGAGAGGCTTTCTTCACTACGGGCAGTGGGAAGAACTGAATGTAGAAGAAGAAGAAGAGGAAGAGGAGGAGAAGGAGTTTGGATTTATATCCCCCCTTTCTCTCCTGTAGGAGACTCAAAGGGGCTGACAAACTCCTTGCCCTTCCCCCGTCACAACAAACACCCTGTGAGGTGGGTGGGGCTGAGAGAGCTCCGAGAAGCTGTGACTAGCCCAAGGTCACCCAGCTGGCGTGTGTGGGAGTGCACAGGCTAATCTGAATTCCCCAGATAAGCCTCCACAGCTCAGGCGGCAGAGCTGGGGATCAAACCCGGTTCCTCCAGATTAGATACACGAGCTCTTAACCTCCTACGCCACTGCATATACACATGAAGCTGACTGTCTCATAACTGAATCAAACCAATCAAGATCAGTATTTCCCACTCTGATTAGCAGCTCTCCAGGGTCTTTCACCTTTCCTACTGCCAGATCTTTGCAGATGGAGATGCTGGCAGAGACGTAGCTGGGCCAAACTGCGTCCCCCTTCCCCCCCCCTTCCCACACTTACCTTAGTTCAGGGGTCTGCAACCTGCGGCTCTCCAGATGTTCATGGACTACAATCCCCATCAGCCCCTGCCAGCATGGCCAAGTCCCAAGGTCTCCTGGGAACTGTAGTTCCCCAGGCTGTTTTTACTGCGAACAGGCCTTTTGCAGCCTGAAAAATTCCAAGAAAAAGGAAAGGAACTAAGGTAAGTGTGGGAAGGGTGGGGCGCTGAGGGGGAAGGGGATAGGGGGAGGGGCCTGGGGCGATTTTCTGCACCCCCCAGGTGTGTGTCAGGTGCACGGCGCACCCCCCCCCCCGTCCCCTTGTAGCTATGCCACTGGATGCTGGGGACTGAAATTGGGACCTTCTGTATGCCAGGCAGATGCTCTACCACCAATCCACAGCCTCCCCGTTTAGTGGGAGTCATTTGCCATTTGAAGATGTGTGTCCCCGCTGAAATCAGCATTGCCGATAGCTACGCAGACAAACTATGTGTTCTCTCAGCAGACAGTGGGGAGCAGCACTTTTTCAATATGTTAGCACACATTTTCTTATGTATTATTTACCATAATGCCTTTTCCCCCTTTCTCTGTCCAGGAGGGAGAACAAAGCAATTACACACTTTGGACTAACTTCCAAAATATGGGTTCAAAAACAGATAGCAGAATGCAATATGTAGTTTCATGTTCCCTTGTAAAAGATGCCAGTACACAATGTTCTCAAAGCCCGAAATATACACAAGACTCATTGTTAATAGATTCCAGTGTCACGAAGTACTTGAAACTGGGAACAGGTTGGAGGCAAGCGAAGCTATTTAGTCAGCTCGAGTCCTGTATTCTAGGGGTGTCCTTTTAAAAACAGATTAATGCCAGCTCGTATTAGAAGTCCACTGTTTTATTTAAATATTTATATTTGGGTGCTGTGTGGTTTCCGGGCTGCATGGCCGTGTTCTAGCAGCATTCTCTCCTGACGTTTCGCCTGCATCTGTGGCTGGCATCTTCAGAGGATCTGATGTTGGGAAAGCAAGTGGAGTATATATATCTGTTGGAGTGTCCAGGGTGGGTGAAGACACATTGTCTGTGAGTAACAAAGAAGGCAACCAGGTCAATAGTTGAGGGCATCTGAATAGAAGTATGAGTAACAATGAAGTCTATAGCATGGGAGTTACAATGGAGATAGCAAGGTCACTGGTGGTAGCATCTGAATGCTCCACACAAACACAGGATGACTATAGACTAAGGAAACAAAGGCCAGGATACTTGTATTCAGGTGCTCCCACCAGTGACCTTGCTATCTCCATTGTTACTCCCATGCTATAGACTCCATTGTTACTCATACTTCTATTCAGATGCCCTCAACTATTGACCTGTTTGCCTTCTTTGTTACTCACAGACAATGTTTCTTCACCCACCCTGGATACTCCAAACAGGTATATATACTCCACTTGCTTTCCCAACATCAGATCCTCTGAAGATGCCAGCCACAGATGGTACGTCAGGAGAGAATGCTGCTAGAACACTGATATACAGCCGGAAACCACAGCACCAAAGTGATTCGACGTGAAAGCCTTCAACAATAAATATTTATACTCTGCCTTTTCTCTTGGTTCAAGGTGGATATGCGTATAATAGGTAATAAAAACCACAGAAGTAATAAAAACCACATGATTAACTTTTTTATTAACACAAACGAAAAATGAAGCAAATGTGCTCAACAGCTCCAGCCGTGACCCGAGTCTCCAGCCAGTGTTCCTGTTCAACATACATTCCGAATGGCTGTCAAACAGATTTGGGGTCGTCCAACACCTTTTCACCTGGTATTTTCTCAATATGCTACAACTGTCCAGTGATTGGCAGTGGCATACCAGCAGAGAATGGCACCTGGCGCCCCACTGAAATTGTGCACACGCACCCCCAAAGAAAATTGTGGTGGGAGAAATGGTGAGAGCCCTAGAGTGACATCACATACCCAATGAGCTCCCTCCTTTCCCCCAAATTCTGTCCTTCCCAAGCACTGCCTCAAATTTCAACTAATTTCCCAAGCTAGAGTTGGCAACCCGTCTTGAAACTAGAGTTGCTGTTTGCTGCACAGTCTGGGCCCCGTCTTCTAAAACGTAACATTGGATTCTGGAGCTTATGTCAAGCATCTGAGTGTGTTTTCCCTATCCTGCAATAACACATTAACATGCTTTTACTTATATGATAAGGCCAACAAGCATATTCTTGTGATAATTAATGTAAATTCCACCTTGATTAGTTCATAACCATGCAATTAGCCACTTTACAATGGAAATCACAAGTAGAGGAGGCGATTATGGACCCCTTAGCTACCACCTGAATTAGGCACAGGCTGTTCCCAGGTAATTGAATTAACTATTATGAGTGACCACGGAAGACCATCTGGTTGTTTGTAACATTATATTGTTCTAGCGTCTTCTTTTTTTAGAGAACTCTAGCAGAATACATCAAATGGTGTCCATGGTTATTTCTCCACAGCTTCATTGGGCTGTGCTGGAATACAAAAGAAAATGTATTCCTGAACACTGTAGGCAACGCGTGAAAATCTAAAGCAATTCAACTATAATGTAATGTCTAGCAGTTGTGCAAGGAGAGGAAGCCCATTCCAATTGGCTGGGACCTGTTGACAGTGCCATATGCAGGAGCTCACGTGCAGGATGTGAAAGCAATGGCCTTCTGCTGCTGCTGCTCCTGAGCATCTGGTCTGCTAAGGCATTTGCAGTCTGAGATCAAGGAGGTTCAAGATTGGTAGCCATACATCAACTTCTCCTCCATAAATCTAGAGGAGAAGTCAATCTATGGCTACCAATCGCCCTACGGCTACATCTTTCCAGGAGCAGCAGCAGCAGAAGGCCATTGCTCCCAAAGGCACCTTGGTGGAGCCCACTGCAGTAGCAGAGTGCTGGACTAGATGGACTCTGGTCTGATCCAGCAGGCTAGTTCTTATGTTCTTATCCCATAAACAAAGTCTGCCCAGTAAATTTTGGGATGTGATGTCACCCCATGTGTCAGTAATGACCTTTACCTTCTTCTAAGATGGCACTGTCAACAGGTCATGGCCAATTGGAATGAGCAACTCCTTGCACAAAACAACTAGATAATGTTACAAACAACCAGATGGTCTTCCGTGGTCACTCATAATAGTTAATTCAATTACCTGGGAACAGTCTGTGCATAATTCAGGTGGTAGCTAAGAGGTCCATAATTGCCTCCTCTACTTGTGATTTCCATTGTAAAGTGGCTAATTGCATGGTTATGGGCTAATCAAGGTGGAATTTACATTAATTATGGTTTGTGACTGCCTTCCCCAGTCATCTACACTTTACCCCCAGCAAGCTGAGTGCACATTTTACCAACCACATAAGGCTGGGAAAGGCTGCTTGAGTCAACTTTGTGAGCCCTACTCTTAAAACCCCTTGAACACCTTTGAAATCCACCCAGGTTTAGAAGAAGAGCTACTAGGAATGTGTACCCATTAAAGGAAGTCCCTCAAGGGTTGGTTCCCTCCTTCTTCACCCATCATGAGAAAAGGGTGGGGCGGGAGTTTAGCAGACTGCGAAAGGACTCCCACCTCATGAAGATTGTCAAAGAAGCATGGAGTTTGAGACTCTTAAAGAACTTGGGCAATGCTTGGTGAAAAGATCCATCTCTCTCCATGCAGAAGGCACAACCTATCCCGCAGACAATGCTCACACCCAGGAACATTTTAAATAGATATTGTCACCCTAAGAGCCAGCGTGATGTAGTGGTTAAGAGCAGTGGACTCTAATTTGAAGAGCTGGGTTCGATTCCCCACTCCTACATCCCTGCTGGAGTGACCTTGGGCTAGTCACAGTTCTTACCAGAACTCACTCATGGCCCTGCGACCTCACAAGGTGTGTCTGTTGCATGGGAGAGAGGAAGGAAAAAGAATTTTGTAAGCCACTTTGAGTCTCCTTACAAGAAAGAAAAGTGAGGTATAAATTTAGACTTATTCTCTTTCTCCTCCTCTTTTGGATCCTGTAGAGGAGACTGGCCATTGTGGTTTTTCCAGGCTGTATGATCATGGTCTAGAGGTTTTAGCTCCCCCCCTAACGCTTTTGTCAAAGCGATCATACAGCCTAGAAAAGCCCTACAATGGCGGTTGATTCCAGCCATGAAACCCTTCAGCAATGCACTGACATAGGAGACATTGTGGAAGCCTCTTACCCTGCACCTCTCCACTCTCATAAGAGCACTTCAAGGTGGCCCTAACAAAATTAAAAGCATTAATAATAATAAATCATCCCCGCATCTTTAAAAAAAACCAGCAAGAAAACTTTGGCTCAGCCATCACTTCTTTGGATCCATGTTCCTGAGCATCTTCGCCAAACTGCCCTGACAACATAACGCCTTAACAACAACAACAACAACAGTTTCCTTTATTGGCATACAAAACGGGACAAAATTTCAAAAGGAAGTAAAACAAGATTTTAAAAAAACACAGTTAAAATTACTAATTTCCAGTATAAAATTTGCAACCGTCTCACAAAAGAGCACACCAGAGCTGTTCAGGAGGTTGGGTATCTTGTAACACTCTTGCCACTGAGAACATTGCAAGAAAATGGAATTCATGTATTTCATGCGTATCTTATCATATTTAGGGCATACAAACTGAGAGAATGGTCATAAGTGTGTTTCCAGCTTACGTAACCAAATCACCAAGAACAAACCCTTTTCGAAACGTTCTATATTCTTAAAATCTTCCCTCCAGAAGAGCTGATGGCACAAACTGCCCTGACCTGAATGGCCCAGGTTAGCTCGATCTGGAAGCTAAGCAGGGTTGGGCCTGGTTAGTACCTGGATGGGAAACCACCAAGGAAGTCCAGGGTAGCCAGGCAAAGACGGGTAACAGCAAACCACCTCTGAAGTCTTTTACCTTGAAAACTCCATGAGGGTTTCCATGAGGGATTTCAACTTTCAGCCTTGCATTTAACGGTGGCCCTTCTACACACACACACACACACACACACACACACACACAGAGAGAGAGAGAGAGAGAGAGAGAGAGAGAGAGAGAGAGAGAGAACACCAGGGGCCATTCATTGAAAATGCTGGGGGAAAGAATTAGAACTAATAAAAGGAAACTGCTTCCTTCCACGTTTAGCGTGTGATTGGTGTTTGGAATATGCTACCACAGCTTGGTGGTGATGGCCACCACTAACCTGGATAGCAGCTTTAAAAAAGGGCTTGGACAGATTTATGGAGGAGAAGTCGATCTATGGCTACCAATCTTGATCCTCCTTGATCTCAGATTGCGAATGCCTTAGCAGACCAGGTGCTCAGGAGCAGCAGCAGCAGAAGGCCACTGCTTTCACATCCTTCCCGCGTGAGGCTCCCAAAAGGCACCTGGTGGGCCCACTGCTTGAGTAACCCAGAGTGCTGGACTAGATGGGACTCTGGTCTGATCCAAGCAGGCTCTATGTTCTTATGCTCATTTGTATGAGAGGGAGTGGAGAGAGAGGGAGGGAGAGAGAGAGAGAGAGGGGGGGGAGAGGGAGGGGAGGGAGGGGAGGGAGAGAGAGAGAGAGAGAGAGAGAGGGAGGGAGGGAGAGAAGCTAACCTTTCATAACTTCTCCATGGACGTCTATTGTTCAAGTCCAGTAGCACCCATTTAGCTTGATCCCACAACATTGACAGTCTGTAAGTTTTGGTAGAGAGTCGAAGCTTCCCTTCATTACATCATCTCCAAATCTTGTTGTGGTCTCCAAGAGTATAACTGAACTCAAATCCTAGCCCTTCTGCTGCAAACCAACATGGCTGCCTTCTGAAAACGCTGGAACTCTAAGCAGCCATCCTAGAGGATAGAACGAGGGTCGACGTGTTATTGTTGTTGCTACAAAGAATGTTGAAAATCTGATATTCCTACACGAGAGATCTGCGAGTGTGAGAAGAGCCCGGTCGATGAAGCCGGACTATAGAGAGTAGCGAGCGTTGGGGATTTCTGAAGCAACGTAGCTGGTCTGCTCGTTGCATTCAGATTCCATTTCTGGTGGACGGGAAAGGTATGTGCTAACAAGCCACAGCTCGGCTGCTTGACAGCTTCGGTCCACATAAAATTAATATTTTATTGCAGTCCTTAAGAATTCTACAGGCAATTATACAGCAGGCTGGGATCCAGACGCCGGCCAGACCTGTTTACTGCCCAAGCAAACAAATGAACAATGCCGGTTCTGTTGATTAATTTGATCGCTGGAAAGGTTTAATGTGCTGTTGTGGGGGGGAGGGGGGAATTATGGTGCCTACTAATTATAAGCTCTGCACTGGAGCGTTGTGGATGAAGAAGTCGTATGTGCCTGAGCTACTGATGTGGGATTGATGGGCCCAAAATTATTTCAGGGAGACTGCATCAATCACAGCCACAATGAGGCATATGCTCCAGATCGGTGACGCTTTGCCCCAATCCAGCAAGGGAGATGCACGTGAAACAGCAGCTCCCGCGTTTAGATTCCCTTGCTGGATTGGGAGATATGAACACGGGCATGGGATCAGAGGTGGGATCCAGCAGGTTCCTCCACTTTGCGGTTCCCGAGAGTAGGTTACTAATTATTTGTGTGTGCCGAGAGGGGGTTACTAATTGGTGATTTTGCCACGTGATTTTTGCCTTAGTTACGCCCCTCCTCTCAGCAGTAGCGCGCAGAACTTGAAGCAGTCTAGTAGGAGGTGCACCGGCGTGCATGGCAGTATGAGTAACAATGAAGTCTATAGCATGGGAGTTACAATGGAGATAGCAAGGTCACTGGTGGTAGCATCTGAATGCTCCACACAAACACAGGATGACTATAGACTAAGGAAACAAAGGCCAGGATACTTGTATTCAGGTGCTCCCACCAGTGACCTTGCTATCTCCATTGTTACTCCCATGCTATAGACTCCATTGTTACTCATACTTCTATTCAGATGCCCTCAACTATTGACCTGTTTGCCTTCTTTGTTACTCACAGACAATGTTTCTTCACCCACCCTGGATACTCCAAACAGGTATATATACTCCACTTGCTTTCCCAACATCAGATCCTCTGAAGATGCCAGCCACAGATGCAGGCGAAACGTCAGGAGAGAATGCTGCTAGAACACGGCCATACAGCCCGGAAACCACACAGCACCCAAGTGATTCCGGCCGTGAAAGCCTTCAACAATAAATATTTATACTCTGCCTTTTCTCTTGGTTCAAGGTGGATATGCGTATAATAGGTAATAAAAACCACAGAAGTAATAAAAACCACATGATTAACTTTTTTATTAACACAAACGAAAAATGAAGCAAATGTGCTCAACAGCTCCAGCCGTGACCCGAGTCTCCAGCCAGTGTTCCTGTTCAACATACATTCCGAATGGCTGTCAAACAGATTTGGGGTCGTCCAACACCTTTTCACCTGGTATTTTCTCAATATGCTACAACTGTCCAGTGATTGGCAGTGGCATACCAGCAGAGAATGGCACCTGGCGCCCCACTGAAATTGTGCTGCACTTTTTTAAAGAAAATTGTGGTGGGAGAAATGGTGAGAGCCCTAGAGTGACATCACATACCCAATGAGCTCCCTCCTTTCCCCCAAATTCTGTCCTTCCCAAGCACTGCCTCAAATTTCAACTAATTTCCCAAGCTAGAGTTGGCAACCCGTCTTGAAACTAGAGTTGCTGTTTGCTGCACAGTCTGGGCCCCGTCTTCTAAAACGTAACATTGGATTCTGGAGCTTATGTCAAGCATCTGAGTGTGTTTTCCCTATCCTGCAATAACACATTAACATGCTTTTACTTATATGATAAGGCCAACAAGCATATTCTTGTGATAATTAATGTAAATTCCACCTTGATTAGTTCATAACCATGCAATTAGCCACTTTACAATGGAAATCACAAGTAGAGGAGGCGATTATGGACCCCTTAGCTACCACCTGAATTAGGCACAGGCTGTTCCCAGGTAATTGAATTAACTATTATGAGTGACCACGGAAGACCATCTGGTTGTTTGTAACATTATATTGTTCTAGCGTCTTCTTTTTTTAGAGAACTCTAGCAGAATACATCAAATGGTGTCCATGGTTATTTCTCCACAGCTTCATTGGGCTGTGCTGGAATACAAAAGAAAATGTATTCCTGAACACTGTGAAGCAACGCAGTGAAATCTAAAAGCAATTCAACTATAATGTAATGTCTAGCAGTTGTGCAAGGAGAGGAAGCCCATTCCAATTGGCTGGGACCTGTTGACAGTGCCATATGCAGGAGCTCACGTGCAGGATGTGAAAGCAATGGCCTTCTGCTGCTGCTGCTCCTGAGCATCTGGTCTGCTAAGGCATTTGCAGTCTGAGATCAAGGAGGTTCAAGATTGGTAGCCATACATCAACTTCTCCTCCATAAATCTAGAGGAGAAGTCAATCTATGGCTACCAATCTTGACACACATCTTCAGGAGCAGCAGCAGCAGAAGGCCATTGCTCCCAAAGGCACCTGGTGGGCCACTGCGAGTAGCAGAGTGCTGGACTAGATGGACTCTGGTCTGATCCAGCAGGCTAGTTCTTATGTTCTTATCCCATAAACAAAGTCTGCCCAGTAAATTTTGGGATGTGATGTCACCCCATGTGTCAGTAATGACCTTTACCTTCTTCTTAGATGGCACTGTCAACAGGTCATGGCCAATTGGAATGGGCTTCCAACTCCTTGCACAAACAACTAGATAATGTTACAAACAACCAGATGGTCTTCCGTGGTCACTCATAATAGTTAATTCAATTACCTGGGAACAGTCTGTGCATAATTCAGGTGGTAGCTAAGAGGTCCATAATTGCCTCCTCTACTTGTGATTTCCATTGTAAAGTGGCTAATTGCATGGTTATGGGCTAATCAAGGTGGAATTTACATTAATTATGGTTTGTGACTGCCTTCCCCAGTCATCTACACTTTACCCCCAGCAAGCTGAGTGCACATTTTACCAACCACATAAGGCTGGAAGGCTGAGTCAACTTTGAGCCTACTTAAAACCCCTTCGAACACCTTTGAAATCCACAGGTTTAGAAGGGCGCTTAGGATTGTACCATTAAAGGAAGTCCTCAAGGTTGGTTCCTCCTTCTTCACCATCATGAAAAAGGGTGGGGCGGGGTTTAGCAGACTGCGAGGACTCCCACCTCATGAGATTGTCAGAAACGCAGGTTTGAGACTCTTAAAGAACTTGGGCAATGCTTGGTGAAAGATCCATCTCCATGCAGAAGGCACAACCTATCCCGCAGACAATGCTCACACCCAGGAACATTTTAAATAGATATTGTCACCCTAAGAGCCAGCGTGATGTAGTGGTTAAGAGCAGTGGACTCTAATTTGAAGAGCTGGGTTCGATTCCCCACTCCTACATCCCTGCTGGGTGACCTTGGGCTAGTCACAGTTCTTACAGAACTCACTCAGCCCCACCGACCTCACAAGGTGTCTGTTGTGGGGAGAGGAAGGGAAAGAATTTTGTAAGCCACTTTGAGTCTCCTTACAAGAAAGAAAAGTGAGGTATAAATTTAGACTTATTCTCTTTCTCCTCCTCTTTTGGATCCTGTAGAGGAGACTGGCCATTGTGGTTTTTCCAGGCTGTATGATCATGGTCTAGAGGTTTTAGCTCCTAACGTTTTGCCGCAGTCATACAGCCTAGAAAACCCACAATGGCCGGTTGATTCCAGCCATGAAACCCTTCAGCAATGCACGACATAGGAGACATTGTGGAAGCTCTACCCTGCCTCTCCACCTCATAAGAGCCGCCAAGGTGGCTAACAAATTAAAGCATATAATAATAAAATCACATCTTTAAAAACCAGCAAGAAACTTAGCTCAGCCATCACTTCTTTGGATCCATGTTCCTGAGCATCTTCAAACTGCCCTGACAACCGCAACAACAACAACAACAACAAGCCTTTATTGGCATACAAAACAGGACAAAATTTCAAAGTAAAACAAGATTTAAAAACACAGTTAAAATTACTAATTTCCAGTATAAAATTTGCAACCGTCTCACAAAAGAGCACACCAGAGCTGTTCAGGAGGTTGGGTATCTTGTAACACTCTTGCCACTGAGAACATTGCAAGAAAATGGAATTCATGTATTTCATGCGTATCTTATCATATTTAGGGCATACAAACAGAGAATGGTCAAGTGTTTCAACCGTAACCAAATCACAAGAACAAACCCTTTTAGAACGTTCTATATTCTTAAATCTTCCCTCCAGAAGAGCTGATGGCACAAACTGCCCTGACCTGAATGGCCCAGGTTAGCTCGATCTGGAAGCTAAGCAGGGTTGGGCCTGGTTAGTACCTGGATGGGAAACCACCAAGGAAGTCCAGGGTAGCCAGGCAAAGACGGGTAACAGCAAACCACCTCTGAAGTCTTTTACCTTGAAAACTCCATGAGGGATTTCCATAAGTCAGCTGCGATTTAATGGCCCTTCACACACACACACACACACACACACACACACACACACAGAGAGAGAGAGAGAGAGAGAGAGAGAGAGAGAGAGAGAGAGAGAGAGAACACCAGGGGCCATTCATTGAAAATGCTGGGGGAAAGAATTAGAACTAATAAAAGGAAACACTTCTTCACGCAACGTGTGATTGGTGTTTGGAATATGCTGCCACAGCAGGTGGTGATGGCCACTAACCTGGATAGCTTTAAAAAGGGCTTGGACAGATTTATGGAGGAGAAGTCGATCTATGGCTACCAATCTTGATCCTCCTTGATCTCAGATTGCGAATGCCTTAGCAGACCAGGTGCTCAGGAGCAGCAGCAGCAGAAGGCCACTGCTTTCACATCCTTCACGTGAGCTCCCAAAGGCACCTGGTGGGCCACTGCGAGTAGCAGAGTGCTGGACTAGATGGACTCTGGTCTGATCCAGCAGGCTAGTTCTTATGTTCTTATGAGAGAGGGAGAGGGAGAGGGAGAGGGAGGGAGAGAGAGAGGGGGGGGAGAGGGAGGGGGAGGGAGGGGGAGGGAGAGAGAGAGAGAGAGAGAGAGAGAGAGAGAGAGAGCGCACCTTTCTATAACTTCTATGACGCTCTATTGTTCAAGTCCAGTAGCACCTTAGCGATCCACAACATTTTCAGTCTGTAAGTTTTAGAGAGTCGAAGCTTCCTTCATTACATCATCTCCAAATCTTGTTGGTCTCCAAGGTATAACTGAACTCAAATCTAGCCCTTCTGCTGCAAACCAACATGGCTGCCTTCTGAAAACGCTGGAACTCTAAGCAGCCATCCTAGAGGATAGAACGAGGGTCGACGTGTTATTGTTGTTGCTACAAAGAATGTTGAAAATCTGATATTCCTACACGAGAGATCTGCGAGTAGGTGAAGAGTCCGATTCGATGAAGCAGGACTATAGAAATGCTTGGCGTTGGTTAGATTTCTACCGGAAACGTAGCTGGTCTGCTCGTTGCATTCAGATTCCATTTCTGGTGGACGGGAAAGGTATGTGCTAACAAGCCACAGCTCGGCTGCTTGACAGCTTCGGTCCACATAAAATTAATATTTTATTGCAGTCCTTAAGAATTCTACAGGCAATTATACAGCAGGCTGGGATCCAGACGCCGGCCAGACCTGTTTACTGCCCAAGCAAACAAATGAACAATGCCGGTTCTGTTGATTAATTTGATCGCTGGAAAGGTTTAATGTGCTGTTGTGGGGGGGAGGGGGGAATTATGGTGCCTACTAATTATAAGCTCTGCACTGGAGCGTTGTGGATGAAGAAGTCGTATGTGCCTGAGCTACTGATGTGGGATTGATGGGCCCAAAATTATTTCAGGGAGACTGCATCAATCACAGCCTATTAATCAGGCATATGTCTCAGATGGGTGGCGGCTTTGCCCCAATCAGCATAAGGGAGATGCACGTGAAGCAACGGCTCCCGCGTTTAGATTCCCTTGCTGGATTGGGAGATATGAACACGGGCATGGGATCAGAGGTGGGATCCAACGGAGTTCTCACAGGTTCCCGAGAGTAGGTTACTAATTGATACGTATGTGTGCCGAGAGGGGGGGTTACTTAAGTGGTGATTTTAAGCACGTGATTTTTGTGCCTTAGTTACGCCCTCCTCTCAGCAGTAAGCTAGCAGAACTTGAAACAAGTCTAGTAGGGAGGTGCAATCCGGTGCATGGTGGCAGCCCTCGCGTCAAGGCATCTAGTTTCCATGGGACCAGCGTGGCGTAGCTGTGTCGCTGCCACATCCCAGCCTAGGGAATGCCTCCTGCCTCCCTCGAGATGCCTGGCCGCCCTGTCATGGTCTACCGTAGCTCCATTGGAGCTACATACCACAGTTTGAATCCCGCACCATGAGACACAATGTTCCTAAAATTTTTGGATCCCACCATTGCATGGGATCAATAGTGCAAGCAGTGCTCTAGATGCAAAAACAGGTCCTCTCAGTCATGGCTGACACTAATCTGGAGAACTGGGTTTGATTCCCCACTCCTCCACTTGAGTGGCAGAGTTTCCAGATTTATCTGGTGAACCAAATGTGTTTCCACACTCCTACATTCCTGCTGGGTGACCTTGGGCTCGATCATTAGTAGATCTCTTACTCCATTACAGAGACTTAATATTATATTATTATATTTGGGATCCTCTGTGTGTATATTGTTCATTGTGTTGTTGTTGTTGTTGTTGTTGTTGTTGTGTATAATATGTTGTTGATTAAGAGTTGTTGTTCTGGTATGTAGATGTTTGAATTATTTTCATTAAAATAGATTAAAATACTGGTAGATGCGTATATTTTGCACTAGAGCCAGACAGGTTCTTTTCCTTTCTTTTAACAAGATACTGTCTCTGGCTCACTACATATATTTTTGACCTTGGGCTAGTCCCAGTTCTTTGGAACTCTCTCAGCCCCACTTACCTCACAAGGTGTCTGTTGTGGGGAGAGGAAGGGAAAGGAGCTTGTAAGCCACCTTGAGTCTCCTTACAGGAGGGAAAGGTAGGATATAATCCAAACTCTTCTCTCCTTCTCTTCAAAGCACTGTATCATATTTCTCTTCTCTCTCTCTCCCTTTTGTTGCTGTGTGTGATATGGCAGAGATCAATGGATTTCCCAGATCAACCTGGAAAACAGGGGTCATATCTTACTGCAAGTTTTCTGTTTCTATATTTAATGAAGGGAGATTTGACTCTCAAAAACTCATACTCTTGTTTGGTCTCTAAGGTGCTCCTGGAGACGAATCTAGCTATTTCTCTACAGGTTTCCCCATTCAACAACTTAACTCTGTACTGAGGTGCTGTGTGGTTTCCGGGCTGTATGGCTGTATTCTAGCAGC
Organism: Sphaerodactylus townsendi; assembly: GCF_021028975.2. Lineage (NCBI taxonomy): Eukaryota > Metazoa > Chordata > Lepidosauria > Squamata > Sphaerodactylidae > Sphaerodactylus > Sphaerodactylus townsendi. The sequence continues at coordinate 15,462,362 of NC_059431.1, forward strand.
ATTCTCTCCTGATGTTTCGCCTGCATCTTCAGAGAATCTGAATAATGGCAGCCGCAGATGCAGGCGAAACGTCAGGAGAGAATGCTGCTAGAACACAGCCATACAGCCCGGAAACCACACAGCACCTCAGTACAGAGTTAAGTTGTTGAATGGGGAAACCTCCTCCTCCTCCTCCTCCTCCTCCTCCTCCTCCTCCTCCGCCTCCTCCTCCTCCTTCTTCAACTACAGTCCATATCAGGCATTTGTGGTTGTGCACACCATCCTGTGTCAGAATTCTAGAAGTGCCCTAAGCTCAAAAAGTTCGGGGGCCTCAGATATAAAATATACAGGTCTCTTAATGCCACATGACATAGTGGACAGCTTGGGGAGGGAACACAGTTCAGTAGTAGAGCATCTGTTGTAGAGGGTCCTAGGTTTGATCCTGAAATTGCTAATTAAAATTCTATTACTTACTTACTTACTTACTTACTTACCTACTTACCTACTTACCTACTTACCTACCTACTTACTTACTTACTTACTTACTTACTTATAGTCCACCTTTCTCACTTGCACTCAGGGCAGATTACACAGACTACACACAGTGAATCAATATAACCAACATGGTACGCTATTCACTAAACAATACACTAGGATTAGGGTGGAAGAATCAGTCAGAAATCTAAAACCAGAATTGAAGCCAAGCATAAGTATTAACATGAAACTGAAGAAGAGTTGTTTTTATTACCCCAAGATTTGGTTTCTCTACCTTTAAGGAATCTCAGAATGGCTCACAATCACCTTCCCTTCTCCTCCCCACAACAGACACCTTGTGAGGTAGGGGAGATTGTTCTAAGAGAATTATGACTACTCCAAGGTCACTCAGGAGACTTCTTCTAGAGCAGTGGTGGTGGTGCTCCAGCTTCCAGGCTGTACTATACTCTTCCCATTGCCTTCAGCCCCTGCCAGCATGGCCAATTGGCCATGCTGGCGGGGGCTGATGGGAATTGTAGTCCATTACATCTGGAGTGCCAAAGGTTCACCACCACGGTTCTAGAGGAGTAGGGAAAACAAACTTGGTTCACCACATTAGAATCCACCACCCATGTAGAGGAGTGGTAAATCAAACTTGGTTCTCTAGATTAGAGTCCACAATTCTTAACCACTATACCACACTGGATCCCTAAATGATACAAAAATTAAATGAAGCAAAAATTACATAGTAAGATCCTAGTTTCAGCAAACTAAGCACAATAGTAAAGACTAGAATCAGATTAGGTGCTGTGGAAGACGAGAGACCCTGAAGAACCACTGCCAGTCAAAGTAGACAAGACTGATCTTGATAGGTCAATGCAGAAGGTAGCCTCATGTGTACCAAGAAGAGGACTGGGCTAGTGGAGAGCTTGTGCCCATGAGTTTTATCCACTAAGTGGGTGGAGAAAATGTAGCCCATTTCCTCTTTCCTATCACAGATCCATAGGCGTCGCTCCAAGGTGGGGTGACGCATCGAGGGCGCACCCCTGTTGGGGCATGGCGGGGGCGTGGCGTGGCGTGGTGTTCCGGGGGCGTTCCAGGCAGTGGTGCGATCCAAAAATTTTAGTAACAGGTTCCCATGGTGGTGGGATTCAAACTGTGGCGTAGCACCAATGGGGCTGGGTGGAGCACGACAGGGGCGTGGCCAGGTATTCCGGGGGCAGGGCATTCCTGGGCAGGGCTGTGGCAAGGACGCAGCCTCTGCACCGGTCCTTGGGCGGGAAACGAATGCACGCAGGCGCAGGCTGCCACACACACCGGTGCACCTCCTGCTAGACTGCTTCAAGTTCTGCGCACTATTGCTGAGAGGAGGGGTGTAACTAAGGCAAAAATCACATGGCAAAATCACCAATTAGTAACCCCCTCTCGGCACACACAAATAATTAGTAACCTACTCTTGGGAACCTGTGAGAACCTGCTGGATCCCACCTCTGGTTCCAGGGCGGGGCAGAAACGTTCCAGGGTGGGACAGGGCGGAGGACTCACCAGTGCACCCGGCTCTTTCCCCCCTTGCTATGCCTCTGCACAGCTCCATACACCAGCTTTCCCCTAAAGTCTCCAGCAACAAATAACGGGGTGGGCCTGCAGTGAGAAGAAGCAGGTGAATGTTAGCTCCAGAACCTCTGGCACCGACTGTTCCATCCCAATTAAAAGAAGACAGAAACTACAGCGGCAGATACACAGGAATGGACTGTATAACAAACCCTGTTGGGATTTCTTGGAACTAATCCAAAAGGAAGGTCCTGACATTGTAATAATGTTTTATCACATTTAAAACTGGAACCCTGGCAAAAAAAAAAGACCCCATTCTCTGCATAAGGCGCTTATTATTAGCAAATACATAATCAGCTTTTTGAAACACAGACCAATATAATCATGTTATTTCAGCAACATGGAAAGAAACGCTTCTGACATTCACAGTTAAAGGGCAATAAAACCAGAGGGCAACAAATCTTCCGCTTCTCCAATAACGCACCCATAGAATCAGAGATTTTCAATACTCTCCTTCAAGAACTATGGAGGGCATTAATCGAAGTTGGGGAAGTGCATCTCTCAGCATATACTAGCAATATCCGCAGGATAATTTTCACATCTTTTTTTGTACTTAAACTTGGCAATTCAAAATATGATACCCTTGACATACACAGAGTAATCCACGTACTTCCAAGCTAAAGTGGAAGAAGCATTGGCGTAATCGTTAAGAGCAGGTGTACTCTAATCTGGAGGAACCAGGTTTGATTCCCCGCTCTGCCGCTTGAGCTGAAGAGGCTTATCTGGGGAATTCAGATTAGCCTGTGCCCTCCCACACATGACAGCTAAGTGACCTTGGGCTAGTCACAGCTTCTCGGAGCTCTCTCAGCCCCACCTACCTCACAGGGTGTTTGTTGTGAGGGGGGAAGGGAAAGGAGTTTGTAAGCCCCTTTGAGTCTCCTTGCAAGAGAGAAAGTGGGGATATAAATCCAACTCTTCTTCTTCTTCCTCTTCTTCTAAAATACCTTATAAGAACGTATGGTCAAAGACTATCATGGCCAGAACCAGTGGGATATGTCACAGAGAGAAACAAATTTTAACATGAAAGCCAGCATGGTGTAGTAGTTAAGAGCAGGTGGATTCTAATCTGGAGAATCGGGTTTGCTTCCCCACTCCTCCACCTGAGTGGCGGCGGATTATCTGGTGAACCAGATGGGTTTCTGCACTCCTACATTCCTGCAGACAAAACGTTAGGAGCAAAAATTAGCAGACTCACAGCCACACAACCTGGAAAACCCACAACCCACAACATTCCTGCAGACAAAACGTTAGGAGAAAAATCACCAGACTCACAGCCACACAATTTGGAAAACTCACAACATACACTACAAGAACGTTGCTAATATCAGTGTTTCTTGCCACACTATGTATGTAAGTGCCATGAAATCACAACTGACCTATGGCAATCCCAGCAAGGGGCTTTAAAGGCAAATGAGACGCAGAGGTGGTTTCTCATTGCCTTCCTCTGCAATCTTTATTGGTGGCTTCCCACCCAAGTACCAGCCTTGCTTATCTTCCAAGACCAAATGAGAGCAGGCTATGCCATGCCGCCTTCCCGCCCAGGCACCTATAAAGCACATCAAATATGGATTAGGCACACATCTGTTCCTGCACACAGGATAAAAATCAAGCAAAGCTGGATCCCTTTTGGCCTTATTGATTTCAGCCAGGTATTTAAGAACCTGCTGAACTGTTTCCTACTGAAAGCAATGTGACTTCAAAACTATAACAGTACTTTGCTTAAAAACACTGTACCTGTGCAAAAGTAAAGTTCCATCCTTCTAAGCCCATTGGCGCAACTCTGTTTAGATTAGGCTGTTAATTTAACATATACCCAAATTTGCATTTGCCAGGTGTGTTTCGGTATGATGGGTTTGCTTCAGTGGCTTCTAATCTCATTTATTTATTTAGTACATTTTTATGCTGCTTTTCTCCCCAATAGAGGACCCAAAGTAGATTACCAAAAAAAAATCCTTCCACAAATTTGCAAATGCAGTATTAGCAAAACAAAGGAGGGAAAACTGAAATGAAACCAAAGAGATATATTTTTCCAGTTTTCTAGGTTCATAAGGACAAGCAGTTGACTGCCATACCTATTTCAACAAGAAGAACTAAGAAGAATTGTAACCTCATCCGCCACGTGCTGGACCATCTTTGTCTATCAGCTTCACCTACCTCACAAGATGCCTATTTTGGGAAGAGGAAGGGAAAGTGATTGTAAGTCACACTGGTTGAATCCCCACTACCGTCTTAGCCAGGTTTCAGAACACAAACTAACCAGGTTTGAGAGACAACCTCCCCATTGCTTTCGTGGCAGATTCCGTTTCTGGTGCTCGTTCTCCATTTTGAATGCAAAAGGTCCCAGATTCCATTCATAGCATCTGCAGTTCAAAGGATGAGGGAATAGGTGGGATGGAAGGCATCTGTTCGAGACCCTGGAGAACTGCTCCAGCCAGAATTGAGAACAGTGACCTTAACCGTGATAAGACCAATTCACTGACGACGACGACGACGACGACGACGACGACGACGACGACGACGACGACGACGACGACGACGACGACGACGACGACGAAGAAGAAGAAGAAGAAGAAGAAGAAGAAGAAGAAGAAGAAGAAGAAGAAGAAGAAGAAGAAGAAGAAGAAGAAGAAGAAGAAGAAGAAGAAGAAGAAGAAGACGACAACCAGGACCAGGACCAGGACCAGAAGAAGAGATCTCCAGAGACCAGGATCAGAAGAAGAGGAGGAGGAGGAGGAAGAGGAGTTTGGACTCATATCCCCCTTTCTCTCCTGTAGGAGACTCAAAGGGGCTTACAATCTCCTTGCCCTTCCCCCCTCACAACAAACACCCTGTGAGGTGGGTGGGGCTGGGAGAGCTACGAAAAGCTGTGACTAGCCCAAGGTCACCCAGCTGGCATGGGTGGGAGTGCACAGGCGAATCTGAATTCCCCAGATAAGCCTCCACAGCTCAGGCGGCAGAGCTGGGAATCAAACCCGGCTCCTCCAGATTAGAATGCACCTGCTCTTAACCACTTCGCCACTGCTGCTCCACAAGACAGCTTCATGTGATCATGAGTGACCATGGACACGAATAGGAATGTGGATTTCTATCTTCCTTGGTGGATCAAGGTGATTATTTTTCATCCTTTGCTGCCTGTGCCAAGAAATGACATCTGTCTCTGGCCCCTTCTGCACAGCAAATGTATAGCGGGTTGCAGTCGGGATAAAGTAACCCACTTTGTCAGTGCAGGCAGCTATAGGAGCCCATGGAAAAATGCAGGTTGCCGTTGTGCTTTCACATGGAGGCACATCTATTGTTTTTAAATTTACCTCCCACCAATGCGTAGCTATGCAGGCACGCACAGATGAACCCTCACAGCCATGGTGATGTCTCATGATACTATGATACAACCATTTGCACCTGCGCGGCTACGCAGACGTAAGCCGTGAAATTTTTAAAAGGAAAGCGCAGCTAAAGTGGTTGCAACCGGGATTTTTCAAAAGACACGTAAATAGTGCAATTCTCAAAAAAACTGGTTTGGGGGAAATAACACGGGGCAGACTCACTTCAGGAGCGGGATCTGTGCAAAGTCCACTCCCCCAAACAGGTTTTTTCCCCTGTTCTAAACCTGTGTTTATTGGCCCGTGCAGAGTAGGCCTCTGTGTTTCACCAGACCAACCCCTATGCAATTCCAGGATGTCTCTAGGGGATGAAAACTTCAGCGGAATTTTGGCATCTGATTTGGCTTGCAAGAAGAAACAGCTACTCCCCCACTCTCTCCTGACCTCTAGCGCCACCCCTGGAAAAGGCCAACTAGTGGTACTACAATTTCTAGCTCGGGAACATTCAGACGGTACACCGTGTTTATAGACCTCTGTCTGATCCTGAATCTGTGTAGCTTGGCATTCAGCAATATCATTGAGGCACAAATTGAATTCTTTCAGCACTTCCCACTCTCCCTTTCTTATAAAATACCCGCTTTTGACAACGGTGGTTAGAGATAGCTCCCTAGAGGTAAGCAAGGATCTGCCAAGGACTGCTCTGCAGCCTGACTTTAGCATAACGAAGGGATAAACAGACACTGCCCAGTGTGAAACGATCCAGAGGAACAGGCTTTTCTGATTCCAGTTTCTCAGTGCAAACCATGATGAATGTGAGTGTGATTCATATGCAGGCAAAGCCATGAAACTAAAGCGATATGTCACTTCATCCACAAGCAACGCCACGCTCTTGTGGAGATTTCCTGCTTTTCTAATTGTGGGAACATTTGCAGAGGGACTTAGAGAAATGAGGAAAACATAAGACTTGGATTTAAGCACCAGCTGTTCTTCTGCATCTATTTATCTGTCGGAATATGCAGAGATTGTCCTTCTTTCTCCTACCTGTTTCTCCATTTTTGGAAAATGTAGCAGGAAATTTACACAAGCTCTGATGTCCTTCCTGTTTTTTTTAATTCAAGGATAGGATGATCTGCCCCAAAGATTTAACAAGCAATATCCAGAGATTGATGTAACTCTCCAGGTTCTGCTGACATTTTCAAACCTCTTGAGCTAAACTGCTGTTTACAGTCTGCAGCATGTGCAGAACCACTTGAGAGAATGACGCATCGAACAGGCCGGAGACGTTTTCTTTCCCTCGGTCATAGTATCTTCCCACCAAGTTTCGCCACTTCTCCGGCTCTCAGTAAAGAGGGATTGATTTTTAACAAAACAATTTTTAATCACCTGGAAGAGAATCATAAGCCTCTAAAACTCAACGTGTGTATTTGTTGCTGTTTTTAACAGAAGATAAATGTTAGCACTGACAGAATAAGGACCAATTATGCATGCTCATGGAGCACCATTAATAGTCCAAAACTACCCTGATGTCATCACAGCTCAGTAGCTGAACAGGGTTGGCCATGGACACTTCTTGGATGGGGGACAGAGGTGTAGCTCCAATGGGACAGGGGGCGTGACTCACCAGGCGCGCGACCCTGTGGGGGGGTGAGGGCGTTTCAGGGGCGGGGCGGAGGACGCACCAGTGCACTGGGTGCTTTTCCCCCTTGCTACGCCTCTGATGGGAGACCACCAAGGAAGACTGTGGCTGTTATGCAGAGGAAAACAATAGGTACCAAAAATGGCAAAATAGTAAAAGGTCTGGAATCCATGCCCCATGAAGAGAGACTTAGGGAGCTGGGTATGTTTAGTTTGGTGAAGAAAAGATCAAGAGGTGACATGATAGCCATGTTTAGATATTTGAATGGATGTCATGTTGGTGACGGAGCAAGCTTGTTTTCTGCTTCTCCAGAGACTAGGACCAGGAGCAATGGGTTCAAGGTGAAGGAAAAGAGATTCCATCTAAACATCAGGGAAAACATCCTGACAGTAAGGGCTGTGCGACAGTGGAATGCACTACCTCGGAGTGTGATGGAGTCTCCTTCTTTGGGGTTTTTTTTAAAGGTTGGATGGCCATCTGTCGGACGTGCTTTGATTGTGTGTTTCTGCATTGCAGGGTGTTGGACTTGATGGCTCTTGGGGTCTATGATTCTAGGTAGGAACACCTTCTCTGCTCAACTCTTGCCTTGAAAACCTCACGAGATGGAACTTCATGGGGTCACATGAATTGGTTGTGACTTAACGGCATACTTTATCTTCACACATGCCCGTGTATTACTGCATAACTAACTCAGCACTTGATAACTTTTAGGGCATTCCAAAAGATAGTTAGTACACCCTTCCAAATCTATGTCCTTGTACTGATGAGACTGCTGCAGTCATAAGAATACTTTCCCAGCAGTAAATGAATAGAGAGAGGCCTGTTTCTTTGTCAGTCTGCTTAGGATGTCTCCCTTACATAGTGATGTTAGATCGGCCTGCTCTGAATTCTATGCAAGTCTGCTCTGTGGGATTTCCTTTCAGGAAAGTGTTCTTAGGATTGTTCATCATCAGTGATGACTGACATATGAAAACAAACTCTTTACTGAAATGTAAACTATGAACTGAGGAAACAAACAAATAGTATTCAGTCCCGGTCTGGCCAATCTAGCGTCACAAAACTGACTGGCTGCTGGTTGCAGCAGCTGCTGTTGAATATACCTTAATTTCTAGGGTTGCCAACCTCCAGGTTAGACCTGTAGATCTCCTCGAATGACAGCTGATCTCCAGACAACGGAAATCAGTCCATCTGAAGAAAATGGCTGCCTTAAAGGACAAACTCTGTGACGCTGTTCATACCCACTGTGGCGAAACAGGCTTGCCTAAGGCTTGCAGGCCATATTTCGGCCTCTAACCTCTCCCAGAGTTGCCAACCTCTCCCTGGAGAGGGCTATCTTATTTCCAGGGTTCGCTGCCACCACCTGGCCAGTTTTTGGATTGTCCACTGGAAAGGACCAGGACTTCCCAGTCTCCTCTCCCACTAGCGTGTCCAAAACGGGGGGGGGGGCACACGCGGTACAGAGAACGGCCCACTCCTGGTAAAGATTTAACAACGTCAATTCTTTAATAACAGAAGAATAATTTAGAGAGCTTTTCTGGCACAGATCCCCAAAGACAACAAGGAACACAAACTAAAGAACAGCAAACTGCAAGTCCTCTGGCCCTGTCGCTGCCACATACCCTGCCTACTAGTTGTTGCCCAGCAGGGTAGGTCCTCGGCTTAAGGAGGTATTGCTTATGAGGAAGCTCCCATCACTGGGCCTAGCACACGGCCTGCGGGGAAATGGCCGCTGCCTTCTCTCCCAGGCAGAGCCTTCCTCTTCCCAGAGCCCAGCAAGACAAGAAGAACCCACCCACAGGGTTCTGGCTGGTTTTATCCCTCCTTTTTTCCCTCCCTTTTTTGGCTCCCCCTGATGTTGTTACCGGGCTCACTGCAACTTCTGCCCACCCGCTGTACGGTGCCTGGTTGGGGACAAAAGGAAGGGCGGGGGGAAAAAACATTTCTCCACACCCCCGTTGAGGACCTTCCCTTCTCCAAACCCCACCTTTCACAGCTGACAACTCTGTGTCTTTCTACATTTTCCAGCCTGATCTCATACAGTTCACAGCAGCTCATTAGATTATATTCCAGACCATCAGGTCCAACCCCTTCCCTGCCCAACCCTTTCTGAAGTAACACTCTCGTTCTTGCTCTGGAACTCTGCCCGCATTACTGAGCTGTTTTTTTGACACGTTTCCCATCATTATTTGTGCCCCCGTGGTCCCTTGCTGGAAAAAAATTATAGCACTAAACTCCTGGATTTGAAGCCAATGAATCACCTGTGAGTCTGATTCGTCACTGAGCAACATCGGGGAGTGCTTGAGCACGAAGAAAGAAACGGGGGAAAGGTCTCGGTTCCGTGCCGTTGGCTTCCCCCAGAACCAGGCCTTCAGATTTATTGTTTGGTTGCTATAGAACACTTCACAGATGAATGGCCGCGTTGCTTCAAATAAAAGTTCCTTCCATCTCCCCGGCACTTCCTGACATCAGAGGCACTCTGACAATACGTTACCAGCTATGAGAAGCGGGAGGCTTGGAAGCCAGCCTAGTCTAGTAATGAGGTGTATACTTAAAAGCATGCATTTGAGGTGGAGAATGTTGGCCAGCTCCACGTCCTGTGGAAATGAAAGGCAGCATGGGAGAGCAGGTGGATGGGCATGTGAAATCGTGCACACACGAAGCTGCCAGATAGCGGGCCCTTGAGACATCTAGTTCAGTATGGTATAATCGTCAGTACTTTTTTAGGACTATGCCTCCCATTTCCCAACCCAGGGGAGGGAATTACAACCTCCAGTTGCTATTTTCCAACTAATTGAGCAGCAGGAGAACAAATGCTTTCCATGTAGAAGAAGAAGAAGAAGAAGAAGAAGAAGAAGAAGAAGAAGAAGAAGAAGAAGAAGAAGGAGAAGGAGAAGGAGAAGGAGAAGGAGAAGAAGAAGAAGAAGAAGAAGAAGAAGAAGAAGAAGAAGAAGAAGAAGAAGAAGAAGAAGAAGAAGAAGAAGAAGAAGAAGAAGAAGAAGAAGAATAGTAGTAGTTTTGGATTTATATCCCCCCTTTCTCTCCTGCAGGAGACTCAAAGGGACTTATAATCTCCTTGCCCTTCCCCCCTCACTACAAACACCCTGTGAGGTAGGTGGGGCTGAGAGAGCTCCGAGAAGCTGTGACTACCCCAAGGTCACCCAGCTGGCGTGTGTGGGAGTGCGCAGGCTAATCTGAATTCCCCAGATAAGCCTCCACAGCTCAGGCGGCAGAGCTGGGAATCAAACCCGGTTCCTCCAGATTCGATACACGAGCTCTTAACCTCCTACGCCACTGCTGCTCTTGTAGTAATGCTCTAGAAATATTTTCCTACTTCCTAGTTACTGGGGAGGTAGCCTAACTGTCATCTGGAAGTGGCATCACATCCTCCCTAAACTCTGCCCCTCCAACACTCCCCTCCCCAGCATTTGTTGAAGCAGTGTTGGGAACCCTTATCAGTGGTATTTATTTTACTAGGGCTCGCCCATTTTAGCACGGCACTGCTAGGCACCCCAAGGGTTGTCTGAGGTGATAGAGGAGCCACTGTCTTCCAAACAGGGCCCCTTTGGTCCACCAAAGGTTGATCTGGCAACACGGAGATGCATTGTAATAGCAGAAAATCCCCAGGTACCACTTGGACATTGGCTATCCTAGTTGGATAGCAAAGGGGGAGAGATGGTAAAAAGAGGTCGGCTGGATGAACATAGGCCGCAATCCAGAGAATAACTGCGATCAATTGGATTTTTCTTTCTAATTTGCTATTCAGTTGTTAACCACATAGATTCTGAGCGCACATGCGCACGCGCACACACACACACACCAAAAATACAAGAAAACGTTAGGGGAAAAGCCAAAAGAAAAATAAATGAAAATAACTGTTGCTATAAAAAGTAGTTTATGTAAGGAAGTAAGGAGAAGATGCTGTTATTATTGGCATTTTCATGAAAATGTCAAAGCAATATTCATATCAATATAGCTTCCAGACCCTGAATGTCGGAACACTCTTTCCGGAACATTAACATAAGTGAAGGGAAAAATCACTGCAGTAATATACATTTTCAGCTTTACTGGGAAAATGCTACTGTTTAAGCTGTATATAGGTGGGAAAATTACTCCTTTTAAGAACATGATCATTTCTATTGGCTGGATCAGGCCAGTGTCTATCTAGTACAGCCTTTGGGTGTAAAGAATTAAGGTAATAACATCCTCTTTGGTATATCTTTGGGTGTCTGAGATATAGCATCTCAATAAGCAGAGTGTCCATTAAAATACACATCCTCCATGATTTGTTGAATCTTTCTGAAAGCCATCTGAATTAGTAATCACAACTCCCAATCCACCCTGTTCAAGATTCAAGTGCAGTAGCACCTGAAGGACCAACAAGATTTCTAGGGTGTAAGCTTTCAAGAGTCAAAGCTCTCTTCATTTGCTATGTGACAAAGAGAGCTTTGTTTTCAGATTTCCCCTGGAAATCTTGCTGGTCTTTCAGAAGAAGAGTTTGGATTTATACCTCACGTTTCTTTCCTGTAAGGAGACTCAAGGTGGATTACAAGCTCCTTTCCCTTCCTCTCCCCACAACAGACACCTTGTGAGGTAGGTGGGGCTGAGAGAGTTCCAAAGAACTGGGACTAGCCCAAGGTCACCCAGCAAAAATGTAGGAGTGCAGAAACACATCTGGTTCACCAGGTAAGCCCCTGCCACCAGAGGCGTTCCTCCCATTGGGCAAAGTGGGCAGTTGCCCAAAGCGCCACCTTGTGGGGGGCGCCAAAAATGCAGGTGGGATTTTTTGAATTTTCAGTGTTTTTTCTGTTTTTGGCCTGCAGGGGGCACAGTTTTTAGGCTAGCCATACCACAATTTCAGGGATTTTTCAGGAGACTATCCTAATGATATCACCCAGGTTTGGTGAGGTTTGGTTTAGGGAGTCCAACGTTATGGACTCCCATAGGGAGTGTCCCCATCCCCCATTGTTTCCAATGGGAACTAATAGGAGATGGGGGCTACACCTTTGAGGGTCCATAACTTTGGACCCCCTGAACCAAACTTCACCAAACCTGGGTGGTATCATCAGTAGGAGCTCATGAAGACACTCTGAAATTTTGGTGCTGCTATCTTAATAATTGTACCCCTGACAACAGGCACACCCTAAATTTCCCCAGATTCTCCTTTTAAATCCACTCCCTTCCTGCCAATGCTTGTTTTCTTTCTTTCTTTTATTCTTTCAATGCCTAATAAAGGTTGTTGTTGTTGTGGGGGGGGGGGCATCAAACTCCGGTTTTGCCCAGGGCTCCAGTTTGCCTAAGTATGCCACTGCCTGCCACTCAGGTGGAGGAGTGGGGAATCAAACCCAGTTCTCCAGATTAGAATCCACCTGCTCTTAACCACTACACCGCGCTGACCCTTTAAGGTGCTCCTGGACTCAAATCTTGCTCTTTTACTGCAGACAAAACAGGGCTACCCACTTGAAATCACACCTTGTGAGAGTGAGCTCCACAATTAAGTATGTGTTGCACAAAGAAGTGTTGTGTCCTCTCAGTCTGGCGGTGTTCAGCCAACACATGTAACAATGGACAAGGCAAGCTGGAAAAGGGCCTGATTCCCCAGTCCCCTACATGAAGCTACTGGGTGACCTTGAACTAGTCACCAATCCCTCAGAACTCTCTCAGCACCTGCAGAGGCAGGCAATGGCAAACCACCTCTGAACATCTCTTGCCTTGAAAATCCTACTGGGTCACCACAGGTTAACTGTAACCTATTGGCACTCACATACAAGGCAAAATGTACACAAACTTGGCTTGCAGTTCATCTGCCCTCCTCAAACTTCCCAGTTAATCACTAACTTGAGTTTCCTATAACGTATGAACTCAGCCACAATTAACCAATTAAAAAACCGGATTAAACCTTGCTTTAGTATCCCAATAAGCAGAGGCGTAGATCCCAGGGGGCTGGGGTGCGCGTGTAACCTCAGCTTCTGGGTTCTGTGGGGCAGAACTTGGAATGAGTTTGCAACAACAATTTTTAAAAAATGGTTTACTTTCTTAACATATAACATCAACATTTAACATCACACTTCAAGGTCCTGTTCAGGTTGCATTTTCAAGTCCTTATATTTACAGTCTACTGATACTGCCAAGTCCAATTCTTCTTTGCAAGTGGGTTGGCTCCTGAAGACTCCAAGGGCTTGATGAACAGGATTCAACATGGTGAAGGTTTCCAGGAGAACTCTCACCCATTACAACCACAAAAAGAAACCCTTAACAAGGTGTTAAGGGCTTATAGAAATCAAGGGCCGAGTCTGGTGGCCTTGTCTCCTCCAAACTACATGAGCTCTGCAGCTTTGAGTCTCCACCCCTTTCTGGGTCAACCCATTCTGAGCATGGGGGTTACACGCGCAACGCACCGGGTGTGTGCCCCTGTGGGGGTGTGGCGAGGGCGTTACAGGGACATGGCGGGGGCATTCCGGGGCGGGGGCGAAGGATGTACCGGGTGCTTTTCCCCTTGCTACGCTTCTGCCAATAAGTCAGGGGTAGGGAGAAACTATCTCCAGTTAACCTGCATGCCTAAAATCATGCCTCCCAGGCCACCAGAATTAGTGGTTGACTGTGACTTCAAGTGAAAGAAGAGAGGACAAGGAGTCTGGGCCACAACAGCCACACAAAAGCCAGTTTGGTGCACAATTTCCCTTAACCAGGTATATTTGCTATCAGGACACAGCCTTCACTTGAACCAAGAGTTGGATACTTTAAGGACATGGCCAGATATTCTGCCCCATGTAGCCTTTTCCATCTTAAACAGTGGGGAGGGGCATACAGAAGGTCGTAGGTTCGATTCTTGGCATTTCCAGGTTGTTGTTTTCTTAAGATCAGGTAGTAGGTGATTTTAAACCTTCCTGAGACTTTGGCCCCTTCCGCACAGGCAAAATAATGCATTTTCAAACCACTTTCACAATTGTTTGCAAGTGGATTTTGCCATTCCGCACAGCTTTAAAGAGCACTGAAAGCAGTTTGAAAGTGCATTATTCTGCATGTGCGGAAAGAGCCCCTGAGATCTGCTGCCAGCCTGAGTAGGCAATACTGAGAGTGATGACCAATGGTCTGATACAGTATAAGGGAGCTTCATATGTTCATATGGTGGCCTGACTCATCAAAGGGCATAACTTGATGATAACTTGGAACTACGGTGCCACTGATGTACAATGAGAAAGTCTGGTAACTGAGATTTCCACGCATTTATTTTAAAAGCTGAAGATATTTTTTCCGTCCTTTATTTAAAAAAGGGAAATGTTGACAATATGTTTGGTAACCATTTAATGAATGCCTCCAAATTAATTCTGAATTCAAAAATATGTTAAACTACCTCCGAGGTTAGAAAGCAGTTACCTGATTTAATAACGGTTATACGGCTGGAATATATGAGGACAAAACAGCTTTAGCTGGAAGCCACAGTTTATGTTTTGTTTTGGGTTTTTTTGAGTTTCTTTTTTTGTGCATTTGAGTATTGTTTTGTATGTTTTTGTTATTTTTTGATGTTCTTGGGTTTTTTACTATTTTAAGTGCTCGTTTAAATAGACAGAAGCTTATTTCTTTAACAGGATTATTATGTGGAGGTATATAGTGGAAGATTATGAAATGATGGTTATAGCATGTGATATACGTATTTAATATGTATTATCTGTTAAGAAATATTGTTTATTGAGGGTTTAGGTTGCCGTGATATTTGCTGTTAGGACATTATTATGTTATATTGACATTGCTATTGTATTATTGTTATGTTGTTATGGAATGTTACGTTATTATCATGCTGCTGTTGCTATGAAATGTTGTCGATGTTTGCTGATTTTGTTATAAGTTTATTAACCTGTTACTAGTTTGTTAACCAGATATAGAATTATTAAGTATTTATTGAAATGTTGGTCTATTGTGGGGCTTGTGTAATTGGTATTGTTGCTTTGTTTAGTCCTACTGTATTATTACATTATTGTTTATTTGCTATGTTGTGCACTGCCCTGAGGCCCCCCCCCCCCAGGAGGGCGGTATATAAATTAAATATCTAATCTAATATGTTGAGTAATAAGTGTAATGTTAATGTGTAAGTATTGTTATTTTACTGGGAAAATAATAAATATTAATGGCAAAAAGATTTTTATCAGTCTTTTGATTGTGTATAGATCATTATTCTCCAAGCTGACTTGAAATATACTTTGTTTCATTCATTCATTCATTCATTCATTCATTCATTCATTCATTCATTCATTCATTCATTCATTCTATCTATCTATCTATCTATCTATCTATCTATCTATCTATCTATCTATCTATCTATCTTTTTTTGCTAATCCTTTCAGAAAAGATGATCAACTTGTGCTTTCCATTGGCTTGAAATATAACCTCACAACTCAATCTTAAATTCCACATTAAGGCAGGAACTGGTTGGGAATGGTTCTTAGCTTAGTCTCCCTCCTCTGCAATACCCCCTCTTAAAATAAATCCTCATTTTGCCAAAATATTGCACCTTTCTTTCTTGAGATGCTGGAATCCCTAGGCTGAGCTCCATTTAACAATGCATATGCATTGAATGGCCTGGATATTTAACATGGTGTCATGATTAGCACAGCAGATATGGATTGGGAAGGCCCAGGTTCTAATTCCGGCTTTGCCCAGAGGCTTCTCGGCTAACCTTCGGTCAGTCATTTTCTCAAGATGATGGGATCCAAACCAGAATTGTGGAAGGACCATATATGTTGCCCTGAGGGAGGGTAAGGTGAAAATTGATCTGATTTTCTTCTTGTTGAAATGGGGTTCAATCCCCAGCATCTCCAGTGAGGATCACATTGTTGGTGAGATGAAGAATCCCAACCTGAGACCCTGGAGAACCACTGCCAGTCTGAGCAGACAATACTGAGTGTGATAGTCCAACAGTTTGATGTAGTAGCTTCATGTGTTCATGGCACTTACTTTTGGCATGCAGTGGACATACATCTGAAGGAAACTGCTGTCAGAGACCCAAGTTGTCAGAAGGTAATTTGCCTTCGGTCATCCAATGAGCGTCACCACTCATTTCAGCAATGTGAACCTGGTTTTCCCGGTCCATATTTCATGACATTGCACGTGCTCTAAAGCCGTGAAATCACAGAAGTCCTTTACCAATAAATAAATAAATAATAAATAATAAATAAAAAGGACATCATTGCTTCAGTGCCAACTGGACCACATTTGATAGGCATGCTTCTAAGAGGTCAAGCAAGAGACTCAGATGAATCTATCTGCCTAGGCTTCCTTGCCACCTGGAGATCCAGACATTGCTATCTGTAGCCAGTCCTAGCCACTGTAGATGACAGCCAACAGCCCAGTTAGCTGGTCCAAATGTATCGCATTTAAGCTCCATTTTGTGTAGGTAGGGAGATGGACAAGATAAGCCATTATCCTGCTGTTTGACTGCAGGAGAGCTGGATTCTTTCTGAGCAAGCAGTCAATCAGTTTCCTGTAGCTGAATCTCCAGGACTTTGCATCCACGGTTTTTAACAGCGCAGCAGAAGGCAACTTCCCAATAGAAACTAAAGTCTGAACACCATAATGTTCTCTGGGCTACTCCATAGGGTATTCCCTATGTGCAGTCGCTCCTCTGTTTGAGAGCTACTCATTTTCTCAGGGAAGATCCCACAACTAATTTCTCCCCCTTCTTTTTTGACCCAGCAAACAAGAAGCCCTTTTCCCCTCCTCGAAGCCCTTCAGACAACAGTACGATTTCCAGTCCATTCTGACAACAAATAGCAATGTTGTCATCAGGCAATGGCAAGACAAACACATTCCTAACATTAGCTGTGGAGCAACTAGTCAGGGAACATATTTCTGTACACCTTACCATCAAAAGGGTGGGCCTTTGGCATAAAGGGGAGGCCATTAAATGTATAGAGGGAGGGAGGGAAAGGGATAGAGAGGGGGGAGAAAGAGAGGAAGAGGGGGGAGAGAGGGGGAGAGGGGGAGAGTGGGAGGGAGTGAGCAGACCTCCATGGCACAGAATGTCAATCTGTAGTATTGCTGTCAAAGCTCTACTCACAACCTGACTTGGATTCCAACCGAAATCGGGTTCAGATAGCTGGCTCAAGGTTGACTCAGCCTTCCATCCTTTCGAGATTGGTGAAATGAGTTTCTAGCTTGCTGTGGGGTAAAGAGTAGATAACTGGAGAAGGCAGTGGCAAACCACCCCGTAAATATCATCTGCCTACTAAACGTTGTGAAGTAACATCACCCCATGGGTCCGTAATCACCCGGTGCTTGCACAGGGAACTATCTTTACATACACATTTGTAAAGAGAAATTATTCAAAACTTCAAATTATAGCGTGAAATAAACTAGGAAGATTAAGCAAGAATTCTAATAGTTAAGCCTAGCCCCTTTTTTGTCAGAATCTGTAAGCTCTGTCAGCTGTGGTTAATATTAGGATGGAAAATCACCAAGGAAAATGGGCATTGCTATGAAGACAAAGGCAATGATAAACCATCTCTGCCTTGAAAACCCTAGAGTTCTAGGGTTGCCATGAGTCAGTTCCAACTTGATGGCACAGTTATTATTAAGGTGGAGCAATTCATCAACCCTGAATGTCAGGTTTACCTGTCGGAAGGAAGGAAGGAAGGAAGGAAGGAAGGAAGGAAGGAAGGAAGGAAGGAAGGAAGGAAGGAAGGAAGGAAGGAAGGAAGGAAGGAAGGAAGGAAGGAAGGAAGGAAGGAAGGAAGGAAGGAAGGAAGGAAGGAAGGAAGGAAGGAAGGAAGGAAGGAAGGAAGGAAGGAAGGAAGGAAGGATATATTGAAGGTCTAAAATACATGAACTGGATTCAACAGAAATACGCAGCAAACTAGAACAGTGGTTCTCAACCTGTGGGTCACGACCCCTTTGGGGGGTCAAACGACCCTTTCACAGGGGTCACCTAAGACTCTCTACATTAGTGTTCTCCATCTGTAAAATGGATAAATGTTAGGGTTGGGGGTTACCACAACATGAGGAACTGTATTAAAGGGTCACGGCATTAGGAAGGTTGAGAACCACTGAACTAGAAGGTGATATCCTCAAAGGAGTAAGAATTAACTGAATAGATTCCAAAGGAATGATCTCACCTGCATAGTGTATACATCGCACCTCAGCCATGTGTCAAATTGAAAGGAGATCTTAGCTACCCACTTTACGGCCTGTGTGGGTCTCTGCCAAGGCAAGAGCTGTCCATGGTGCTACATTTTGCCACATTCTGTATTAATTTATTTGACAGTGGGGAAAACAGTATCCGAAAAGAATTATGTCAAACCTTTAAAAAAAAATCAATACACTGATCACTGCCGAATGAGAACACCTTGCTAATAATAGAGGCAGGTAATTAGAAGTACATTTCTTTCCTCTCTATGCCAGGAATACTTAGGTGTCTTTTTTATTATTCCTGTGAGCACATGGTATGGATTCTACGTGTGAAAAAAACACACACATTCATATTGAATTTGCTGCTAATGTCAGAATGACAAAATTTGTAGTTATATTTAAACATAATTAAGAATTGCTCAAGATGAAGTTTAAACAAAATCTAAGCATATGGTATATTCTAACCACCTGTTTAGCATGGCCAAAACATCATGTTCGTGCCCAGAATGTTGGCATAGTAATTTCTCAGTCATAAAACTTGAAAGATTTTTTAAAAGTTTGATTTAACACTTTGTGCAATTAATTTAGAATCACCTTACCGGAGCCCTTGTGACCAGCATTTTCCCCCTTATAAGTAATAAATAGAGAACAAAAGAGTTGGTGTGGTATAATGGTTAAGAGCAGTGGACTCTAATCGGGAGAACTCGGTTTGATTCCCCACTCCTCCACATGAGCAGCAGACTCTTATCTGGTGAACTGAATTTGTTTCCCTGCTCCTACACATGAAGTCTGCTAGGTGCCCATGGGCTAGTCATAGTTCTCTCAGTACTCTCTCAACCCCACCTACTTCACAAGGTGTCACTTATGGGGAGTGGAAGAGAAGGTGATTACAAGCCACTTTGAGATTCGTAAAGGTGGATAAAAGTAGGATATAAAATCAACTCTTCTTCTTTTTCTTCTTTTTATAAAGATTATAGCAACACACTCAGCCCCACTTACCTCACAAGGTGTCTGTTGTGGGAAGAGGAAGTCTGCAAGTCACCTTGAGTCTCCTTTAAAAGGTAAAGTTTCCCCTTCAGTCGTGTTCAACCCTGGGGTACCACTGTGAGCAGTGATTTCACAGGCAAGCCATTTTTGTGGGGTAGTTTGCCATTGCTTTCCCCGGCTATTATTTACCCCCTAGCTATGAGCTAGGTACTCATTTACTGACCAAGAAATGGATGGATGGCTGAGTTGACCATGAGCCAGCTGACAGGAGATCTGACCCACAGGGGGCTCGAACTCCTGACCGTGTGAGTGGCAGTGCAAGCACTTAACCACTATGACAGACGGCTCTTTACAGGAGTATAAATCCAAACTATTATTATTATTATTATTATTATTATTATTATTATTATTATTATTATTATTATTATTGTTGTTGTTGTTGTTGTTGTTGTTGTTGTTGTTGTTGTTGTTGTTGTTGTTGTTGTTGTTGGGTTTATAAACCGCCCTCCCCCATCTTTTTGCAATGTGACCATGACAGTGTTTGCTCCAAATATTTTTAATATAAATTCCATGGCCATGCCATCAACTCAGAACTTGGCTTTCATATATAGGGTTGCCAGCTCCAGGTTGGGAAATGCCTGGAGATTTTGGGTGGAGCCTACAGAGGATACGGACCTCAGTGGGGTGCAATGCCGCAGAATCCACCCTCCAAAGCACAGGTGTCAAACTCGTGGCCCTCTAGATGTTTTGGACTACAGTTCCCATCATCCTCTGCCAGCATGATGCTGGCAGGGGATGATGGGAACTGTAGTCCATAACATCTGGAGGGCCGCGAGTTTGACACCTATGCTCCAAAGCATCCATTTACTCCAGGGGAACTGAGCTCTGTAGTCTGGAGATGAGCTGTGAATTCCAGCATGTCCATGGATCCCACCTGGAGGCTGACATCTTTAATGCAGCATCTAGGTCAGTGGTAGCGAACCTATGGCACTCCAGATGTTCATGGACTACAATTCCCATCAGCCCCTGCCAGCATGGCCAATTGTAGTCCATGAACATCTGGAGTGCCATAGGTTCGCCACCATGGATCTAGGTCATGGGCCTTGAAGTCTGTTGAACATGTGGGCACTTTTGAAATTTTATGAATAGAAAGTGGAAACTATCACAAAATAGATGTATTGGGGTGCTATGACCAACCGTAAAATGTTAGGAGACCACAGGACAAGATTTCTCCTAGGATAAAGGGTGCTGGTTTTGCATGGGAGATCCCTGCAGAAGCAAAGGTGGTCTATTTCTGGGCTCATCTGAAGAACATCCTGTTACAATGAAACACAGGAATGCCAAGATTGGCTGTGTGGGTCAGGGAATAGATGCTTTGGGAAGAAGCAATTGCGCACCAGGAAACCCAACTGTTGGTTCCATATTGGGGATCACTAGTCTATCCTAATATCCTGGCTATATACTATATTAAATTGCATGAAAAGTGGTTAGACTGGCTGCTGGTAACATTTATAGCTTAGGTTCAATGGAAGAGGAAACTAAGGCTCATTCCGCACATGCAGAATAATGCACTTTCAAACTGCTTTCAGTGCTCTTTGAAGCTGTGCGGAATGGCAAGATTCACTTGCAAACCGTTGTGAAAGTGGTTTGAAAATGCATTATTTTGCGTGTGCGGAAGGGGCCTAAAAAAGACGTACCTTGAGATGGAAAGAGATGCTGATGTCAAATGGGGTTTCCTTTCCAGTTATATCATTCTACTACTCCTGCTTCTTTAGTGCTAGAGAAGATATGCTCAGTGAGATACCAAAAGAAAGTCCTCAACCTCTTGAGAATGATTTGAGAAGTTTCTCTTGCTGTCCGAACGAGAAGCCAAGAAGTTGCTCGGTGGTCTGTTATCTTCCTTGACTTGAAGAGTAGGGGGAGTTGGCTGAGGAGAGATAATGGGTTGGACACTGTGACTCCTCTGTGAAGTCTTCCTTAAAGGAAGGACTTCCTGTAATGTAAAATGGCTTTTTTTAATGATGAAAGGCTTCCTCTGCCAGGGAAAAGTCTTTCTTCATTGAAGGAAAACTTTCTCTGTTGGAGGACAAGGAAAGGGTCACGTTGATGGAAGTCACAGGATCCAACCCAATAAGAGATCAAAATCAGTTGCTTAGTTCCACGGTCTCCTTTACTATTTCTATTCATTCATTCATTCATTCATATGCCACCCTTCCTCTCCAGATCGAAGGGTGGCTTCAAAAAACTTCAAAAATAAGAGGAGTTTTAAAGTTCATTAAATAGCTACAGAAGTTCTAAAACGCAGTAACATCCCAACTGATGTAACAAGCATTAGCGCAATGCAAATGCTACCAAGCTTGCTTGGAGTGTTGACTGATCAGAAGATGGCTTCAGAATTCTCCAGCTAGGGATCCTTTTCCATATTTCGAATGCTGCTAGTAGTCAGAATAATGCTGCCGGGACTGGATGGCCCGGATTAGCCCAACCTCATCAGATTTCAGAAGTACAGCAGGATCAGTCCTGGTTAGCACTTGGATGGGAGACCACCACAATGCAGATGCAAGCAATGGCAACCCACCTATGTTTGTCTGCAGAGGCGTAGCTGGGCCAAACTGCGCCCGGTGCACATTCTATATTTGCCGCCCCTCATGGCCCCCCATGGGCCCCCCCCCCTGCGGTGCCCTCCTTCCCCCCTTCTCACAGTTACTTTAGTTCCTTTCCTTTTTCTAGAACTTTTTCAGGCTGCAAAAGGCCTGTTCACAGTAAAAACAGACTGATGGGAGACCTTGTGAGCCCCAAGGTCTCCTGGGAACTGTAGTTCCTCAGGCTGTTTTTACTGCGAACAGACCTTTTGCAGCCTGAAAAAGTTCAAGAAAAAGGAAAGGAACTAAGGTATGTGTGGGAAGGGGGGTGAGTGGGCACTGCAGGAGGCGCCGCGGGGAGGCACCATGTGGGAAAGGGGAAGGGGCCTGGGGGCAATTTTCTGCACCCCCAGGCATGCACCCGGTGCACGGTGCACCCCCCTGTCCCCTTGTAGCTCCGCCACTGTTTGTCTGTTGCCTTGAAAACCCTTGAGATCACCATGAGTCAGCTGTGGCGTGATAGCATTTCCCACCACCAGGATAATGCTATTTAACATTCATTCAGAATGTCCTGTGTAAGACTGGAAGACACAAATCACAGCAGCTGAACAGACATACCTCTCTGACCATTGCCTGCATGGAAAAACCTCCTGGGAACCTGGTGCATATTCCTTGGAGTTGTGTCATAGATGAATGCTGGAATACCAATGCCTGAAATAAAAGAACATTGTGCTCCCCCTTCTGGGGGGGCTGCCAAACAAAACTATCATCCTATTGACTCAAGCTCTCGACCTAGCTTCTTATTTCTGCTTGGCCAGTCATAAATTTTGTGCGCCCTGCCTTGCGTTTATGGCCACAGCACAGGTTTATTATTTTTCATGATGGAACCTAATACATTCTTCAGACATCCTAAATTGGAATAAGACAGCTTGCTCTCAAGGTATTCTTTGAGGTCTGGTGCATACTAAAAAGACACCTGAGCCACACTTCGGGGACTTATTAGATCTAGTCGGCCACGGCAGTCTCACCGTCTCAGCCTTCGTTAGTATACAAGGCCAGTCGCTTCGAGCTTGAGTGCCAAGTGTAAAACGTTGCTTGTGCCACCCAGAACAAATGTCTGCCCAGAAACAAAACACCCCCGCCCTAAATAACACCATCTGTATTTGAACATAGTGTTTACAGTTTGGAGGAACAGAGATAACATATTTTTGGCGTGTTTTAATGCTAAATGCAACTGATGTACTCAATTATAAAAATCTAAAATCAATACATTGTTTCTTTTGCTTGCTACGGTTGGATTTCACCACAGTATGCCGATTTGGAAAACTGTGCAATGAAACGTGGACACTCACATGGCTAAAGGGCTCTGGTTCAAATCTTGCCCCCTCTGCAAACTCAAGCTTTGGCAAGATTATTCATTCTGCACCCTATCCCTCCCATCCTGTATAATTTAAAGACAGATAATAATAAATATCTACTCTACCACAAGGTTGGTTGGTTCTTTCCTAGTGAGTCAGTGCGGTGTGATGGTTAAGAGCAGTGGACTGTGATCAAGAGAACTGGGTTAGATTCCTCGTTCCTCCACATGAAGACTGCCAGGTGATCTTGGGCCACTCACAGCTCTCTCAGTACTCTCTCAGCCCCACCAAAAAGTGAATGGGAAGTGAAGGTGATTAAAAGTCACTTTAAGACTCGTAAAAGTGGAGGAAAGTGGGCTATAAAATCAATTCTTCTTTTTCTTCTTCTTATAAAGGTTATAGCTTGTGGGTTCTGTGGGCCAGAACTTGGAAGGAGTTTGCAACAACTAAATTTTAAACAAAATGGTTTACGTTCTTTAACATATGATACTTACGTAACATTAACATTTAACTTAACACTCCCAGGTCCTTCCAATTACAGTCTGATAATGCCAAGTCCATTCTTCCTGCTGGTGGTTGGCTCATGGAGACTCCAGAGGCTTGGTGAACGGGATTCAAGACGTTGAAGGTCCCCAGAAAAACTCTCACCATTTACGTACACAAAAACCCTGAAACGATAAATTCTAACATTTACAATATAGCGAAAAAATAAACAACTCCCCTCCCACTAGTTCCCAACAACATTGTAGTTACCTTAAACAAGGTGTTCAGGGCTTATAAAAATCAGTCAAAGTCCCAGCCTGGTAGCCTTGCTTCCTCCAACCTCATGAGTTCCGCAGCCTTCTGCTTCTTTTCAGACTCCACCCCTTTCTGGGTCATCCCATTCTTAGCATAGGAGTTACAATAGCAGTGCTTGTGAAATAGTTTGCAAACTCTAAAACTGCATATCTTCATGGCACCAGTTTGAAGAAGGTTTGATAGTTGAAGGAGCAGACTTTGAAGGGCTAGGCCGAGGGGTGACCTAACACGGCAATTCCTCTGAAGCTAAGGCAATGGGGCATAGGGGGCGCAGGGGGGTGGGGGTGGGGGGGCACCTGGAGCAGGTGTTGCCCCAGGCACCATTTCCTCCCCCCACACACACACACCTCTGATAGCATTCGCTAAGGAAACATGACATACATACATAAGTGCTGTCAAATCAGAAGTGACTTGTGGCAACGCCAGCAACAGGTTTTCAAGGCCAGTGGGAAGCAGAGGTGGTTTTCCATGGCCTCTCTCCACTTTCCTTAGTGGTCACCCATCCAAATATCAGCCCTGCTTGGCTTCCGAGATTTGACAAGATGAGGCTGTACCACACTGTCATCTGCCCTCCCAAAAGCACCAAGTTGCTTTTCCACACAAATCACATGATTAACAAATACCTTCCCAGTGGTATGTGTAGGGAGGAGCAGCAGTGGCGTAGGAGGTTAAGAGCTCATGTATCTAATCTGGAGGAACCGGGTTTGATTCCCAGCTCTGCCGCCTGAGCTGTGGAGGCTTATCTGGGGAATTCAGATTAGCCTGTGCATTCCCACCCATGCCAGCTGGGTGACCTTGGGCTAGTCACAGCTTCTCGGAGCTCTCTCAGCCCCACCTACCTCACAGGGTGTTTGTAGTGAGCGGGGAAGGGCAAGGAGATTATAAGTCCCTTTGAGTCTCCTGCAGGAGAGAAAGGGGGGATATAAATCCAAAACTCCTCCTCCTCCTCCTCCTCCTCCTCCTCTTCTTCTTCTTCTTCTTCCCAAATTCCAAAAATGTTCACAAGCCCTCAGGTCACAGAAAGAGTTGAATGAACTATACAGAGTACATTTGGGGGGGGAAAGAACCTCGGTGTGCTACAACGTCATAATGAGAGTTTCCCCTAAGCAAAAAGGATTGCTAATTTCCCCTTACAACATGTTTACCTCTCCAAGAATAAAAACAAATACCAAATCACAGCACAGCTAACAGACAGATAATTAGGTGCTTTATATACCTACAATCAAACAAATTTACCATCTGTACACAAATATGTCTCCCCTTCCAGCAAAAAAGAAACTTATAATCAGGGGAAGGTACAACAAATTTGTTCCCCAAATGGCTCTGTTGTTCTTCAGCTGATACTTGCAAGCTGAATAGCTGATCCTTTCCAAACAGAGAATGTACCATAGGGAGCCAATGGGCCCAGAGGAAGTCACGGCATTGCACAAGCAGCAACGTCCAATTACAACCTGGGCATAGCAGACTCTGCCAGCAATGGAAGAACCTTCCAAGTATTTTACATCTCCAAAGGATTTCCACATTGCTTTAATTTTATTTGGGAGCTCTAATATGGCCCTTTGGGGTTTCATTCTCACATGCCAAGGAATTATAACACGCCTAATATTCGGAGGGGAGGGACTCAGAATGTGTATTCTGGAATATAGTGAAACTGCAAGTCAAATTCCAATGTCTCTTTGGGTTGCAAAAACACACCATGGGAACCTAGGAAATTGGGACCTAGAGCAAACTGGGACACAGACCTGCCCCCACCTTGTTTGACTTTCCACAGCTTTCCCTCTTGCTTTCCTCATTCCTGTGTGACCACCTGCTAACTTCTTCCATAGTCCATAGCCTAGAGGTGGGATCCAACTAGTTCTCACCACTTCTCTAGAAGTGGTTACTAATTTTTTCTGAGTGCTGAGAAGGGGTTACTAAAGCAACCTCCCTGCCCAATTGGGACTGGAGGTGCTTGTGTGCGGCGGCGCCACTGTTTGAATCCCACCACCATCAGAACCTGTTATTAAAATGTTTGGATCCCACCACTGCCATAGCCGTTTCAGTCTTGTCTTTGCTGAAATCAGGAGGCACATGAGTTGTTCATGGGAAGACGAATCTTGCCAGTTGATCATTTCCCCACTGCTATGACCAGATCCCCCCCCCCCTTTTCTGGCCAGTTGCCTGATGAAGGGTGTTTGTGTTTTGTTCTCTATAATGGAGGCAAGAGGAGAAAGGTCAGGATTTGCTGAATCTTCAACCAATGTGCAGCATTAGGTTAGTAGCCAATTTTAACTTTCATTTTAATTGCAGGCTAGGGTTGCCAACCTCCTGGTTTCAGTTGGAGATCTCCCATCCATCCGCCTGATGTCCAGGCAATAGAGATAGCTCACCTGGAGAAAATGGCTGCTTTCGAAGGTGGACGCTATAATGTTATATCTGCATTGAAGTCCCTCCCTCCCCTCGGCCAAGCTCTCCTCAGGCTCCACCCCTAAAACCTTCAAGTATTTTCCAGCCCAGATCTGGCAACCCTGGAGGAGACCCATGATCCCTGTGGCCTACCATAGGCCCCAGATGCTGCTGATGGATGCTGTATCTGTGTTATTGTCTCAGACTCAATCCAGTCAGTTTTAACCCCTTTCCCTCCGAAAAGCAATATGAATATGAACTTGTTCTTCCTTCATTTGGCCCTACTCCGGCTCTGTTTCCACTTCTCCTTTTTGTCTCTTTTATCCATATTACTGTTGTTATATGAAATACTGTTGCTACTACTGTACCACTACTACTACCACTACTACCACTACTACCACTACTACCACTACCACTACTACTACTACTACTACTACTACTACTACTACTACTACTACTACTACTACTACTACTACAGCAGTGGCGTAGGAGGTTAAGAGCTCATGTATCTAATCTGGAGGAACCAGGTTTGTTTCTCCATGCTGCCGCCTGAGCTGTGGAGGCTTATCTGGGGAATTCAGATTAGCCTGTGCACTCCCACATAATGCCGGCCAAGGGACCCTTGGGCTAGTCTAGCTTCTTGGAGCCTCTCTCAGCCTCCCACTCCACTTTCAGGGTGTTTGTTGTGAGGGGGGAAGGGCAAGGAGATTGTAAGCCCCTTTGAGTCTCCTGCAGGAGAGAAAGGGGGGATATAAATCCAAACTCTTCTTCTTCTTCTTCTTCTTCTTCTTCTTCTTCTTCTTCTTCTTCTACTACTACTACTACTAGTAGTAGTAGTAGTAGTAGCAGCAGCAGCAGCAGCAGCAGCAGCAGCAGCTCCTTTACTACACCAACTACTATTGCAATCATTGAACTTAACTATCTGTAATTCTGCACTGGACTGTGGCCAAAATGACTTTGTTTCAGTCAAATGGCTCATCAATCAAACATTCAGTTTTGCTACCTTCTAAACTAAAAGGCAGAGTGGTTTTTTTCCTTCCCATCAAAGACAGGAAAGAAAATGAGACTGTAAAAGAAATGTCAGAAATGGACCTTAGAGCTGAATAACAATCAAAGTCAGGGAAAGGAATGGGTTTTCAAACTTGCTCAAAGAAGTTTCCAGGTGTCCATTCAAACTAACCATAAAAACAAAGTTAAAACAAAGATAGTTCTAAAAATGAAAAGGGATTTTAAATATATATATATATATATATATATATATATATATTCTCCTTCTCTCACTCATTAGATTGATCCATGGATCTAAAAGTAATTAATGGAGGAGGGGAAAAAAGAATCAGTGACTTCAACATAATAACTTTCCAGCTTTAAAAAATAAAATAATAGGTACATTTTTCCAGTGGTGGGACTTTAGCCTGCAATAATTATCTTGGCTAGATGGATGTCCGTTCCTCAGAAATCCTGCAAGATAAATGAGCTTGAATGGTTTCATTGTTTCCAATCAGAAATGCAATATTTCTTCCAAACTGTGAACACTTCAGTCAGGTGAATGGTCAAATTGCTTTAACGTCAGATGGGTTGTGCAGAGAAGCGAGGAACGTTCAGTGATTTTCTGGGTCCTACAGGACTTAAGAAGATTTAGGTGTTTTCAGCACCACCCTAAGCAGTGTTACACCATTCTAAAGCTGTGGAGTTCACTGGATTTAGAAGTGTATAACTGTGTAACTGTGCAGCTACAGTTTTACCATTTGTATGCTTCCTTTCTAGGTGGTCTTTCCAGCTGAGAAAGATTGAGCTGTTCTGCAGGACTATTTCTCCAAGCTCCTTGCAACATGCTTTGGTCCATGACACTCTAGAGCAGGGGTAGGGAACCTGTGGCTCTCCAGATGTTCAGGAACTACAATTCCCATCAGCCCCTTTCAGCATGGCCAATTGGCCATGCTGAAAGGGGCTGATGGGAATTGTAGTTCCTGAACATCTGGAGAGCCGCAGGTTCCCTACCCCTGCTCTAGAGCATAGGTGTCAAACTCATGCCCCTCCAGATGTTATGGACTACCGTTCCCATCATCCCCTGCCAGCATCATGCTGGCAGGGGATGATGGGAACTGTAGTCCATAACATCTGGAGGGCCGCGAGTTTGACACCTGTGCTCTAGTGAGGAGAAAAGTTCAATATAAGTTTTTCCAGTGTGTCTTCCTATCTGTTTTGACCAGAGTAAGTGCATCAGGGTTAAGTCATCTAAAGAAATAAGAAGAGAAGAAGAAGAGTTTGGATTTATAACCCACCTTTCTCTCCTCTAAGGAGAGTCTACAAACTCCTTTCCCTTCCTCTCCCCACAACAGACACCTCATGAGGTAAGTGGGGCTGAGAGAGTTCCAAAGAGCTGTGACTAGCCCATCGTCACCCACCAGGAATGTAGGAGGGCAGAAACACATCTGGTTCACCAGATAAACCTCTGCCACTCAGGTGGAGGGGTGGGGAATCAAACCCGGTTCTCCAGATTAGAATCCACCTGCTCTTAACCACAACACCAGGCTGGCTCTCAACAGCAAGAAAAGTATGCAGCTGTATGCATGATATGGGAAAGACAGACAGGAAGTTAACAGGAAGTTCTTTCTAATGTATTATCAGAAACTCTTTTGATTTCATTTCAACCCGTTGGTTCTGGTCTGACCTTCTGGGACGACTGAAAACCCAACGCTATCCACTATATGACAGCCCTTCAAATACTTGAAGATGGTCACCATCTCACCTGTCATTCGTGTGCTCTCCAAGCTGAACAAACCCAGCTCCTTCAACCTTTCCTCACAGGATATGGTCTCTGGCTTCCTCACCATCTTCACGGCCTTCCTCAGGACATGTTCTAGCTTATCAACGTCCTTCTTTAACTGTGGCGTCCAAAACTGAACACAATACTCAATTTGCTGAGGTAATAGTCATGCAAGGAAGCCTCTATTGACAAATGAGGATGTCACAAAGCCCAGCCATTTAGGAACAGCTAGAGGATGGGAGCGAGCATGGCGTTTGCTACCGCCAACATCTTTTGTAATGGATTGAGCCTGTTTCTGAGAATCCCAACAGAACTAACAGATGCTGCTGTTTTCGCAGAAGCATCTAACACATGTGAAAAACAAGACTCTGCATCACCGTGCAGTCGCTGGAATACTGATGTGTTTTTATTTTTGTTTTAGTTTTTTTTAGGTTCAACTTTAATTATAAATGCACAGAAGAAGGAAAAGAGTCGAAGAGGCTCTGCAGAACCACTCAAAATGCAGGGAAGATACCAAAATCATGAAGCTAAAACAGCGAACTGCAAATTGCTTTCTCTTCCAGTTCTCTTCCTCGCAGTGCGGTCCTAAACAGTTATGCTGCTCGATGGAATCAGAAACGTTCCACCCACACAATTTATGACTGTGGTGCGCTGGTTGCAAAATCGTTTTGAGAGGAAATCTTAATTGAAAAATGGACTGGATCTGTGCGGAATGAATAAAAATTGTTGGGGAACGTGCAAGCAGATCTGGGGATTTTCTGGGCAAGGAAAACCAAGAAGCAGCAGTGGCGTAGGAAGTTAAGAGCTCATGTATCTAATCTGGAGGAACCGGGTTTGATTCCCAGCTCTGCCACCTGAGCTGTGGAGGCTTATCTGGGGAATTCAGCTTAGCCTGTGCACTCCCACCCATGCCAGCTGGGTGACCTTGGGCTAGTCACAGTTCTTCGGAGCTCTCTCAGCCCCACCTCACAGGGTGTTTGTTGTGAGGGGGGAAGGGCAAGGAGATTGTAAGCCCCTTTGAGTCTCCTACAAGGAGAGAAAGGGGGATATAAATCCAAACTCTTCTTCTTCTATAAGCAAAGACATTTCTAGAAACTGAGTAGGAGGTCAGCAGGGACGCAGGTATATATTTTTAGGGGGGGTTCGGGGGTGGGGCCACACCCCCACCTACCCCTGGGGGTGTGGCCACACCTTCCCAAGCCCCGCCCCTTAGCCTCAGTGCTTATAAAAGCAGCTCTCTGAGGCCAGGGGTGGAAGACTCCTCTTCCCCAACCACGCCCACCAGCTGGGCTCCCAACCAGCAGTCCCTTATGCCCTCCACTACGTCCTTGGAGGTCAGTATCCTTTCTTTACTCCTCACTTTGTTCAAATGGCCATGACAAGGAAGAAGGTTTTTTTAAAAAAAAAATGGGGGGGAAAGAAAAAAAGCTGCCAGCCTAGGCCCCTTCCGCACACGTAAAATAATGTGTTTTCAAACCACTTTCACAACTGTTTGCAAGTGGATTTTGCCATTCCGCACAGCTTCAAAGAGCACTGAAAGCAGTTTGAAAGTGCATTATTCTGCATGTGCGGAATGAGCCCTAGACTGGGAAATTCTAGGAGATTTGAGGGTGAAACCTGGAGAGGGTGGGATTTGAGGAGGGGAAGGACATTAGTACAGAGCAAAGCCATAGAGCAGGGGTGGCCAACCTATGGTGCTCTAGATGTCATGGACTACAATTCCTATCAGCCCCTGCCATGATGGCCACCCCTACATAGCACCTATGCTCCAAAGTAGGTATTTCTCTGGGGTAACCAAATACTGCAGTTCAGAGACCCAGAGGTTGGCACCCCAGCTGCCAATGGTAAGTAAATCCCCACCTTTGACCAAACCCTTGCCTTGGAGAAATTGAGGAGTTGAAGAAAACATGTCAGGTCCCTCATGGACATCGGTGGGAGGTGGAGGTTAGGGTTTGTCAGATAGGAGAAGAGTTTTTCAACCACAAAAAGTTCTCAAAGAGGCTGACAAATTTCTTCCTTCCCTTCCTTTCCTCACAGTAGACACTCTGGGTGGTAGGCCAGAACTGTGACTATAACCCAAGGTCAACCAGCAGGTTTCTAATCCAGAGAACCTGGTTCTCTGGATTAGAGTCCTCCAGTTTTAACAACTACACCACCCTGCTATGATCTGAAGACCTAGTCTTTATGTGAAAGTTGAAAGGTCAAGCTGACTTGGAAACTGAGTTACATCACCATCCTAAGTGGAATTCCACCCTTCTAAACCCACTGACTTCAGTACACTGAGAAGGCTTATCTCTGTTTAGGATTCTACTGTAGATCACTGAAGTTGGTTGAGACAGGATTTCCCACCTCCCGATTGGTGAATAAAAGTCAATGCAAATTTAATCAGCTCTAAACATGGAAACAATTTTGTTCACTGCTCTGAACATGATGCGATCAAAGTGGTATTTTTTTGTCAAGGAAGAAGTGTGTGAGTGAGGCAACATCTGCACGTACCAAAATAACCCCTTCAAACTTATTCTCCCCCTTTTGTCAGAAATCTATTGTTAAAGTGGAACATCTTGAAATTCTAGAAAACGGCTTCCCAGAATAATAAATCGGGAGATGAGAGTCGCTACTTCAAATACCACTGTTTGTTGATAACATCAAAGAATTCAATGACAACTTCATTCACAGCATCCATTTCACTGTGAAGAAAAACAGGGCATGAATACCTACACAAATAAATAAACTTTGCCGAAAACCTTGGCGTTAATTCAGACAAAACTGAGAACAGCAGTTTTCTGGTGGACTTTTTAATAATTTCAGTGCCATTCATAATTCTTTTGTATCCTTGGCTTTCCAGTGCCATTTTCCTTCTTTGTTGTATCTGTTGCCCGTAACCTTATTTGCAAAAATGAGTATGATTAATTATGACAACCACTATGATTTTGTGTTGAGCCATCCCTGGCTCCATCACATCAGATATGGCAACACTGAGATTACTGACCAACCCCCCCCCCCCCCGTGTGCGAGTTGTCAAAACCAGTGAAAGCCCTAGCAGCTGAGCCCTATGTGGATATCAGAGGAGAACGGTGCCAAGAATGGCCCCATTGAAACAAAGCAATTATGTTCTCCACAAGTGTATAAATCAGAGAAAGTGGAACTGGTTTTCGACATTTCCTGCAATCAAAGCAGGAAAGTTTTTCGGTTGCTCCTTACTCTTCATCTCATAGAACAGCACATTTTATTCTCTTCCTCCACATTATTTTAGCTATTTCATTTAATTGGTTTGTAGACGCTATGGTTTATTTGTCAAAGGACAAACTTAAGGCTTAGTGCATTTTATTACTGGATTTTGGCATCTGTGCCGAATCCATGAACACAATAACATGGCCAGAATGCTTGCCATTCAGTTCCCTTGGTTCCAGCCCTTTTTACCACCCACACTGTTAACAAACACCATTTTAAACCCATGCATCTTTCTCACTGGAGCACAAACAGGAATGAAGTCCTTTGGAGATGTCAAACTGGAATAGCTGAACAAGAAACTCTTCAAAAGTTTGCTTTTTCAGCTACAGCAGCCCAAATAGTGCAGCTTAGCCTGAGTTTGTCAGAGATTGGAAGGTAAAGGGGGTTGGTCACAGTTAAGTTCTGGATGGGAAGAAAATGAGGGTTGCTATGCAGAGGAAGGCAATGGCAAAATCTGTTGCCTGGAACATCCCAGAGTCACCAGGAGCCAGCTGTGACTTGATAGTGTCTTCTTCTTGACAGCTAGTGTTGTATAGTGGTTAAAAGCAGTGGACTCAGTGGGATCCAGCAGGTCCTCACAGGTTCCCGAGAGTAGGTTACTAATTATTTGTGTGTGTCGAGAGGGGGCTACTAATTGGTGATTTTGCCACGTGATTTTTGCCTTAGTTACGCCCCTCCTCTCAGCAGTAGCGTGCAGAACTTGAAGCAGTCTAGCAGGAGGTGCACCGGCGTGCATTCGCTTCCCGCCCAAGGACCGGCGCACTGGTTGCGCTCTTGCCACAGCCCACCCAGGAATGCCCCGCCCCCAGAATGCCTGGCCACGCCCCCATCGTGCCCTGCCCAGCTCCATTGGTGTTACGCCACAGTTTGAATCCCACCACCATGGGAACCTGTTACTAAAATTTTTGGATCCCACTGGGTGGGATTCAGCAGGTTCGCACCACTTCGGCAGAACCAGTTGTTAAAATAGTGCTTGTAAACAACCAGTCGTTAAATTATCCGAATCCCATCACCAGAACCGGTTGTTACATTATTTGAATCCCACCACTGACTGTTATCTTGAGAACTGCATTTGATTCCACACTCCTCCACATGAGCAGCGGACCCTATCTGGTGAACTAGATTTCCCAGCCCCTTCAAATGCAGTCTGCTGGTGACCTTGGGTTAGTCACAGTTCTCTTCAAATTCTCTCAGCCACACCTACCTTGTAAGGTGTCTGTTGCAGGGAGAGGTGGTGTAGTAGTTAGGAGCAGGTACACTCTAATCTGGAGAACCGGGTTTGATTCCCCGCTCTGCCACTTGAGCTGTGGAGGCTTATCTGGTGAACCAAATTAGCTTGTGCACTCAACACACGCCAGCTGAGTAATCTTGGACTAGCCTCAGTTCTTCGGAGCTCTCTCAGCCCCACCCACCTCACAGGGTGTTTGTTGGGGGGGAGGGAAAGGAGATTGTAAGCCCCTTTAAGTCTCCTTACAGGAGAGAAAGCGGGGATATAAATCCAAACTCTTCTCCTTCTTCCTCCTCCTGCTAAGCAGATGTGTTTTTTTCTGTGCATTTGCCATTTGGAACATTGGCTTCCTTTCTTGCACCCCTGCAGCTCATGTAACCCCCATGCTCAGAATGGGTTGACCCAGTAAGGGGTGGAGACTCAAAGCAGCAAGAGGCTGCAGCAGACCACATGTAGTTGGAGGAGACAAGGCTACCAGACTCGGACCTTGGTTGTATAAGCCCTTAACACCTTGTTAAGTTAACTGCAATGTTGTTGGGAACTACTGGGAAGGTAGTTGTTTATTTTTGCTATGTTGTAAATGTTGGAGTTTATTGTTTCAGGGTTTCTTTTGTGGTTGTAATGGGTGAGAGTTCTCCTGGAAACCTTCATCATGTTGAATCCTGTTCATCAAGCCCTTGGAGTCTTCAGGAGCCAACCCACTTGCAAAGAAGAATTGGACTTGGCAGTATCCGTAGACTGTAAATATAAGGACTTGAAAATGCAACCTGAACAGGACCTTGAAATGTGATGTTAAATGTTGATGTTAGATGTTATGTGTTAAGAAAGTAAACCATTTTGTTTTTAAAAATTGTTGTTGCAAACTCATTCCAGGTTCTGCCCCACAGAACCCACAAGCTGAGGTTACACTCACACCAAAAATGTTCGTAATCACATGGGGTTGGATCCCCCAGAAAATCTCTGCCAGTGGAAAAGTGAATAGTTTCTGCAGACTTCTCCCTCTTGCGACAGGCCTTTGAAACCCTCTCAGGCTTTTTCTGGCCGTCCTCTGTCTTTCAGGAACAGGACTAGGAGACACGTTGGGCTGCAGCACAACAGGAGGGTAGTAAAGAAATCTTCATCCTTCTGTTTTGGCCAGAAAATCCCCATTTCGAATTCACTCCCTGTACAAATTGAATTATTGATCTTTCTGTCACTTTCTGTTCCCTTAAACTGATTTTTCCCGTGGTAAAATGATGACGGTTTTCAACTTTATTTGTGCATTGATAAAAATGGCATTATACGTGGCACCAGTCTGGTAACTGGTATGTAGTGTACGTATAAAATACCTAATGTTGCAGATAAAAACTGTACAACAGGCATATAAAATAGCAATGGATGTCAACAGCAAGAAAAGGAAGGGGCCCAAAGCCACTGAGGAAAATATACATGAATAATAAAAGAAATGCAACTGGGAATATTCGTCCGTCATGAAAGAAGGGAGCTTGTTTCGGAGGCTTTCAAGGGTCGTAAGAGAAGGCTCGTTGAACAATCTATTGTAATACTAATCTTTCCAGAAACGTTGAGTTGTAAGAGCAAGGCGTGGTGCAGCAAATCACACTGGATCTAAGTCACAGAAATCTATTCAAACATGTACTAGAGTGCTACTTAGCAGAAATGAGCAAAAGTCCAGTAATGCCTTAAAGGTTAACAACATTTCTGAGTGGCACTCCTCCTAAGGGAGTCAGTTTGTATGCTGACTGTGTTGCTGAACATGGCAGCAGTGGTCAGGGGTGCCTTTCACCAGTTTGAACTGGTGGGCTAGCTGTTGCATTTCCGGAGTGAAAAAGATCTAGTCACTTTCCAGAAAAAAGTTGTTGGACTGTAAAACGTATCTTTCTCTGCCTTATTTT
Organism: Sphaerodactylus townsendi; assembly: GCF_021028975.2. Lineage (NCBI taxonomy): Eukaryota > Metazoa > Chordata > Lepidosauria > Squamata > Sphaerodactylidae > Sphaerodactylus > Sphaerodactylus townsendi. Next base: position 15,497,731 of record NC_059431.1, read on the forward strand.
ATAGATCGTGCATGCCTTTATTGTCTATGTACTGTTTTTAGCTATTGTTATTTTGTTTTATTGAATCTGAATAATAGTGCGTAGTGGTTTTTAGGAACAGGCTTTAAGATTTATTGTATAAATGCTTTTTTTTAACATCGGCATATGAGAAGCAGAGAAGCAATCTTCCTACTAGCATCCTAATCCAGTTGTCTTCCTGAATATTCCTTCACACGTGATACTTTTTAAAGAGTGTGATCGATTGTGTGTAAGAAAAATAGGGTTGCCGTTTGCCAGGTCCTGCCTGGCGATTACAGGGGGTGGGAAAATGTCTGAAAATAGCCTGAGCGCTCTGATTATATGTGTTTGAAAAACCACCAAGTGAGCTTCATGGTTGAATGGGGATTTAATTAGAGCTTTCCCAATTAGGGTTGTCAAACCTTCCAATGATTGTTGCTGTTGCCTGCTGGACTGGGCCTCGGTGCCAGTACATTACTTCTGGATACAACTATCGACTGTCTGACAATTCCTAGAGCTACCTATTATCAAGTACCATGCACAACTCAGAAGTGACATTGTAATATCAGCAACATCGCATGCTTCCTATGTCCCTACCTCCCCCCTACACACATGCATGCATGTGCGCACGCATACACACACACAAACACATATGCCATCCCTCTGGTTGCCAGACTTGACCTCTCAACCCAGCTCCCACGTCCAGCAATTTTACCACTATACTATGAAAATCCCCTCCATCCAGGGGTGGGATCCAGCAGGTTCTCACCAGTTCCCGAGAGTGGGTTACTAATTATTTGTGTGAGCCGGGAGGGGGTTACTAATTGGTTCCGCTTTTCCATCTCCACGCCCTCGCCTCCCCGAGAGGCATCCTGCCTTTGAACGTGAAGGTTCCATATAGCAATTGCGACTAATAATGTAACTCCATGAACTGGGTTCATCCCTTTCAGGTACTGCAATTCATTGATTCTCAGCCTTTCGTACCTTTTACCGCACCAGTCTCTATCAAAGAACCTGTGTGTTTCACCATTGCTGTGTTCATATTTGTGAGTTGGGGCATTTTCTATAATGTGATGGTGATTTAGAAATGACCTAGTGCAAAAAAAATGGGGGGGGGGGTCATGGTGGGGTGGCTGCCCATGGGGGGGCATCCAACTCAGGTTTTGCCCAGGGCTCAGGTTTGCCTAGGTATGCCTCTTCCCCCTTTGCTAAGAGGGGGCTGGTGAGGGAACCTGTTACTAAAATTTTTGGATCCCACCACTGCCTCCATCACTACCACCATTTTATGCCCTCCCCACACCCATAGCCCTTCATCCTCCCCTCACACACCCCTAACGGTTCACCACCTTCCGCATTTCTACGTTCTCCCCTGCCAAAAAATTTCCATCCCTGTATGATTTGACTCTTTGCTACTAAATAAATGTGCTGTTTTAATGAACAAATAAACACATGGCGATGGAATGGAGGGAATTGCCTGGCTGCCACCTTGCAGACCAAAGCCAGGTCTTTTGCTGTGTGTGTATCCTGTTGCCAGGCAACCTCTGCTGAGCGATAATAGTACATTTCCTCCTGTGCATTTCCTTTTGGACTGAAAGCCATTTCAAGGCACACAGTTTGCTGTGTACTAAGGCAGGATTAAGTAGCTCTTCCAGCAGCTTGTGCCTGCCATATGGAGAGATGGATTCTCCTGGCGAGCAGATAGTTCTGTGCCTTTCAGAATGTGAAATGCAGTCCAAGAGATCCCGTTCCTTCAGGCTTTCAGAGTGGTTTGCTGCAAAGCCTTGCAAGGGGGCTACAGCGAGGCCACGCTATTGACTTGCAGTTCAAATCTGCACCCAACCTCTTCCCTTCTAATGCCAGAAGAGGGCTCCACGGCCTCTCCTTTTTCTTTCCATCAGTTGCAAGCTGGGCTGGGCCACCTGACCTGGATGATGTTTTCACATCCCCTACCATCTGAGCTGTCACTCCTAAAAGTAAAAATATGAACCTCAGGAGGAGGAGAGGAGGAGGAGGAGGAGGAAGAGGAAGAACAAGAAGAAGAAGAACAATTTGGATTTATCCTTCCTCCTTCTCTTTAGTGAAGAAACTCAAAGGGGCTTTCAAACTGCTTTTCCTTCCTCTCTCCACAACCTTGTGAGGCAGGTGGGGCTGAGAGAGTTCCAAAGAACTGTGAATAGCCCAAGTAACCCAACAGGCTTCCTGTGGAGAAGGGGGGGAAACCAGATAAGAGTCCGCAGAGTGGGGAATCAAACCCTGTTCCCCTGATTAGAGTCTACTGCTCTTAAACACTGCACCAGCCTGGCTCCCAGCAGAAGTTCTTTCAGTGCCCTGACCATGTAGTCAAAGCCTCCCACAGATTCCATCCGAAGCTCTCCATCCTGATTTTTCATAAGAACATAAGAACATAAGAACAAGCCAGCTGGATCAGACCAGAGTCCATCTAGTCCAGCTCTCTGCTACTCGCAGTGGCCCACCAGATGCCTTTGGGAGCTCACCTGCAGGATGTGAAAGCAAGGGCCTTCTGCGGCTGTTGCTCCCAAGCACCTGGACTGTTAAGACATTTGCAATCTCAGATCAAAGAGGATCAAGATTGGTAGCCATAAATCGACTTCTCCTCCATAAATCTGTCCAAGCCCCTTTTAAAGCTATCCAGGTTAGTGGCCATCACCACCTCCTGTGGCAGCATATTCCAAACACCAATCACACGTTGCGTGAAGAAGTGTTTCCTTTTATTAGTCCTAATTCTTCCCCCCAGCATTTTCAATGGATGCCCCCTGGTTCTAGTATAGTATTTTCACCAGGGACACGTCCATTATACTGGACATTTTAATTTAATTATTGGGATAAATATTTTAATATCTGTTAATTAATTTTGTCTCATATAATTCAAGAACAGAAAAAAGTATAGAAATAGAAAAAAGAAATGACAGCTACCCATAAACAACATATATTTGCTCGAATACACTGGACCTTAATATTATAACTTTAATGTCATTCAGAGAGAACATTATATAGTTTTAAAATCCATTACCTTCTAACATTTAATTCATAAACTGGTTTTTGAGCTGCTGTTGATATTACTAGGTCCAATATGTCAAATTGCCATCGTTAAACCTGAACTTGATTGTGTTTATTATTATATCTATTTTATTGATGTCTATTGTTTATTGCTTATAGTATATCACTGTGATGCATTATTATGCTGTTGATATTGGTGTATTATGATTTATTATTGTTGCTGTTTATGCTATGCTTTATTGTTTGTTCACTACTGTTGTTCGCCGCCCTGAGCCCTCTGGGGGAGGGCGGGATATAAATTAAATGTGAAATGAAAATGAAATGAAATAAACAGCAATGGGTATCTAGCAAGCAGTTACTTATATCTTAATCAACAACAAATTAATAGTCTTACTATTGATATTTTTTCTTATATAACCATTTCAGCCTCAAATAAGAAAGACAGTTCCCATTTCTCATCAAACTCTGGTTTTGACCATCTGTTTACATGATTTGTTAATTAAGAACATAAGAACATAAGAACAAGCCAGATGGATCAGACCAGAGTCCATCTAGTCCAGCTCTCTGCTACTCGCAGTGGCCCACCAGGTGCCTTTGGGATCTGACATGCAGGATGTGAAAGCAACGGCCTTCTGCTGCTGCTGCTCCTGAGCACCTGGTCTGTTTGGTCACTGTAGCATATTCTGTAACTTTATCTTCCCAGAATTCTGTGTTGAGGTCTCTCAGTTTTCCAGCAGGATGCAACTGTTACCCTTGCAGCTGTTAATAAGTGCCAACATAGTTGATTAAAGGGATAATTCAACCCCAATTTTCTCTCCAATGGGACCCCAAAACAGAGTACATCATTCTTCCCTTGTCCATTTAATCCTCACAACAACAGCAGTGTGGGAGTAGATTGGGCTGAATACAGTGTTGCCAACCTCCAGGTGGTGGCTTGAGATCACCTGGGATTACAGCTGATCTCCTCCAGATGACAGTTCACCTGGATAAAATGGCCACTTGGGAAGGTGGACTCTACAGCATTATGCTCCACTGAAATCCCTCGCTGCCCTGAACCCACCCTTCTCAGGCTCCAACCCCAAATCTCTACCTATTTTCCAATCCAGACCTAGCAACCCTAACCAAGATTACCCAGAAAGCATTTAGGGCCATCCTAAACAGAGTTTGAAGTTTATAGACTTAGAAGGGTATAACTCCGTTTCAGAAGGTCCACAGTGGAAATTCAAGGATGGCACTCCTATACAATTCAAGCCTCACTTAGAGGCCTAGGGTGTTGGACACCACCAATTTTGTATTGCTGTATTTTAATGGGGTTTTAATTTATGGTTAATGGAGCCTATATTATTTATATTTGTAATTGTCTATGTGCTCCATTTGTTTTCTTGTTATTTTATGTTGTGCACTGCCCAGAGCCCTTCAGGAGGGGGGTGGTATATGAAAGAAAGAAAGAAAGAACTTAACGAATCTGGAATTTAAGCTGAACGTGAATTCAACTGTAACGAAATCAATCCAACTTAACTAATCCAGAATCTAGCGAGGAGGCAATTGAGCGAGGCAGAGCGAGGCGACGAGCGAGAGCAGAGCGAACGAACGGCAGAATCGTAACTGGTAGAACGTAATCCAACTTAATTCAATCCAACGGTAGAACGAAGACGAACGAATCGGGAATGGAATAGAAATTTAGAATGGTGGATTTTATTGTATTTTAGACTGTTCGTTGCTGTTTGTATATGGTTTTACATTGTTGTATGCCGCCCTGAGCCCTTTGGGGATGGGTGGGGCAGAAATTTAAATAAATAAACAGTGTATCAGCATAGTATTTGTGTGGATCCCGGCAGAGCTGCCTTCTGTGGAATGGTACTCATGGTGTCGCTTACCACTGGGACAACCTCAGCTGGCACACACTCAGCTGGCACATGATGGCACACTTTTCTTGCACACTATACTTCTTTCTTTTTGATGGTTTGTCCACTTGTAGCCCACTTGTCAATGCACGCCCAGGGACCTTAGCATGTGATGCAACCCTCGTTAACCCGCGCGATGACTGATGCTGTATGGAATTATTTTTGTTTCACTATATTATATGGATTGGTGGATACTCATAGGCCCCTTCCGCACATGCAGAATAATGCACTTTCAATCCACTTTCAAAGCACTTTGCACCTGTGCGGAATAGCAACATCCACTTGCAAACAATTGTGAAAGTGGATTGAAAGTGCACTAATCTGCATGTGCGGAAGGGGCCTCAGTCTGATTTCTTGGTTGAGACCTGTCTGACTTGGGAGACCCTTCTGGTAGAATCCCACTAGCATAGCTCTCAACATCATTGAAGCATGCAAGCCTCTTCCCCACAAGAAGCGGGTGTCCATGAGGGGATTATTGTTGCCATTGTTGTTGTTGTTGTTACTGAATTTCAGAGCATTCATGTCCCTATGGAGACAGATAACTCAGGGTTTTGAGATGATAACTCAATATGTTTTGTAATGAGTCAGGAGCCCAGACATAACTTATTTTTTCGGCAGCTGTATTTTAGCTGAATAGAAGTCATTTTAGGAACCCAATTCAACTTGATACTCTGCCGAGAGGGGTTCTTGCCCGCACCGTGCTGTGTTGGGAAACAGCCCTAGGAAAATTATTTGCTACATCTTGGAACTACACATACAGAATTCCAGCCCTCACTTGAAATTTACCTTCCTGTTTTCAATAAAGGCATGAGAAAATCAATAAAACAAGCATGCAAATATTCAGACAAAGACGGTTATATAGGTGTCAGAAATCATAGGACATCAATGTTCAGCTGACTGTAATTAAATTACACCATTTAATATGCTGTCCAAATCAAAACCCTCATGCAATATAGCATTCAGCAGCTATCATCTTAGCCCAACTGGAAGGCACATATCAATGAAATTGGTTCTAGCATTTCATGGCATGTAGGTATCGAAGTTGATTTATATGATTCATAATATTTATAGTATTTATATTTTGCAATATTTTTATGATGATATATTCCGGGGACCTATATATTTATTGTATTTGGTTTATAAGCACTTTATTTATTGAATGATATATGTGGAACATCTATTTTTGTACAGGCATATTCAGCAGCCTGTTTTTTATGCTAGATAATATGACAGTAATCCCAGAATATTATGGGCAAGATTGAATTATGTCGATGATGAAGTGGAAAAGATGTCCACGAAACGGGCATATCCCGTGGAGCTCTTCTGCATATTGGACTCTCTAGACATTTATTATTCTTATTTTGCTGTTTGCACAATGGTGGTGTGAGACTAACATTGTGGCAGCAGATACTCACGCAAGAGTTTGGACCTTGCATGTCATAACTATTCATTGTTAGAATAAATTTGCACGTTCGTTTGCAACGCTTTGCTTATTTTTGTAGCCCTGGGCCTAGTGGCTTTGCTTTGGTTGTTGCTATACCCAATTTGTTGTCATTCATCATGAGAAATGTCAAAAAGAAGGTTTCTTATAATGTCAAGAAAGATGTTTGAGTTGGTCATTTCCTCTTTCTCGCCTTTCTGTGATGTTGTTTTTCTCTTCAAAATGTTTCCTGCGCACATATATCAGTATCCCTTTCAAGAATAATAGCAGCAGCTTCCCTCTTAGTTCAATTGTTACTCTGGCATCAACCCAACAGAACACCGTTTTCCTGTATTTACTATTTTCTCCATTCTTGCTACCCTTTCTGGCCTCTGGAACAATCATTCAGAAATGTGAAATTGTCCTAATGTGAAATATCCTTTGAAAAGCAGATACCCAGGGCCATACAGACATCTAATCAGTGGTGGGATTCAAATAATTTAACAACTGGTTGTTCACAAGCACCGTTTTAACAGCCGTTTCTGCCGAAGTGGTGCGAACCTGCTGAATCCCACCATTGCATCTAATCCACATAGAAGTATATGTTCCCACAATCTCCCCTTGCCAGCTATCAACAAGGCTTCTTTTATTTATTTATTTTCCGATTTATAATCAACCCTTTCCCACAGGCTCAGGGCGGTGAACAACAATAATATAAAAACGGTACAAAAACACGACAGTTATAAAAGCATAACAGCATAAAAAGCATAAACCGGCCGCGGATCTACCGTCCCCCACTGAGGCTGCCAGTTTTCCATCTTGGCGGGGCCTTGATTCCATCTTGGGCCCTGCCTTTCCCCCTCCCAGCCTTTTTGATCGGGCGCCTGTCTTTAATCTTGCTTGCTTTTAACCTTGTCATTTAAATTTTAAGAAACTGCTGCCGTGGAAATTTGTTTTAATGTGGTTAGTTTTAGTTATGTATTTTATGTGCTGTTATTGGAACAGCTGTATTGTGAGCCGCCTCGAGCCCTTTGGGGGTGAGGCGGCCTATAAATCTAATTAATAATGATAATGATAATGATAATAATGATGATGATGATGATGGTGATGGTGATGATGATGATGATGATGATGATGATGATGATGATGATGATGATGATGATGATGATGATGATGATGATGATAAAAACAGCAAAACAACAGTTACAATAGATAGCGAAAACCCAACCCCCTGATCATAGGTGTCAAATTCATTCTCCAGATGTTATGGACTCCCCCCCCCCCCCCTCCTCCCACCCCCCCCCCCCCCCCCCCCCCCACCCCTCCCCCCCCCCCCCCCCCCCCCCCTCCCCACACCCCTCCCCCCCCCCCCCCCCCCCCCCCCCCCACCCCCCCACCCCCCCACCCCTACCCCCCCCCACCCCTCCCCCCCCCCATCCCCCCCCCCCCCCCCCCCCCCCCCCCACACCCCCCCCCCCCCCAACCCGCCCCTCCCCCACCCCCCCCCCCCCCCACCCCCCCCCCCCCCCCCCCCCCCCCCCCCCCACCCCCCCCCCCCCCCACCCCCCCCCCCCCCCACCCCCCCCCCCCCCCACCCCCCCCCCCCCCCACCCCCCCCCCCCCCCACCCCCCCCCCCCCCCACCCCCCCCCCCCCCCACCCCCCCCCCCCCCCACCCCCCCCCCCCCCCACCCCCCCCCCCCCCCACCCCCCCCCCCCCCCACCCCCCCCCCCCCCCACCCCCCCCCCCCCCCACCCCCCCCCCCCCCCACCCCCCCCCCCCCCCACCCCCCCCCCCCCCCACCCCCCCCCCCCCCCACCCCCCCCCCCCCCCACCCCCCCCCCCCCCCACCCCCCCCCCCCCCCACCCCCCCCCCCCCCCACCCCCCCCCCCCCCCACCCCCCCCCCCCCCCACCCCCCCCCCCCCCCACCCCCCCCCCCCCCCACCCCCCCCCCCCCCCACCCCCCCCCCCCCCCACCCCCCCCCCCCCCCACCCCCCCCCCCCCCCACCCCCCCCCCCCCCCACCCCCCCCCCCCCCCACCCCCCCCCCCCCCCACCCCCCCCCCCCCCCACCCCCCCCCCCCCCCACCCCCCCCCCCCCCCACCCCCCCCCCCCCCCACCCCCCCCCCCCCCCACCCCCCCCCCCCCCCACCCCCCCCCCCCCCCACCCCCCCCCCCCCCCACCCCCCCCCCCCCCCACCCCCCCCCCCCCCCACCCCCCCCCCCCCCCACCCCCCCCCCCCCCCACCCCCCCCCCCCCCCACCCCCCCCCCCCCCCACCCCCCCCCCCCCCCACCCCCCCCCCCCCCCACCCCCCCCCCCCCCCACCCCCCCCCCCCCCCACCCCCCCCCCCCCCCACCCCCCCCCCCCCCCACCCCCCCCCCCCCCCACCCCCCCCCCCCCCCACCCCCCCCCCCCCCCACCCCCCCCCCCCCCCACCCCCCCCCCCCCCCACCCCCCCCCCCCCCCACCCCCCCCCCCCCCCACCCCCCCCCCCCCCCACCCCCCCCCCCCCCCACCCCCCCCCCCCCCCACCCCCCCCCCCCCCCACCCCCCCCCCCCCCCACCCCCCCCCCCCCCCACCCCCCCCCCCCCCCACCCCCCCCCCCCCCCACCCCCCCCCCCCCCCACCCCCCCCCCCCCCCACCCCCCCCCCCCCCCACCCCCCCCCCCCCCCACCCCCCCCCCCCCCCACCCCCCCCCCCCCCCACCCCCCCCCCCCCCCACCCCCCCCCCCCCCCACCCCCCCCCCCCCCCACCCCCCCCCCCCCCCACCCCCCCCCCCCCCCACCCCCCCCCCCCCCCACCCCCCCCCCCCCCCACCCCCCCCCCCCCCCACCCCCCCCCCCCCCCACCCCCCCCCCCCCCCACCCCCCCCCCCCCCCACCCCCCCCCCCCCCCACCCCCCCCCCCCCCCACCCCCCCCCCCCCCCACCCCCCCCCCCCCCCACCCCCCCCCCCCCCCACCCCCCCCCCCCCCCACCCCCCCCCCCCCCCACCCCCCCCCCCCCCCACCCCCCCCCCCCCCCACCCCCCCCCCCCCCCACCCCCCCCCCCCCCCACCCCCCCCCCCCCCCACCCCCCCCCCCCCCCACCCCCCCCCCCCCCCACCCCCCCCCCCCCCCACCCCCCCCCCCCCCCACCCCCCCCCCCCCCCACCCCCCCCCCCCCCCACCCCCCCCCCCCCCCACCCCCCCCCCCCCCCACCCCCCCCCCCCCCCACCCCCCCCCCCCCCCACCCCCCCCCCCCCCCACCCCCCCCCCCCCCCACCCCCCCCCCCCCCCACCCCCCCCCCCCCCCACCCCCCCCCCCCCCCACCCCCCCCCCCCCCCACCCCCCCCCCCCCCCACCCCCCCCCCCCCCCACCCCCCCCCCCCCCCACCCCCCCCCCCCCCCACCCCCCCCCCCCCCCACCCCCCCCCCCCCCCACCCCCCCCCCCCCCCACCCCCCCCCCCCCCCACCCCCCCCCCCCCCCACCCCCCCCCCCCCCCACCCCCCCCCCCCCCCACCCCCCCCCCCCCCCACCCCCCCCCCCCCCCACCCCCCCCCCCCCCCACCCCCCCCCCCCCCCACCCCCCCCCCCCCCCACCCCCCCCCCCCCCCACCCCCCCCCCCCCCCACCCCCCCCCCCCCCCACCCCCCCCCCCCCCCACCCCCCCCCCCCCCCACCCCCCCCCCCCCCCACCCCCCCCCCCCCCCACCCCCCCCCCCCCCCACCCCCCCCCCCCCCCACCCCCCCCCCCCCCCACCCCCCCCCCCCCCCACCCCCCCCCCCCCCCACCCCCCCCCCCCCCCACCCCCCCCCCCCCCCACCCCCCCCCCCCCCCACCCCCCCCCCCCCCCACCCCCCCCCCCCCCCACCCCCCCCCCCCCCCACCCCCCCCCCCCCCCACCCCCCCCCCCCCCCACCCCCCCCCCCCCCCACCCCCCCCCCCCCCCACCCCCCCCCCCCCCCACCCCCCCCCCCCCCCACCCCCCCCCCCCCCCACCCCCCCCCCCCCCCACCCCCCCCCCCCCCCACCCCCCCCCCCCCCCACCCCCCCCCCCCCCCACCCCCCCCCCCCCCCACCCCCCCCCCCCCCCACCCCCCCCCCCCCCCACCCCCCCCCCCCCCCACCCCCCCCCCCCCCCACCCCCCCCCCCCCCCACCCCCCCCCCCCCCCACCCCCCCCCCCCCCCACCCCCCCCCCCCCCCACCCCCCCCCCCCCCCACCCCCCCCCCCCCCCACCCCCCCCCCCCCCCACCCCCCCCCCCCCCCACCCCCCCCCCCCCCCACCCCCCCCCCCCCCCACCCCCCCCCCCCCCCACCCCCCCCCCCCCCCACCCCCCCCCCCCCCCACCCCCCCCCCCCCCCACCCCCCCCCCCCCCCACCCCCCCCCCCCCCCACCCCCCCCCCCCCCCACCCCCCCCCCCCCCCACCCCCCCCCCCCCCCACCCCCCCCCCCCCCCACCCCCCCCCCCCCCCACCCCCCCCCCCCCCCACCCCCCCCCCCCCCCACCCCCCCCCCCCCCCACCCCCCCCCCCCCCCACCCCCCCCCCCCCCCACCCCCCCCCCCCCCCACCCCCCCCCCCCCCCACCCCCCCCCCCCCCCACCCCCCCCCCCCCCCACCCCCCCCCCCCCCCACCCCCCCCCCCCCCCACCCCCCCCCCCCCCCACCCCCCCCCCCCCCCACCCCCCCCCCCCCCCACCCCCCCCCCCCCCCACCCCCCCCCCCCCCCACCCCCCCCCCCCCCCACCCCCCCCCCCCCCCACCCCCCCCCCCCCCCACCCCCCCCCCCCCCCACCCCCCCCCCCCCCCACCCCCCCCCCCCCCCACCCCCCCCCCCCCCCACCCCCCCCCCCCCCCACCCCCCCCCCCCCCCACCCCCCCCCCCCCCCACCCCCCCCCCCCCCCACCCCCCCCCCCCCCCACCCCCCCCCCCCCCCACCCCCCCCCCCCCCCACCCCCCCCCCCCCCCACCCCCCCCCCCCCCCACCCCCCCCCCCCCCCACCCCCCCCCCCCCCCACCCCCCCCCCCCCCCACCCCCCCCCCCCCCCACCCCCCCCCCCCCCCACCCCCCCCCCCCCCCACCCCCCCCCCCCCCCACCCCCCCCCCCCCCCACCCCCCCCCCCCCCCACCCCCCCCCCCCCCCACCCCCCCCCCCCCCCACCCCCCCCCCCCCCCACCCCCCCCCCCCCCCACCCCCCCCCCCCCCCACCCCCCCCCCCCCCCACCCCCCCCCCCCCCCACCCCCCCCCCCCCCCACCCCCCCCCCCCCCCACCCCCCCCCCCCCCCACCCCCCCCCCCCCCCACCCCCCCCCCCCCCCACCCCCCCCCCCCCCCACCCCCCCCCCCCCCCACCCCCCCCCCCCCCCACCCCCCCCCCCCCCCACCCCCCCCCCCCCCCACCCCCCCCCCCCCCCACCCCCCCCCCCCCCCACCCCCCCCCCCCCCCACCCCCCCCCCCCCCCACCCCCCCCCCCCCCCACCCCCCCCCCCCCCCACCCCCCCCCCCCCCCACCCCCCCCCCCCCCCACCCCCCCCCCCCCCCACCCCCCCCCCCCCCCACCCCCCCCCCCCCCCACCCCCCCCCCCCCCCACCCCCCCCCCCCCCCACCCCCCCCCCCCCCCACCCCCCCCCCCCCCCACCCCCCCCCCCCCCCACCCCCCCCCCCCCCCACCCCCCCCCCCCCCCACCCCCCCCCCCCCCCACCCCCCCCCCCCCCCACCCCCCCCCCCCCCCACCCCCCCCCCCCCCCACCCCCCCCCCCCCCCACCCCCCCCCCCCCCCACCCCCCCCCCCCCCCACCCCCCCCCCCCCCCACCCCCCCCCCCCCCCACCCCCCCCCCCCCCCACCCCCCCCCCCCCCCACCCCCCCCCCCCCCCACCCCCCCCCCCCCCCACCCCCCCCCCCCCCCACCCCCCCCCCCCCCCACCCCCCCCCCCCCCCACCCCCCCCCCCCCCCACCCCCCCCCCCCCCCACCCCCCCCCCCCCCCACCCCCCCCCCCCCCCACCCCCCCCCCCCCCCACCCCCCCCCCCCCCCACCCCCCCCCCCCCCCACCCCCCCCCCCCCCCACCCCCCCCCCCCCCCACCCCCCCCCCCCCCCACCCCCCCCCCCCCCCACCCCCCCCCCCCCCCACCCCCCCCCCCCCCCACCCCCCCCCCCCCCCACCCCCCCCCCCCCCCACCCCCCCCCCCCCCCACCCCCCCCCCCCCCCACCCCCCCCCCCCCCCACCCCCCCCCCCCCCCACCCCCCCCCCCCCCCACCCCCCCCCCCCCCCACCCCCCCCCCCCCCCACCCCCCCCCCCCCCCACCCCCCCCCCCCCCCACCCCCCCCCCCCCCCACCCCCCCCCCCCCCCACCCCCCCCCCCCCCCACCCCCCCCCCCCCCCACCCCCCCCCCCCCCCACCCCCCCCCCCCCCCACCCCCCCCCCCCCCCACCCCCCCCCCCCCCCACCCCCCCCCCCCCCCACCCCCCCCCCCCCCCACCCCCCCCCCCCCCCACCCCCCCCCCCCCCCACCCCCCCCCCCCCCCACCCCCCCCCCCCCCCACCCCCCCCCCCCCCCACCCCCCCCCCCCCCCACCCCCCCCCCCCCCCACCCCCCCCCCCCCCCACCCCCCCCCCCCCCCACCCCCCCCCCCCCCCACCCCCCCCCCCCCCCACCCCCCCCCCCCCCCACCCCCCCCCCCCCCCACCCCCCCCCCCCCCCACCCCCCCCCCCCCCCACCCCCCCCCCCCCCCACCCCCCCCCCCCCCCACCCCCCCCCCCCCCCACCCCCCCCCCCCCCCACCCCCCCCCCCCCCCACCCCCCCCCCCCCCCACCCCCCCCCCCCCCCACCCCCCCCCCCCCCCACCCCCCCCCCCCCCCACCCCCCCCCCCCCCCACCCCCCCCCCCCCCCACCCCCCCCCCCCCCCACCCCCCCCCCCCCCCACCCCCCCCCCCCCCCACCCCCCCCCCCCCCCACCCCCCCCCCCCCCCACCCCCCCCCCCCCCCACCCCCCCCCCCCCCCACCCCCCCCCCCCCCCACCCCCCCCCCCCCCCACCCCCCCCCCCCCCCACCCCCCCCCCCCCCCACCCCCCCCCCCCCCCACCCCCCCCCCCCCCCACCCCCCCCCCCCCCCACCCCCCCCCCCCCCCACCCCCCCCCCCCCCCACCCCCCCCCCCCCCCACCCCCCCCCCCCCCCACCCCCCCCCCCCCCCACCCCCCCCCCCCCCCACCCCCCCCCCCCCCCACCCCCCCCCCCCCCCACCCCCCCCCCCCCCCACCCCCCCCCCCCCCCACCCCCCCCCCCCCCCACCCCCCCCCCCCCCCACCCCCCCCCCCCCCCACCCCCCCCCCCCCCCACCCCCCCCCCCCCCCACCCCCCCCCCCCCCCACCCCCCCCCCCCCCCACCCCCCCCCCCCCCCACCCCCCCCCCCCCCCACCCCCCCCCCCCCCCACCCCCCCCCCCCCCCACCCCCCCCCCCCCCCACCCCCCCCCCCCCCCACCCCCCCCCCCCCCCACCCCCCCCCCCCCCCACCCCCCCCCCCCCCCACCCCCCCCCCCCCCCACCCCCCCCCCCCCCCACCCCCCCCCCCCCCCACCCCCCCCCCCCCCCACCCCCCCCCCCCCCCACCCCCCCCCCCCCCCACCCCCCCCCCCCCCCACCCCCCCCCCCCCCCACCCCCCCCCCCCCCCACCCCCCCCCCCCCCCACCCCCCCCCCCCCCCACCCCCCCCCCCCCCCACCCCCCCCCCCCCCCACCCCCCCCCCCCCCCACCCCCCCCCCCCCCCACCCCCCCCCCCCCCCACCCCCCCCCCCCCCCACCCCCCCCCCCCCCCACCCCCCCCCCCCCCCACCCCCCCCCCCCCCCACCCCCCCCCCCCCCCACCCCCCCCCCCCCCCACCCCCCCCCCCCCCCACCCCCCCCCCCCCCCACCCCCCCCCCCCCCCACCCCCCCCCCCCCCCACCCCCCCCCCCCCCCACCCCCCCCCCCCCCCACCCCCCCCCCCCCCCACCCCCCCCCCCCCCCACCCCCCCCCCCCCCCACCCCCCCCCCCCCCCACCCCCCCCCCCCCCCACCCCCCCCCCCCCCCACCCCCCCCCCCCCCCACCCCCCCCCCCCCCCACCCCCCCCCCCCCCCACCCCCCCCCCCCCCCACCCCCCCCCCCCCCCACCCCCCCCCCCCCCCACCCCCCCCCCCCCCCACCCCCCCCCCCCCCCACCCCCCCCCCCCCCCACCCCCCCCCCCCCCCACCCCCCCCCCCCCCCACCCCCCCCCCCCCCCACCCCCCCCCCCCCCCACCCCCCCCCCCCCCCACCCCCCCCCCCCCCCACCCCCCCCCCCCCCCACCCCCCCCCCCCCCCACCCCCCCCCCCCCCCACCCCCCCCCCCCCCCACCCCCCCCCCCCCCCACCCCCCCCCCCCCCCACCCCCCCCCCCCCCCACCCCCCCCCCCCCCCACCCCCCCCCCCCCCCACCCCCCCCCCCCCCCACCCCCCCCCCCCCCCACCCCCCCCCCCCCCCACCCCCCCCCCCCCCCACCCCCCCCCCCCCCCACCCCCCCCCCCCCCCACCCCCCCCCCCCCCCACCCCCCCCCCCCCCCACCCCCCCCCCCCCCCACCCCCCCCCCCCCCCACCCCCCCCCCCCCCCACCCCCCCCCCCCCCCACCCCCCCCCCCCCCCACCCCCCCCCCCCCCCACCCCCCCCCCCCCCCACCCCCCCCCCCCCCCACCCCCCCCCCCCCCCACCCCCCCCCCCCCCCACCCCCCCCCCCCCCCACCCCCCCCCCCCCCCACCCCCCCCCCCCCCCACCCCCCCCCCCCCCCACCCCCCCCCCCCCCCACCCCCCCCCCCCCCCACCCCCCCCCCCCCCCACCCCCCCCCCCCCCCACCCCCCCCCCCCCCCACCCCCCCCCCCCCCCACCCCCCCCCCCCCCCACCCCCCCCCCCCCCCACCCCCCCCCCCCCCCACCCCCCCCCCCCCCCACCCCCCCCCCCCCCCACCCCCCCCCCCCCCCACCCCCCCCCCCCCCCACCCCCCCCCCCCCCCACCCCCCCCCCCCCCCACCCCCCCCCCCCCCCACCCCCCCCCCCCCCCACCCCCCCCCCCCCCCACCCCCCCCCCCCCCCACCCCCCCCCCCCCCCACCCCCCCCCCCCCCCACCCCCCCCCCCCCCCACCCCCCCCCCCCCCCACCCCCCCCCCCCCCCACCCCCCCCCCCCCCCACCCCCCCCCCCCCCCACCCCCCCCCCCCCCCACCCCCCCCCCCCCCCACCCCCCCCCCCCCCCACCCCCCCCCCCCCCCACCCCCCCCCCCCCCCACCCCCCCCCCCCCCCACCCCCCCCCCCCCCCACCCCCCCCCCCCCCCACCCCCCCCCCCCCCCACCCCCCCCCCCCCCCACCCCCCCCCCCCCCCACCCCCCCCCCCCCCCACCCCCCCCCCCCCCCACCCCCCCCCCCCCCCACCCCCCCCCCCCCCCACCCCCCCCCCCCCCCACCCCCCCCCCCCCCCACCCCCCCCCCCCCCCACCCCCCCCCCCCCCCACCCCCCCCCCCCCCCACCCCCCCCCCCCCCCACCCCCCCCCCCCCCCACCCCCCCCCCCCCCCACCCCCCCCCCCCCCCACCCCCCCCCCCCCCCACCCCCCCCCCCCCCCACCCCCCCCCCCCCCCACCCCCCCCCCCCCCCACCCCCCCCCCCCCCCACCCCCCCCCCCCCCCACCCCCCCCCCCCCCCACCCCCCCCCCCCCCCACCCCCCCCCCCCCCCACCCCCCCCCCCCCCCACCCCCCCCCCCCCCCACCCCCCCCCCCCCCCACCCCCCCCCCCCCCCACCCCCCCCCCCCCCCACCCCCCCCCCCCCCCACCCCCCCCCCCCCCCACCCCCCCCCCCCCCCACCCCCCCCCCCCCCCACCCCCCCCCCCCCCCACCCCCCCCCCCCCCCACCCCCCCCCCCCCCCACCCCCCCCCCCCCCCACCCCCCCCCCCCCCCACCCCCCCCCCCCCCCACCCCCCCCCCCCCCCACCCCCCCCCCCCCCCACCCCCCCCCCCCCCCACCCCCCCCCCCCCCCACCCCCCCCCCCCCCCACCCCCCCCCCCCCCCACCCCCCCCCCCCCCCACCCCCCCCCCCCCCCACCCCCCCCCCCCCCCACCCCCCCCCCCCCCCACCCCCCCCCCCCCCCACCCCCCCCCCCCCCCACCCCCCCCCCCCCCCACCCCCCCCCCCCCCCACCCCCCCCCCCCCCCACCCCCCCCCCCCCCCACCCCCCCCCCCCCCCACCCCCCCCCCCCCCCACCCCCCCCCCCCCCCACCCCCCCCCCCCCCCACCCCCCCCCCCCCCCACCCCCCCCCCCCCCCACCCCCCCCCCCCCCCACCCCCCCCCCCCCCCACCCCCCCCCCCCCCCACCCCCCCCCCCCCCCACCCCCCCCCCCCCCCACCCCCCCCCCCCCCCACCCCCCCCCCCCCCCACCCCCCCCCCCCCCCACCCCCCCCCCCCCCCACCCCCCCCCCCCCCCACCCCCCCCCCCCCCCACCCCCCCCCCCCCCCACCCCCCCCCCCCCCCACCCCCCCCCCCCCCCACCCCCCCCCCCCCCCACCCCCCCCCCCCCCCACCCCCCCCCCCCCCCACCCCCCCCCCCCCCCACCCCCCCCCCCCCCCACCCCCCCCCCCCCCCACCCCCCCCCCCCCCCACCCCCCCCCCCCCCCACCCCCCCCCCCCCCCACCCCCCCCCCCCCCCACCCCCCCCCCCCCCCACCCCCCCCCCCCCCCACCCCCCCCCCCCCCCACCCCCCCCCCCCCCCACCCCCCCCCCCCCCCACCCCCCCCCCCCCCCACCCCCCCCCCCCCCCACCCCCCCCCCCCCCCACCCCCCCCCCCCCCCACCCCCCCCCCCCCCCACCCCCCCCCCCCCCCACCCCCCCCCCCCCCCACCCCCCCCCCCCCCCACCCCCCCCCCCCCCCACCCCCCCCCCCCCCCACCCCCCCCCCCCCCCACCCCCCCCCCCCCCCACCCCCCCCCCCCCCCACCCCCCCCCCCCCCCACCCCCCCCCCCCCCCACCCCCCCCCCCCCCCACCCCCCCCCCCCCCCACCCCCCCCCCCCCCCACCCCCCCCCCCCCCCACCCCCCCCCCCCCCCACCCCCCCCCCCCCCCACCCCCCCCCCCCCCCACCCCCCCCCCCCCCCACCCCCCCCCCCCCCCACCCCCCCCCCCCCCCACCCCCCCCCCCCCCCACCCCCCCCCCCCCCCACCCCCCCCCCCCCCCACCCCCCCCCCCCCCCACCCCCCCCCCCCCCCACCCCCCCCCCCCCCCACCCCCCCCCCCCCCCACCCCCCCCCCCCCCCACCCCCCCCCCCCCCCACCCCCCCCCCCCCCCACCCCCCCCCCCCCCCACCCCCCCCCCCCCCCACCCCCCCCCCCCCCCACCCCCCCCCCCCCCCACCCCCCCCCCCCCCCACCCCCCCCCCCCCCCACCCCCCCCCCCCCCCACCCCCCCCCCCCCCCACCCCCCCCCCCCCCCACCCCCCCCCCCCCCCACCCCCCCCCCCCCCCACCCCCCCCCCCCCCCACCCCCCCCCCCCCCCACCCCCCCCCCCCCCCACCCCCCCCCCCCCCCACCCCCCCCCCCCCCCACCCCCCCCCCCCCCCACCCCCCCCCCCCCCCACCCCCCCCCCCCCCCACCCCCCCCCCCCCCCACCCCCCCCCCCCCCCACCCCCCCCCCCCCCCACCCCCCCCCCCCCCCACCCCCCCCCCCCCCCACCCCCCCCCCCCCCCACCCCCCCCCCCCCCCACCCCCCCCCCCCCCCACCCCCCCCCCCCCCCACCCCCCCCCCCCCCCACCCCCCCCCCCCCCCACCCCCCCCCCCCCCCACCCCCCCCCCCCCCCACCCCCCCCCCCCCCCACCCCCCCCCCCCCCCACCCCCCCCCCCCCCCACCCCCCCCCCCCCCCACCCCCCCCCCCCCCCACCCCCCCCCCCCCCCACCCCCCCCCCCCCCCACCCCCCCCCCCCCCCACCCCCCCCCCCCCCCACCCCCCCCCCCCCCCACCCCCCCCCCCCCCCACCCCCCCCCCCCCCCACCCCCCCCCCCCCCCACCCCCCCCCCCCCCCACCCCCCCCCCCCCCCACCCCCCCCCCCCCCCACCCCCCCCCCCCCCCACCCCCCCCCCCCCCCACCCCCCCCCCCCCCCACCCCCCCCCCCCCCCACCCCCCCCCCCCCCCACCCCCCCCCCCCCCCACCCCCCCCCCCCCCCACCCCCCCCCCCCCCCACCCCCCCCCCCCCCCACCCCCCCCCCCCCCCACCCCCCCCCCCCCCCACCCCCCCCCCCCCCCACCCCCCCCCCCCCCCACCCCCCCCCCCCCCCACCCCCCCCCCCCCCCACCCCCCCCCCCCCCCACCCCCCCCCCCCCCCACCCCCCCCCCCCCCCACCCCCCCCCCCCCCCACCCCCCCCCCCCCCCACCCCCCCCCCCCCCCACCCCCCCCCCCCCCCACCCCCCCCCCCCCCCACCCCCCCCCCCCCCCACCCCCCCCCCCCCCCACCCCCCCCCCCCCCCACCCCCCCCCCCCCCCACCCCCCCCCCCCCCCACCCCCCCCCCCCCCCACCCCCCCCCCCCCCCACCCCCCCCCCCCCCCACCCCCCCCCCCCCCCACCCCCCCCCCCCCCCACCCCCCCCCCCCCCCACCCCCCCCCCCCCCCACCCCCCCCCCCCCCCACCCCCCCCCCCCCCCACCCCCCCCCCCCCCCACCCCCCCCCCCCCCCACCCCCCCCCCCCCCCACCCCCCCCCCCCCCCACCCCCCCCCCCCCCCACCCCCCCCCCCCCCCACCCCCCCCCCCCCCCACCCCCCCCCCCCCCCACCCCCCCCCCCCCCCACCCCCCCCCCCCCCCACCCCCCCCCCCCCCCACCCCCCCCCCCCCCCACCCCCCCCCCCCCCCACCCCCCCCCCCCCCCACCCCCCCCCCCCCCCACCCCCCCCCCCCCCCACCCCCCCCCCCCCCCACCCCCCCCCCCCCCCACCCCCCCCCCCCCCCACCCCCCCCCCCCCCCACCCCCCCCCCCCCCCACCCCCCCCCCCCCCCACCCCCCCCCCCCCCCACCCCCCCCCCCCCCCACCCCCCCCCCCCCCCACCCCCCCCCCCCCCCACCCCCCCCCCCCCCCACCCCCCCCCCCCCCCACCCCCCCCCCCCCCCACCCCCCCCCCCCCCCACCCCCCCCCCCCCCCACCCCCCCCCCCCCCCACCCCCCCCCCCCCCCACCCCCCCCCCCCCCCACCCCCCCCCCCCCCCACCCCCCCCCCCCCCCACCCCCCCCCCCCCCCACCCCCCCCCCCCCCCACCCCCCCCCCCCCCCACCCCCCCCCCCCCCCACCCCCCCCCCCCCCCACCCCCCCCCCCCCCCACCCCCCCCCCCCCCCACCCCCCCCCCCCCCCACCCCCCCCCCCCCCCACCCCCCCCCCCCCCCACCCCCCCCCCCCCCCACCCCCCCCCCCCCCCACCCCCCCCCCCCCCCACCCCCCCCCCCCCCCACCCCCCCCCCCCCCCACCCCCCCCCCCCCCCACCCCCCCCCCCCCCCACCCCCCCCCCCCCCCACCCCCCCCCCCCCCCACCCCCCCCCCCCCCCACCCCCCCCCCCCCCCACCCCCCCCCCCCCCCACCCCCCCCCCCCCCCACCCCCCCCCCCCCCCACCCCCCCCCCCCCCCACCCCCCCCCCCCCCCACCCCCCCCCCCCCCCACCCCCCCCCCCCCCCACCCCCCCCCCCCCCCACCCCCCCCCCCCCCCACCCCCCCCCCCCCCCACCCCCCCCCCCCCCCACCCCCCCCCCCCCCCACCCCCCCCCCCCCCCACCCCCCCCCCCCCCCACCCCCCCCCCCCCCCACCCCCCCCCCCCCCCACCCCCCCCCCCCCCCACCCCCCCCCCCCCCCACCCCCCCCCCCCCCCACCCCCCCCCCCCCCCACCCCCCCCCCCCCCCACCCCCCCCCCCCCCCACCCCCCCCCCCCCCCACCCCCCCCCCCCCCCACCCCCCCCCCCCCCCACCCCCCCCCCCCCCCACCCCCCCCCCCCCCCACCCCCCCCCCCCCCCACCCCCCCCCCCCCCCACCCCCCCCCCCCCCCACCCCCCCCCCCCCCCACCCCCCCCCCCCCCCACCCCCCCCCCCCCCCACCCCCCCCCCCCCCCACCCCCCCCCCCCCCCACCCCCCCCCCCCCCCACCCCCCCCCCCCCCCACCCCCCCCCCCCCCCACCCCCCCCCCCCCCCACCCCCCCCCCCCCCCACCCCCCCCCCCCCCCACCCCCCCCCCCCCCCACCCCCCCCCCCCCCCACCCCCCCCCCCCCCCACCCCCCCCCCCCCCCACCCCCCCCCCCCCCCACCCCCCCCCCCCCCCACCCCCCCCCCCCCCCACCCCCCCCCCCCCCCACCCCCCCCCCCCCCCACCCCCCCCCCCCCCCACCCCCCCCCCCCCCCACCCCCCCCCCCCCCCACCCCCCCCCCCCCCCACCCCCCCCCCCCCCCACCCCCCCCCCCCCCCACCCCCCCCCCCCCCCACCCCCCCCCCCCCCCACCCCCCCCCCCCCCCACCCCCCCCCCCCCCCACCCCCCCCCCCCCCCACCCCCCCCCCCCCCCACCCCCCCCCCCCCCCACCCCCCCCCCCCCCCACCCCCCCCCCCCCCCACCCCCCCCCCCCCCCACCCCCCCCCCCCCCCACCCCCCCCCCCCCCCACCCCCCCCCCCCCCCACCCCCCCCCCCCCCCACCCCCCCCCCCCCCCACCCCCCCCCCCCCCCACCCCCCCCCCCCCCCACCCCCCCCCCCCCCCACCCCCCCCCCCCCCCACCCCCCCCCCCCCCCACCCCCCCCCCCCCCCACCCCCCCCCCCCCCCACCCCCCCCCCCCCCCACCCCCCCCCCCCCCCACCCCCCCCCCCCCCCACCCCCCCCCCCCCCCACCCCCCCCCCCCCCCACCCCCCCCCCCCCCCACCCCCCCCCCCCCCCACCCCCCCCCCCCCCCACCCCCCCCCCCCCCCACCCCCCCCCCCCCCCACCCCCCCCCCCCCCCACCCCCCCCCCCCCCCACCCCCCCCCCCCCCCACCCCCCCCCCCCCCCACCCCCCCCCCCCCCCACCCCCCCCCCCCCCCACCCCCCCCCCCCCCCACCCCCCCCCCCCCCCACCCCCCCCCCCCCCCACCCCCCCCCCCCCCCACCCCCCCCCCCCCCCACCCCCCCCCCCCCCCACCCCCCCCCCCCCCCACCCCCCCCCCCCCCCACCCCCCCCCCCCCCCACCCCCCCCCCCCCCCACCCCCCCCCCCCCCCACCCCCCCCCCCCCCCACCCCCCCCCCCCCCCACCCCCCCCCCCCCCCACCCCCCCCCCCCCCCACCCCCCCCCCCCCCCACCCCCCCCCCCCCCCACCCCCCCCCCCCCCCACCCCCCCCCCCCCCCACCCCCCCCCCCCCCCACCCCCCCCCCCCCCCACCCCCCCCCCCCCCCACCCCCCCCCCCCCCCACCCCCCCCCCCCCCCACCCCCCCCCCCCCCCACCCCCCCCCCCCCCCACCCCCCCCCCCCCCCACCCCCCCCCCCCCCCACCCCCCCCCCCCCCCACCCCCCCCCCCCCCCACCCCCCCCCCCCCCCACCCCCCCCCCCCCCCACCCCCCCCCCCCCCCACCCCCCCCCCCCCCCACCCCCCCCCCCCCCCACCCCCCCCCCCCCCCACCCCCCCCCCCCCCCACCCCCCCCCCCCCCCACCCCCCCCCCCCCCCACCCCCCCCCCCCCCCACCCCCCCCCCCCCCCACCCCCCCCCCCCCCCACCCCCCCCCCCCCCCACCCCCCCCCCCCCCCACCCCCCCCCCCCCCCACCCCCCCCCCCCCCCACCCCCCCCCCCCCCCACCCCCCCCCCCCCCCACCCCCCCCCCCCCCCACCCCCCCCCCCCCCCACCCCCCCCCCCCCCCACCCCCCCCCCCCCCCACCCCCCCCCCCCCCCACCCCCCCCCCCCCCCACCCCCCCCCCCCCCCACCCCCCCCCCCCCCCACCCCCCCCCCCCCCCACCCCCCCCCCCCCCCACCCCCCCCCCCCCCCACCCCCCCCCCCCCCCACCCCCCCCCCCCCCCACCCCCCCCCCCCCCCACCCCCCCCCCCCCCCACCCCCCCCCCCCCCCACCCCCCCCCCCCCCCACCCCCCCCCCCCCCCACCCCCCCCCCCCCCCACCCCCCCCCCCCCCCACCCCCCCCCCCCCCCACCCCCCCCCCCCCCCACCCCCCCCCCCCCCCACCCCCCCCCCCCCCCACCCCCCCCCCCCCCCACCCCCCCCCCCCCCCACCCCCCCCCCCCCCCACCCCCCCCCCCCCCCACCCCCCCCCCCCCCCACCCCCCCCCCCCCCCACCCCCCCCCCCCCCCACCCCCCCCCCCCCCCACCCCCCCCCCCCCCCACCCCCCCCCCCCCCCACCCCCCCCCCCCCCCACCCCCCCCCCCCCCCACCCCCCCCCCCCCCCACCCCCCCCCCCCCCCACCCCCCCCCCCCCCCACCCCCCCCCCCCCCCACCCCCCCCCCCCCCCACCCCCCCCCCCCCCCACCCCCCCCCCCCCCCACCCCCCCCCCCCCCCACCCCCCCCCCCCCCCACCCCCCCCCCCCCCCACCCCCCCCCCCCCCCACCCCCCCCCCCCCCCACCCCCCCCCCCCCCCACCCCCCCCCCCCCCCACCCCCCCCCCCCCCCACCCCCCCCCCCCCCCACCCCCCCCCCCCCCCACCCCCCCCCCCCCCCACCCCCCCCCCCCCCCACCCCCCCCCCCCCCCACCCCCCCCCCCCCCCACCCCCCCCCCCCCCCACCCCCCCCCCCCCCCACCCCCCCCCCCCCCCACCCCCCCCCCCCCCCACCCCCCCCCCCCCCCACCCCCCCCCCCCCCCACCCCCCCCCCCCCCCACCCCCCCCCCCCCCCACCCCCCCCCCCCCCCACCCCCCCCCCCCCCCACCCCCCCCCCCCCCCACCCCCCCCCCCCCCCACCCCCCCCCCCCCCCACCCCCCCCCCCCCCCACCCCCCCCCCCCCCCACCCCCCCCCCCCCCCACCCCCCCCCCCCCCCACCCCCCCCCCCCCCCACCCCCCCCCCCCCCCACCCCCCCCCCCCCCCACCCCCCCCCCCCCCCACCCCCCCCCCCCCCCACCCCCCCCCCCCCCCACCCCCCCCCCCCCCCACCCCCCCCCCCCCCCACCCCCCCCCCCCCCCACCCCCCCCCCCCCCCACCCCCCCCCCCCCCCACCCCCCCCCCCCCCCACCCCCCCCCCCCCCCACCCCCCCCCCCCCCCACCCCCCCCCCCCCCCACCCCCCCCCCCCCCCACCCCCCCCCCCCCCCACCCCCCCCCCCCCCCACCCCCCCCCCCCCCCACCCCCCCCCCCCCCCACCCCCCCCCCCCCCCACCCCCCCCCCCCCCCACCCCCCCCCCCCCCCACCCCCCCCCCCCCCCACCCCCCCCCCCCCCCACCCCCCCCCCCCCCCACCCCCCCCCCCCCCCACCCCCCCCCCCCCCCACCCCCCCCCCCCCCCACCCCCCCCCCCCCCCACCCCCCCCCCCCCCCACCCCCCCCCCCCCCCACCCCCCCCCCCCCCCACCCCCCCCCCCCCCCACCCCCCCCCCCCCCCACCCCCCCCCCCCCCCACCCCCCCCCCCCCCCACCCCCCCCCCCCCCCACCCCCCCCCCCCCCCACCCCCCCCCCCCCCCACCCCCCCCCCCCCCCACCCCCCCCCCCCCCCACCCCCCCCCCCCCCCACCCCCCCCCCCCCCCACCCCCCCCCCCCCCCACCCCCCCCCCCCCCCACCCCCCCCCCCCCCCACCCCCCCCCCCCCCCACCCCCCCCCCCCCCCACCCCCCCCCCCCCCCACCCCCCCCCCCCCCCACCCCCCCCCCCCCCCACCCCCCCCCCCCCCCACCCCCCCCCCCCCCCACCCCCCCCCCCCCCCACCCCCCCCCCCCCCCACCCCCCCCCCCCCCCACCCCCCCCCCCCCCCACCCCCCCCCCCCCCCACCCCCCCCCCCCCCCACCCCCCCCCCCCCCCACCCCCCCCCCCCCCCACCCCCCCCCCCCCCCACCCCCCCCCCCCCCCACCCCCCCCCCCCCCCACCCCCCCCCCCCCCCACCCCCCCCCCCCCCCACCCCCCCCCCCCCCCACCCCCCCCCCCCCCCACCCCCCCCCCCCCCCACCCCCCCCCCCCCCCACCCCCCCCCCCCCCCACCCCCCCCCCCCCCCACCCCCCCCCCCCCCCACCCCCCCCCCCCCCCACCCCCCCCCCCCCCCACCCCCCCCCCCCCCCACCCCCCCCCCCCCCCACCCCCCCCCCCCCCCACCCCCCCCCCCCCCCACCCCCCCCCCCCCCCACCCCCCCCCCCCCCCACCCCCCCCCCCCCCCACCCCCCCCCCCCCCCACCCCCCCCCCCCCCCACCCCCCCCCCCCCCCACCCCCCCCCCCCCCCACCCCCCCCCCCCCCCACCCCCCCCCCCCCCCACCCCCCCCCCCCCCCACCCCCCCCCCCCCCCACCCCCCCCCCCCCCCACCCCCCCCCCCCCCCACCCCCCCCCCCCCCCACCCCCCCCCCCCCCCACCCCCCCCCCCCCCCACCCCCCCCCCCCCCCACCCCCCCCCCCCCCCACCCCCCCCCCCCCCCACCCCCCCCCCCCCCCACCCCCCCCCCCCCCCACCCCCCCCCCCCCCCACCCCCCCCCCCCCCCACCCCCCCCCCCCCCCACCCCCCCCCCCCCCCACCCCCCCCCCCCCCCACCCCCCCCCCCCCCCACCCCCCCCCCCCCCCACCCCCCCCCCCCCCCACCCCCCCCCCCCCCCACCCCCCCCCCCCCCCACCCCCCCCCCCCCCCACCCCCCCCCCCCCCCACCCCCCCCCCCCCCCACCCCCCCCCCCCCCCACCCCCCCCCCCCCCCACCCCCCCCCCCCCCCACCCCCCCCCCCCCCCACCCCCCCCCCCCCCCACCCCCCCCCCCCCCCACCCCCCCCCCCCCCCACCCCCCCCCCCCCCCACCCCCCCCCCCCCCCACCCCCCCCCCCCCCCACCCCCCCCCCCCCCCACCCCCCCCCCCCCCCACCCCCCCCCCCCCCCACCCCCCCCCCCCCCCACCCCCCCCCCCCCCCACCCCCCCCCCCCCCCACCCCCCCCCCCCCCCACCCCCCCCCCCCCCCACCCCCCCCCCCCCCCACCCCCCCCCCCCCCCACCCCCCCCCCCCCCCACCCCCCCCCCCCCCCACCCCCCCCCCCCCCCACCCCCCCCCCCCCCCACCCCCCCCCCCCCCCACCCCCCCCCCCCCCCACCCCCCCCCCCCCCCACCCCCCCCCCCCCCCACCCCCCCCCCCCCCCACCCCCCCCCCCCCCCACCCCCCCCCCCCCCCACCCCCCCCCCCCCCCACCCCCCCCCCCCCCCACCCCCCCCCCCCCCCACCCCCCCCCCCCCCCACCCCCCCCCCCCCCCACCCCCCCCCCCCCCCACCCCCCCCCCCCCCCACCCCCCCCCCCCCCCACCCCCCCCCCCCCCCACCCCCCCCCCCCCCCACCCCCCCCCCCCCCCACCCCCCCCCCCCCCCACCCCCCCCCCCCCCCACCCCCCCCCCCCCCCACCCCCCCCCCCCCCCACCCCCCCCCCCCCCCACCCCCCCCCCCCCCCACCCCCCCCCCCCCCCACCCCCCCCCCCCCCCACCCCCCCCCCCCCCCACCCCCCCCCCCCCCCACCCCCCCCCCCCCCCACCCCCCCCCCCCCCCACCCCCCCCCCCCCCCACCCCCCCCCCCCCCCACCCCCCCCCCCCCCCACCCCCCCCCCCCCCCACCCCCCCCCCCCCCCACCCCCCCCCCCCCCCACCCCCCCCCCCCCCCACCCCCCCCCCCCCCCACCCCCCCCCCCCCCCACCCCCCCCCCCCCCCACCCCCCCCCCCCCCCACCCCCCCCCCCCCCCACCCCCCCCCCCCCCCACCCCCCCCCCCCCCCACCCCCCCCCCCCCCCACCCCCCCCCCCCCCCACCCCCCCCCCCCCCCACCCCCCCCCCCCCCCACCCCCCCCCCCCCCCACCCCCCCCCCCCCCCACCCCCCCCCCCCCCCACCCCCCCCCCCCCCCACCCCCCCCCCCCCCCACCCCCCCCCCCCCCCACCCCCCCCCCCCCCCACCCCCCCCCCCCCCCACCCCCCCCCCCCCCCACCCCCCCCCCCCCCCACCCCCCCCCCCCCCCACCCCCCCCCCCCCCCACCCCCCCCCCCCCCCACCCCCCCCCCCCCCCACCCCCCCCCCCCCCCACCCCCCCCCCCCCCCACCCCCCCCCCCCCCCACCCCCCCCCCCCCCCACCCCCCCCCCCCCCCACCCCCCCCCCCCCCCACCCCCCCCCCCCCCCACCCCCCCCCCCCCCCACCCCCCCCCCCCCCCACCCCCCCCCCCCCCCACCCCCCCCCCCCCCCACCCCCCCCCCCCCCCACCCCCCCCCCCCCCCACCCCCCCCCCCCCCCACCCCCCCCCCCCCCCACCCCCCCCCCCCCCCACCCCCCCCCCCCCCCACCCCCCCCCCCCCCCACCCCCCCCCCCCCCCACCCCCCCCCCCCCCCACCCCCCCCCCCCCCCACCCCCCCCCCCCCCCACCCCCCCCCCCCCCCACCCCCCCCCCCCCCCACCCCCCCCCCCCCCCACCCCCCCCCCCCCCCACCCCCCCCCCCCCCCACCCCCCCCCCCCCCCACCCCCCCCCCCCCCCACCCCCCCCCCCCCCCACCCCCCCCCCCCCCCACCCCCCCCCCCCCCCACCCCCCCCCCCCCCCACCCCCCCCCCCCCCCACCCCCCCCCCCCCCCACCCCCCCCCCCCCCCACCCCCCCCCCCCCCCACCCCCCCCCCCCCCCACCCCCCCCCCCCCCCACCCCCCCCCCCCCCCACCCCCCCCCCCCCCCACCCCCCCCCCCCCCCACCCCCCCCCCCCCCCACCCCCCCCCCCCCCCACCCCCCCCCCCCCCCACCCCCCCCCCCCCCCACCCCCCCCCCCCCCCACCCCCCCCCCCCCCCACCCCCCCCCCCCCCCACCCCCCCCCCCCCCCACCCCCCCCCCCCCCCACCCCCCCCCCCCCCCACCCCCCCCCCCCCCCACCCCCCCCCCCCCCCACCCCCCCCCCCCCCCACCCCCCCCCCCCCCCACCCCCCCCCCCCCCCACCCCCCCCCCCCCCCACCCCCCCCCCCCCCCACCCCCCCCCCCCCCCACCCCCCCCCCCCCCCACCCCCCCCCCCCCCCACCCCCCCCCCCCCCCACCCCCCCCCCCCCCCACCCCCCCCCCCCCCCACCCCCCCCCCCCCCCACCCCCCCCCCCCCCCACCCCCCCCCCCCCCCACCCCCCCCCCCCCCCACCCCCCCCCCCCCCCACCCCCCCCCCCCCCCACCCCCCCCCCCCCCCACCCCCCCCCCCCCCCACCCCCCCCCCCCCCCACCCCCCCCCCCCCCCACCCCCCCCCCCCCCCACCCCCCCCCCCCCCCACCCCCCCCCCCCCCCACCCCCCCCCCCCCCCACCCCCCCCCCCCCCCACCCCCCCCCCCCCCCACCCCCCCCCCCCCCCACCCCCCCCCCCCCCCACCCCCCCCCCCCCCCACCCCCCCCCCCCCCCACCCCCCCCCCCCCCCACCCCCCCCCCCCCCCACCCCCCCCCCCCCCCACCCCCCCCCCCCCCCACCCCCCCCCCCCCCCACCCCCCCCCCCCCCCACCCCCCCCCCCCCCCACCCCCCCCCCCCCCCACCCCCCCCCCCCCCCACCCCCCCCCCCCCCCACCCCCCCCCCCCCCCACCCCCCCCCCCCCCCACCCCCCCCCCCCCCCACCCCCCCCCCCCCCCACCCCCCCCCCCCCCCACCCCCCCCCCCCCCCACCCCCCCCCCCCCCCACCCCCCCCCCCCCCCACCCCCCCCCCCCCCCACCCCCCCCCCCCCCCACCCCCCCCCCCCCCCACCCCCCCCCCCCCCCACCCCCCCCCCCCCCCACCCCCCCCCCCCCCCACCCCCCCCCCCCCCCACCCCCCCCCCCCCCCACCCCCCCCCCCCCCCACCCCCCCCCCCCCCCACCCCCCCCCCCCCCCACCCCCCCCCCCCCCCACCCCCCCCCCCCCCCACCCCCCCCCCCCCCCACCCCCCCCCCCCCCCACCCCCCCCCCCCCCCACCCCCCCCCCCCCCCACCCCCCCCCCCCCCCACCCCCCCCCCCCCCCACCCCCCCCCCCCCCCACCCCCCCCCCCCCCCACCCCCCCCCCCCCCCACCCCCCCCCCCCCCCACCCCCCCCCCCCCCCACCCCCCCCCCCCCCCACCCCCCCCCCCCCCCACCCCCCCCCCCCCCCACCCCCCCCCCCCCCCACCCCCCCCCCCCCCCACCCCCCCCCCCCCCCACCCCCCCCCCCCCCCACCCCCCCCCCCCCCCACCCCCCCCCCCCCCCACCCCCCCCCCCCCCCACCCCCCCCCCCCCCCACCCCCCCCCCCCCCCACCCCCCCCCCCCCCCACCCCCCCCCCCCCCCACCCCCCCCCCCCCCCACCCCCCCCCCCCCCCACCCCCCCCCCCCCCCACCCCCCCCCCCCCCCACCCCCCCCCCCCCCCACCCCCCCCCCCCCCCACCCCCCCCCCCCCCCACCCCCCCCCCCCCCCACCCCCCCCCCCCCCCACCCCCCCCCCCCCCCACCCCCCCCCCCCCCCACCCCCCCCCCCCCCCACCCCCCCCCCCCCCCACCCCCCCCCCCCCCCACCCCCCCCCCCCCCCACCCCCCCCCCCCCCCACCCCCCCCCCCCCCCACCCCCCCCCCCCCCCACCCCCCCCCCCCCCCACCCCCCCCCCCCCCCACCCCCCCCCCCCCCCACCCCCCCCCCCCCCCACCCCCCCCCCCCCCCACCCCCCCCCCCCCCCACCCCCCCCCCCCCCCACCCCCCCCCCCCCCCACCCCCCCCCCCCCCCACCCCCCCCCCCCCCCACCCCCCCCCCCCCCCACCCCCCCCCCCCCCCACCCCCCCCCCCCCCCACCCCCCCCCCCCCCCACCCCCCCCCCCCCCCACCCCCCCCCCCCCCCACCCCCCCCCCCCCCCACCCCCCCCCCCCCCCACCCCCCCCCCCCCCCACCCCCCCCCCCCCCCACCCCCCCCCCCCCCCACCCCCCCCCCCCCCCACCCCCCCCCCCCCCCACCCCCCCCCCCCCCCACCCCCCCCCCCCCCCACCCCCCCCCCCCCCCACCCCCCCCCCCCCCCACCCCCCCCCCCCCCCACCCCCCCCCCCCCCCACCCCCCCCCCCCCCCACCCCCCCCCCCCCCCACCCCCCCCCCCCCCCACCCCCCCCCCCCCCCACCCCCCCCCCCCCCCACCCCCCCCCCCCCCCACCCCCCCCCCCCCCCACCCCCCCCCCCCCCCACCCCCCCCCCCCCCCACCCCCCCCCCCCCCCACCCCCCCCCCCCCCCACCCCCCCCCCCCCCCACCCCCCCCCCCCCCCACCCCCCCCCCCCCCCACCCCCCCCCCCCCCCACCCCCCCCCCCCCCCACCCCCCCCCCCCCCCACCCCCCCCCCCCCCCACCCCCCCCCCCCCCCACCCCCCCCCCCCCCCACCCCCCCCCCCCCCCACCCCCCCCCCCCCCCACCCCCCCCCCCCCCCACCCCCCCCCCCCCCCACCCCCCCCCCCCCCCACCCCCCCCCCCCCCCACCCCCCCCCCCCCCCACCCCCCCCCCCCCCCACCCCCCCCCCCCCCCACCCCCCCCCCCCCCCACCCCCCCCCCCCCCCACCCCCCCCCCCCCCCACCCCCCCCCCCCCCCACCCCCCCCCCCCCCCACCCCCCCCCCCCCCCACCCCCCCCCCCCCCCACCCCCCCCCCCCCCCACCCCCCCCCCCCCCCACCCCCCCCCCCCCCCACCCCCCCCCCCCCCCACCCCCCCCCCCCCCCACCCCCCCCCCCCCCCACCCCCCCCCCCCCCCACCCCCCCCCCCCCCCACCCCCCCCCCCCCCCACCCCCCCCCCCCCCCACCCCCCCCCCCCCCCACCCCCCCCCCCCCCCACCCCCCCCCCCCCCCACCCCCCCCCCCCCCCACCCCCCCCCCCCCCCACCCCCCCCCCCCCCCACCCCCCCCCCCCCCCACCCCCCCCCCCCCCCACCCCCCCCCCCCCCCACCCCCCCCCCCCCCCACCCCCCCCCCCCCCCACCCCCCCCCCCCCCCACCCCCCCCCCCCCCCACCCCCCCCCCCCCCCACCCCCCCCCCCCCCCACCCCCCCCCCCCCCCACCCCCCCCCCCCCCCACCCCCCCCCCCCCCCACCCCCCCCCCCCCCCACCCCCCCCCCCCCCCACCCCCCCCCCCCCCCACCCCCCCCCCCCCCCACCCCCCCCCCCCCCCACCCCCCCCCCCCCCCACCCCCCCCCCCCCCCACCCCCCCCCCCCCCCACCCCCCCCCCCCCCCACCCCCCCCCCCCCCCACCCCCCCCCCCCCCCACCCCCCCCCCCCCCCACCCCCCCCCCCCCCCACCCCCCCCCCCCCCCACCCCCCCCCCCCCCCACCCCCCCCCCCCCCCACCCCCCCCCCCCCCCACCCCCCCCCCCCCCCACCCCCCCCCCCCCCCACCCCCCCCCCCCCCCACCCCCCCCCCCCCCCACCCCCCCCCCCCCCCACCCCCCCCCCCCCCCACCCCCCCCCCCCCCCACCCCCCCCCCCCCCCACCCCCCCCCCCCCCCACCCCCCCCCCCCCCCACCCCCCCCCCCCCCCACCCCCCCCCCCCCCCACCCCCCCCCCCCCCCACCCCCCCCCCCCCCCACCCCCCCCCCCCCCCACCCCCCCCCCCCCCCACCCCCCCCCCCCCCCACCCCCCCCCCCCCCCACCCCCCCCCCCCCCCACCCCCCCCCCCCCCCACCCCCCCCCCCCCCCACCCCCCCCCCCCCCCACCCCCCCCCCCCCCCACCCCCCCCCCCCCCCACCCCCCCCCCCCCCCACCCCCCCCCCCCCCCACCCCCCCCCCCCCCCACCCCCCCCCCCCCCCACCCCCCCCCCCCCCCACCCCCCCCCCCCCCCACCCCCCCCCCCCCCCACCCCCCCCCCCCCCCACCCCCCCCCCCCCCCACCCCCCCCCCCCCCCACCCCCCCCCCCCCCCACCCCCCCCCCCCCCCACCCCCCCCCCCCCCCACCCCCCCCCCCCCCCACCCCCCCCCCCCCCCACCCCCCCCCCCCCCCACCCCCCCCCCCCCCCACCCCCCCCCCCCCCCACCCCCCCCCCCCCCCACCCCCCCCCCCCCCCACCCCCCCCCCCCCCCACCCCCCCCCCCCCCCACCCCCCCCCCCCCCCACCCCCCCCCCCCCCCACCCCCCCCCCCCCCCACCCCCCCCCCCCCCCACCCCCCCCCCCCCCCACCCCCCCCCCCCCCCACCCCCCCCCCCCCCCACCCCCCCCCCCCCCCACCCCCCCCCCCCCCCACCCCCCCCCCCCCCCACCCCCCCCCCCCCCCACCCCCCCCCCCCCCCACCCCCCCCCCCCCCCACCCCCCCCCCCCCCCACCCCCCCCCCCCCCCACCCCCCCCCCCCCCCACCCCCCCCCCCCCCCACCCCCCCCCCCCCCCACCCCCCCCCCCCCCCACCCCCCCCCCCCCCCACCCCCCCCCCCCCCCACCCCCCCCCCCCCCCACCCCCCCCCCCCCCCACCCCCCCCCCCCCCCACCCCCCCCCCCCCCCACCCCCCCCCCCCCCCACCCCCCCCCCCCCCCACCCCCCCCCCCCCCCACCCCCCCCCCCCCCCACCCCCCCCCCCCCCCACCCCCCCCCCCCCCCACCCCCCCCCCCCCCCACCCCCCCCCCCCCCCACCCCCCCCCCCCCCCACCCCCCCCCCCCCCCACCCCCCCCCCCCCCCACCCCCCCCCCCCCCCACCCCCCCCCCCCCCCACCCCCCCCCCCCCCCACCCCCCCCCCCCCCCACCCCCCCCCCCCCCCACCCCCCCCCCCCCCCACCCCCCCCCCCCCCCACCCCCCCCCCCCCCCACCCCCCCCCCCCCCCACCCCCCCCCCCCCCCACCCCCCCCCCCCCCCACCCCCCCCCCCCCCCACCCCCCCCCCCCCCCACCCCCCCCCCCCCCCACCCCCCCCCCCCCCCACCCCCCCCCCCCCCCACCCCCCCCCCCCCCCACCCCCCCCCCCCCCCACCCCCCCCCCCCCCCACCCCCCCCCCCCCCCACCCCCCCCCCCCCCCACCCCCCCCCATGAACATCTGGAGAGCCACAGGTTCCCTACCCCTGCTCTATGGTGTCACCACAAATCAGCTGTGACTTAACAGGAAAAAAATTAACACTAAGGGAAAAGATGGCATGATGATAATATGTCCTCAAAGAGATGGAATGTTGAGAACATCTGAGCACCAGTTTGTCCAGGTATAGATCTGCCTCCCAGCACCAGGACGCCTTCTTGTCACAGACACCCACCCCGGGACCCTTCAGCAACCCACAACCAGCTGCCCTGCCCTTGGACTTACCAGCAGAAGCAGAAAGCTCCAAGAAAACAGAAGCAGGGAGAAACTTCGGGGCAGCAAAAGCAAGCCTCAGCAGCTCCAGGGGAAAGGTTGGGGCTAGCACAGCCCTAGTTAGGTTGGAATCAGCAACCCACTGCAGCCTTAGAAAATGGGGCACAACCCCAACCAGGCCACAATCAAGAAGGAAGGCCAGGAAAGCTGAAGAGCCAGTCCCAGGCTGGCAGAACATGACAGACAACTTGTCAGACACTAGGAGGCTGGAGCAGGGAGCTCTCAGGGGGGAGAGAACCTCCTGTGAAAGATAAAAGTGAGTTAGGGAACGAGGAAGGTTGGTTGATGTGATGCAGAGGCTCAAGTGTACAGGAGTGCTGTTAAATACCTGATGAAAGTAAAAAAGTGTTGGGATTTTGTCTGTCACAACTCAGTTATAAACTAGTGGGCCCAGCCACGCGTTGCTGTGGCTCAGTCTGGTGAAGTGGAAAAGAAAGAAAAGGGGAAGTGAACCGTTTGAACATGTGTCATTGCACAGTGCTTGCAAGGGAGGGGAGGGGCAAGGGGCCCCTCACTCCCCTCCCTCTCTCCCATTCCCTTGCATGCCCCCCCATCCCTCCCTTACATTCCCCTTCCTCTGCTAGGGTGGGTGGGCTATGTCCAGGTGGCTGACCCTGTCTCTTTCACTCTTTTCCCTTGCAGGCGAATTACCTTGCTTAAAACATGCTGAGAGGCATGAGCTACGTTGTGTTCAAATTTCAGAGCATTTGGTCTAGCTAACCCCCAGACCCTCCCTCACCTTCCCCTTCCTCCGCTAGGGTGGGTGGGCCATGTCCAGATGGCGGACCCAATCTTTTTCACTCCAGATGGCAGGGGTTTTCAAGGAAGGCATGATTGTTTCCCTTGTATCAGAGGGTGTTGCTTTGACGGCCAGCAGATGGCGCTGTTGCAGAACAGAACTGTGGTTCCAACTGTCACAGGTGTGGCATGTACACAATAACTGGCACAGTTGTGACATGTACACAACAGGAGGTGTGGAAACAATGTAAAAACCTGGCTGCACGCGAATGCGACGTTGTGTGAAAATTTCAAAGCAATCAGTCCAGTAGTTTGGGAGATTACCTGTCAGCAGAAAAACACACTGATAGATTTTTTTATATATAGAAGGGTTAACTTTTTGTGTGTAAACAAGTTGTTGAAGTCACTGTTTATAACCTGATCTATTGATTAGCTGTTGGTTAGTGAGATAGCCATTGCTGACATGCTAGTGAGCACATCTGATGTTATAAAGTTAACTGTATCTTTGTTTGAGCAAACATGACACCACCATCACCACTAGACCGCAGTTAGGTACCAAGATGTAACCAAATGTACAGTAATGTAGATGTGTAACAGGAAAGAAAGGTTTCTTATTTTATCTCCATGTAACTCTCCCTTTATAGTTAGTAAAGTCATATATAAAAAGCAACTAAGAATCTGTCTCTTCTGCTCTACTATGCTAATATATACCCAACAAAAAGCTTATGAAAAGAAGTCAGAGTTGTGTCTTGCTTGTTCCAAAAGGGTAACTAAGCTCCTACAAGGCCAAGGTGGCCTACTCTGCAGGGGAGGCTCTGACAGTTAAAGGAAAAAAGAAACAAAAAAATTATCAAGCCCCAAATGCTCCTTTGCAAATGCAACGTAAATATGAGGATGGTATTTTCAAAAAATATTTTGACCCATATATCATTTTCTTATACTGTCATAAGCATGTTCATGTTTGTGAAGCTCTTCAAGATGGCAGCCCCGGTCCAGAGTCCATCTTCTCTCCCTCAGAAACAGAGAAGAGAATCCCAAATAGAAAGAATAATCCAAGCAAGGAGAAGGCTGAAGCTCAATTTCCCCGCTGTTCGCTCTGTGCGTGCAAACTAAACATCCTTAAGAAGCCACTAGAAAGAGGAACAACAAACAATTAGCAGAAAGGTCTGACCTATAGGGAAGTCAATTGTTTCTCTTCACGGGCTGCATTTAAAAATCTATTTGCCAGCCACCAAGCTTCCCCTCCATTTGGTAGACAGAAGCTTCTTGGTAAACAAAGCAGAGGGGCTGAATGAATGGAGAGGCTCACGTAAAAAATGGCAGAGATCCTAAAAAAATTTCTTCCGCACCTCCTGTTTCCAAAAACCAAGGAGGAAAATTCAGACTATCTGGGAGGAGGGAAAGCAGCCCTGCAGGATTACAGCAGCGGGTAAAGTGCGGTCTGGGGAATATTCACTAAATCATCACATATACAAATCCACCAAGTACCGTAGCTTAGCAAAGCAGGTGCATTAAAAGGGAGCCTGTGATTCACTGCCTTGAATGTCTCTCCTTGTGGTGCCTGTTGCACTATAAATACCCAAGCCTAGATAAATAGATTTGCTTGGATAGGTAGCATCCTAATTATAAAATATTGAAAACATTACATAAATAACGGGAGAATTAGCATGCAGTTCTTCTCCAGGGGCAGTCAGTTTGAGAGCTCGAAATCCCTCGATGCAGATGCACTGAGCGAGGCAGCTGTGCTATTATGTACTCTTGGGCTAGAACTAAGAATTACATCATTTCGGTTACAATTCTGTATGCCAAAGCAATGGTTTGAGAACGTTGCCTCTTTGCGGGCTTTTCTAGACAAACTTGTCTGCCAAGGAGCCTTTGGCGTGTGTTGGGAAACTCTGGCATGCCACAGAGGATCTGGGAAGGGTTCTAGAGCACAGTGTCATTGTGTACCAAGTGAAGGTAGGTAAAAATTATTGTATATAGCCATTGGCCATCACGAACTAGGCAAAACAGATAGGTAATAATATCTGAGAAGGGTTCTAGAAGGGTTCTAGAGTGCAGTGTCACTGTGTACCAAGTCAAGGTAGGTAAACATTATTGTATATAGCCATTGGCCATCACAAACTAGGCGAAACAGATAGGTAATAATATCTGAGAAGGGTTCTAGAAGGGTTCTAGAGCGCAGTGTCGCTGTGTACCAAGTCAAGGTAGGTAAAAATTATTGTATATAGCCATTGGCCGTCACAAACTAGGCAAAACAGATACCGGTAGGTAAAAATATCTGAGAAGGGTTCTAGAGCACAGTGTCACTGTGTACCAAGTCAAGGTAGGTTAAATTGTTGTATATAGCCATTGGCCATCACAAATTAGGTAAAACAGATAGGTAATATCTGAGAAGGGGTTCTAGAGCGCAGAGTCACTGTGTACCAAGTCAAGGTAGGTAAAAATTATTGTATATAATTTTTATCTAGGTAAAACAGATAGGTAATAATATACATACGTATACTATATGGATATATTCGAACATCTAAGACTGACAGTCCTATTGAATCCTAGAATCATACAGTTGGAAGAGACCACAAGGGCCATTAAGTCCAACCCCCTGCAATGCAGGAACACACAATCAAAGCACTCCCAACATATGTTCATCCAGCCTCTGTTTAAAAACTGGGAGCAATGACAGACCTCTCTAGGACTCACCAGACTTCATGGAGAGGAGTGACCTCATTTCCAGATTTTCCTGGAATGACATTATGACGTTGTTGATAGATGTCTCCCATGGCCCTGCCTTTCTCAGATCTTTCACTGGTCGTCAGCCATGGCATTTCTTCCTCTTGTGTCACTGCTGACTGGGACTCAATTTTGATGCCTTAATAAATTAAATCTGGCACATTTTAATGAAACAATTCTCTCCAGCTTTTGCTGGATAATTGCAAGTGTCGGTCAAAGGATTCAGTGTCTGCTTGTTCAGATGAAGACTTCTGAGCCTTGCATCAATAGCAGTCTCTAAATTAATGATTCCTGTTGTGATAGAACCTTTACTTTCAAAACATGTCCTTATATTAGCCTAGTGTGTTAACTTGGGGATCTTCCCTAAGGTCACATATTCAAAACTGATGACTAGTGGTTTTGAAGGTTAATGGACCTTTAAAATTAAGAACTAATAAAGAAAAGGGTGATATTCATCAATGCACAAGTAGTGTTTATGTAACCCCCATGCTCAGAATGGGTTGACCCAGAAAGGGATGGAGACTCAAAGCAGCAGAAGGCTGTAGAGCTCTTTGGAGGAGACAAGGCTACCAGACTCGGACCTTGATTTCTATAAGCCCTTTACACCTTGTTAAGGTAACTGCAATGTTGTTGGGAACTATTGGGAAGGTAGTTGTTTATTTTTGCTATGTTGTAAATGTTGGAGTTTATTGTTTCAGGGTTTCTTTTGTGGTTGTAATGGGTGAGAGTTCTCCTGGAAACCTTCATCATGTTGAATCCTGTTCATCAAGCCCTTGGAGTCTCTCAGTAGAGCTCAACCCACTTTGGCGGCAAGAAGAATTGACTCTTTGGCAGTATCAGTAGACTGTAAATATAAGGACTTGAAAATGCAACCTGAACAAGACCTTGAAGTGTGATGTTAAATGTTGATGTTTGATGTTATATGTTAAGAAAATAAACCATTTTGGTTTTTTAAAAAAAATTGTTGTTGCAAACTCATTCCCGTGCCTGCCCTTTACTAGAACCCAACAATGTTGAGGTTACATTGCATACAATAAATTTTAATCACCTTGACTTCTGTTACTAATGTCCAAAATACTTATTTACAACTAATGCTTGATGAAGGCAAAGTTGGGCATCCCTACAAGAAAGGTACTTATTCTATTACCTGTAACTTCTTTTTGATGTAAAAGTGCTCCCAATTCTTCTGGTCTTTATTTGGAACCCAGAAACATTATCGTGTCAAAAGTGTGGAATTGAAGCCAGAAACATCACAGTTCCCATCCTATTAACTTCCCTCAATTCAGTTGTCACAATCTCAAGACCCCAGATATAATCCCTGGCATTAAGAAGGATATTGACAAGCTTGAACGTATGCAGAGGGGGGCAACAAAAATGGAAAAAGATCTGGAATCCATGCCCTATGAAGAGAGGCTTAGGGAGCTGGGGATGCTTAGTCTGGAGAAGCGAAGGTTAAGGGGGGACATGATAGCTATGTTTAAATATTTTAAGGGATGCCATGTTGGTGAGGGAGCAAGCTTGTTTTCCACCGTCTCTGTGGCCCTTTCCGCACGGGCCATTTACAGCGCCCTAGGGACAGCAAAAACACGGTCCCTAGGGAGCTGAAATTCGTGTTGGGGGAGCATTGCCGCCAAAATCGCAAAGAGTGCCACCCCTTAGCCCCCAGCGGTGCCGCTGTTTCCAAACCTCGCTCCTCGAGTGAGCTTTTCTGGAAACAGTGGCTTCCAGCCGCTGCTGTGCGAACTGGAAGGCGCCATCCCCCCCCCTTTCCCGATTGACGTACCTTCCCAGCAACCTTCCAGTGCATCAGGCCTGGGGACACGCCCCCCTGCCCTGTGACTCCAGAGCTGTCATGCAGGGCAGAGGGGGTGTGCCCTGGCCTGGGCGATGCGCCAGAAGGTCGCAGGAAAGGTACGTCGATCGAATGAGGGTGCAGCACTGCGCCATCTTCCCTGCCCCTACCGGGACCGTTCATGTGAATGGTCCCGGGGGGTTGTCAGCGTTGTATACGCCGACACCCCCCCACCCAGCGTGGCCATGCAGAAACAGCCAGAGAATAGGACTCAGAGTAATGGATTCAAAGTGCAGGAAAAGAGATTCCACCTAAACATTAGGAAGAACTTTCTGACTGTCAGGGCTGTTCGACAGTGGAATTCACTGCTTCAGAGAGTGGTGGTGGAGTCGCCTTCTTTGGAGGTTTCTAAACAGAGGCTGGATGAATATATGTCAGGAGTGCTTTGATCGTGTGTTCCTACATGGCAGGGGGTTGGACTTGATAGCCCTTGGGGTCTCTTCCAACTCTATGATTCTATGATTTCTAGCTAAAGATCCCAATTAGCAGAGCTGGAAAATACCTTTTCCCAAGATCTTACAGAGCTGTTACCAGTCAGAAAATATAGTATTGGGCTTGTGTATTCCTCTTGTGATTTCCCTGCCCTTCATGGTAATGAAATTACTAAAACTGTGGAATCATGTATGCAGACCAAGGAGGGCAAATACCAGTCTTGAAGGCACCTGCAGAATTATTTCCGAAAGTGAGTCAAATCTGGACGTGTCCACTCCCTGTGTTTTGAAATATATATATTTATTTTTCATAATAACATAATTACAATATAAAAGCAGTTAAGCAATCAAAAGAAAAAATGGAAACAGAAACTTAGGTTAATTACAGTTCTGAATCTAAAGAGAGATTCGATTGAATAGCACAAACAGTATTCTAGGAGGGCATAAATAGATCAGCCAAAGTCATCGGGTGCCCCGCCACTATTATTGTTATTTCTTAATGTTCTCTTACAAGTTTATAAGACCTATCAAGAGATAAACGTCTTCTGTCCCCCAGTGCAATTACCACAATACTACCACCTGTGCATGTTAATAATTCCCTCTGCCTATACAACATTTCCACTATGTGCATTTTATTTCATTGCTTCTTTCCGTTGCCTGTATTGAAGACCACTCGGCAAGAACCTTTCATTGCTTGGAGGATGAAGGCTACCAATAACCCAGCGGATCTGGGAAGTGAAAATCTGGAAAATAAGAGCAGGCCAATTTGCACAGGTCGATTGTACTTAACTTGTGCCAAGTGACATCACCTTCAGCGTCTCCATCTTTCTTCCTTTCTAAATGTTGTGGGGGGGGGGGGTTTACTATCTTGACACACAGATTTCCAGCACATTGTCTCTTAGCAAAGCACTGAAGATCATTCAGCGTAGTCACTGTTAGGTAAATTGGCATATAATTAGCATAACTCTATGGTGATGTGCCTAATATGACTCCGTTAGCAAATCCTACCTAGGTATAGAATTGGGAGGGGGAGGGGGGTTTCCTTTGATGCAGATGTAGATTTATTGAAGCATTAACAGAACAATATTACCTGTCAACAATAGCCAGGGAAACAGGGGGGGGAATGAATCGCCCGTTTGTGCAAGGTAACACAAAATTGTTACATGCTATCCTGGTATCTGCTACCTGGATTGATTCTCTTTGGAGGAGGTGTAGTAGTGGAGAATTGTGGCTTCTTTCTACTATTTGCTTTATTTATAAACACACAAGTAGAGCAGAAGTGGAAGTAAAGAAGCACTTCCCTCCCAGTTGCCAATCCAATAATCCCCATCAGGTTCCCCAGAAAGAGAGAGAGAGAGAGAGAGAGAGAGATTCTTCATCCCAGGTTCCTTCAAAGGCAAAACAAATTCTGTTTGCTTCTCTCTCTGTTCCCAAGCTCAAAACTTGCACTTTCTTCACACAGACATATACAGACATATATACCAGTGTAGTATGGTGGTTAGGTGGACTCAAATCTGGAGAACCAGGTTTGATTCCCAACTCCTCCACGTGAGCGGTGGACTCCAATTTGGTGAACCAGGTTTGTTCCCCACTCCTATACATGAAGCCTGCTGAGTGACCTTAGTCTAGTCATAGTTCTCTTAGAACTCTCTCAGCCCCACCTACCTAGGTACTGGTGTTGACCTTCAAGGCCTTACGCGGCCTGGGACCCTCGTATCTTTGAGACCGCATCACCCCATATGTCCCTGCACGGCCTCTCCGTTCAGTGGAGGCCAACTTCAGTTAGTGGTCCTCCTGGCCCTCAAATGATGCGGCTGACCTTCATCATCGCAGGTTAGGCTCTTTACGGCTCTGGCCCCGGCCTGGTGGAACACCCTTCCTCCTGCTGTTCAGGCCCTGCGGGACCTCAACGAGTTCCGCAGGGCCTGTAAAACGGAGTTGTTCCACCGGGCCTTTGGAGGGACCAGCCGCTGAAATGGTGCCCCCCCCCCAAGCTGGCTCTTTCACCTGGGCCTATTATCTAATGTGACTCTCCGCCCTCCCCCCCTCTCCCGGGGAGAATTTTAAAAGTGGGGTTGGTCGGACGCCTCTATTATTATTGTTATCGCTGTTTTAAAGGTTTTAGTAATTTATTTATATTTATATTTTATGTTGTACACCGCCCAGAGCCCCCTGGGGATGGGGCGGTATAAAAGTCCAAACAATAAATAAATAATAAATAAATAAATACCTCACAAGGTACCTGGTGTGGAGAGGGGAAGAGAAGGACTTTGTAAGACACTTTGAGACTCCTTAAGGTTGAGAAAAATGAGGTAGAAATACACATTCTTTCTCTCCTTCTTCCCCTCCAGTCAGCTGAGAAATGAGCGCATATGTGCCAATTCTCGTATCAAGTCCTCGTAGCTTCAAAGATGCCTCACTGGAAAAAAAATTTAAAAGGGAAAGCAACACACTACCAAAATTGGTAGGCAAAGTTGAGTTGATTCATATACTTAAATCAGTGAAATGTCACCCAGCAGCGATGCCGGCAGAGGAAACCCAAGGAAACCTGTGTAAATGACAGGCACGATGGAGCATGACAAGTGGCACAAAATGGCAGGCACAACAAAATGAAAATGACAGCTGTAAAGTGACGCAGCAGGCCACCGTGTCTGAAAAATGAGAAAGGCTTTCCTTTTTAAAACGTTTTAACCCTGGAACTGACGTGAAAGCAACATGGTCCAGCAAAGTAACTCTAGAATATTGTGGCAAACAATCGTTAGCTTCCTCCAGGTTGGATCATAGTTCCTTAATCATCCCCTGCCAGCATCATGCTGACAGAGGATGATGGGAACTGTAGTCCATAACATCTGGAGGGCCACAAGTTTGACACCTATGCTCTAGACCAAAGAGGACACTTCAAAAAGCAGCAGGCCTCCTTTCCAAATGGATGTTGCATGGAAACAAGGAAGCGGCAGGCAACCAAAATGGTGGGTTGGCTCAGCTAGACAAACTTTGCAGGAGGAGAATCCCAGTGCGAACAAAAAAATCCCAGGAAACCCTACTGCAACACAAATAGCCACGGGGTAAGTAGAGCATGCATTAATGGCCTTTGTCTCACAGTTCTTTGCCCAAACCAGGATAAATTCTTAGGACTGCACTGTTACTTAGCTGCGCACATTTTTTTTCCCTGCCAATGCAGCAGCTTTCCCAAGGAGTCAAAAACTTTCTCCAGTTAATATTCCACCCTTTCGTACATTTTTACAACTTTTCAAAGCAGTTCTAGAGCCTTTAAAACTCATAACCTTATCGCATTATAAGATTCCTTCACCCCTCTGCTATGCAGTAAAATAAGTCCTTTTTGTCGAAGTCGGCTTCATTTGAATAATTCTGTAGTTATTGGCCAATAAGTTTTCTGGTCATGAATTGCAAGGGTGAAACAAGAAGGGCGGAAAAAAACCCTCCAAGGTCTGATTAACAAAATGAGCCAAATGCACTTTTTTTTAAAGCCAAGTCACATGACCTTGGGGCACCTGGCCATCTTGTACTCTTATACCAAAGACAGTGCACCAAATTTGATTCTAAAGGTTTTACTGATCGGCTATAACCTCTCACAGTTCTTCAACATTTCGAAAGTATTAACAACTTCATAGCTGCATTTGATTTGTGCTAGAAGGTTTTTGTTGCCTCTTTGCATAAAATTTAGTGACCCACCAGTGTAAGAAATATCGATCTGCGCTTATAAAACAAAATCATATCTATTGGGGGAATTGTTTGCCTATTTTTATTTCAGAAATAACAGTACGTTTCACAGCCATCATTACATAAGACAATATATAACACTTTGCACCGTCCCTAATCAAATGTCTACAGATTCCCTCCAGAAATATCGATCTGTGTTTATAAAATAAAATCATACCGTATCTATTGGGGGAATTGTTTGCATATTTTTATTTCAAAAATAACAACAGTACATTTCACAGTCATCATTACACAAGACAATATATAATACTTTGCAGCGTACCTAATCAAATTTCTGCAGATCCCCTCAAGTATCCTCATACCAATCCTATCCCCCACTCCAAAGCTAATTGTTATCTCACTTGCTTCTTCTTCAGATCACTGGATCCTTTAAAAACTTTTACAGAGTTGTTTATAGGTTTCTGTATTGTCACAGAAGCCTGGCAACAGAGAAAAATGAGTAGAGCTGAGCTGAAAAATATACGCCTTTAAAAACTGCATGCCCAAATTAGTGTGAAAGAAGTCAGGTTATTATTATACCTTCAGATTGGCACTGAAAATGTTATCAACAATCCTGTTAAACATTTCACACTAAGACAGTTGCTACTAAAGAACAAACTAAATATTAGGTGAGGTGCATGACTAATGCCAATAACGGCAGACTTGAAAGTAGAACATTTGTGCCTTCAGAATGTTAGGGTCTATGTTTCTCCACTCCTTATCAACTACTTCTGTAGGGTTCCACCGATGCAATTCCAGCAGAGAACCTTCCTATAATACTTCCTGCCCTCTGCTCTTGCTCAATGATGTGGTGGGGAGAAATGGGAGGGAAGGAAACAGCACTTATGGATACCTGGACATCACTTCCTGGTTCAGAACAGGAAGTGGCATTATGATGCCCGAGGAATGTTCAAATCTCTGTCATCTAGAGGTCAATCAACACTACTCCAAAAAAAAAGAACTGATAGCCCAGAAATATCCATCACCACTCTCCAGTGTTCCTGGAGATTACTAGAAGAAGGCTGACAATCCTAGTTATTGGCACGGCTGCCAAGAATAAAAAACTAGAGAGACAGGATTCTGGGGGGATAGTTGGCCCGGGAAGCTAGAAGAGTCATGTGATTTGTTATCATAAGAGGATTCACCTGAATGGTTTAACAAGGGCCCAAAGTGATTCTTGGTTTGGGGCCACACAGCGGCCTTTGGCAGGGGCTGGGAAAAGTTGTATCAGCCAGGACATGAACAGATTCTATTAGACTAGGCTGACCAGACCCGCCTTTAAACAATTTGTCAAGTGTTTTGTCAAGTGTCCTGATTTTTGGAAGGCTGCCGCACTGCCTTCTGGGATGCAAGGCAGTGCGGCAGCCTCCCTCCCACTTCACGTCTGCGACGCAGGGGCCGCCAAGCCGCGGCCTTCTAAGAGAGGCATCCCTGCGGCTGTGCGCTTATGCGATGTCTTGCTACCGTCCGGTCACCTTATATTAGACATTACAAATTAGGGCTCGGAGCAATTCAGATAACTGCCATTTTTGCAGCAGTCAGGAGTATCTTTGAGTTTGGCCTTAAACTGCAGTCCTTGAAACCATGGCAGAAGAACATCAGGGCTGGTTCACACATGCACATCAATCATTTAACAACTGCAGATTCAAGATGAGTTGCATGTTTGAACGAGCTACTGTTATTGCCACAGATTAATTGCCACAGGCAGAGTTTTGATATTAACCACTGACAGGTCTAATGCAATATTTTCAAGGCATTCTACAC
The DNA here is from genome assembly GCF_021028975.2 of Sphaerodactylus townsendi. Lineage (NCBI taxonomy): Eukaryota > Metazoa > Chordata > Lepidosauria > Squamata > Sphaerodactylidae > Sphaerodactylus > Sphaerodactylus townsendi. The sequence goes on from NC_059431.1 coordinate 15,541,897, forward strand.
TAAATCATCAGATATTCTATTCCAAATGATGAAATCAGCCCTTAGACCTCAATGCAGTGGAGAGAATTTCTAGCACAATCCTATGCATGTTTATTCATGAGTTAGTCAAGCTGTCTCCTTCTTTGGAGGTTTTTAAGCAGAGGCTGAATGGTCATCTGTCAAGGATGCTTTGACTGTGTGTTCCTGAGTGGCAGGGGGTTGGACTTGATGTCCTTTGTGATGTCTTCCAACTCTATGACTCTATGGTTCCTTCCTGATCCCAAAGTGGTGATCGGCATGTAAGAAAGGACCACAAGAAACAAGCTCTGACTCAAGCCTTCCTGCCCCCCCCCCCCAGTTCTGCCTAAGCCCACAGAATCAACATTGCATTACCCCATATGTCCCGGCCCAAAGTCTGCGCTCGGCAGAGGCCAATTTACTGAAGATCCCTGGCCCCTCAATGATGCGGCTGGCCTCCACTCGGGGCAGGGCCTTTAAGGCTCTGGCCCCTGCCTGGTGGAACACTCTCCCTCCAGTTGTCCGGGCCCTGTGGGACCTTGGTGATTTCCACACGGCCTGTAAGACTGAGTTGTTCCACCGGGCCTTTGGAGAGACCAGCCGCTGAGTGTACTACCCCCCTCCTCCGCTCCATGGGTTCTTAATATCATTGAGACCCACTGTCTCCCCCCCTCCTTTTTAGGAAGACTAAGTTTAAGTTTAAGTGAGGTTTTCGTGAGATGCCTACCTTGGGGAACAATAGCTGTTTTAATTGTATTTATGGAAGTTGTATATGATGATTTTATATATATGGTTTTATGTTGTGCACCGCCCAGAGCCCTTCATGGATGGGGCAGTATATTAAATTAAAGAAATTAATAATAATAATAATAATAATAATAATAATAATAATAATAATAATAATAATAATAATAATAATAGCTATCAGATGGCCATCCAGCATCTGTTTAAAAACCTCAGAAGAGGGAGATTGCACCACTTCCCAACAGAGGCATATAGCCTTTAGGAACATGGGGTCACCCATGTCCCTGGGTGCATGCCATTTGGTCATGTGGGGAGGGCAGAGGTGTAGCTGGGTCATACTGAGCCTGGTGCACACTCTGCGTTTTTCGCCGCCACCACCCCTGCAGCACCCCCCCCCCCAAAACACACTTACCATTGTTCAGCCTGAAAGTGAAAGCTGGAAAAAGCGGCCTGTTCACTTGAGGCTGAAAACGGCCTGGTGGGAACTACACTTCCCAGGAGACCTTGGGGCTTTTCTGCCCCCCACCCTACCCATTATGAGAGACCGCCTTCCCCCACCATGACCAAACAGCACCAGGTCATCTCACCTAGGGGGGAAGAAGGAGAGGGTGGGGGCAATTTTCCACCCCCCACCCCCAATGTGAATAAATGGCCGCAGACTGGGAAATTTGACTCCATATGCCCCCCTGGGCGGTACGCCCCTGCCCTCCACAGTCAGTTCAATTTGATGTAGCTAGGCCAGCCATTATCAACCAGGCTTCCCTGGTACCCTGGGGTGCCGTGAGCATGTCCCAGGGGTACCGCGGCAACACTACCGCACCCCCTCATTTTTGTGGTGTCTCCCACCGGCGCCAGCAAGCACATGGAGGTGGCCCATGGGGCAGGGCCTGCCACAAGGTCAGCAGCCACCACCACCCCCAGTGCTATCCTTCACCCTGGGAGGGGAAGGTGGGGGTGTGTGACAAGCAGGAGCACTGGGAAGGGAAGGTGGGGGGATTGCAGGGGTACCATGAGATATGAAGAGTGAGGTCAAGGGTACCCTGACCTCAGAAAGGCTGGGAAACACTGAGCTAGGCATTTGCAAAACTAATTGTGTCCCAATGAAATGAACAGTTACTTTTTTACTGAATGCGGAAGTCACAAACTGATGTCGCTATTGTAAAATACAGATTTGCTTTGCACCCGCTCTTTAGCAAAAGGAACGCAGGGCCTTTAGTAATGTCTGAACATGCAAAATCATCTGCCAAATGCCACAGCTCACAGCCTTTGAGGAAAGGTCATTCCCGGGAAGAGAAGTTAAATAGTTGTTCTTTATGACAAGAAGTTCTCCAGCGATTCGCGTCTGTCAATACAATACCATTCTGGAGCAAATCTGTCCCAGCTGAAGCAGGAATCAATACTTCCCTTTCAAGCCTCATTCAGAAAGGGCGGCTGCAGCATCACCAAAAAAAAAGGCCCCGTAAAAGATTAGATATTGGTAGTTTATCATTTGTCGGCTGACAGAGGGGCAAAACATTTCATAAATATTTTTTCTCTGACACCTCGTATGAAGATATGTGGGAGACGGTGGCTTCATTATCCTGATTTTAGGAGAAGGCCATTTCTCACTTTCTGTTGGTAAAACACAGAGCAAAGGAATGGGTCCCCTGATGACACCAATGAAAACATAAGGCATTACTCAAAGGCTGTTTCTCTTTCATTGGCTCCGGAGTAGAGATGCCGGGAAGGAAACGCTCTGGATTTGGTGAAAATTGCAGATCCCCCGTATTGCCTGCAGAGGTCTCTCCATTCTTCAGATGGGAACCTCCTTGTGGTCCTTGGTCCTAAGGTCATAAGGGGCCTTTCCCCACTTAAAAAATGGGAGTAGAGTCAAACCGCTGTGGGAAAAACTGGGACTTTTTGAGTGCGGGTTCATGTCCCCCACTGCAGCTTCTACCCCGCAGACGATCATTAGCCAGCAGCCACCAGGATTCTCCACACTACACATGTGTTGAGCTCAGGGGTCATCCTGATTGGCTGCTGCTGCTGATGGGCGGGACTTTTTTCACTTTTCCCCTGTAGGATCCACTTCTGCACGAGCTTGCGCAGACTGTAGCCACGTCTCCACAAATCAACGTCATCCTCGGAGCCCTCTCCTCGTTCCTTCTCCTCCCCGCTCCTCTTGCTTTTTTATCACATGCCTAATCCTCTCCAAGCCCCTCTGCTGCCGCTTGGTGAGTGCAGCCCGCTCGCCAGCTTGCATCCTGCCTACACACGAGTCAGTCTGCCCCCTCCACTCGCCTGTAAATGATTGCTGCTTCTGTCTGCACGTCTCAATGAAATGACGTGGACTTCTCCTTCACGGAAACAGCCCACTGCTTCCTGATTGGGGAAAAGGCTCCACGTCACTTGCAGGGGCGGGAACCTCAACCCCGGAGTTCCCCACCGCTGCGCGCTCCACGCGCAGTTTTTCAAAAAGGTGCTCTTTATCTAGCAACAAAAATGACGCACGCTGAGGGGGTGGGAGAGCACCAGATTCGGGGTGGCTGCGCTGTGGCCGTTGGTGCGGCGGGGAGCGCTGAGGAACCCCGGGTCATTTGGCAAGTTTAGCCCGCAACATACGGTGAGTGGGGAAAGCCCCAAGGTTGGCTTTTTTGACCCTGGATCCAGCCTGGTGAAACTCTCTGTCCACTGACATCAGGGCCCTTAATTTTTCAGGGCCTGTAAGACAGAGATGTCCCACCAGGCTTTTGACTGAGGTCACCTAAATATAACTTACCACCGATGGTTAATTGGACCATTCTTATTAACATCAACATATTGTGTCATCTAGTTATACCCCCTTCTTGACTGTTAGTTTTCCTGGATAAACTCTGGGACTGTGGTAAATGGGGACAAAGGGTGTTTATCACCATCTACGATAGGTAGGGGAATGGGATTGTCTTGATTTATTTTAATGTTGGTTTTATGTACTGTTTTAAATTCAATGTTAGCCACCCCAAGCCAGGCTGTGGCCAGGGAAGAGCAGGGTATAAATCTAATAAAATAAATTAATAAATGGAAACTGAGGCAGGGACAGGGTCCATAGAACCTGATTCCGACATTGCAATTCCATACAAACAAGTTGTCACACCATAACACCCCTCAAGAGAGGAACAGGGGAGCAAAAAACAGTCCTACAGAGGAACAGTGTTTTAAGTCAAGAAGAAGATGCCACCAATGGTCACTAAGGACTTGAAACAAGACCTTCTTGCAAGCACTAACCTAATTGGTCAATGCTGCTAGGGAATAAAAAACCTACTTAGAAGTAGAGTGGAAGGTGCGGGAAAGAAGAGGAGGAGGAGGAGGAGGAGTTTGGATTTATATCCCACCTCTCTCTCCTGTAAGGAGACTCAAGGTGACTTACAAATTCCTTTCCCTTCCTCTCCCCACAACAGACACCTTGTGAGGTAGGTGGGGCTGAGAGAGTTCCGAGAGAACTGTGACTTGCCCAAGGTCACCCAGCAGGAATGTAGGAGTGTGGAAATACATCTGGTTCACCAGAGAAGCCTCTGCCACTTGGGTGGAGGAGTGGGGAATTAAACCCGGTTCTCCAGGTCAGAATCCACCTGCTCTTAACCACTACACCATGCTGGCTCTAGGTGTGGATTGTGAAATTCCTAGAGATTTGGGGGTGGGAGACAGGGAGTGGAGAGGAAGAGGAACACGAGTTGGTTTTTATACCCTGCATTTCTCTACCTTTAAGGCAGTGGTTCTCAACCTGTGGGTTGCGACCTCTTTGGGGGTCGAATGACCCTTTCACAGGGGTTGCCCAAAACTCTCTGCATCAGTGTTTTCCATCTGTAAAATGGATAAATGTTAGTGCTGGGGGTCACCACAATATGAGGAATCCGCATTGCAAGGGTCGCGGCATTACAGGCTGCCGAACCACCGCTTGCTTGCTTGCTTCGCTTGCTTCGCTTTGCCATTTTGCTTCGCCGCTTGCTCGCCATGCCGGCCGCTTGCCGCCGCTTGCTTGCTTCTGCTTGCTTGCTTGCTTGCTTGCTTGCTTGCTTGCTTGCTTGCTTGCTTGCTTGCTTGCTTGCTTGCTTGCTTGCTTGCTTGCTTGCTTGCTTGCTTGCTTGCTTGCTTGCTTGCTTGCTTGCTTGCTTGCCGCTTGCCGCTGCTTGCTGGCTTGCTGCCGCTGCCTGCTTTGTTGCTTGCCGCTTGCTTGCTTTTTTGTTTCTGCTTGTTTGCTTGCTTGCTTGCTGTCGGCTTGCCAAGCCACTGCTGTTGCTTGCTTGCTTGCTTGTTTGTTTAGCTGCCGCTTGTTTGCTTGTTTGCTTGCTTGCTTGCTTGTTTGCTTGCTTGTTTGCTTGCTTGCTTGCTTGCTTGTTTGCTTGCTTGCTTGCTTGCTTGCTTGCTTGCTTGCTTGTTTGCTTGCTTGCTTGCTTTATTGCTTGTTTGCTTGTTTGTTTGCTTGTTTGCTTGCTTGTTTGCTTGCTTGCTTGCTTGCTTGCTTGCTTGTTTGTTTGTTTGCTTGCTTGCTTTATTGCTTGCTTGTTTGTTTGCTTGCTTGCTTGCTTGCTTGCTTGCTTGCTTTATTGCTTGCTTGCTTGCTTGCTTGCTTGCTTGCTTGCTTGCTTGCTTGCTTGCTTGCTTGCTTGCTTGCTTGCTTGCTTGCTTGCTTGCTTGCTTGCTTGCTTGCTTGCTTGCTTGCTTGCTTGCTTGCTTGCTTGCTTGCTTGCTTGCTTGCTTGCTTGCTTGCTTGCTTGCTTGCTTGCTTGCTTGCTTGCTTGCTTGCTTGCTTGCTTGCTTGCTTGCTTGCTTGCTTGCTTGCTTGCTTGCTTGCTTGCTTGCTTGCTTGCTTGCTTGCTTGCTTGCTTGCTTGCTTGCTTGCTTGCTTGCTTGCTTGCTTGCTTGCTTGCTTGCTTTATTCGATTTGATAAACCGCCCTACCCCCCGAAGGGCTCAGGGCGGTGTACAACAGCAAATAACAAGACAGTAAAACAAATCAAATAGCACCAATTAAAACAATGCAAAACCTTAAAACTATTAAAACTATAGCAACAGTAACCTATAAAAAATTAATAATAATAAAAGGTGTCTGGGATCAAACCCCAGTGGACAAACCCTGAGCGGGAGGGGGCAGGCAGATGGTCAGATATATAGCCAGTGCACGGGCAATAAAAGAGGGGCAGGCTCAGCGGCCGGCCCCCCCAAAAGCCCGGTGGAACAACACAGTTTTGCAGGCCCTGCGGAACTCTCCGAGGTCCCGCAAAGCCCTAACTGCTGGAGGAAGAGCGTTCCACCAGGCAGGGGCCAGGGCATTAAATGCCCTGGCCCACGTGGAGGCCAGCTGCATCATGGAGGGGCTGGGGACTAACAAAGGAATCTGAAAAGGGACTAACAAACTTTCCCCCTTCCTCTCTCCACAACAGACACCTTGTGAGGCAGGTGAGGCTGAGGAAGTTTGGAGAGAACCATGACTGGCCCAAAGTAACCCAGCAGGCTTCATGTGGAGCAGTGGGGAATTGAACCCAGTTCTCCAGATTGGAGTCCGCCACTCATGGGCCAAAGCATGGGATCAAAGCTAGTTCACCAGAGAAGCAGAGAACGAAACCTGGCCCTCCAGATTAGAGACCACCACTCTTAACCACTATGCCATGTTGAGGAACCTCAGAAAGTTATAATGTCATATAGTCCAAATGACTCCAAAGCAGTCATTAACTTCAGAACTGATCTATATAATCAGTTATATAGAAGAAGAAGAAGAAGAAGAAGAAGAAGAAGAAGAAGAAGAAGAAGAAGAAGAAGAAGAAGAAGAAGAAGAAGAAGAGGAGGAGGAGGAGGAGGAGGAGGAGGAGGAGGAGGAGGAGTTTGGATTTATATCCCCCTTTCTCTCCTGCAGGAGACTCAAAGGGGCTGACAATCTCCTTGCCCTTCCCCCCTCACAACACACACCCTGTGAGGTGGGTGGGGCTGAGAGAGCTCAGAAGAGCTGTGACTAGCCCAAGGTCACCCAGCAGGCGTGTGTGGGAGGGCACAGGCTAATCTGAATTCCCCAGATTAGCCTCCACAGCTCAGGTGGCAGAGCTGGGAATCAAACCCGGTTCCTCCAGATTAGATACACGAGCTCTTAACCTCCTATATAATCTATATAATCTGGAGAACAACTGTAATTCCAGGAGATGTCTAGGCCCTTCTGTGAGGTTGGTAACGCTAGTACAGGAGCGAGGTAGAAGGTTATTGAAAGGTAGGAGGGGAAGTGAAGAGGAAAGGGTGAGTTTGTTTACCTGTCTCAGAGGGTAACCACATCAATGTGAATTAGAACAGCCTGACTCAAGTCCAGTAGCACCTTCGAGACCAATAGGATTTTCAAGGTACAGGATCTCCAGAGTTAAACCTCCCTTCCTCAGATACAATATGAGATCTGGAAAGAGAACAGCCAGTAAGTTTTGAAGGGCTTACAGCTTTGAAGGGGGGGGGGGGGGGCTTCCAACAGTAAGTGTAAAAGTGTTCCCGTCTAGAATAGATGGTTTCAGCAGGGGGCTAGAGTGGCTGCAAGGGTGACCAGAGTTTATAGTCAAAGGAATCTGGAAGATACCCCTCTCTTAGGAACGAGGGATGCTCCAACAATCAGAAATAAGGAACTGCTTTTGGCGGAGCTGTTTGGCTGTTGGTGACCACTTCAAAACTGTTTGCTGAGTTTCACTTTCATGTGTTCAAACACTACAGTACAACACAATTGGCAGCCTTCCATCCATGGGCATTCATTCTGCTGAGAGTCTTATCTTCCTCCTTCCCCGCAGACCTGTTGTTGCTGCACACTCTGAACAGTGATTTATGTGTCATATTCTTACCATTTTGTGTATTGTCGAAGGCTTTCACGGCTGGATTCAACTTTATTTGAAAACCCTGAAATTCTGGACAATTTGGAAGGTTGCTATGTCAGACTGCACAGGGAGGCCCTTGAAATTCACAAATACCAAGACAACTTCAACAAGAAAGAAGAGACTCTGAGAATTAGCAAAGCTTGGCTACCAGTACTTAAAAACACCAGAAGCAAAGGCCAAGGGCCTGCTAAGTTCATGGACAATGGACTCCACCCAGACACAGGATTTGTATTCACCAATACTGCTGCTGCTGCTGCAGGGAATGCAAATGAGACTACAAATGTAAATGGCCTGATAACCCCACCCGCAATACAATGCACTCAACCACATCTTTGCATAGCAAGTTCCACCCAAACACATACTGATTGGTTCTGGTGGGTTTTCCAGGCTGTGTGGCCATGGTCTGGTGGATCTTGTTCCTAACATTTCGCCTGCATCTGTGGCTGGCATCTTCAGAGGTGTATCACAGAGGGAAGTCTGTTACACACTGTGTAACAAACTTCCCTCTGCGATACACCTCTGAAGAACCAGTTGAAGAACTGGTTGAACGCACCAGAACCAGTTGAATCCAGCCGTGAAAGCCTTCAACTTACTGATTGATTCCCTACCCTGGGACATGGACAATATATACACCACTATTATGAATATTTCTGCTCCCTATTAACTGTATGCTGCTATTTCTTTTAATCTGTATTAATAACTGTGCTTTTTATATAATTTTTAACTTTTTGTACCTTGCTGGTCAATGACCGTAAATAAACTGACTGACTATACACCACTAAACATTCCCTTCTCACTAGACACAGTGTGTAACAGACTTCTCTCTGTGATACACCTCTAAAGATGCCAGCCACAGATGCAGGCAAAACATTAGCAACAAGATCTACCAGACCACGACCACACAGCCCAGAAAACCCACAACATCCACTCACCATTTTGTGTCGATGTCCGTGCTGTTTAGGTTATTTTGCAACCATGCATTTTGGCACAGCCTTTTGCGGGCTGTCGTCCTCCTCCCCTATTTTATTCAATCGTCTGACTCAACCATTCATGACTCTGAGGAGAAACGTCGCTTATTGCATTTGCAGAAATTAACAGGCCTTGGAAACTGAGGGCCTTTATGGAGTCAATCCCTCTTATGTTGGGTGTTCCTCTTTGCCTGCTGCCTTCAACTTTTCCAAGCATGGTTGCCTTTTCCACTGACTCTCATAATACGGACAAAGTATGATAGCCTCAGTTTGGTCATTTTAGCTTCTAAGGATTGTTCAGTCTTGATCTAGCCTAGAACCCACTTCTTTGCTTTTGGTCTGTTTTGTTTTTTGGCAGTCCACAGTATCCGTCACTCTCTCTTCCAACACCACATTTCAAAGGAATCTACTTTTTACCTGTCAGCTTTCTTCACTGTCCACTTTTTGTACCCATTCGCAGTAATAGGGAATACTATGGTACGAATTAACTTGATCTTGGTTGATGGTGACTTAAATTAAGTCATGATCATGATATTCATCACTGAAAGCCAATAATCTTCGGAGAACGCCCTGAATTCTTGGCTGTTAAGGATTCATATGAGATTTCTGAGATTTTCTCTGGGCTGCTGTTCTTTTAATTATCCTTCCTTTCTTCTTCCAGTTTCACTGGTTGCATCTTTTTCTTAGGCCACTGTTACGATTGTGGTGTTTTTGAATCTATTGTTTGTTACTTGTTCTTGTCGCAAGAGGGTTTAGCTGCTGCTTTTCATTTTGTAGCAAAACCCACTCATCAATTATTTCACTCTAATGATAATGTTAGAAGTATTATAACATTACAATAATAAAAATACAATCACGGATAGTGACCAATCAATTCAACAGCCAAGTGAAAAACGGTGCTTAAAATTTTCCTGCCCCCTCCCAGTAAGAACTGATAATTAGTTATTGATTCAGGAATGCTGCAGCCACAAAAAAAATAATTAATCAAGGTGTGAATAAGGGAATAATTACAGGAGGAATCAGAAGTTTCATTTAATAGGACTGACTTCCATGTACACATACGTCCCGTGTGTTCCTGCATTGCAAGGGGTTGGACTTGATGGCCCTTGGGGTCTCTTCCAGCTCTATGATTCTATGATTCCATATAGCTGAAGAATTTTCCCTATAGGGGAATGAACACAACAGGGTCTTTGCATGAAATATAACACCACATTAAGTGCCATGTGGAAGCACAGTTGCAATTCTGTTTGAAGCTCAGCAACTGAGCCGTGCAAAGTGTCCTAGTGTGAAATGAGCTTAAGGCCCATGGCCAAACATTCTTCAAGTAAGTTACTACGAACATTTTTCAAATTGCAATGAACGGAATCATCACGTACCAGAGAGGAGACCAAAGCAGAATGTGCTACCGGCTCCGGCGTGATTTCCATCCACCATGTATCATTTTCATGAGACATTTAGAGTAAAAGTTATCAGAATTTTATACTCTCAGTCCATGGAATTGAATAACAATTACCGCATTTTTATTATTCCGGTTTGATTGTGATAATGAGAAAAAATTAAGATAATTACTGTGAGATGTTTACCAATGCCGTCATTGCCCCCTGGCGGTTTGGGTCTCAGGCAAGATGCCGCACCAAGATGAAATTATTTAAGTGTTGATCCTCTTTTTCAGGGAAAAAAAAATTAGACAAGATGGTGGGGGGGGCAGGGAGAGATAAGCATTAATATGTTGGGTGTATCCAACCTTTTGGGGCAGGCAGAGTTTATAAATCAATTCGAGGTAGGAAACGGACTGAATTGCAAAAGATGGCCGGTCCATTTCAAATATCCCCCCCCCTTACTTTCATCCGCCCCCCTTTGTGACTTTGGTGACTTTGTTTTTGCATCAGTTTCTCTGTCCTTACGTTGAATTTTTCTCATTAAGAAGAACATGTCACTCTGTGTAATTCTTGCATTAATTGCATAGCAATGTCATAAAAGGAACAAAAGGCCCAGCGACTACATCGAGGCGGGCTGCGACGGATGGTAATGATGCCACGCAAACGTTAAAAGAATAAAACCGGTCACGTTGGTTCACTCCTAATTGCACGGTCGTTGTGCGTGATTAGAAAAAAAGGGGGGGACTAAAAGGTACAGCAAACTGGACATGCCTCAATTCTGAAATTAATTTTGGAAATCCCGAGTGACACATCAAAGGATTCCTGCCGCCTCAACATGGAAATTACCTCAGGCTTTTCTGTCTTCAATTTCAGAACGCTTAAGAAGTGGTTAGCCGGGTGCCCAACTTCAAGTAAACAACACAGGCTACAACAGCATACAAGTGAGCAGTCAAAGAAGGCTTCTAGCCCTTTGAAAGATTTCCCCCCCTTAGGGACGGTGCAAATTTCTTCATGAATGTGCTCAGTGCTCAAAAGCCTGTTTGGTTTGTGACAAACTGCCATGAACACCTGACAGACAGGTTTATATCAGGTAGTAAAACTGTTCACGAACAACAGCCATTATCATCACTATGGATTATGAAGATGAACACCAAAGGGTAGGATTTATTAAAACACAGTATTTATGACTGATTCATGTGTTCTATATGATAGGGTCATTGAGCAGCCATCGGTTGGTGTGGCTCATCTGGCATCGACTAGAGCAGGGGTCGGCAACCTGCAGCTCTCCAGATGTTCGTGGACTACAATTCCCATCAGCCCCTGCCAGCATGGCCAATCGGCCAATCTGGCAGGGGCTGATGGGAATTGTAGTCCATGAATATCCGGAGAGCCACAGGTTGCAGACCCCTGGACTAGAGCATGGACCTTTTCCATTGTGGCTCTAGCTTCCGGCTGTCAACCTCCAGGTGATCTTCTGCTGTTACAACTGATCTCCAGGTGACAGAGATCAACTCACCTGCAGAAAACGGCTGCTTTGGACTTGATGACATTGTACCTCCTGGAAGTTGCTCTCCTCCCCAAATCCCACCCTCCTCAGGTATTTCCCAGCCCTGAGCTGGCAACTCTAGCTCCCTGAGGAGGTGAGAGAGGACCTCTCCTTGAAGATCTTCAGGAGGTGTGGCAAAGCCATTACATGTCTGAAGCTCCGCCCCCTCTTTGTGGTTTTTTTTGTATGTTAAGTGTTTTTTATTTTTGGCCTGAAGGAGGCGCAGTTTTTAAGCTAGCAGCACCAAAATTTCAGGTATTTGTTGGGAGACTTTCCTGATGATACCACCCAGGTTTGGTGAGGTTTGATTCAAGGACACCAAAGTTATCGACTCCCAAAGGGGGTGCCCCATCCCCCATTGTTTCCAATGGAAGCTAATAGATGGGGGCTACACATTTGAGGGTCCATAACTTTGGCCCCCATGAACCAAACTTCTCCAAACCTGGGTGGTACCATCAGGAGAGTCTACTACTGGTACCACCCAGGTTTTGTGAAGTTTGGTCTAGGGAAGATTGACTTCCACTTTTATTAATGTTATTAACGTATGTGCGCCATCTTTGGCCTAGTGTGACTTTGCTAGACGATATCAATTTCATGTGACCTTCATGTGAATTTCACAAGCATTAAATTTTAAAAAAAGAAATTCCTTCTGATCATTTTGAAATGGTGTCACAAACAGTGGGAGAAACTTCTGTTGTCTAGGCAGGAGAGGAGGAGCGAGAAAACCAAACAAAAGCCTAGCACATCTCTTTTGCCTCCCCTGCAAAGCACACTTTGAGAACTTTCAGAAGTCATGGGGATTCTCTGGTTTTACAGCATGGTGAGTTCTTAAAAGGGGAAAACGTGTGCATAACTGAGAATCCAACCTGGAGGGAATGTACGCTCTATGCCACAGGTGTCAAACTCGTGGCCCTCCAGATGTTATGGACTACAGTTCCCATGATCCTCTGCCAGCACGATGCTGGCAGGGAATGATGGGAACTGTAGTCCATAACATCTGGAGGGCCGTGAGTATGACACCTATGCTCTATGCAAAGGAGACTACAAGTGCATAAATGGCCTCCAACTGAACTGAAAGTTGGCTGGAAGAAAAGACACCAGCAGGGGCATACTCAGCCATCTCTATCTGGGAGCTTCTTCCAACACAATGGTCTGCCCCAGTCTGTTTCTCCTGGAAGTTTTTGAAGAGTTTTCTGGAAGCAACAGGAATACCCCAGGCACCAGCTGTTAACTCCGGGGTCCCCTTGTTTCCTTCTACACATGAAGGTGTAACGGTCACCTCCAGGTTAGACTATTGTAACTCGCTCTACGCGGGCCTTCCCTTGCGTTTGATCCGGAAACTGAAGCTGGTCCAGCATGCGACGGCTCGCCTGCTCACAGGGGGCGCCTATCGTGATCACATCCAACCTGTGCTGCGCAGTCTGCACTGGCTCCCAGTTGAGTTCCGAATCATCTTCAAGGTGTGGGTGTTAACCTTTAAGGCCTTACGCGGCCTGGGACCCTCGTATCTTCGGGACCGCATTACCCCATATGTCCCTACTCGGCCCCTGCGTTCAGCAGAGGCCAATTTACTGGTGGTTCCTGGCCCCTCAATGATGCGGCTGGCCTCCACTCGGGCCAGGGCCTTTTCTGCCTTGGCCCCTGCCTGGTGGAACACTCTCCCTCCAGCTGTCCGGGCCCTGCGGGATCTTGGTGAATTCCGCAGGGCCTGTAAGACTGAGTTGTTCCACCGGGCTTTTGGAGTGCCCAGCCGCTGATTAGGTGCCCCTTCTACTCTATTCCTCCGGTTTTCAGAGTCCCCCTGTCATCTAGGGGACCCACTTTTGTTACTGTCTTGTTCCCCCCTTTTTGGGAGGGTTTAATCTGGGGTATTGCTGATGCCATTTTACTGAATTACTGCTGCGTTTTAAATATTTAAACTTTTAAACTTACATTTTAATTTAATGGGGTTTTCTTTATATACTGTATATGGAAGCCATGTTGTACACCGCCCAGAGCCCTTTGGGGATTGGGAGGTATAGAAATCCCATAAATAAATAAATAAAATAAATAAGGTGTTGCCAGGAAGCAGCCAGATTCTTCTGCCAGCGTCTGCAGACCACATTCTCCTGGTTAACCTGGGATTCAGGAGAAGTGGGGTGGAGGGCAGAGCAACCCAGAGGACAATCAGAATACGGGAAATTCACTTATTTCTTCATATCAGAGGCATTGCCTTTAGCTTAATTTGCCCTTGATGTTATTAATAAGTACCTGAATCTGGCAGCTAAGAGATGTTGCTGTGCCCAGAATGTGATTCCTGATTAGCTCAGATCTCTTGAGGAGGAAAGAAATGGGGAGGGGGGGATACCTGCCAAAATGGCAAACCTGATGCAAGCCATCAAAGGGGGGGGGGGGGAAGGTTAAGAACTTGTAGCAACAAAGTTGAGTGGTAGTATTCACCACCGAAATTATCGTTTGGAGATTAAATTCAAACCTGGAGAATATTAGGTTGCGATAGACCTGTCAAGAGGCAGGAGAATTCGGTCACCGAACATAGTTAGAGAAACAAAGTTTCATTTCTGGGGTGCTGTGTGGTTTCGGGGCTGTATGGCCATGTTCTAGCAGCATTCTCTCCTGACATTTCGCCAGCCTCTGTAGCTGGCATCTTCATTTCAGTTGCATTAAATACTCACAATAGTTAGTTCTGGGTATCAATTGCTAGGTGAGATATCTAAGAGGACTTGCGATCGCAGGCATCCGATAAAGATCTGTAAATCCATTCAGCAAAAAGAACCATTTTTAAAAAACACGTGTTTAATTGAAATTAGACCAGTCTTTTATTTGTACGACTTCAAATGTCGGCAACAGGTGGCTGGCCATCAAGCGAGGGGGAGGACAAGGTATTATTGCAAGGAATTGTTCAGAAAAGTGCCTATTTTGTGATTAGGACAAAAGAAGAAGAATCATGATTGAAATGTAGACCGGCTGTCACGTTTCAAATAGCACCCATTGTTAAAGTTACAGTGACCTCTAGTGGCTCATTCTCGTCATTTTGTTAAATATTATAGTTTCTGAATCAAGGTTTCTGAGCTCAGATAGACTCTAAGTCTTCTGGGCAGTTTGGTTTACATCAGAGCCCACTCTCCAAACCCTGGTGCCACGGAACTGAAATCTAGCTCTTCTACTGCAGAGGAACATGGCTGCCCACCTGAAATAGGATTAGGATTCCTGTCTCTGCTGATGTCATTTCTGGCCTGTTCCTCGAGGTTTCCCTTTACAAAGTGGGAACACATTTTTTTTCAGAAGAAGAAGAAGAAGAAGAAGAAGAAGAAGAAGAAGAAGAAGAAGAAAGATCCACCTGCTCTTAACCACTACACCACGCTGGCTCTCTAGAAACCAGGAGGGGAAAATCTCCCAGTGAGACTTGTGGCACATATTAAGTGGTGCATGTTTGTAACTAGGAGAACATGACTTGTGCATCTCAAATGAAGAGATGAGATAATTAAGTGATAATTGTCTTTTTTTTCCCCCCTTAGGGAAAGATAAATGGCTCAACAATAAACAACAAGGCCACAGGCTGAGCTGCTGATTCACAAGCAGTTTACCTCCTAGCTTGGAAACCTAATGATCTGTTATACTTCAGCGGCAATGCTAATTATTATTACAGCTGTTTATGTAATTGCTGACACTTCAGCTAGAGGAAGAAGAAACATCTAATAGGTCATCCCATCGCTTCTCATTGACAATGCTGGATCATTTCCCAACGCATTAAAAACCAAATTTTCATTGAAAATTAGAACATCCAAATCCTAAACACTTAGATGGTGGGTTAAAGGGCTGCCGAGTCAAGAGCCAGAGTGGTATAATGGTTAAGAGCATGTGAACTTTGACCTGGAGAACCAGGCTTGATCCCCCACTCCTCCACCCGAGGCGCGGACTCTTATCTGGTGAACTGGATTTGTTTCCCCACTCCTACAATCCTGCTGGGTGACCCTGGGCCAGTCTCAGTTCTCTCAGAACTCTTTCAGCCCCATCTGCCTCTCAAGGTGTTTGTTGTGGGGAGAAGAAGAGAAGAAGTCTGTAAGCTGCTTTGAAATGCAAGCTCCTCTTACGGTGAACCTGTGGCAAGGCCGGCATGAGGCGTGGGTTCTGCAATTCTAATCCAACAGCATGGGACACATCCACTAAAAACGGTCTAGCTTTGCGCAATACATAGGAAGATAATGAACCTGTTTATACAGGCTAAAAAGGCAGAAGAAAATTGCTGAGAAAGTGGAATAAATTCAGTTCTCCTTGAAACATGAACACCACCAGAGCTGACCTTTATTCTCCGAACAGCATCACACATGTTGTGGACTTCCAGGATGTTCTATGTTATCGCAAGATAGAGGGTGAGCCCGTTTGGCTATTCCTATTCAGGATCTTGTTCATTTTCAGTCTGCTGCCTTGTATTTGTGAAAGATTACACTTTTATGGCCCTGTATAAACTCACATGTTTCTGCATATATACAGACAGAAAGCCTGAGGGTAATATTTCGGAGGGTTTCCTTGCTATTGTGATGAGATAATTAATCTCTGGTCGCTCAGTTCTGGTCGCCACATCTCAAAAAGGACCTCGAAGAGATAGAGAAAGTGCAGAGAAGGGCAACGAGGATGATTGAAGGATGGGAGCACCTTCCTTATGAGGAGAGGCTGCAGCGTTTGGGACTCTTTAGTTTGGAGAGGAGACGTCTGAGGGGGGATATGATTGAAGTCTATAACATTATGCATGGGATAGAAAATGTTGACAGAGAGCATTTTTTTCTCTCTTTCTCACAATATTAGAACCAGGGGGCATTCATTGAAAATGCTGGTGGAAAGAATTAGGACTAATAAAAGGAAACACTTCTTCACACAACATGTGATTGGTGTTTGGAATATGCTGCCACAGGAGGTGGTGATGGCTACTAACCTGGATAGCTTTAAAAGGGGCCTGGACAGATTTATGGAGAAGTCGATCTATGGCTACCAATCTTGATCCTCCTTGATCTCAGATTGCAAATGCCTTAGCAGACCAGGTGCTCAGGAGCAGCAGCAGCAGAAGGCCATTGCTTTCACAGATCCCATGCATGTGGAGCTCCCAAGGGCGGGACTCCTGGTGGGCTTAAACTTCGCGGAAGTAGCAGGAATGCTGGACTCCTCAGAGATGGACTCTGGTCTGATCCAGCAGGCTAGTTCTTATGTTCTTATGTTCTTGTGTGTGTGTGAGTTACTCTACACATCCTTTTTTGAGAGGTGGGCCCCAGACAACCAATCAGAGCTGTCGGTGGGCCCACTCACGATGGTGGCTTCTGTGAAGGCAGGAGAGAGTCTAGATGAATCCTCTAAAGGCAGCAAAGGAGTCACTTATGTCCCACCTCCCCTCTATGCCTCCCAGCCTCACTCTCCTGACTTTCACCTTGCAGTCTGCTCTCTGCACACAGCATTTACTCCTGTGTGCTTGAGAGGACACACATGGCGTGAGTTTGCTGCCGTTTTCCCATGCCTCCGCTTCTGTAGCAGGATGTATTAAAATGAAGGACAAGATTGCCCATGGGAACAGTGGGAGAGACTTGAAGACCCGTGCCCAGAGGTGGGATCCAACAGGTTCTCACCAGTTCCCGAGAGTGGGCTACTCATTATTTGTGTGTGCCGAGAGGGGGTTAGTAATTGGGTCTGCTTTTCCGTTAGAAATTCCATTAGGTCCAAAAATCATAAAGTCCTGTTGTTTCCTACGTGGCTGGCTAGCGAAGGTAGAAAACGGGATAATTCTCCCTGTTGGGCTGTTTTAAAAACATGTTTTAGAAATATGGTCAAGTTCCTTGTTTAAGGAACGTATCCTTCTTTTGATTTCTAGAAACAAAATTAAGTATTTGAAAGTATTAAGTATTTGACCGGCAGTCAATTAGAGGAGAAGTAGTTGTTTCTGTTGGCAGTAGACGATAAAACTTGCTATAATGAGTTTCAATTATGGACAGAAAGATACCAGCTGGAAATTAGGAACTTTTTTTTTACAGTAAGAGTTTTTTACAGTAAATGGGAAATTATTAATGCCCCGCCCCTGGAATGCCCGGCCACGCCCCCGGAATGCCCCACCCAGCCCCATTGGTGCTACGCCACTGTTTGAATCCCACCACCATGGGAACCTGTTACTAACATTTTTGGATCCCACCACTGCCCGTGCCACACTTACCTTAGCTGGTGGGAGCCTGCCACAGGCCACCTCTCGGCCTGGCGGGTGGGGCTGAGGGGAGGGGTGTGGGGGCGATTCTCTGCCTCCCACGTGACCAGCTGGTGTGTGCCCAGGGACATGTGACCAGTGGTGGGATTCAAATAATTTAACAACTGGTTGTTTACAAGCACCATTTTAACAACTGGTTCTGACGAAGTGGTGAGAACCTGCTGAATCCCACCACTGCATGTGACCCCCACGTGTCCCCGTGAGCGCTCCACCCCTGCTGTCCGCTACACAATGCTGGTTCTCAATACTGAAACTGGAATTTCTGACCTCATGGAATATGAGGTTTAGCTGCATTTGTGAACCTGGAGCTGCGTTCAAAACTTAACAAAAACAAACGTTTTTAAAAATGTCAGCGCACTCCCTGCAGTTAAGAAAACAGAACAAGCATTCATGGGTAGCATAATCGGAACCACAAAAGCTAAACAAGCATTCATGGGTAGTATACACAGGACCATGCACGGCATTAGAATTACCTGATGGTCACTTCTGACGCCACTGTTACCTACATGCACCTTTACAAGGTAAGCATGGAGAAATAATAGGGCTGTGGTGGGATTTGTTTCTCTTTTCCTCCCCATGAAGTCTGCTGGGTGACCTTGGGCTAGTCACAGTTCTCTCAGAACTCTCTCAGCCCCACTTTGAGGGTTCTTAAAGGTAGACTAAGGCGGGTTATAAAAACCAACTCTTCTTCTTCTTCTACAGGAAATGGCAGCCAACCTGTCCGACACAGTTGCCTGGTAAATTGTGGACCTGTCTGTCAGAAGGGCGTAACATTTCCCCCAGGAGGGTTGGAGTCACCCTGTACGATGTGGAGTGGTACCAGCTCAACTCGGGTCATGAGCAGAGCTTTGATTGCAATATTGCAGCTCAACCCTCTCTGCTAGGGGACTCCTCAGTAGAAGTACTTCGTACCAGTACATAAATAGTCATCCTTTCAAGTCAAGTTTCTCTGTTGGGATGAACAGTGCCTCCGCAGTGCCTTTTCTGGTCAGGTAACTAGCGTGTGTATATTGGGAGGGGAGTGAGTTTCCTCTCTTTCGGCACCACGATGATCCTGATCTGAATTGAGCTCCAAATACATTATTCACAGTACTTGTCTGATCAGCAGCATCTGTCATAGGATGGGACGGGACCCAGGGGAAATGTCCCAGTAGTTAGATCCACAGTCTCTGCCACTTTATATCCCATTGACTTTTGTGAAGAGCTTACCAGAGGTGAAGAAGAGCAGCTTTTAGTCCTCAAGAGACATGAATCTGTTCTGTTCTCCAGGATCTTTCAATGATATTCAGCTAATGCACGAGGATAAGAAGTCATAAGAACATAAGAAAGAGCCTGCTGGATCAGACCAGAGTCCATCTAGTCCAGCACTCTGCTACTCACAGTGGCCCACCAGGTGCCTTTGGGAGCTCACCTGCAGGATGTGAAAGCAATGGCCTTCTGCTGCTGCTCCTGAGCACCTGGTCTGCTAAGGCATTTGCAATCTCAGATCAAGGAGGATCAAGATTGGTAGCCATAGATCGACTTCTCCTCCATCAATCCGTCCAAGCCCCTTTGAAGCTATCCAGGTTAGTGGCCATCACCACCTCCTGTGGCAGCCTATTCCAAACACCAATCACGCATTGCTTGAAGAATGTGACTGGTGGCGTAGTGGCGTAGGAGGTTAAGAGCTCGTGTATCTAATCTGGAGGAACCGGGTTTGATTCCCAGCTCTGCCGCCTGAGCTGTGGAGGCTTATCTGGGGAATTCAGATTAGCCTGTACACTCCCACACACGCCAGCTGGGTGACCTTGGGCTAGTCACAGCTTCTCGGAGCTCTCTCAGCCCCACCTACCTCACAGGGTGTTTGTTGTGAGGGGGGAAGGGCAAGGAGATTGCAAGCCCCTTTGAGTCTCCTGCAGGAGAGAAAGGGGGGATATAAATCCAAACTCTTCTTCTTCTTCTTCTTTTATTAGTCTTAATTCTTCCCCCCAGCATTTTCAATGGATGCTCCCTGGTTCTAGTATTGTGAGAAAGAAGAGAAAAATTTCTCTCTGTCAACATTTTCTACCCCATGCATTTTCTACCCCAAAGTCCAGGCTTTGGCACAGATTATGAAATCCAGTTGCTGAGTTTAAATATGACAGACAGCACACTGTTGGAAAGCGAAACACTACTACGCCAAATGAGCGTGTTCGGATGAATGAGTCGCACCTGCCGTTCAACATCGTCACACCATCACGCATGATACATCCTCATCTCTTTCGAATGGCGTCAACTCCTAGCTCACACCCAACCCATCTTCCCAGATCATTTCTTTGCCGAGCATAGGAGTTGTCATTTAATGCTCTCCCTGTCACTGCTCAATGCGTGTCTAACGGGCTTCCACTTGTGTCTCTTTAACAAGAATGAATTACCCAGCGCAGGGGAGGCAAACCCAGGAAGCCAGGTTGCTTTTCCAGACGGTAGGAGTCCGATGATCAATGGCTTATTTGGAAACAACTTAGCCCAGGAGAGACTGCTAGGAACGGCGGGCCCAAGATAAACGGCTCCGGCAGCGGGAGTTCAATGCACATTATTATAAAGCCACTAGAATCTATTCGCCACTGTGTCTTAATGGGTGGCTGTTATGAAAAATCACTGCGCAATGAGCATATCTTCTTTGCGACCCAGAAATCTTGAAAGGCTCATCAGACGCGGCCTCGACTATATCGATGGGTTTCCTGTGCACCAGCGTACACAATCAGCTTTGCGCCCACTTTAGCCATCTGCAAGCTTGATTAAAATCGGCAAAAGTCTTCTGGGAAGTTGTTTGGAGAGGGAATCGGGTGCAAAGCCTGGACCGGAAGAACAATTGAAGTCGCCAAGCAAATGCCCTACTCTAAAGTAACAGTGGTCCTGATTTTCATGAATACAACAGTCTTAGGGATATTGCAGGAACAGGATTTTATTATTTAGAGCACGGGTGTCAAACTCGCGGCCCTCCAGATGTTATGGACTACAGTTCCCATCATCCCCGCGAGTTTGACACCTGTGATTTAGAGACATTCTCTTATAACAATGGTACCAGCATCGAAGAGGGAGCAAGCTTGTTTTCTGCTGCCTCAGAGACTAGGACACAGAGGGGTGGATTCAAGGGGCAAGAAAAGAGATTCCACCTCAACATTAGGAAGAACTTTCTGACTGTCAGGGCTGTTAAACAGTGGAATTCACTGCCCCGGAGTCTGATGGAGTCTCCTTTGGAGTCTCCATCCAGCCTTTAAACAGAGGCTGGATGAACATATGTCGGGAGTGCTTTGATCGTGTGTTCCTGCATGGCAGGGGGTTGGACTTGATGGCCCTTGGGGCCTCTTCCAACTCTATGATTCTATGAGCATGGTGTACTGGTTAAGGTTCCGGAATAGAACATAGAAGATCCAGGTTCGAATCCCCACACTGCCATGGAAGCTTGCTGGGTGACCTTTGACCAGTCACATACTCTCAGCCTTGACCTTGGCTAGTATTTGGATGGTAGATCGCAAAGGAATACCAAAGTGACAGGCAGTGGCAAACCACCTCTGACCAACTCTTGCTTTCAAAACACTATGGGGTTGCTCTAAGTCAGCAGTGACTTGGCGGCAAAAAAAAAGGAATTGGAAATTTATTTACTGCATTTATAACTTGCCTGTCGCACTGAAACGTAAGCAGATTACACAGCGCAAGGTGGTAGCAGTCCATACACAAAGGGACATCTAATAAGCACAGCTTTAGAAGAGTAACCTCATCAGTCTGCAGCCAAAAAGATTAATTCAAGTTCAGTAGCATTTTAGAGACCAACAACATTTTTGAGTTAAAAGCTTTCGAGCTCCTGCATGATGAAAGAAACATGAAAGAAACATCTCAAATGCTTGCCCTGAAATTTTTGGTCTCTGAAGTGCTACTGGACTTAAATCTAGCTCAGCCAGACGAAGTTTTATTTACAGTCAACGAACAACAATTAAAGTATACATAAGACAAACACATTGCATTTTGGATGCTTGATCACAACACTATATCTAATCCAGCTAATTTAATTTAAAAGCAATATGGTATACGTCAGTGATGGCGAACCTATGGCATGGATGCCAGAGGCGGCACTTGGAGCCCTCTCTGTGGGCATGCGCACACAGAGTTCATCATGTGGGGGGCGGAAAATCACCCCCCCCCCCACACACACACACACACATCTAGGCTGACTGGGCCACTAAGCACGACGTGCGTGCACCGCGGTGAGCAGGGAGGACTCGGCTGGTGGGCCTGGTGCCTGTGCTCTAAGTGGCTGCTGCCCGAGGGGGGGTGCAGAGGAGGCAGAGATGCTAGAGAGGCACAGAGTGGTGCGCACGGGACTTGCTGGAGGCTAGAGCAGGCTGGCCCCTGCTCGAGCGGGTGGGGTGGAGGAAGAGGGAGCCAACCAGTTTTTTCTAAACTAAAACCTCAGCATTCAGGTTAAATTGCCGGGTTGGCACTTTGCGATAAATAAGTGGGGTTTGGGTTGCAATTTGAGCAGGTCTCAAAAAGGTTCACCATCACTGGTATACGTCTAATTTAATTTCAGTTCTGTCCTGTTAAATTACGGTGAAATTTATCAACTATTACACAGAACTTTGCCACCAATTTAGTAATTTGTGGTGATTTGTCAATTAAAAGCTTACAAATTTTGGCTGACTCAAAGAGACCACAGCTCTTATTCAACAGGGAACCAACTTTTAGATCGAGTCTCACTATGAAAGGTACATCTTTTTTTAGGAGGGAAAAAATTATCTTCTGTGAATTTTGTCCAGTTCTTTTATTAAAGCCTTCATAAGTGGCGACAACTGCCTCTTCGGAGCCATGGTTCAGCTGTACAATATCTGCGTGGCATACAGAAGGTCCCTGAATCAACCCCCCAGGATCTCCAGATAAAAGGATCAGGCAACGGGTGGCGTGAAAAATCCGTGAACGAGACCCGACAGACCTGCAGCCAGTCAGACTAGTACCGTGGTGGCGAACCTTTGTCACTCCAGATGTTATGGACTACAATTCCCATCAGCTCCTGCCAGCATGGCGAATTGGCCATGCTG
This sequence comes from Sphaerodactylus townsendi, assembly GCF_021028975.2. Classification (NCBI taxonomy): domain Eukaryota; kingdom Metazoa; phylum Chordata; class Lepidosauria; order Squamata; family Sphaerodactylidae; genus Sphaerodactylus; species Sphaerodactylus townsendi. Next base: position 15,564,677 of record NC_059431.1, read on the forward strand.
GCGGGGCTGATGGGAATTGTAGTCCATAACATCTGGAGTGCCAAAGGTTCGCCACCACTAGACTAGTAGATGGTAGTGACCTTGGTAGATCTACGGTCTGACTCAGGCCCTTTCCGCACGGGCCATTTAACCCGGGGCAGGGCAGGAATTTACAGTGTTTTGGGTGGGAACTTTGCACAACTTCCGCCCCTAATTTGGCCCTGCCCTGGGTTCAATGGTTGAACCCGGGATATCCGAGAATTGCGCTATCTGCAATTCTTTTACAATATTCCGGGTTGCGGCCACGCCTATGCGAAGGGCCCTGGGTGGGAAGCGCTGCTTTTAAGCGCGCTTCAAAAAAACTCACCTGCTCTTCTGCGCAGCTCCGCAAGAGAGGATGGCCGGCCTTCCAACCTTCGAGGTGTTGCCACGGCCACACGGGGCCTGTCCCCTCAACCCTGCGGAGCTGTGCAGGGGAGAGAAGATGGGTTTTTAAAAATCCACAAGCCGCAGCAGCTCCAGGTCCACCTGCATGGAAGCGTGCAAACAGCCCTGGGGCTGCACCGGGATCATATATCCTGGTTTGCACCCGCGTCCCCAGCCCATGCGGAAAGGGCCTCAGTAAAACGCAGGTACAATTGATCAGAACGAAGGGCAGCCATTAGGGATACTAGCTCCAAGTGGGACCTGGGGATCTCCTGGAATCACAGTTCATCTCCGGACTACAGAGATCAGCTCCCCTGGAGAAAAATTGATACTTTGGAGGGTGAACTATGGCCCTTTCCCCACTCACCTTTGTCCGAGGGTTGCTGCGTGCAATTCCCAGCGCGTGCAATTCGTGGTGCGCGTCCCGACTTCCCCACAACCCCATTTCAAAAGGTGCCAGGAATTACGCGCGCTGAGGGGGCACGAGAGAGGCAGCGTTGGGGCGGCTGCGTTCTCGTCGCCCCTTAAGTGGGGAGTGCAGCTGGACCCCGCGCTACTTGAGGAGAGTAGCGTGGGGCTTAAGGTAAGTGGGGAAAGGGCCTCTGAGGCGTTGTAGCTCACTGAGGTCGCTAACCTTCCCAAGCTCCACCTCCAAATCACCAGGAGTTTCCAGACCTGGAGATGGCAGCTGTTTCCCTCACACTCCCTGTTAGTATCCAGGAGGGACCTGACAACTCTAATCACCACCAAGTCAGGTATTATGAGGCAGAGAAAAAAACTCCTCCCACTTAACTCTCTGTATTCATAACGCTTCATCATTTCCTGACTCCAGCTCCGTCTCCATCTGCTCTGCCTCCCCAGTGCCGCGTTTTAAAGTACCAAATAGCTTAGCTTTTCTCATAGGGGCTGCATTCCAAGTCTTTGATCATTCCAGTTTCCCTTTTGTGGTCCCTGGGCACTTCCGCACATGCAGAATAATGCACTTTCAATCCACTTTTAATGCACTTTGCAGCTGGATTTTACTGTGCGAAATAGCAAAACCCACTTGCGAACAATTGTGGAAGTGGATTGAAAGGATGATGGAGGATGATGATGTATGAGTCTGAAATTGCATGAGTCTGAAATTGTATGAGTCTGAAATTGTGTGCATCGAGGAATGCTGCTGTAAATTTCGTTGTGCGTGCACAATGACAATAAAATGCTTATGCTTATGCTTATGCTTATGAAAGTGCCTCATTCCGTACGTGCGGAAGGGCCCTCCATTTCAGACTGGCAATGTGATGTCCCCAGCCATAAGTTGGATCCCAAAAACCCCCAAATCAAATCAAATACAAGTTGCATGACTGACAAGGATGCCAACAGTGACCACACTACAGTGTTTGATTAATTATACAGAAGATGTCATTTGCAAAGTGCTGGACACTCTTTATTAGGATCATCCTCACAACAACCCTGTGAGGTAGGTCATTGATACCCATTTTATAAATGGAGAACGGAGGTCAAGAGACCGTTGCCCAAATCCAGCGTGGGAGAGCCAAGCTCTCCGCAGATGCCCATCCACTGTGCATCCAGTTTCTCACTGAACTTAGTGGATGCCCGTGGTGCAAGCGCAAAAGGACATCATTCCAACAAAATACAGCTGGATTGGAGGCATCATTTCAAACCCAGGTTTCCTGGGACCATACTGCTCACTAGATTTTAAATTATTTGGGTCCATGATCAACGTTACTATTAAATGAACCTGGGCACGTACAACGCACCAACTTGCATTCAGTCTAGTGCATCACAGATTAAAAACGTTAATTGCTCCGAATATAATTATTTATTTCTCTTTCCAGAATGACAATGGGACAATGTACAGATGCTTTCATTCAAGTGCAGTATAAAATCTTTTTATATATATTTACACACACTCCACACTTATTGTGAGTATTTTTTTTAAATCGGGGAAACCATCCTGATCCGTTACTACAAGCACGCACTCGCGCACACATACACAAAAAGAAACAAACACTCCCCACTCCCTCAAAAAAAATATTTAGTGCTAGCAATAAAGTTCCAGCAGAACTGAAATTTGGCATCAAAAAAACGCCACTTTGTTTCTTTTCTTTCTTTTTTTTAGGAAATTGTTTGACATTATCCAAAAGAGAGAGACGTTTAAAGTCGTAAGACACAAAATAAAGTTGGGGTTTTCCTTTTCTCTTTTTTTTGAAGAAGATATATACATCAAAAAAATAAGAGCCAAAAAAAAGGCCTTGGTTTTTAATGCTATTAGAAAGCTATATAATGTACATGAGTCCTCTTCTTTTCAACGGGGAACCAACAAGGGAACAACGGAAAAAAACGCACCAGATTCCAGAATTTCCGCCGGGGATAATTCGGTTTAAGTACCTGTGGGGTAGAGGAAATGGTGAGAAAGGGTTTTTTGTTGTGTTTTCCAGTCTCAGAAACTATTTTTAAAAATACTATACAGTTTTTATTCTTACAGTTACAATCTCTACCCTGTATTCACAATGAAGTCTGAAAGTGGCGTAGGAGGTTAGGAGCTCGTGTATCTAATCTGGAGGAACCGGGTTTGATTCCCAGCTCTGCCGCCTGAGCTGTGGAGGCTTCTCTGGGGGATTCAGATTAGATACATGTTGTCATCATTTGGATGGCCCTTGTGTCCAATCATGTCGTCGTCGTTTGGAAGCTCTGAGGCCTGGACCATACCTGATTCTTGGTTTCTTATGCTTCTTCATGGTCCATCTCGACCTCCTCCAAATCAGCAGGATCTCCTGTTTGTGACAAGATGTCCGCCATGAGTGCTTCCTCGAGCTTTTTGCGCACCTGGTGCACTCGCTCCTCTTGTTTCCTGGGGAATAATTCAGAAACCCACGTTTGAAAGTGTAAGAGTGTAAAAACTGGCAGCCTGGCCCTGAATAGTCTAGGTTGGTTGAATCTCTAAGCAGGGTTGGCGAAGCAGGATTAGCCCCGGTTCGTTCTTCGATGAGAGACCACCAGGGAAGTCCAGTGTTGCTATGCAGGTTCGAGATCTGACAACATGATTGCTCTCTTTAAGTATTTGAAGAGCTGTCCCTTAGAAGAGGGCAGCGAGCTGTTCCTGTTGACCCCAGATGATAGGACTCACAATAATGGGTCCAAATTAAGAGCTAAAAGGTTCCAATCGAGGGGGAATTGGGGGAAATTGAGGGGGAAATTTTACAGTAAGAGCTGTGCAACTGTGGAATCAGCTGCCTAGGAAGGTAGTGAGTTCCCCCACATTATTATTATTATCATCATCATCATCATCATTATTATTATTATTATTATTTATTAAATTTATAGGCCGCCTCATCCCCGAAGGGCTTGAGGTGGCTCACAGTATGGCTGTTCTCTAAGACAGCAAATCAATACAACATAAAACTTAAACCCATTAAAACTTAAGCAGCAGTTACTAACAATAAATATAGATTAAAACAACAGAGGTTGTTTAAAACAGGCGCCCGATCTGAAGGCCAAAAGAAAGGGAGGGAGTAGGCAGGGCCCGCGATGGAATCAGGGCCCAACCAAGATGGAAAAAACAGGCAGCCTCAGTTTCAGTTTCAGTGGGGGGCGGTGGTACCGCGGCCAGCCCCTCCAAAAGCCCAGTGGAATAGCTCATTCTGTTGGTGGCCCCGCGGAACTCACTAAGGTCCTCCGTGAAACTGACAGCCACAGCTGGTAGTCTTTCTAAAGGAACAGCTGGACAAAACACTGGTCTTAGGATTACCATGCCTTGGATCTGCAACCTGTAGCTCTCCAAATGTTAATGGACTACAAATCCCATCTTCAGCCTCTTTCGCTTGAACGGGCCTACCAGTCCTAGCTTTAAACTGATCTGGAGGGCCACAGGTTGCAGACCCCTGGTCTATGCTGATCCTGCATTGGACAGGAGGTTGGACTAAATGGCCTGTATGGCCCCTTCCAGCTCTATGATTCTATGACTTGCAGTGGCCAAGATCCTGGGGCACTGAGCTACCGCGCCTGGCATGCCACTAACTGGGGTTCAGCTGAGAGTCAAAGCAGGCAAAACTTTCTCCTCTGCCGTCCGGCTCCTGCCTGCGTCAGCACATAAGAATCGGTGATGCTCAGAAATAAGCCCCCCGAATGGTCTTTTAAAATGTCAAGCATCTTAAAGGCTTCGGGGCAGATAATGCCTCTAAAGCTACAGCAGATGCATCCCAGCTTGGAAGCGGCCGAGTGACCGATTTATTCCCGAAGCTTTCAAGCTGAGCTGGTGCCGAGGCTGCGAACGCACCCAAGGAAAAGCCTATCACTAAATAATAAAGGTGGCTCACGGGCCTGTTTACAAAGATTTTACTTCGGCTTTGCATGGAGAGCACAGCACTGGGCTGGACGTTAGCAGTGCTCGAAAAGGTGCGTGGGGGGGGGGGAAATGTCAGCGCTGACGAATGAGACTTACTGTTAAGTGGAAGGTAAGCAATGTCAGGGAACCTCAATGAGAGACAACTTGATGTAAAGAGTGCCCAATAGATTGGGAGGGAGGGAGGGAGGGAGGGAGGGAGGAAGTGAAAGAGAGAGGGAGGGAGGGAGGGAGAGAGGGAGAGAGAGAGGGAGGGAGGGAGGAAGTGAAAGAGAGAGGGAGGGAGGGAGGGAGGGAGAGAGAGAGGGAGGGAGAGAGAGAGGGAGGGAGGGAGGGAGGGAGGGAGGGAGAGGGAGGGAGGGAGGGAGGGAGAGAGAGAGAGGGGGGAGGGAGGGAGGGAGAGAGAGGGGGAGTGGCTACACCTGACTTATGGTGACCCTGTAGAACCGTGGTGGCGAACCTTTGGCACTCCAGATGTTATGGACTACAATTCCCATCAGCCCCTGCCAACATGGCCAATTGTAGGGGCTGGATCAGAGCAATGATTCACCTAGTCTTGCACTGTGATTCCCAGGGGCCAACTGAATTCCTCTGGACCACTTACAAGCAGGCAACTAAAGGACTTTTTCTGCTCTTGCCCCCCAACAAGGGTAAAGTGCCTTGGAACAGGAGGGCTCTGTTGAGCAGACAGACTCCGCCCTCTGTGGATTTGTCTCTTTCTTGTCATCGGGTTTTGGCCAACTTACGCTGCCCCCCACTTACGCCAAAGGCAAGACATGTTCAGAGGGGGTCACCATCTTCTGCCTCTGTGCAGTGACCCTGGACTTTCTTGATGGTCTCCCGTCCAAATACTGACCAGGAACAACCCTGCTGATCTTCCAGGATCTGATGACCTGGATCTAGTCTGGCCTATCCAGACCAGAGTGAATTTCATAGAATCATAGAATTGGAAAAGACCCAAAGGGCCATCAAGCCTAACCCACTGTCATGCAGGAATACACAAAGCACGCCCAACAAATGGCTATCCAGCCTCCATTGAAAAACCTCCAAAGAAGGACTCTCCACCACCCTCCGAGGCAGCATATCCAACAGCCCTTACCATCCAACAGCCCTTACCATCCAACAGCCCTTACCATCCAACAGCCCTTACCATCCAACAGCCCTTACCATCCAACAGCCCTTACCATCAGGAAGTTCTTCCTAATGTTTAGGTAAAATCTCTTTTGCTATCTAGTTCCCTCTGAAAACCATCTAAGACAGTGGCCGTGGCTATGTCCTGAGGAGGTTAGTTCCACCAGTTACTTAGGCACTGGATGGATAAGTGTTTTCCTTTTTCCATCCTGGACTGTCGATCTACTTCATTGGATGTCTCTCAGTTCTCTTATTTTAGGAGGTTAAACTGAGTACACCTACCCAGAGTGTGCTTCGAAATGAACAACAGCCAAAATACAGGTCCCCTGCAAAATAGCAGTTTCACCTCTCGTAAATGTGGCTTCAACTATGTCTTCCCCCACGTAACCGTACCAGAGAGAGGCTCCAGGTCATAAAATCACGATGCCGACCGGTGCTCAAAGGAACTACGTTCAAGTGGGGATGGAGGACGGCAAGTTAAATAAGAACTCCAGGACTGGAGTGAATGAGTTTCCCATTAAAGTGTTCAGTTTGATTTCTTATGCTAATTTGAAAAAGCCGCAGCGAGGGAACAGAACCATGATGATAGGCAATTGAATCAACAGCGGCTCCTGCCTGTGCAATGCCGTACCATATGAAAGAGAGAGAGAGAGAGAGAGAGATGTGATATAAAAACAACCAGGAAGGGCAGAGGTGGTTTGCCAAAGCGATGAAACCTTGGAAACTCTATTTTTCTGACTATTTGGCTTCTGGGGAGAGTGACAGAGGACTGTGATTCAATAGTGCCCTCTGCTGGTAGGAGTGGGGCATTTCAACCATTCAAGCACATAACACCGGATTTTATGAGTTCTCTCACTCCTGCTGGAGGCAGTAATAATAAGGGGGGAAAGCCATGCTGTGTTAACTTTTTATGCTTCCATTACACCGTACAGGACATAGCAAAGCTGAAAAAATGCTTAGCGCCGAACTTTAAAAAAGATGCTGCAGCCTATTATTGTCAAAATAACTTTCAACAGGGAAGAGAAGGATTTGGGGATTTACGACATCAAAAGCCGCCTCCCCTCCCTCCCTCCCTCTCGAGTTCAAACAGTTCTAAGGCTGTTCCATATTCAACGAAACTTTTACCTACATCGTTAAAATATGTTTAGGCAAGCTCTCTCCCTTTATTCGGATTAAGCAAATGGCTTGTAAGAGCTTCGGCAGAGAGAGATAAAAATTTGTGAGGCCTGGTCGAAGGGGAAGAGCGCATCATGCGATGAAGTTGTTCTGGGACTGCATCGGTTCAGGCTGCACATGGGGGGGGGGGGAGGAGTTGTGGCATTTCTCAGGGGTTTGTTTCCCCTCCTCATGAAGCCTTCTGGATGACTTTGGACTAGTCACAGTTAAGAACATAAGAACTAGACTGCTGGATCATACCAGAGTCCATCTAGTCCAGCACTCTGCTACTCGCAGTGGCCCACCAGCTGCCTTTGGGAGCTCACAGGCAGGAGGTGAAAGCAATGGCCTTCTGCGGCTGCTGCACCTGAGCACCTGGTCTGCTAAGGCATTTGCAATCTGAGATCAAGGAGGATCAAGATTGGTAGCCAGAGATCGACTTCTCCTCCATAAATCTGTCCAAGCCCCTTTTAAAGCTATCCAGGTGAGTGGCCATCACCACCTCCTGTGGCAGCAGATTCCAAACACCAATCACACGTTGTGTGAAGAAGTGCTTCCTTTTATTAGTCCTAATTCTTCTCTCAGAACTCTCAACCCCCCCTTACCTCACAAGGTGTCTATTGTGGGGAGAGGAAGGGAAAGAAGTTTGGAAGCCACCTTGAGTTTTTTCAACAGGAGAGACAGACAGGGTAGAAATACAAACTCCTCTTCTAATAAGGCATTGAATTTACTCTCACGGGCATGTTAAAAAAAAAACGTGACTTTAGAAATGTTGAGAAACCTAGGCAGGAATTAGAGTGCAATCCCTGGTTAGGGTTATCTGCGGCTGTGCCCAGTCTGGACTGGAGATTATTGTGCAAATTGGGGTCAAGGAACATCTGGCAAGCCAGCCGGTGAGATGCGAGAGCACAGCTGGAAGTCGGGATGCCTGCATTCCCTCTGTGCCTCTGAAACATTTCGCTACACAAAAGGAAGCAACTTTGCCAACCCGGTAGAGCAAGAGACGGAAAATACTTCCAAAGAGAGTTGAAGAATGGTCCATAGAGACAAGATTGCTGTATTTCTTTCACCTACACACTTCAGGTTGAGATGGGTGTGAAGCGGCCCCATCCTGCCGATCAAACCTCCAAACTATTGGACCAGAACTATAAGGGAACAAGCCAGGGTACCCTGGTACCTGAGCAGCAGTGGCGTAGGAGGTTAAAAGCTCGTGTATCTAATCTGGAGGAACCGGGTTTGATTCCCAGCTCTGCCGCCTGAGCTGTGGAGGCTTATCTGGGGAATTCAGATTAGCCTGTACACTCCCACACGCCAGCTCAGTGACCTTGGGCTAGTCACAGCTTCTCGGAGCTCTCTCAGCCCCACCTACCTCGCAGGGTGTTTGTTGTGAGGGGGGAAGGGCAAGGAGATTGTAAGTCCCTTTGAGTCTCCTGCAGGAGAGAAAGAGGGGATATAAAGCCAAACTCTTCTTCTTCTACTACTACCTTCTTCACCCTTCTGTCTCCAACGTGAGCCAAGGAACTTGTTCATGAAGCAAACCTATGCTGCATAAAGATCAATATCGTTTACTCAGACAGGTAGTGGCTCTTCAGGATCTTGGGATAGAAGCCTTTCACATCACCAACTGCCCGGTCCTTTTAATTGCAGGTGCTGGGGATTGAACCCAGGACCTTCGACTTGCAAAGAAGAGCCTCTTCCATTGAGCGACAGCCCTCCCCTCCTCATGCAAAAGCATATTATGTGTATGACAGTCACAAGGTCAGTCCATGATTCATTCACCCAGCCACACTCACTTTGGCAAGTCTGGGAAAGCCCTCGGCCTGGGGAGTATAGCAGGCCCGTTCCACACTATCAAAATAAAACTTTTTGAGGCAGGAAATAAAATGTTTCCTCCAAAGAGTCCTGCACAGTTTTTAGCCCAAAACGTTTTATTTTCGGACTCGAGGGCACTTTCCTCCACCACCACCCAACAGAGTGATGTCGGACCAGTCTCTGAGTAGCATCGTGGAGCTTCTCCAAGCAAAGAGGAGCAGCAGTGGCGTAGGAGGTTAAGAGCTCGTGTATCTAATCTGGAGGAACCGGGTGATTCCCAGCCCTGCCGCCTGAGCTGTGGAGGCTTATCTGGGGAATTCAGATTGGCCTGTACACTCCCACAAACGGCAGCTGGGTGACCTTGGGCTAGTCACAGCTCTTCTGAGCTCTCTCAGCCCCACCCACCTCACAGGGTGTTTGTTGTGAGGGGGGAAGGGCAAGGAGATTGTAAGCCCCTTTGAGTCTCCTGCAGGAGAGAAAGGGGGGGATATAAATCCAAACTCCTCCTCCTCCTCCTCCTCCTCCTCCTCCTCCTCCTCTTCTTCCTCTTCTTCTTCTTCTTCTTCTTCTTCTTCTTCTTCTTCTTCTTCAATGGAGGTCATCTCTGGCATACATTGTCCCTCCTCTGGGGAGAATTGCCAGCAAAGCAAAGAGCTGCTTTGATCTCCCCTCAGCTGTGTGGGGCTTCTTTTCAGTCCTGCTATAACATAATCTGCAGATTCTCCGAAAGCCACTAAAAGGACAAGGCACCATTTTCCCAGCTGATGCTCAGATATAGATGGTCCATTCACTGAAAACTGCCTTCTCTTGTATGTCCCGGCCCTCATAACAAACGGGCTCGACGACCCTGAACTGTTTATTTATTTACTGTATTTTTATTTCCTGCCCATCGCTAAAGTCCCTGGGTGGGGTGTCATCATAAAACACCATAAAAATACCATCATAAAAACTACAATAAAAAAATTAGAGCAGTGAAATCATGAAGAGGGTCCAATCATCATTCCTATATAAAAAATATTTTCGGAGTACCCCATTGCGTGCCATATGTGGTTTTGTGCTTAGAGGCTGGTTTGCACCTTTCAATAACTAGGGCATAGCTAATTACCTTTAAGTTCTGGGGAAATCTATGTGTGTATTTTTTTGACTGAGCCCAGTAGCCTACTCTATAGAGCCTGACCAGATCTTCAAGTTTCTGACTGGTAGAGGATAATTAGTGGCAAACTTACCACGCTTGGTCTATCACTGGAGGCCCTTGCTATGCTCTAGAGTCGAGAAATATTAAGGGAAATTAAAACAAGACCCTTTGGTCAAGAACAATAACTTTTCCTGAGCCAAGAAAGAACTACATGCTCCCCTTTACACTTTGGTATTATTCCCGTTGTTGGCAAGATGGCTATGTATTCATTGCAGCTATCCATTCCTAAGCATCAATGGGCCCTTACCAGAGCCAGACATAATGTGTTTTCTCCAGCTTCAATACAGAGTTGGTTTGGCAATATCCCTTCTTCAGACAGAGTGTGTCCATACTGTCCAACACTTATTGAATCACTGGAGCATATACTGTGCATCTGTCCAAAATACAAGCTTTTCAGGGATCCCTTACTAAAAAGGGACTGTACGCAACTGCTCTCCTCAAGCTAGTGTTATAAAACTACTGAATAGTAATGATCCTATGGTGTTAGGGAAAACAGCCCAGTTTTTATTGCAGGTTCTACTTGTAGAGGAAGAAGAAGAGTTGGATTTATATCCCCCCTTTCTCTCCTGTAAGAAGACTCAAAGGGGCTGACAATCTCCTTTCCCTTCCCCCCTCACAACAAACAACCTGCGAGGTGGGTGGGGCTGAGAGAGCTCCGAAGAACTGTGACTAGCCCAAGATCACCCAGCTGGCATGTATTGGAGAGCACAGGTTAATCTAGTTCCCCAGATAAGCCTCCACAGCTCAAGTGGCAGAGCGGGAAATCAAACCCAGTTCTCCAGATGAGAGTGCACTTGCTCTTAACCACTAAGCCACTGCTATAAGAGATGTATAGTCTTTCTGACTTGATTTGTCCGGGATTTTTTTCTCCCTGCTATGGTTTTTTCTGGAATTTATGCCTAATAAAAGTTTTGTTGATTGAAATCATGAAGAATGAAATGGAAAACCAGTTTTGGCAGCCCTCTGAGAGCACCTGAGCATAAAAGGCAGGAAGGATCCAATGAGAACAAGTGCCCTTTGCCCACTTACCTTAAGCCCCGCGCTACTCTCCTCAAGTAGCACGGGGTCCCGGGGCACTCCCCACTACAGGGGCGGCGACAACGCAGTCGCCCCGACGCTGCCGCTCTCGCGCCCCCTCAGCGCGCGGCATCCCTGGAGCTCCTCGAAACGGCGCCTTCTGATGACCCCGCACACAGCGCGGGGTCGTGGGGACGCCCGGGCGCGCGCCAGAGATGCCGCGCGCTGAGAGTAGCGTGCAGCAAAGGGCAGCAAAGGTAAGTGGGGAAACGCCCAAGGTATGACTAAATTTTTTAAAAATCCTGCTCCATCCTAAAGAAGGGGCAATTACAAGCCCCCCGATCACTGAGAAAGAGACTTACCGAATGTCCTCATCCGTAACTATGAAAGCTTTGCAGAGCGGTTGGGACGTATTAAGCCAGACGGCCGGATTCTTTTCGACAGCAGCAGAAAGCTGTCCTGTGATGGGGGCGGAGCTGGTGTGTAAGGCGCTGGCAACGGCCGACAAGAGCGTGTCGTCGTTATTTCCTGGGCCGACTCCTAAAATGGGAACACGACACTTGCCTGTTAACAATCACATTGCCAGGACAGCTTGTTTGATTTCAGAGTCCAAAGACAGGAAGTTCCACCCCTAGCTTTCCTGACAGCCCTGACAATAAAGCGAGAGGAGACTTAGAGGAACTATTCGATTCGCCTTTCAGATGGCTCAGGCAAGTGAGCCAAGCCGCACAGTAAAATAGAAGGCAAAAGTCACGAGGCAAAGTTCTGTGGGGCTCTCTCGTCAGCCAGCAGTAGTCGAGAACAATGATTTCCAACTAAGGAAGGTCTTGTTAACTATTTGGCTGGGAGGATAAACAGGCAGGAAGCTCAGGATGGCTTACGTGGTGTCCTGCAAATATCCCTAAGAAATAGATTGCATCAAGGGATGTTACAAAAGCCACAGAGCAAATGTGGACTTTAGAAAAAAGGTATGTCTGGAATTCCATGCTGGAAACTCAGTTCCCAGATCTGTGCCGGTTCCATTTGGACTGCAAGATGAAGGGGCTTCGGTCATCCCAGCCGTTCTACTTTCTTAACTTGGAACCGCCACAGAGGGCCGCTGTTTGCCAAACTACAGAAACCTACATAAAGCTGTCATATACTAAATCAGTCCATTGGTCCATCAAAGCCAGTATTGTCCATTAAGACCAGCAGCAATTCTCCACCGTCTCGGGTGGAGATCTATCACATTGCCAGCTATCTGGCCCTATGGACTGGAGATGCCGGGCATTGAACCTAGGACAGTGGTGGCGAACCTATGGCACGGGTGCCAGAGGTGGCACTCAAAGCCCTCTCTGTGGACACTTACAGAGTGCCCCCCCCCCCCACATCTAGGCTGGCCTGGGTCACTGGGCTCGAATAATAGCATTAAACCTAAGACCTAGTTTTGGGGAAGTAGTGTAGGTAACCCTGTTAAGTGCTGTTAAACCCCACTGATTTTCATGCAAAGAACTAAACTGCAATCCTTTACCTGGAAGTAAGCTTGGTTGCTGGCAATGGGGCTTGCTTCTGAGTAAACCCTCCTAGGGTCGTGATTCACCCATTGGAAGAATTGCACAGTTGCTTCCAAGCAAAGCCACTAACTACCACCAAGCTTACTCCCGAGTAACGTATGCCTCGAAGCCAACCGTTTTTTCTAAACTAAAACCTCAGTATTCGGGTTACATTGCTGTGTTGGCACTTTGAGATAAATAAGTGGGTTTTGAGTTGCAATTTGGGCACTCGGTCTCAAAAAGGTTCGCCATCACTGACCTAGGATCTTGGCCATGCTCTACCAGTGAACCACAGTTTCTCTAATAGCAGATCTCTGGAGCAGTTTCAGGTTGGGAAAATGGTGTGGGAGGAACTGGCCAAAGCCCCCCTTCTGTGGGCACCTCCGTGCTTGAGGTTTATGTTCCCAGCTGCGAACTCCCAGGACCTATCTGTCCAATGTCCATGTGAAGAGGTGAATCTACGCTGAAAGCACGGCCAGCCCAAATGGAGCACTGAGCACAGAAGTGAACTTGGGTCTCCTGTCCCTAGTGCCCGTGGGTGCGCTTGTGCCCGCTGCAATCTTTTCATGTGCCTGGCAAGTATTGTTAGGAAGTGGGCGGGGTCAGTGTGCCCAGCAAGGCTTCTGAGTGGCTGTGCCGATTTTTAAAATGTTGCTTTGGCAGCCGCCGCCCCCACAGCACGAGGCTCTACACTGTGGCACTGAAGTTAAACTGTAGCAACCGTTTTGTTGCTGGCTCCGCCTCCTGTGGCAGCCATTTTGTGGCAGCCATTTTGTTGTTCTGCCCACCCTGGTGTGTCAGAATTCCAAATGTGCCTGCAGCCTCAAAAAGGTTGCTCTAGTCCAATACTGTAACCACGGCATGACATTGGATTAGATACCCCATCCCACCTAGAATAGATACCCCAACCCAGCCTCTTAAAGGCTGATTAAATGCCAGGCGATTAAATGCTGGATGAGGTGGACTATTTTATGAGGCTTTCCCCACTACAGAAGGGAGCTAAGGTCGACTCGGTTCCCTTCAGTGGAGGGCGATTCCAGGCTGTCCCCACAGCAACTGAGTTGACCCCCTGGAACCGAGCTAAGTGGGCGGGATCATCTTGGTGCCTGTTTCGCTCCTCGATCGTGATTGGCGCTTGCGTTACGGCGGAAAACGGGAGTGTTCTTTTTTTTTACAGTTTACAGTTACATGCGCTTTCTGCCTGCCACGACAAAAGCAGCTCGTGATTGGTTGAACGGATGAGGTGTCGTTTCGATGTTTCCCCACTTCGAAGCTTCGAAGCGGTATCGACCTTGTTCCGGCAGAAAAGTGTAGTTCATAACTGCGACAAGGATGTCGCAGTTCTGAGGAGGGGGGGAACTGAGACAAAACAATGTTGAGCTCAGTGGCAGTGGGGATTCACTGAGGTGAACTTAGGTAGAAACCAGTTCAACTCTGTCAGTGGGGAAAGCCCCTATATGTCCTAGCAATTTTACAGATTGGTTATCAAATGATCATTAAGCACATGAGAAATGCAGAGATGACTTGCAGACCCAAACTGGGCTGGTTCAAGATATTTCATCACCCCATACACAATGTCAGTCAAGTCTTAGTTGGTCTGGGTCCATTCCATACCTCACGGATTCAGCCTGGACCTAGCAAGCACCACTGCTGGTCCTCTTAGGAATGCCCACCTTCTCCTGATCCCCAAAGGGTGGGAGTGAAACGAGGCGTGGGTATCATTCACACATTTAGCTGCAAGTGGTCAAACGATCAGGATTCAAGCAACACACAGACAGGTCTGAAGAGGGCCCTGGTTCCAAAGCGACCTGTTTGTCAGAGTACATAAAACATCACTGAGGCAAAGAGTACCTTGAAGGCCTTTCGGCAGCTCCATGGATTTTATGATCTGTTCGCTCACATCTGATGCGCTTAGGCCTTGCAGCCGCTTTTCCCAGAATAGCTGAAAGATCGAAAGGCCTCGATTAATATCAAAACGGCACATTGTTGCAGGAAAGATAGAATATTTGTTTTTTCTATGAAGTTTTAAGTTTGTTTGTTTGTTTATTAAATTTATAGGCCGCCTCATCCCCAAAGGGCTCGAGGCAGCTCACAACATGGCTGTTTCCAACAGCAGATTAATACGACATAAAAGTTAACCCATTAAAACTCAGCAGCAATTAATAACAATAAATAAATTAAAACAACAAAATTGAATAAAACACAGACACACAGGCGCCCAATCTAAAGGCCAAAGAAAAAAAAGAAGGAAGGGGAGGAGATAGGCAGGGCCCAAGGTGGAATTAGGGTTGGCCGAAGCTCCCCTTCTGTGGGCTCATGCATGCTTGAGGTTTAAGTTTCCAGCTTCCAGAACTTATCTGTCCACAAAGTCCATGTGAAGAGCATGAATTTAATAATGTGAATCTACCCTGTAAGCACAGCTAGCCCAAGGGCAATGAAGGCCTGAGCACAGAACTGAACTTGGGTCTCCTGTCTCTAAGTCCATAGGTTCCCAGCATAGTGCCTGAGGGTCGTCACTGTAATATCTGCAATATTATTGGATCACAAGCAGGTGTACAGAAGATTCTGAGTAACATATGATCAGTGTGTTGTCAAAGGCTTTCACGGCCGGAATCACTAGGGTGTTATGGGTTTTCCGGGTTGTACGGTCATGTTCCAGGAGCATTTTGTCCTGACGTTTCACCTGCATCTGTGGCTGGCATCTTCGGAGGATCGTTGGCATCTTTGCCCTCTGAAGATGCCAGCCACAGATGCAGGCAAAACAACAGGGGAAAATGCTATTGGAACACGGCCATACAACCCAGAAAACCTACAACACCCTAATATATGCTTGGCACAGGATTAGAATTTATGCTTTGAAGTACCCAAGGGGAAAGGGACAGAAAGAGCTGCTCTTTCTCAATGGTAATTCTTACTGGAGTTCTTGGACAAGGGACGTTTTCAGTGAACAGCTCTGGTTTCTTTGGGTTTGATCAGTGAGCTGAGCCCATTTATTTTAAAAAAACTCACTGAGAACTGAATGTGTGTGTGGTATACTTCCTGTGTGATTAAGTTCAGTTCTCGTAGGTGGAGCTCGTAGTTTCAGTTCCCCGTGCTTGCATGCTAGCTGATGGTTGTGAGAGTTGCTCCTCTTGTCAATAAAAGGCTGTTGCAAGTTTAATCTCTTACAACCATGTCGGATGTGCAATTGGAAACGACTGCGCGCTGTCTCCTGCTTCAATGACAGAGGGGACTGATCAGTGAGTCAGAGAGCTCAAGACACTTTTATCTATGGTAGATTCTTATCTGGAGAATCGGGTTTGATTCTCCACTTCTTCACCTGAGTGGCGGAGGTTTATCTGGTGAACCATGTTTCTGCACTCCTACATTCCTGCTGGGTGACCTTTGGCTAGTCACAGTTCTTCAGAACTCTCTCAGCCCCACCTACCTCACAAGGTGTCTGTTGTGGGGAGAGGAAGGGAAAGGAGCTTTTAAGCCACCTTGAGTCTCCTTACAAGAGAGAAAAGGTGGGGCATACATCCAAACTCTTCTTCTTCAACCTCTTCTACTGCTCTGACATTATCCCTTTGATCCTTTGGACCATTCTTCCTGCTTCTCTTCCCCACACCGGCATTCTCGCACACGCTCCTCCATCTTGCAACATGCGTGCAGAGAGATGAACACAGCATCTCTCACCATTCAGCTAGCTAGATTAGAATACAGAACCCCTCTCTCCACTTTTATACCCAGAATAGAGTTCGCTAATGAAGACTTCTCTAATTAGTTTGAAACTGTGAATGGGTTCCAGGCTTCTTTTGTTTTCAGTTCACACCCATGCCTGGAGGAGAAAATTCCTCCACATCACAGCATAGAAGAACTTCACGGAACCCTAAAGGTTTAAAAAAAAAAAAGAACCACCAATGTTATCGTTTTTTGAAAGATGCGGGATAAGGGAAATCTCGCTGAGGGGGTCCAAGTTAGACCCGGAAGCCACAAGGAAGTCGTGGCCAAACTGGGATGTTTCACCTCTTTATCCCAGGATATATTGGCCATGGGGAAACGCCATGTACAGGGCCCAAGAAGCATAGAGAGCTAACCCTGCTTCATGAAAAAAATGGAACTCTTTGATCATTGCCCTGATTTTCCTCTCATTGTCTTTCAGAAAAGGTAGCTCAGCCTCACTCTATGGACATGCCAAAGATAGAATGACTTTGGACTCTGACCAGCTGATCTGCCTAGTGCCGTGGTGGCGAACCTTTGGCACTCCAGATGTTATGGACTACAATTCCCATCAGCCCCTGCCAGCATGGCCAATTGGTCCATTGTGGTCCATAACATCTGGAGTGCCAAAGGTTCGCCACCAATGGCCTAGTGTATTAAAATATAATGCTACTGACATTTATGGACTCACTATTTTGATTTTTTTTAAAGAACCCTGATCTCTCTGACATGGGTCTCCCCACCAGCATCCAGACATACCAATGAAATCTGACAGAAATACTGCCATTGAAATGAACACCTGTTTTTACAACAAGAAGAAGAAGATGAGGAAGAGGAAGAGGAAGAGGAGGAGTTTAGATTTATACCTCACTTTTCTCTCCTGTAAGGAGACTCAAGGTGGCTTACAAGCTCCTTTCCCTTCCTCACCCTACTACAGATACCTTGTGAGGTAGGTGAGGCTGAGAGAGTTCTGAGAGAACTGTGACTAGCCCAAGGTCACCCAGCAGGGATGTAGGGATGCGGAAACACATTTGGTTCACCAGATAAGCCTCTGCCGCTTGGGCAGGGGGAGTGGGGAATCAAACCCAGTTCTCCAGATTAGAGTCCACCTGCTCTTAACCACTACACTTAATTGCATGTAGTGTCAACAAAGAAGCCAAACACAGAACCAGCAGGACCAACAATGGACAAAAAGAAAAGGTCCCCAGAACCACAAAATCCAAAAAGAGAAAAGGGGATATCCTTACACCCCTAGCATTATGAGTCCTGGAAGACACCCCCAGCTGACCTCATAAAGATTCACAAGCCAAGAGAACTACAACATCTAATCAAATCATCCTGCACTATGTTCCTTCTTTCAGAGTTAAACCACCCCCAACGTAGCGGCTCCTTGTGAAAAACAAATGTGCTATCCCCCAGCAGTTTGTTACGAGATGACAGTAAATTTTTCACATTATTTAAGCTGAATTTAATGGAATCTAAATGGCCCGGGTGCTTTCGTTCGCATCGTTACGGAGAGGGCCTGGTCAATGGCCCTCCTGTCTGAGCTGGTTTTAAATCAATTTAGGTTACAATTATGTCAGCCAAGTTGGGCGATCCTTGAAGAACATGCTTGGGTTGATGATGTGATGGATGAGCTTTGCCCATCACGTAATTGCTTAATTTCAGTGCTT
The DNA here is from genome assembly GCF_021028975.2 of Sphaerodactylus townsendi. NCBI lineage: Eukaryota > Metazoa > Chordata > Lepidosauria > Squamata > Sphaerodactylidae > Sphaerodactylus > Sphaerodactylus townsendi. The sequence goes on from NC_059431.1 coordinate 15,582,641, forward strand.
CCCACACAGGCCATTAATATTTTGATGTCCAATTAAGATTAATTTTCAGACAGGATATCATGACAGTGACCACTTGGGTCATGCAGCTCCATGCGCTGATTACACATATTGGAGAACAACTCAATTATTTAACGCCTGCTTTCCTTTCATCAGTTCCAACTCTCGATGGTAGATTCCATTAGCATGTCGTTGGGGTTGGTATCCTAGAATGCCAGCCAGCAACAGCGCTGCATTTGTATGGTTCATGAAGAAGAAGAAGAAGAAGAAGAAGAAGAAGAAGAAGAAGAAGAAGAAGAAGAAGAAGAAGAAGAAGAAGAAGAAGAAGAAGAAGAAGAAGAAGAAGAAGAAGAAGAAGAAGAAGAAGAAGAAGAAGAAGAAGAAGAAGAAGAAGAAGAAGAAGGAGGAGGAGGAGGAGGAGGAGGAGGAGCAGGAGCAGGAGCAGGAGCAGGAGCAGGAGCAGGAGCAGGAGCAGGAGCAGGAGCAGGAGGAGCAGGAGGAGGAGGAGCAGGAGGAATTTGGATTTATATCCCCCTTTCTCTCTTGAAAGGATACTCAAAGGGGCTTACAGGCTCCTTCCCTTCCCCACCCCCACAACAAACAGCCTGTGAGATAGGTAGGGCTAACAGCTCCGAAGAACTGTGACTAGCCCGAGGTCACCCAGCTGGCATGTGTTGGAGTGCACAAGCTAATCTGGTTCACCAGATTAGCTTCCACAGCTCAAGTGTCAGAGCGGGGAATCAAACCCAGTTCTCCAGATCAGAGTGCACCTATCTTAACCACTACACGACACATGGAGACTTCTCCAAAGGTTCCTTGTGAACCATTGTAAGGTACACAGTATGGTGGAGTCACCTGGGTTTAAAAAAATAGCAAAGGGTTTTTTAAAAAGCGTTTGGGCTAGTTCAGATATTTCGATCTATGGCAACATCAATCAATCAATCTTTGTTACGGTCATAGACCAGCACACACCAGCGTAAGTTAAATAAAATATAACTCAAAGGACAAAATGTTTTTATTATAAATATATATCTAAAAGAATTTACTAATAATAAGAAATTGGAAACCCAAAAACTTATGGAAACATAAAACAATAGCATAAAAGCATGTATTACAAGGGAACAAAAACATAAAACCAATTTTTATAAACTATAAAAAGCTATAAAAGGGGCGATAGGCATAGGGGAGTAATGAACTTGGTAAAGGAAAGGCTATAGCTATCAGAACGCTAAACCTGCTTTATAATAGGGACCATCCTTCGTTGACATCTTTCTCAAAGCTGAGAGTACTAGACTAGGGGTCTGCAACCTGCGGCTCTCCAGATGTTCATGGACTGCAATTCCCATCAGCCAATTGGCCATGCCGGCAGGGGCAGATGGGGATTGTAGTCCATGAACATCTGGAGAGCCACAGGTTGGACATCAGTCTGATAATAGTGTATACAAGCGAAGGAGAGACATGCACAGCATATGTGCAAATGGTTGGCCCAGGTCGATTCCGCACTTGGGTTATCAACCTAAGTTCAAGCTGTGTTCGACCTAAGTGCTCCGCGCAACCACTGGGATCGACATGGTTTTGTACCAGCTTCACGCCATGTAACGGTCAAATTTCCGACTCCAGTTGGGAACTACTACTTTTTCAGGGAACCACGCTCGAGATCTCAGCTTCCGGACTTCCAGTAGAAGTCGCGTGGAATCTCTGGTGCCAGGAGTCCCCCGATTCCAGCCGGTGGCTTCTGAGTGTTTCTGAGACATGCGTACAGCTGGCCAATCAAAAAATGCCACTTTCGTCCCTCCATTCCGGTGGCAGTTTTTTTTATAACGTGTGTGGGGATAGATGGAACATCGCCGTAGAACTGTAGCCAATCTGAACGGAGCGGCAAAGAGGCACAGGATGATTCCGCCCTCCGAGCTGGGATCAAGCTGGTTGCAGTGGGGAACAACAATGGCTTCGACCTAGGTCAGTACCCTTCTCAGGGAACTGGGTCGAACCTATTTTACTCCTGTGCAGAATCGCCCACAGTCACCAAATACACATGAACACATGAAGTTGGCTTACAGGGAATCAGATCGCTGTTCCATCAAGCTCAGTACTGTTCGTTCAGTCCAGCAGTGGCTCTCCAGGGTTTTTAGCAGAGCTTTTTCACTTCACCTCTCACCTATTCCATTTAACTGGAGATACCCGGGATTGAACCTGGGACCTTGTACATGCCAAGCAGATGGTCTACCACTGAGCCACGGTCCCTCAACACGTCATGTATGTGGCGTATGCCTTCCGAGCCTGCCAGGGTGGTGTAGTGTTCAAGAGTGGTGGACTCTAATCTGAAGAACCAGGTTGGATTCCCCACTCCTTCACATGACCGGCACAGATTAATCTGGTGAACCAGGTTCAATTCCCCGCTCCTCCACATGAAGCCCGCTGGGTGGCCCTGGGCTGGTCACAGGTCTCTTTAAAGGCTCCCAGACCCACCTACTTTGCAAGGAGTCTGTTGTGGGAAGGGGAAGCGACAGCAAACGTATGCTACTTTGAGACTCCTCAAAGGCACTGAAAAGTGGGGTATAAAAACTAACTCTTCTTGTTGTTGTGAAAGATATAATTATGGGTTTGAATGTCTGAACCAAGCTCCACCTCTCGACCCAAAGCCTTCTATGCAAGGAGGGAAAGAGGACACTTACGGAACCCTGCAGGTCTTCACATTTCAATGTGTTAATAGTTTTTCTCTCGGCATCCTCTTTGTTAGTTTTCATGAAGAGCCAAGACTGGCCTCCCCAAGTAAACAGCCGCACTGCAGCTGCAGTAATAATGCCATGACGGTTCTAGAACCCTTAAGAAATCCACCTTGCGCCTCTCATGCCCAGGAGAAAACTGGAACGACCAGAGGAGGAGGAGGAGGAGCAGGAGGAGGAGGAGCAGGAGCAGGAGCAGGAGGAGCAGGAGGAGTCTGGATTTATACCCCCCCCCCTTTCTCTCCTGTAAGGAGACTTACAATCTCCTTTCCCTTCTCCCCGCTCCCAGAACAAACACCCTGTGAAGTGGGTGGGGCTGAGAGAGCTCCGAAGAACTGTGACTAGCCCAAGGTCACCCAGCTGGTGTGTGTTGGAGTACAAAAACTAATCTAGTTCCCCAGATAAGCCTCCACAGCTCAAGCGGCAGAGCGGGGAATAAAAACTGGTTTCCCAGATTAGAGTGCACCTGCTCTTAACCATTACGCCACGGCTGCTCCTAAAAGGAGAAAAGGTGAACGTTTCCAATCATACAATCACACCTGTTGTGGCCTTCTTGCTCTGCTGAGCAGATTCCGAGGAAGCTCCACGAACAGAGGTATCCTACGAACGAGTGGGACTAGGCCTGGATGGTCCAGGCTAGCTCAGTCTGGTTAGAGCTCAGAAACAACGCAGGGTTGGCCCAGGTTAGTACTTGGATGGGAGACCACCAAGAAAGGTTGCTATGCAGCAGACGGCAATAGAAAACTGCCTGTCAATGTCTCTTGCCTTGAAAACCCAATGGGGTTGCCATGTCGGTGGGAACTTGATAGAACATTACACACACACGGTGAAGGGGCAAAGATAGAGGACTTGAGTCTCTTCTGTCCCATTCTGGTCCTCCCATTTGCTTCTGAGGTGGCCATTCTTTCATTGTGGGCGAAATAAAGGCCGAGGAACACAAATAGGGCCGTGGCCAAGCCTGCCTCTACTGAGGCCAATGCCTGGTGAAAGAAACAGATTTTGTCTCCACAATCCTAGGTTGGAGCTCATTTCAGGGAGAAAAGCAATGAGTTGAAGTACCGTATATACTCGTGTATAAGCCGACCCATGTATTAGCCGAGGCACCTATATTTATCACCAAAACCTGGGGGAACTTATTGACTTGCATATAAGCCGAGGGTGGAAAATGCAGCAGCTTAGTTAGTTTAGTTAATAGAAGAAGAAGAAGAAGAAGAAGAAGAAGAAGAAGAAGAAGAAGAAGAAGAAGAAGAAGAAGAAGAAGAAGAAGAAGAAGAAGAAGAAGAAGGAAGCAAAGGAAGAGGGAGGGAGAGGAGGAGGAGGGGGAGGAGGAGGAGGAGGAGGAGAGGAGGAGGAGGAGGAGGAGGAGGAGGAGGAGGAGGAGGAGGAGGAGGAGGAGGAAGGAGAGGAGGAGGAGGAGGAGGAGGAGGGAGAGGAGGAGGAGGAGGAGGAGGAGGAGAGGAGGAGGAGGAGGGAGTTTGATTTATATCCCCTTCTCTCCTGTAGGAGAGACTCCAAAGAGGCTGACAATCTTCCTTGCCCTTGCTCCCTGGCACAACAAACACCCTGTGAGGAGGGTGGGGCTGAGAGAGTCTCCGAGAAGCTGCGTGAGACTAGCCCAAGGTCACCCAGCCATGGCGTGTGTGGGGTGCAACAGGCTAATCTGAATTCCCCCAGTATAAGCTTCCCACAGCTCAGGCTGGGCAGGAGCTTTGGAATCAAACCCGGGTTCCCTCCAGCAGGATTAGATACATCGTAGCTCTTTAACCCTCCTAATACTTCTGCCAATGCTATTTTAAGTCAACCTGCTTTTTCAGAGGTTGTTTTTTTCTTCTTCAATGAATTGCAGGTAAAATTCCGAAAGTGCATTACAGTTCACCCAAATTTACAGGAAAAAGAATTGCCACTGTGGAGTAGAGAATGTGGAGCTCCACCTGGTGTTCATTTGTTGCAATCATGCCATATTCATGCAAAAAGATAGGGGAGAAGGTATACAGGACAAAAGCATCCAGTTCCCAAGGGCCACTGATATTTCAGGTAACTCTGGGGTGTCTTCCCAACAGATCGTCTTTTTGGGGGGAACCAACTGGAGCATCTACCTTGACAGTTTACAGTCAGCTCCTTGGTACTTGCAAGTGTCTGCCGCAAGCAGTCATGCAAGGGTTAATGTCTGCTTGGATACTGTAATAATATTGTAATAAACTGACCTATTGATTATCTATTGGTCAGTCAGATAACCACTGCTTACATGTTAGAGAGCACGCAGATCAGAAGTTATAGAGTTAACTTGTTTTCTTTGTTTCAAGAGTAGAGAGAGAAGAGCACATGGACAGAGAGAAGCAGAATGAAAATAGAGCAAGACGTAGTCTTAGGTGTATGGTTAGTAGAGAGGTAGCAAGGGGGGAAGGTGCTCAGTGCACTGGTGCGTTCTCGCCCCCGTCCCGCCCCAGAATGGCCCCAGAACGCCCCCGCCACACCCCTACAGGGGTGTGCACTCGGTGCGTCACACACACCCCTGGCCCCCTTGGTGCGACGCCTCTGATGGCTAGTACTGTAAAAATGTAACAGAGCAGAACAGCATTTATTTGTTTTTATTCCACGTAACCCTCCCTTGAAGTTAGTAAACTGTTATCTAAAGGAGCAGCAGTGGCGTAGGAGGTTAAGAGCTCGTGTATCTAATCTGGAGGAACCGGGTTTGATTCCCAGCTCTGCCGCCTGAGCTGTGGAGGCTTCTCTGGGGAATTCAGATTAGCCTGTGCACTCCAACACACGCCAGCTGGGTGACCTTGGGCTAGTCACAGCTTCTCGGAGCTCTCTCAGCCCCACCTACCTCACAGGGTGTTTGTTGTGAGGGGGGAAGGGCAAGGAGATTGTAAGCCCCTTTGAGTCTCCTGCAGGAGAGAAAGGGGGGATATAAATCCAAACTCTTCTTCTTCTTAAGCAACTCAAAATATCTCTGGCTCTCTTGTCATACTGGAGGTCGCTTCTGCATCTCTGCTAATTAAGTATCTCTTCTAATCGAACACCCACACAGCCACTTTTTAAAGGAAAGTCTAATTGCTTTTTTTTAGGAAAGTCTAATTGTTTAAAGGTTAAAGGCTGATAAAAAGGCAACTTCCAACTTCGCCTCCAGAAGACAAAAGAGGAAACAGACATTCAGTAAGAGTCTTTGGTTTCAAAACAACAAAACAACCTAAACCTCACACAATTCAAGAGTATAAGGTTTCGAGATCTTTGGAATTGCACGGAAAAGCAGACAGTACCTTCGCCAGAGTTTGACTACCGTTTTTTTAAAAAAAGGTGCCTTATACTGAATTAGACCATCTGGGCACCGCAGTTCAAGAAGGATACTCTGGACACCGCAGTTCAAGAAGGATATTGACAAGCTGGAACGGGTCCAGAGGAGGGCAACCAAAATGGTGAAAGGTCTAGAATCCATGCCCTACGAGGAGAGACTTAGGGAGCTGGGGATGTTTAGCTTGGTGAAGAGAAGGTTAAGAGGTGACATGATAGCCATGTTTAGATATCTGAAGGGATGTCATGTTGGTGTGGGAGCAAGCTTGTTTTCTGCTGCTCCAGAGACTGGGACCAGGAGGAATGGGTTCAAGGTGAAGGAAAAGAGATTCCGCCTAAGCATCAGGAAAAAGCTCCTAAGTCACGGCTGTTTGACAGTGGAATGCACTACCTCAGAGTGTGGTGGAGTCTCCCTCTTTGGAGGTTTTCAAAGGGAGGCTGGGTGGCCATCTGTCAGGAGTGCTTTGATTGTGTGTTCCTGCTTTGCAGGGGTTGAATTTAATGGCCTTTGGGGTCTCTTCCAACTCTATGGTTCTGTGATTATGCTCAGACTGGCAGCTGCTCTCCAGGATTCCGGACAGAGGTCTTTCACATCACTTACAGCCTGACCCTTTTACCTGGAGATGCTGGGACAGAACCTGGGACCTTATGCATGCATAGCAGATGCCCCATCACTGAACCACATCCACTCTCACATCTCTGTGAAAGACCTCAGAGTGGTTTTCACAGTGTCCCCAGGTGGTCTTCCACCCAAAGGATGCGCTCAAAATGAACTTTTTGTGCCTTCAAGACCATTCTGGAGACGACGCTGACAGCAAATGAGAGACGACCATGTGCAGCACAGTTTATCCTGGAGTTCAAAGCCCAGCTTAGCCTCCACACCCCACCCACAGCTGCCATCTGGAGAAGGAGAAGGAGAAGGAGAAGGAAAGGAGAAGGAGAAGGAGAAGGAGGAGGAGGAGGAGGAGGAGGAGGAGGAGGAGGAGGAGGAGGAGGAGGAGGAGGAGGAGGGAGGAGAGGAGGGAGGGAGGAGGAGAAGGGAGAAGGGAGAAGGAGGAGAAGCGAGAGAGGGAGAGAGGAAGGAGAAGGAGAAGGAAGGAGAAGCGAGAAGGGGAGAAGGGAGAAGAAGGAGAAGGGAGAAGGAGGAGAAGAGGTGAAGGAGGGAGGGAGGGAGCGAGAAGGAGGGAGGAGGGGAGGGAGGGGAGGGAGGAGGAAAGAGACGAGGAGGCAGGGAGGAGGGAGTGAGGGAGGAGGAGGAGAGTTTGGATTTATACCCCGCTTTTCTCAACCATCAGGGGTCTCAAAGCGGCTGACAAACTCCTTCCCTTCCTCTCCCCACAACAGATGCCTTTTGAGGTAGGTGAGGCTGAGAGAGTTCTTTCTTGGGAGTGGGCAAGAAGGCAGCTGGCAGAGGCTCAGGGTGGGAAAGTGGTGGGTGGGCAGCTAGCTGGCTGGCTGGCAGTGGCCAGCAGAAGCATGAGGGCAAGAGGCGGGGTGGTGGCTGCAGCGGTTCAGAGTGAGGAACAGGTAGGTGGGTGGGTGACTCGCTGGCTGGCAAGTGGCAGGCAGTGACAGCACCACAGGTAGCTGGGCACAGGGCAGGGGGCACCAGGAAGGAGCTAGGGTAGGGGAAGGCAGTGGACAGGTGGCCAAAAGGTGCCCCCCCCCCCAAGAGATCCAGACAAATGGTGCCTGGGTTAATGTTCCCCCCCCCCCCATATACGACAATGGGTTCTTCAGATTAGAGTCCACCTGCTTTTAACCACAACACCATGCGGAGTAAGATGGACACTCTCTGTCTCAGATTCCGTTATGTGAAACAAGCTCAGCTATGGTTCTTGTGACAACTTGGCCATGCTGGCAGGGGCTGATGAGAACTGTAGTCCATGAACATCTGGAGTGACATAGGTTCGCCACCACTGACCTATGGCAACCCCAGCAAGGGCAAGTAAGAAGCAGGCAAGTAAGAAGGTAAGTAAGAAGCAAGTAAGAAGCAAGTAAGAAGCAGAGGTGGTTTGCCATGATTTTCCTCTGCTGAGTCTTCTTTGGTGGTCTCTCATCCAATCACTGACACGCTTAGCTTCTGAGAGCTGGTGAGATTGGGCTATACTGTGCCACCAGCCCGCCCCGGTGGCTTATTGGCTACTTTTTTTTCTCTATAGCACCAGTTAAAGCATCCTTTTGCCCTCCTGCCCCATCCCTGCTCACCTGTCTTGGCTGCTCAATCACTCGCTGTGGATCCGACTTCACTTTGTTACTGGGATGGTTGGTAACTTTGGTTACAGGCTGTTTGAAAATAGATGCCGTTTGCCTAATGGGAAGTGTTGTGTTTAAATCCGGTTTACCCTGTCCAAAGGAAAGGGAGAGAAGGAAAAGCCGTGTTATTTGCATCTGACACGCTGAAGAGGTAAAGATGAGAGCTTCTGGCCGTTATTATTTAGCGCATTTTAATCCTTTCCTTTATTATTTTGGAAATGTCTCTGTCAAGGCTCCAGAAAACCTTCTTCTAAGTTCCCGTGTAGGGTTCCCTCATTCTCAGCTTATCCTCAGTACAACCCTGTGAGGTAGGTTAGGGCAAGAAAAAATGGCCCAGAGCCATCTGGTGAGTTTTGTGACAAGGGAAGATTCGAACCTGAATCCCCCAGCTCCTGGCTCCTAACGACTAGGCCGCACTGGAAGTTACGGGACAGAGAAACTTTGACCCAGACATGTTTTCAATCTGAGTTCCAGAGAGAAAACATTTGCAGTGGAAGAAAGTACACACAGCTCCACACAAGAAGAAGAATTTATACCCCACCTTCCCCTCCTGTAAGGAGACTCAAGGTGGCTTACAAGCTCCTTTCCCTTCCTCTCCCCACAACAGACACCTTGTGAGGTAGGTGGGGCTGAGAGAGTTCCAAAGAACTGTGACTAGCCCAAGGTCACCCACCAGGAATGTAGGAGTGCGGAAACACATCTGGTTCACCAGATAAGCCTCTGCCACTCAGGTGGAGGAGCGGGGAATCAAACCCAGTTCTCCAGTTTAGAATCCACCTGCTCTTGACCAGTACACTCACCACAAATGTTCAGACAGCATTAAAAAGGGATGCCAATGTTAAACGACACTGTTAATTCCCCATAAGGGGAATCAGGGATACAACCGGCAGGGACCACCCAGAAATCACAGCCTTTACTCCCAAATCTGATTGATTACATAGTAATCATGTCATCATGTTCAACACCTGATCCCTGACTGGCTAGGATTGTTTGAGGTGGGAGAAACTGAAGCAGCAGCTGCAACTTTCTCTTTAAGGAGCAGCAGTGGCGTAGGAGGTTAAGAGCTCATGTATCTAATCTGGAGGAACCGGGTTTGATTCCCCGCTCTGCCGCCTGAGCTGTGGAGGCTTATCTGGGGAATTCAGATTAGCCTGTGCACTCCCACACACGCCAGCTGGGTGACCTTGAGCTAGTCACAGCTTCTCGGAGCTCTCTCAGCCCCACCTACCTCACAGGGTGTTTGTTGTGAGGGGGGAAGGGCAAGGAGATTGTAAGCCCCTTTGAGTCTCCTACAGGAGAGAAAGGGGGGATATAAATCCAAACTCTTCTCTTCTTCTTTAAAACATCAAGTGGATCCTACCGCCCCTCCCCTTTGGGTTTTTGAGGGAATTGATAGTAGGTGCCATCTTTTGTGTTAATTTTAATAATGCGGCATTTTAATGGGGTAGGGTTTATATTTATTAGAGCCTGTATTAATTGATATTTAACAGATTTTAATCTGATATATGTGCTCTATTTATATGCTGTTCACCGCCCTGGCCCTTCGGGGGAGGGCGGTCTATAAACCTAATAAATAAACAACAACAACAACAACAACAACAACAACAACAACAACAACAACAACAAAATGGCCAGAAAAATAGCCTGAAAAGGGATTTTTAGGACATTCCAAAGGAATATTTCAGGCCGCTGCTTTGACTTACAAAATTTAGATGAGTGCACATTATGGAACAGGCCTACTTTGAGCAAGCATTCCTAAAAGCACAGGAGTCTGGACTTGGGTATCCCGGTTCAAATCCCTGTTCACTGTGACTTGGGCCAGTCACTCTCTCACACAGGTTTATCACCAAACAACAAAATGGTGATGGGAGGGGAGGGGAAGAGAATCGACATCACCCTGAGTTCCTTGAAGGAAACGCCAGATGACAATAATGTGGCATGTGGGAACAACACGAACTTTGGAGATTTTTCAACCAGCTATAAAAAGTGCTGCCAAACACAACAAAAATGGGATTCTGTGACCACTCAAACTGTACACACTCACACCATTGATTCTTTTTCTGCTAGCTGTGAGGATGGCCAAGGAGCTACCCAGGGCAAGGAAGCCCCGCCCCTCCCTGCCCCAATCCACACCCCATCTTGTGAACTCGAATTCTGCTCTCCTTTTCTGAGAAAAGCAAAATTCTCAGGATGTGACTTCTGTTGGGGGCAAAATCTGTTGCGGACTGACTGAAGCAACTGAGAGGGACCAGAAGGCAGTAGAGAGTGGCAACATGAAGGCATACAGCTAGAATAGCTTGCCGCAAAATAAAAATTAGTTGGACAGTCGGCACAGAGATACAGCATGAAATGCTGCTACTTTCAATTATGTACAAAGGCTCATTGTTTAAAAAAAACAATCATTCATGTTATACACTGTAAACTTCTTTCTGTTTCTTTTGACAGTTAAAGACACAAACACATTTCCACCACTGTCAAAGATAAATGCAAAGATGTCAGGTTCATACTCTCTCTCTCTCTCTCTCTCTCTCTCTCTCTCTCTCTCTTCTATTTATTAAAAATGATTTGTAGACTTTGGGTTTTTCCATATTGTCATTTTCCTAGCTTCTAAGTTACTATTTCTTCAAGCGAAAGGGGTTCAGTTCCTCATGTGTTCTGCTCCCTCTAGTGGTTGATTCGATATAGCACAAGATTAAATCTGGCAGGAAAAACCTGCAATTAATATCTGCAGGAAAACACACTAGATTTAAACTCCTCATTTATTGAATTGACCATGAGAGCACAACATGTGCAGAATTGGGGGCGGGGGGGAACCCTGAAGAAACAGGAACTTAGAAGCGAGGAAGAGCCCTTTCCAAAAACTTGCACTTTCATAAAACACATTTGCCAACAAACCTTATTTTGGTTGAGCGAATCGTTTCTTAGTCTCTGTTTATTCTTCTGTAGTTTACTGGGCATCATCTTCCCCGTCCTGAAGTCAAAGCTGCTGAGGTCGACTGTGTTCCCCAAGTATCTGGCCAGCTGAGGTTTGCTGCGGAACTTCTTCCCACTCGGACTACAGATTTTAAAAAAAATACAGAAGAGAACAAAAATGTCTGATGCACAGTTTCAAGTTCTTGGCTCCATCAGAGACATTATGATCTTTAATGTGTGCAGTCCCCTACCTGACTGACTGTCAGGTGTGAAAAAACAGGCTTCCCAAATGTTTGTGGCTCCAATTAGATTTGGGACCATGGCACAGGGGGAGAAGGAGTTTCTCCCCTGTCTTCTTTCAAGCACCCCAAATGTGAAGCATGGCTCTTAAATTGATGGTGCAAAGTACCATCAATTTGCAGTGAATTCATGGCAATCCCTGGTGGAGTTCTCAACACAAGTGATGTACAAAGATAGTTTGCCACTGCTTGCCTCTTTATTGCAGCCCTGGACTTCTCTGGTAGTCTCCCATCCGAACACCAACCAGAGTCGACCTTTCTTTGCTTCCAAGATCTGGCAAAATCAGGCTCGCCTGGACCACCCAGGTCAGGGCTACAACTTATGGCAACCTCACTGGGGTTGTAAGGCAAGAGACAATCAGAGGTGGTTTGCCATTGCCTGCCTCTGCATAGCAACCCTGGACTTCCTTAGCGGTCTCCTTTCCAAATACTAACCAGGGCTAATCCTGCTCAGATCCAAGATCTGATCAGATCAGGCTAGCCTTGACCATCCAAGTCAGGGTGGCCTTTAAATTACTCCTACGTTTTGAAGCAGAGGCAGCCAATTGGCTCGTCCCGAGCCTACCACAAAACAACTTTACCTGACCACTGGTGGCCATGTCAGGTTTCAACCAGCATTTGCTACAATTATCTGTTTTGCTTCCAAGAAAAGGCAGCAAGGAGCCCTTGTTTAAGATGTGAGAATGTCTCCAAAGAACTCCAGCGTCGATATTTTCACAGGCATTCGGGGAAGCCAGATCCACTGCCAGCCTCTCTTGACGAGATCTTTCTGGAAGTCCACGCATCCTTCACCCTTCCCTCAACAGAATCGATGACCTCATATAATTGGAGCACACGTGCCCCCCGTGATAGCAAAATGCTTCAGTACTAAGCGGCGCCAGCTGTATTATAAATCCTCCTTTCAGATTGTGCCGCCTCCTGGCTTAGTCTTGGAAAATAAAGAGCATCTGCTGAGAAGATGTGGAAACGGGCCAACTGTACTTATGACAAATGTGTTTACCAAGGTGTATTTGGGCAAGCGCTCAAACCATGTCAGAGACAGATTCTCTCTTGTGTTTATTCTGGTGTTTTGTTTCCGGCGCGGAGCACGTGAAGTGGGGAGGATAAACAAGCGTGTCCAAACAGTAGGAGACAGGCGGAGGACACATTCTTGGCTCTGGCGACTAGTCCTGGTTCCCCCGCTGAGGAAAAAAAACGGGAGTCACGGAGCAGCAGGATTTTATTGTTTGACTGCTCGAGGAAAAAGTTCTCACTGAGATTTGTAACTACAAGATGACATAGAAGTTAGTTATTGTAATAGAACTCCCTGCTAGAAAGGAAAGGCAGCATAAGAGCTTCTAGCTGTGTGTGTGTGTGAGAGAGAGAGAGGGGGGGGGAGTGGTTATAACCCAAGAGAATAGCATTCTGGGTAACAAAGGGACAAGCACAGAAAAGTCAGGAAGCACCCCTTCTAGCCCTTTACTAATTCTCTACTGTCCTCCCCTGAGACTCCAATGTCTGTGCTAGTGTTAAGCCATGTTGCATGGTCTGCTCCTTCCAAGACCATTCCTTATCCTCACAAGAATCTGCAGTATGGTTGGCCATCAGAACAGACAAAACATGTTGTTCTAGTCCAGGGGTCTGCAACCTGTGACTCTCCAGAGGTGCATGGACTACAATTCCCATCAGCCCCTGTCAGCATGGCCAATTGGCTGATGGGAATTGTAGTCCATGAATATCTGGAGAACCACAGGTTGCAGACCCCTGTTCTAGTCAATACAGCGTTTTAAAAAGACCTGACGAGAGGTACAATCCGTCAACAAATCTGAAACCGAATGCTCCCTTCAAAATATGTTGCACAACTAATTAGCCTGTGAAAAACTGTAATTAATTGCTTTTGGTATTAGGGCGTTGTGGGTTTTCGGGGTTGTACGGCCGTGTTCCAGTAGCATTTTCTCCTGACATTTCGCCTGCATCTGTGGCTGGCATCTCCTCTGAAGATGCCAGCCACAAATGCAGGCAAAACATCAGGAGAAAATGCCACCCAGAAAATACAACCCAGAAAACCCACAACGCCCTAGCGATTCCGGCCATGAAAGCCTTCGACAATGCTTCTGGTATCCACACCAGGAGTCCCCCATCCTTTTTGAGCCAGCAGGCACATTTGAAATTCTGACACAACACAGTAGGCACAGGGACAAAACGGCTGCTTTAAAATGGCTTCTGGAAGAGGCGGAGCCAGATGCAAAACAATGGTCGCAGCTTAACGTCAGCAACACCCTGAGGATTCTTGAACTGCGGTGGCAGCTGCCGCCAAAGCAACATTTAAGGCAGCAGCAAAAGCCTGAGAAACTTCTACAGTAGAGTGAGGATTTGATGCTAGTCTAACTTCTGAATTATTATACCAGCTTGACTAACTTGGGAATTATTATACCACATCGGCTCATCCCATTTTGAGGGTGAAAAAAACTGATGAAAGCAGGGTTAAATTTACAGAAATTTAGAGGTGGGAACCGAGAAGAGGAAGGAACAGGTGCAGAAGCATCTAAAATTTATTCTAAGCAAAACAGTTCCATCTACTGACTGCAGGAAATGCCAGATTGCTAACAAATAACAGTGTGTGTGGTATAACAGTTATGGACAGGGTTTAGATGTCTACTTGCCCATTAAGTTTGTTGGCTGACAGTCACTCTCAGGCCAAGCTACCTCGCAGGGCTATTGTTAAGGATAAAGCAGAAGAGAAGAAAACAAGGCATGCTACCATGACCTCCTTTGAAGGCATGGCAGGATTAAGAACAATTCATCACATGAGGGGCTGCACGCCACCCTTTCTCCGATGAGCTCAGCCCAGCGAGCAATAGCTTGCAACACGTAATCTTTACAACAACCCTGCAAGGTAGTCTGTACCAACAAATCATAATTTGACCAGAATTAAGTACCAACGCCACGCTTTTCGGCTGAGAGGATTCTCACACTGATAAAGCCTCAGTGTGAGCAGCAGTGGCGTAGGAGGTGAAGAGCTCGTGTATCTAAACTGGAGGAACCGGGTTTGATTCCCAGCTCTGCCACTTGAGCTGTGGAGGCTTATCTGGGGAATTCAGAGTAGCCTGTGCCCTCCCACACACGCCAGCTGGGTGACCTTGGGCTAGTCACAGCTTCTCGGAGCTCTCTCAGCCCCACCTACCTTACAGGGAGTTTGTTGTGAGGGGGGAAGGGCAAGGAGATTGTCAGCCCCTTTGAGTCTCCTGCAGGAGAGAAAGGGGGGGGGGATATAAATCCAAACTCTTCTTCTTCTTCTACGACGTTATGTTCACATACATTTCTTTGCACAATAAGCAGCAGGTGAATGTGTTGAAAAGTATTACTCTGTTGAAAAGTATTACTTGTGAAATTAATCAAGGCCATCTCGATGGTCTATCCAGGGGCTTATATTTGTGATTATGTGGGCTGCCACCTCTGGGTTGGGGAATACCTGGAGAGGTTGGGGGTGGAGCCTCAGGAGGGAGGGGCTTGGGGAGGACAGCTTCTCAGTTGGGTGTAATGCCACATGGATCACCCTCCAAATCAGCCATTGTCTCCAGGGGAACTGGAGATCTCCAGTCCACACCCAGACGTTGGCAACTCTAGTGAAGGTCCACCAGCTGGCCATGCTGGCAGGGGCTGATGGGAATTGTAGTTCCTGAACATCTGGAGAGCCGCAGGTTCCCTACCCCTGGTCAAGATCATCCCAACTGCACGCATGCATGAACCCGCCAGCAGAAATGTAAACTCGCAGCCCTCCAGATGTTATGGACTACAGCTCCCATCATCCTCTGCCAGCATGATGCTGGCAGGGGATGTTGGGAAATGTAGTCCATAGCATCTGGAGGGCTGCGAGTTTGACACCTATGTGTTAGATCCGTGGTGGCCAACCTTTGGCACTCCAGATGGTATGACATTATCAGCCCTACCAATTGGCCATTAACTGGCGGGGCCTGACTCAAGGTAGCCAGTCCCTTAACATCTGGAAACGCCAGAATTGCAGACCCTGACCCTCGCCAAAGCGCCCAGTGCTCTTACCATCAATCAACAAATATGAAGCTGTGAGCCAACCAATTGTCAAGATCAGGGGTAGGGAACCTGCGGCTCTCCAGATGCTCAGGAACTTCTGAGAATTCCATCAGCCCTGCCAGCACTGGCCAATTAGCCATGCTAATAAGAGGCTGGTAGGAATTGGTTCCTGAACATCCTGGAGGTACGCGAGGTTCCCTATACCCTGGTCAAGATAGAAATTACAACTACGCGTATACAGGATTGCCAGCAGAAGTGTAAAACTTCGCGGCCCTCCAGATGTTTATGGACTGCATAGCTCCCATCATCCTCTGCCAGCATGATGCTGGCGGGATGATGGGAGCTCTTGATCCATAGCATCTGGAGTGGCCGCTAAATTGATTCCTATGTGTTAGATCCGTGGTGGCCAACCTTTGGCACTCCAGATGGTATGGGCTACAATTCCCATCAGCCCCTGCCAATTGGCCATGCTGGCAGGGGCTGATGGGAATTGTAGTCCATAACATCTGGAGAGCCGCAGGTTGCAGACCCCTGACCTACGCCAAACGCAGTGCTCTTACCATCAATCAACAAATATGAAGCTGTGAGCCAACCATCATTAAGAATAGAATCCTGTACTTCCAGATGCTCAGGAATCCGTTACCTCATCAGCCCCGCCAGCATGCAATAATTGGCCATGCTGGCAGAGGCTGATGGGAAATTTTCGTAGTTCCTGAAATCTGGAGAGCCGCAGGTTCCTACCCCGGTCAAGATCATCCAACCGCACGCATGCATGAACCTCGCCAGCAACACCACATTCTCCAGGATGTTGCGGACTACAGCTCCTGACATCCTCTGCCAGCATGATGCTGGCAGGGATGTTGAAATATCCATAGCATCGCTATTTGACACCTATGTTGATCCTCATATGGTTAATTTGACTCCAGATGAAGTGGTTGCTACTTCATCAGCCCCTGCCAATTGGCCATGCTGGCAGGGGCTGATGGGAATTGTAGTCCATAACATCTGGAGTGCCAAAGGTTCGCCACCACTGTGTTAGATGTTCATTCACAAAGTTGTTAGTGTCGGCTGCAGCTATGCCAAAAGCGTGCTTGAAAGCCTTCGCGCCTTTTAACCAAAATGCAAAAAATGTTTAGTTTTTTTTTAAAAACACAATGCTAGCTTAGAAATGAACGTCCGGACGCCAAACGGTGAGGTTCTTTATTTTCTTTGCAGCGTAGCTTCCAATCTCGCAACAAAGCCAAGCACCCAGGAGTCAGGATGAAGACGTGCGACTTTGCAAAGGCATCATACGTTTGAGGTTCACAGAAAAGAGTCAGAATGAAAGTGGCCAAGTTTTAAAATAGCTCGAAAATTAAACTGAACTAAGTTCCTGACACATGTCTATTTCAGTACATAAGCAACCGCAATACATCAGAGGGCCGCACATCCCCTCTTTGGTTTTCATTACAAAACCACTTTTTTTTCAGAGTACGTTCATACTTTGCATGTAGATTCAACAATTCTATAGGCAACACCCAAGGGTTTGACCACGCGCACAAATACAGGGTGGGATTTGAACTGTAAACATCCATGATGCGGTGCTCCGGTAAAGGCACTGCAGCTGAACACAGATGTGCATCAAAAAGGATCACCGTGCAACGCACGTCCTTTGAGCTCTCTTTCTAATTTGCCTCACTGTGAATCTGTTATGGTTGCATTTATGGCTGGGAAGCGGCACTTTCAATCCATTTTCAGTGCATTCTGCAGCTGGAGTTTACTGTGCGGAATAGCAAAATCCACTTACAAACAATTGAGAAAGTGGACTGAAAGTGCATTACTCTGCATGCGCGGAAGGGGCCCGAGGGTGAGAAGCCAGGCAAGGGAGCAGGGAAAGGAAGCAACCAACGGCAGGGAGCAATTATTGCCTACCAGAATGCCCTTGGCATGATCTCCACTGCCACAGGGTGATTTGGTCCCTGCTACATCTTCTATTGCTAGGTATGGGTGTGAAAGGAGCACCTTGAAGGATTGGAGCACCTTCCTTATGAGGAGAGGCTGCAGCGTTTGGGACTCTTTAGTTTGGAGAGGAGACGTCTGAGGGGGGATATGATTGAAGTCTATAAAATTATGCATGGGGTAGAAAATGTTGACAGAGAGAAATTTCTCTCTCTTTCTCACAATACTAGAACCAGGGGGCATTCATTGAAAATGCTGGGGGGAAGAATTAGGACTAATAAAAGGAAACACTTCTTCACGCAACATGTGATTGGTGTTTGGAATATGCTGCCACAGGAGGTGGTGATGGCCACTAACCTGGATGGCTTTAAAAGGGGCTTGGACAGATTTATGGAGGAGAAGTCGATCTATGGCTACCAATCTTGATCCTCCTTGGTCTGCTAAATGCCTTAGCAGACCAGGTGCTCGGGAGCAGCAGCAGCAGAAGGCCCTTGCTTTCACATCCTGCAGGTGAGCTCCCAAAGACACCTGGTGGGCCACTGCGAGTAGCAGAGTGCTGGTCCAGCGAGTAGCAGAGTGCTGATCCAGCAGGCTAGTTCCTATGTTCTTATGTTCTTATGAAAGCCAGACTAGGAAGAAAGCAGATTCATTTGCAATGCGGTGACGGAAGAGCCACCATGGGCCGCCAAAGTACAAAAATAGATCATAGAATCATAGAGTTTGAAGAGGCCCCAAGGGCCATCAAGTCCAACCCCCAGCAATACAGGAACAAATGGAATGTATGTGCCTAAGGGCTACCCACATTGCCTACTGCTGCCCCACTGCCTTTATGAAAGGGCATGTGGTTATAGTACAGGCTACTCCTGATGCCCGTGGGCACCACGCTCTCTACAGCGTGCCCCAACCAAAGCTGGAAGGGAAAGGGTACGCCAGTGGTGCTGCCAACAGGGCTTGGGCAGTACGAGAGGATACACAGGCAAGGTCGGAAGCATGCAAGTAAGGACGGAAAGTGAGGCACTGCTGTAGTGAGGGCTTGCTGTAGAGTTACTAACTCCAGGTGGTAGCTGGAAATCTCCAGGCAACAAAGGTAAGTTCGCCAGGAGAAAATGGTGGTTCTGGAAAGTGGTCTGAATGGCACTATAACCTGCTGAAGTCCCTCCCGCAACCCCCCTTCCTCAGGCTCCGCCCCCCACCCCCCCAACCTCCAGGTATTCTGCAACCCAGAGCTGGTAACCCTAGCCAGGTGGTAAACAGTCAGAGACCCCGGGTGTTGTCTCTCCAGGCCTCCCAAAATCTGGGATCGGCCCCGAGGCAACGTAAGATGTTGCATCAGAACACCCTGTCCCAATGCTTCTTGGGCACACAGATCTGAGAGTGCGCTAAAGGGTTTTTCTAGCTGACTCATGACAGGATAAATCTATGTGGGACAGGGAAGTCTATGCAGCAAAAACCCAAACAAAAGGGATTCAATGAGGGCAGAGAACACGTCACAGTCTTTTCCTGTGACTCAGCGAGGCTTTTTCAAAAGAGGGTTTAAGAGGAAGCCAGAAGTGTATTTCAGGGCGACACTGAACACGGTAGCCGGGATAACGTCACCCGCTAGAACCACTTGAGGAGGCCGTATGAGTCTTTGGAGGACTCGAAATGATTCAACTGCTGTGGTCAGGGCAAGAGCTGTGAGTCAACCTTGAGGGTCTGACTCATCCAGATATCTGGGTTATATCTCTGCAGGCCCCTCTGCCCACCTCCCAAACCTAGACTGAGGCAACAGTTCTGAGGATTTGTGGGCCTAATTCAGATTGCCAACTGAGGGCCTCACTACGCCATTTGAAGTCTTCACAGGGTCGATCCCACAGAGCCGCCGGTGTCTTCTAGAGGTCCTGTCTGCCAAATTTGTGCCTGGATTTCCATGCTTGGAACTTCTAGATACATGGAAGCCTGATCTGGATGGGAAGCCCAGCATGCAGGGATTGAACACCGCAATTTGAACACTTCACACCTCTCGTTTCGGCCCCTTTTACTGACCAGAAACGGTCTCGGGATGCTCTTGCTTTCCCTGTTTAGGCGTTTCTGTACAGTCCTTGAGTACAGTCCCAAATAGGCAAATTTCAGTTCAGGAAAATGGCGCTGGGGGACAGGATTATCCCCGCCCTCCAGAGGTGGGATCCAGCAGGTTCTCACAGGTTCCAGAGAGTAGGTTACTAATTATTTGTGTGTGCCGAGAGGGGGTTACTAATTGGTGATTTTGCCACGTGATTTTTGTCTTAGTTACGCCCCTCCTCTCAGCAGTAGCACACAGAACTTGAAGCAGTCTAGCAGGAGGTGCACCGGCGTGCGTGGCAGCCTGCGCCTGCATGCATTCATTTCCCGCCCAACAACCGGCGCAGCGGCTGCGTCCTTGCCACAGCCCCGCCCCCGTCATGCCCCGCCCAGCCCCATTGGCGCTACGCCACAGTTTGAATCCCACCACCATGGGAACCTGTTACTAAAATTTTTGGATCCCACCACTGCCGCCCTCCCCAGTCCAACCAAATTGTGCCAACATGGCTGGGTATTTAATTCTGAGCACAGAACAGCCTTTACGTGTCTGGTAGAGAGGCCCTGTGGGCAGACACAGGAGAAGGGAAACTCCTAAAGACAATGTGATCAGACCCTGATATAGAAGTAATGAAAAGAGAGATTGGGATTGTTTTTGGGCCCTGTAAAGGAGGCATGGTTTCATCTGGTGCACTGTAAAGCAGAGAGTGGCAACAGACTCACAGCAAGGCAGAACATGTGCAGAGACCCTATTTGTGTAAATCTCACATACAGGATGTCGACAGGAACAGAACTGCTGTAGGCAAACTGTTTTCAAGATGGCACTGTGCTGCTGCGCCAAACAAGCAGGCCCAGTGCAGAGGCATATCAGGTTTCATAAATGGCACCAATGTGTGAGCACCTCCAGCTCCACAAGTTCAGGGAGCACTCCTGTGTTCAGGAAGCACTCTCACCACAGACTGCAAATTCAGGAAGCACTTCCACTCAGATTACAAGTTCAGGAAGCACTCCCATGCTCAGGAAGCACTCTCACCTCAGACTACAAGTTCAGGAAGTACTTCCACTCAGATTACAAATTCAGGAAGCACTCTCACCACAGACTACAAGTTCAGGAAGCACTCCCATGCTCAGGAAGCACTCTCACCACAGACTACAAGTTCAGGAAGCACTTCCACTCAGATTACAAGTTCAGGAAGCACTCTCACCACAGACTACAAGTGCAAGAAGCACTTCTACTCAGACTACAAGTTCAGGAAGCAACTCCATGCACAGGAAGCACTCTCCCCACAGACTGCAAATTCAGGAAGCACTCCCATGCTCAGGAAGCAGTCTCACCTCAGACTACAAGTTCAGGAAGCACTCCCATTCAGACCACCTTTAGCCGAGTCAGGACTATATTTATACCTAATAAATGTGGAAGGCCTCACTTGGGAAGAAGCAAAGAGAACCACCCCCTCAATGTTTTGCTAGCAAAGTTGACTTTCCTAGATATTATTTTCTCCACACCTCCTTTCGCCTCTGGTTTTGAATCTGAAGGGCCATGGTCATGGCCTGGATGTGTCCAGTTGCAGACCACTACCCTAAATTTGACTCTTAGCCCTATTTCCTTGGAGGCTCTTGAAATTGCTATCCCCCCCCCCCCCAACTCTACTGAATGGGCTGAGGAATGGGACATGAATGAGCACTTGAAGTGTTTCTGGAATCCAGAATAAGAAGCACTGGACCTTTTCTGAGGAAGAGTTATTTCCATATTCACGCCAGTAAGCTAAGGTGACCAGATGGTCACCTTTGTGATCCGGGACAGGGAGGAGGTGGCCGCATGCACGCACAGCTGCAGGAGCACACTGCTTTCTAGGGCTTGCTGTTTCCCGCCCTGTCACAGGGCGGCAAACGGCAAGCCCCAGAAGGCCGTGCTCTTGCAGCCACGCACGCGGGAGGCTGCCGCACTGCCTTGCGCCCCAGAAGGCAGTGCAGCAGCCTCCCCAAAATCGGGACAATTTGAAGAACCCGCGGGACGCGGGACAAATTGTTTAAAGGCGGGGATGTCTCGCCAAAAGCGGGACGTCTGGTCAGCCTACAGAAAGCCCAACACCGCTTAGCCTATGATCTTAAAGGATGCCTGTGCAATTTCCTTTACTTCCAACAAGATTTCAGTGCAACATAAAGGAGGGAAGGAAGTCCTCTGAGAGGCAGCAAGGAAAAGAAAAAAGACTGCTAGCCTCCCAGCCTCCGTTTCCACGCCTCCTGTTCTCTTAACAGGGCTGCCGTTTGCCAGGAGTGCTTCCAGAGGCCGCCTTCGCAGAAGCGCAACCCAATACCCAAAAGCGCCGGATTTGTTCAGTCAGAAGGAACCAAGCTTGAAAGAGAAAGCTTTTTGAAGTAGAGCGGCACTTTAAAGCTTTTCTTCGCTACTGCCAAATCTCATTACCCAACAGTCAAAACATACTGTCGCAGAACCGGCTCAGATTACTGATATCAGGGAAGAGCATGAGAAATGTGCTTCAGACTCCGCAGTTAGCGACTGAGAACCAGCGGCCATCGTTCCAAGAGGGGCAGCGGCGACATCCTCGGCCACCGCTCTGCAATGAGTGGACGGATCAGGACCCAGAAAAAGGTCATGCTCCAAACCAAGGAAGGTCTCTCCTCTGAAAGCTAATGTTATTTTTTAAGATGCTCAAAAGAAAGCTTGGGGGGGGGCGCGTGGGGAAGAGTCACCACGGTAGATGGGGCATGAAATTCCACGCAGTCATTAAAAATATGGGCCAGGAAGCCACCAGAGAAGCTGCCACTGTGGATGGATGATTGGGAGGTAAAGAAAAGAGGGTTTAACCCAGTGCATTCAGATTCAAACAGTGGTGTAGCACCAATGGGGCTGGGCAGGGCACAACGTGGGCGTGGCCAGGCATTCTGGGGGCGGGGCATTAATAATTTCTCTATTACTGTAAAAAAACTCTTACTGTAAAAAAAAAGTTCCTAATTTCCAGCTGGTATCTTTCCGTCCATAATTTAAACTCATTATAGCAAGTCCTATCGTCTACTGCCAACAGAAACAACTACTTCTCCTCCAATTGACTGCCCGTCAAATACTTAATACTTTCAAATACTTAATTTTGTTTCTAAAAATCAAAAGAAGGATACTTTCCTTAAACAAGGAACTTTACCATATTTCTAAAACATGTTTTTAAAACAGCCCAACAGGGAGAATCATTTATTTATTTATTTATTTATTTGTTTGTTTGTTTGTTTGTTTGTTTGTTAATTATTTTATTATTTTATTTATATTTATATACCGCCTTCCCCGAAGGCTCAGTTTTCTACCTTCGCTAACCAGCCACATAGGAAACAACAGGACTTTATGATTTTTGGACCTAATGGAATTTCTAACGGAAAAGCAGACCCAATTAGTAACCCCCTCTCGGCACACACAAATAATTAGTAACCCACTCTCGGGAACTGGTGAGAACCTGCTGGATCCCACCTCTGGTTTAACCTTTTCCCTGCCAGCTACTTTTCCTCTCAAACTTGCACTCCCGTGTCCAGAAGAAAGATACAGGCCTGAATTCTCCTTCCCTGCAGGGAGAAAAGCAGCACAGGGTGATTTTCAGAGGAAATACAGCCCACGGCTAAAGGATCCAGCTAAACCTCGTTGCCCACTTTTCAGTCTTCATTAAAGCCTCTATCAGCAGCCTCTTATTAAAACACAATACTGGAGAAGAATATATAGAAGTCTGTAGAATGTGCACTGGTCCACAGAGACTGATGTTAGGGTTGTCATGTGAGGCAGAATATCCTGTGCTCACAGAGGGCCTTACCCACCTGAGCACCAGCAGGAGAAATAGCTTCTTTTAAAATCCCTATCGGGGAAATCAAGAAGTGATGTGCCTCTCTAGGAATCACCAGAAAAGGCTTAGTAAAATCACAGAGTTTCCAGCAATTCCTAGGGAGGACTGCAGAGAACCCGGAAGTGACATCACACCATGGTTGATGGCCACCCCAACCCCAAGCTCTGCTCAGTCCTGGCCTCCTTTCTTTACGATCACCAGGTGCAAGGGGTGAGACAGACCTACACAACAAAATGTTAGAGCTAGACCCGAGTACAGAAACACCTTAACCACTAAAACCGTGATGGCAAACCTCTTAGAGACCGAGTGCCCAAACTGCAACCCACTTATTTATCGCAAAGTGCCAACACGGCAATTTAACCAGAATACTGAGGTTTTAGTTTAGAAAAAATAACTCATATATTACCATCTTTTGTCTTAAAAGAAAAACACAACAGCAGAGCTTTCAATGTTACAGATGACTTTTTATTGAAAGGTTCTCTTTTCATCTTTTTCGAACCATTCCATCGCTCACACACACTGGGAAGGAGTTCTCCTTTAGCACATTGTGTGAACAGTACTGGGCCAAAGGCGTGCGTGCCCACAGAGAGGGATCTGAGTGCCACCTCTGGCACCCGTGCCATAGGTTCGCCACCATGGCACTAAAAGGTATCTGATAAAAGAAGCTTTGACTCTTAAAAGTGTATGCCCTGGAATATTGTGTTGGTCTCCAACATCCTACTGGATTTGAATCTGTACTCTCTTTCAGATAAAGATGTCAGTAGATTGTATGTTCCTCCGCCACAGAACAAAGCATGCCAGATCTTCTTTGTTGTAGAATGCTCCGTCTGGGTCGTAGTGCCTACCTAGCCCCGCTCCCCCTATCCATTTGAAAGCAAAAATACTTTTTTTTGGCATAAATGCTCTTGGATCAAAGTACCAAGTTCAATAATGCACAAAATAATGGTTTTGACAAAGGCAATGTGTAAAGAGGAACGATAATTTCTCATGTGTGTTCAGGACTATATTCTAACACGGAAGCATACAATTTTCTCAACTGCTCTACCTCAATTGACTGAACTAACATCTTCATATGGGACAGAGTATAGCGAACCTTTTCGAGACCGAGTGCCCAAATTGCAACCCAAAACCCACTTATTTATCGCAAAGTGCCAACACGGCAATTTAGCCTGAATACTGAGGTTTTAGTTTAGAAAAAACGAGGCACGCGTTACTCGGAAGTAAGCTTGGTGGTAGTCGGTGGCTTTGCTTTGAAGCAACCGTGCAACTCTTCCAACGGGTGAATCACAACCCTAGGAGGGTTTACTCAGAAGTAAGCCCCATTGCCAGCAACCGAGCTTACTCCCAGGTAAAGGATCACGCTTTAGTTCTTCACATGAAAATCAGTGAGGTTTAACAGCACTTAACAGGGTTACCTACACTGCTTCCCCAAAACTAGGTCTTAGGTTTAATGCTAATAATTGAGCCCAGTGGCACAGGCCAGCCTAGATGTGTATGGGGGGGGGGGGGCAACTCTGTGCGTGCCCACAGAGAGGGCTCTGAGTGCCACCTCTGGCACCCGTGCCATAGGTTTGCCACCACTGGTATAGCTCTTCTACTATAGATCAATAGGGCTGCCCTCTTGAAACTAACAACATGTAAAAACCTTAGAGCAGCCTCTTTTACTAAGATGTGTCTGGGAAAGCGGAAATTAAGGAACACCTAAAAGAAGAATTAAACCTATAGACCATTAGAAAAAGCTTCACTTGTATCAGATTCATGGAATTAGACAGGAAAAAAACATAATTTTTAAAATGTACCTCGCTTTTTAAGGCATGAGGCGTTTGTATTCCATGGGGGCGGGGGGGGGAGTCTATTTTGCTGAAGGCTTTTTTAAATTTCCGGTTTAAAAAAAAATCAAACAAATACAGTTCAAAAAGTTAATTACATGGGCCCCATGTTGCAGTTTCCAGCAGTTGAAGGCTTCGGCTATGAACTCTACAGGCACACAGGTTCCCCCGCCTGTTTACCCCAGCACTAAGTGCTATTTTCTCACATTGCCATGCACTGCCGCCGGGTTAACCGACAATTAACATTAAATACATACAGAGCTATTTTGCAAGATCAGGCCTTACATTTGAGACACCCAAGTCTATAAAAAACACACATCAAATAACAAGCCCCAAGCTGCCTAGTTTTGCATTTCATTTCATTTCATTTCATTCTCTCTCTCTCTCTCTCTCTCTCTCTCTCCTTTTGGCAAAAAAACCCTACAATATTGCCCAGGGCTCTGGATCAAATGTATCTGTAGATGTTTTCCCACATGCAGTCTCAGAGCAAGATTTCATTTCCCCTCGTTTTTTTTTTTAAATCATATATAGTAAAACATGTTAAAATTAGTTCAGAGATGCACTTTTTTCAGCTTGGCTGGGAAATATTTGGCATTGCTGCAGTTTCTCAAAGTATGGTAAGTGATCGCAGTCGCGATCCCAAGAACGCTTCCCGAGAAGTGAGCTGTGTTGAAGAAAATGGGACCTGCTTCCAAATGAAAATCCTCAGGGTTGCTCTCCGAGTCCCCATTGTGAAATGCCATATATACTCGTGTTTAACTCGGCCCGAATATAAGTCGAGGCACCTAATTTTACCACAAAAAAACTGGGAAAACTTATTGACTCGAGTATAAGTCTAGAGTGGAAAATGCAGAAGCTATTGGTAAATTTCAAAAATAAAAATAGATACAGTCGGGCGCTGTTTGGGGGTCTCTGCCACTGACCCCCCCCCCATCTCACCAATCCCAAGGTCTCTGCCACCGACCTCTCCATCCCGCAGCTTGTCCAGCTCACCCAGGTCAACTGGCTGTCACCCGCCACGAGCCAGCCACCACCAAGAAGAAGACAGAGCCAGAGAAAGCGGCTGAAAGGGGGAAGGCAGTGAAGAAGAAAGAGGAGAGCGAAGCAGAGACGCAGGCTGAGAAAGCGGCTGAAAGGGGGGAGGCAGAGAAGAAGGCAAGAAAGAGTGAAGACGGGAGAGGGGGAACACCACACAAGAATTAAGTGGGACCCTCACTCGTGTATAAATCGAGGGGAGCTTTTTCAGTACAAAAAATGTGCTGAAAAGGTAGAGTTATACACGAGTATATAAGATAGCTCTCAAGCTACAACCAGCAAAAGACTCTAGCCCATTATGCAAGGAGCGCTTTCTGCGACGCTCCTAACACGCGGTCCCCTTGCAGTGGGGTCTCCACGCATTTTCCTGTTTAAATGCAAGGAAGAGCCCTACTGAATGAGGTGCACTCATGATTGTGCTTATGGCTGCCTACCCCCATTCAAAGGACAAGATGTTACCCTTTAAAGGTAATACCGATATTGTTGAGGCTGCTTTTCATTGGTGAGGCTGCTTTTCATTGCTTTTACATTTTTAGGGGAAAGCCGGCTGTGGATCCCTAACAGGAAAACGGTCTCTCACCTTTAAAGGGCTTTAAAGAAACACAATAGGTAACCTTCGTCTTGCCTTTTGACTGCAGCGACCCAGAAACAGGGAAATCCTGCAGCGAGAGGGAAACTTTGCAGTTTCCCTGCTCCCACAAACTGCAAGGCACCCAGGATCTCTGGCAGTGCAATTCTAATGGCATCAGTACAAGAATCTCTGTCCTGCAGGAACCGTACACTCACTGCAGGGCAGAACACTAGTGTATAATCAGCCTCAGTTGATGAGGAGGCTTGCCAGCATGACACCACCAGCAATGCAGTGATGTCACTTCTGATGCGACCCAGGAAAAATATTGTATGGTGGCAGCTCTAGCATTCACCCAAAATTCTATGGTTTGACCACAGAGTCTTGGAAAAACACTAGACTGTCACCTTAACATAAGAACATAAGAAAGAGCCTTGCTGGATCAGACCAGAGTCCATCTAGTCCAGCACTCTGCTATTCGCAGTGGCCCACCAGATGCCTTTGGGAGCTCACATGCAGGATGTGAAAGCAATGGGCTTCTGCTGCGGCTGCTCCCAAGCACTTGGTCTATTGAGGCATTTACAATCTCAGATCAAGGAGAATCAAGATTGGTAGCCATAGATCGACTTCTCCTCCATAAATTTGTCCAAGCCCTTTTTAAAGCTACCCAGGTTAGTGGCCATCACCACCTCCTGTGGCAGCATATTCCAAACACCAATCATGCATTGCATGAAGAAATGTTTGCTTTTATTAGCCTTTATTCTTCCCCCCAGCCTTTTCAATGAATGCCCCCTGGTTCTAGTATTGGGAGAAAGAGAGAAAAATGTCTCTCTGTCGACATTTTCTGCCCCATGCATACTTTTATAGGCTTCAATCATATACCCCGTCAGACGTCTCCTATCCAAACTAAAGAGTCCCAAACGCTACAGCCTCTCCTCATAAGGAAGGTGCTCCAGTCCCTCAATCATCCTCGTTGCCCTTCTCTGCATTTTTTCTATCTCTTCGATATCCTTTTTGAGATGTGGTGACCAGAACTGAACACAGTACTCCAAGTGCGGTCGCACCACGGCTTTATATAAGGGTATGACAATCTTTGCAGTTTTATTATCAACTCCTTTCCTAATTATCCCCAGCATAGACTACCATAATGTTTCTGGTGACTCCTAGGTCGATTCCCCACTTAAAAAATGAATGTAGATACAAACCAGTTTGGGAAAAACCAGGACCTTTTCAGCACGGCTTCAGTGTCCCCACTGCAGCTTCTGCCCCACAAACGATCCTTGTTCCCAGAAACCCAGCAGCAACTAAGGATTCCTCACTGAGGCAGATTGAACACGCGATCCGCTCAGGGCTATCCTGATTGGCTGTTGCGTTGTGTTGGGGCGAGAATTTTTATTTTCAAACTTCCGGATCCACGTCTCTGCGAGCAAGTGCAGAACAATCCTATGCGGAAACTAAGAAATGGCGCGCGGCTCCATGTAGTCGGATCCACGTGGATATGACGTGTAGCACTGCTTTGTATTGACTTCTACTCAGTCAATCAGTCCAACCCGGTCCCATGTTGCTTCGTATCCAAAGTGGATCTCTGGTCTGCAAAAATTTTTAAAAGGCTGCGCGCACATCGCACACAGCCCACTGCGTTCTCATTGGATGGGAGGCTCCACATCACTACCAGGGGCGGGACAAATGAATCCAGATTCACACACACATCCCAACTTCCCCACCGCTCCAGATTGCCCATGCGTTTTTTGAAAAGGTCTACTTTCTTGCAGGTTCTAAAATAACACGTGCTGGGGGGGAGTGCCAGAAACAGGAAGAAAGCGTGTTCGGCGCTGGTGCAGTAGGGAGTTCTGCTGGAAACCTGGATATTTTGTGTGACGAGCACGCATCTAATCCTCAGTGGGGAATCGATGCTAAAGAGCTACTATGTCACTTCCGGGTTTTTCCCGGAAGTGATGTCATACCATTGTTGCCAACACCCCATGGCTCTGCCTCTCAGTTCTCCTACTAGCTGCCATATTATTCAGACCTGGTATAGAGAAGAGGAAAAGTAATATAAGACAATGTGCAATGTAATATGCCAGAGCTACTGTTCCTTACAAGAGAGAAAAATCCATCTTCCGTTTTTTTTCATTCTGTATTATTACAACACACCAGTACAAAATCACTGAAAGATTAAAAGACTTGCAGCTTAACCAATTAAAATCGGCCCCTGCTAGTCAATCAAATAGAGTGCTAGTTGATTAACCCAACTGATTAAAGATCTGAAGCCAATAAAGGGGGGAAATACACACATATGATGCCTATCTGGAAACTCTTTGCTTAGACAGTTCTCCAAACGCATATTTTAATAACCGCCTTTCGTGAGCCAAGTCTAGAGAACTAATCATTGTTTCATATCTGAAAGCTGGGAAAATTCTGTTTATCCCATGTTAATTTGCCTTCGGGCACTACTTCTGCATAATACACCCATCCATGTGATGAAATCCAATGAAAGAATTATGTCAGGAAAGCCTGAAAGAAAATTCTTCCAAAACGCAGGCCATGCCGGATTGCAACATGCTAACCTTTCTGGAGTCTTGCTAGATGTGTTGCGCTGACATAAAATCTCCTTTGTAACTGAAACGGTTTTGTAGCCATCCTTTCTCTTGTTTCCCCCCCCTAACTGCAAACGCCAGGATAGGTCGAACAAGAAGAGTTAAGATATTGACAGTGCGACCCCAACTGGAGCTGCAAACTTCTACATCCACTGAAATTGATGGGCCTAGAAGGGGCATGTCTATGTTTAGGACTGCGCTATGAGAAGTTTATCTTTGCATAGCACCCAAATCTTGCAAATTTATGAGGCCTGAGTGGCAGGGGCGTACCTAGGCAAACTGGGGCCCAGGGACAAAACCTGAGTTTGGCGCCCCCCCCCCCCCCCGGCCCGGCGAATGGGCGGCCACCCTCCCCCACCATGACCAAACAATGATTTTTTGTACCAGCTCACAAAACACCTCCCACTCCCATTAAAACATACATGGCTCTCTCCCCACCAACTCTTTTCCTAATTTCCTAATCACAACAACCCTATGAGGTAGGTTGTTAGCCTGAGAAACAACTCCAAGTCAGTGCAAGTCAGTATTAAGCATGTAAATCTCTCACAAATCACCCCCAGCAAAACATTTACCAAACAAATGTCATCATCATCTCTCACAAAACACCTCCAGTGGAATCCACCCACAAACAGCATCACTTTCAATGGTGTTTAAACCAGGGAGTTCAGATACTTCTTTTAAATCTACCTTAAAGGGAGAATCTGGGGTCCCCGGTTAAAACAAAATTGAAAGTGATGCTGTTTGGGAGTGGATTCTCCCCCACCCTGAAACAGTCTCACTTTTGAGGGTTGGAGATTCAGATGAAACAAATACCAGATTCGGCTGGTGGTGCCAAGTGAACCTGCTTCAGCCAAGAGCGGATTTTGCAGCATTGTTATCAGTCGCCTTTGTGTTGGTGCACCTTAATGCTTTACGCTCTGCAGTTCTCTCTATACCATATGCTAAAATTTCACACTTGGAGAGAATAAGTAACTGTGCTTTTAACCATACTGAATTCATAATCCATGCACTTCTAAGTTGTCCTGAATTATTAAAATGCAGACAAGCTGATCCCCCCCCCCCGCCCCCAAATTAGTAACAATTCAACCTCTCTAGACAATGAGACTACCAGACTACCAAGAAGCAAAGATGGATGGGTTACATAAAGGATTTCTAGGTTTTTTGGCTGCCGTTGTAGAAATATGGGAACACTCAAAGGCAAATGCAACAACTTTTCACAAAATAGACAGCTTTCCATCAATTGCTCGAACATGATCTCTTGGTGGATGTTCACGACCACTTAGTTGAATGAACGGCAAAAGAAAGGAAGACAGTTACCAGAGCGTTGAACTGATTAAAGTGTTGAACTAGTATCTGGGAGACCAAGGTGCAGAGGTGGGATCCAGCAGGTTCTCACAGGTTCCCAAGAGTAGGTTACTAATTATTTGTGTGTGCCGAGAGGGGGTTACTAATTGGCAATTTTGCCACATGATTTTTGCCTTAGTTACGCCCCTCCTCTCAGCAGAAGCGCGCAGAACTTGAAGCAGTCTAGCAGGAGGTGCACCGGTGCGTGCCAGCCTGTGCTTGCGTGCATTCGTTTCCCGCCCAAGGACCGGCGCAGCGGCTGCGTCCTTGCCACAGCCCCGCCCAGGAATGCCCTGCCTCCGGAATGCCCAACCACGCCCCCGTCGTGCCCTGCCCAGCTCCATTGGCACCACACCACAGTTTGAATCCCACCACCATGGGAACCTGTTACTAAAAATTTTGGATCCCACCACTGCCAAGGTGGGAAACCCTACTCTGCCATGGGGAAGCTTGCTGGCCCACTCACACACACGCAGTCTAATCCACTTTGCAGGGTTGTTGTCGATAATAAAATCGAACCCCAAGGAACACTGTAAGCTTGGAGGAAGGGGGAGGGTAAAAATAGAATAACTACAGCTGTGAAAGAAGCACGCTTTTGTTCCACAGACTTCCGTTAGAAATAAATACAATCGAGATTTGCAGGTGTGGCGTTAGCACAAGGAAGGACTTTCAAATAATTCAGTAGCAGAGACACAATTGCAAAGAAAGGAGAGGGGGTCAAGGAGGTTTTTTTGGGGTCCCTTCCTTCCACAACAAATCCCCAATTCCCGCACTGTTCATAACCTTTACCGCAGAGTGGACTTCCCCCAGTCACTGCTGAAAGGATGTGGAGGAGGGAACTTCCCCTCCAAGTGTGATGTCCAAAAAGAGAATCTAAAGCATCACTTTACAGGAAAATGAAAGCCACTCTGCCCCACAAAATTCTCCAGTATTACTTTCTACTCAGCAAAAAGTTTCACAAAATATGCAAACAAATATAAAGGGTTCCATTCGAGGGCAAATTCTATTTATTGTCGAAGGCGTTCACGGCCGGATTCAACTGGTTGTGGTGGGTTTTCCGGGCTGTGTGACCGTGGTCTGGTAGGACTTGTTCCTAACGTTTCGCCCGCATCTGTGGCCGGCATCTTCAGAGGTGTATCGCAGTGTGTAACAGACTTCTCTCTGTGATACACCTCTGAAAGATGCTCAACCACAGATGGCTTAAACGTCGTAGGAATCGGGGTCCTACCAGACCATCGGCTTCACACAGCCCGAAACCACAACTAATGGGGTCCGTCACTTTCAGCCTTCCACGCCTCTCCGCCTTCGCCTCCTGAGAGGCCTACCTGCCTTTGAACGAAGGTTCCATATAGCAACTAAGTGCGAGCTAATAATGTCACTCCCTGAACTGCAGAGTTAATCCCTTTCAGGTACTGCAATTCATGGATTCTCGGCCTTTCGTACCTTTTATCTCACCAGTCTCTATCCAAGAACCTGTGTGTTTCACCATTGCTGTGTTCAGATTTGTGAGTTGGGGCATTTTCTATAATGTGATGATGATTTAGAAATGACCTGGTGCCAAAAAAAATTTTGGGGTCGTGGGGGGGGCATCCAACTCAGGTTTTGCCCAGGGCTCAGGTTTGCCTAGGTACGCCTCTGCCCCCTTTGCTCAGGGGGGGCTGGTGAGGGAACCTGTTACTAAAATTTTTGGATCCCACCACTGGTTCAAGGTACAGTGGAACCTCAGTTTTCGTTGGTAATCCGTCCGAAAAGAATCGATGAAAACCAAAACCGAGGCAAACTTTTCCATAGGAATCAATGTAAACCCAGTTAATCCGTTCTAGGCACTCCAAAAAACATACCAAAACCACATTTTTGGGTGAATAAACATAGTGCTTAATGCTGAAAACAGTAACAAAAAAATAACACTAGGACCAGCTTCAGAGCCAGTGTGGACCCTTCAATGTAGCACCCTCGCCAAGGAAGCTGTCCAAAGAAGGAGTCTGTTTCTGGCCAGCCTCTTTAAAGATTTTGTTGTCTGAAATGGGGCAAGACATTGTCATTAAACAAGTTGCAGACACAGCCTGCAACAGCTTTGTCCGGGTGATTTTTCTCTCTACAAACCCCTGCACCTTACTGCAAATCGATGAAAACTGAGACAAATTTTTCACTGAAAAAATCGATGAAAACCGAAACCGATGAAAACCGAAGGCAATGAAAACCGAGATACCACTGTAAAGGAAAAAGAGATCCCACTGAAACATCAGGAAAAACATCCTGACAGTAAGGGCTGTTCGACATTCTTTGGAGATTTTTAAAGAGAGGCTGGATGGCCATCTGCCAGGAGTGTCCCTGCATGTTCCTGTGTTCCTGCACTGCAAAGGGTTGGACTTGATGGCCCTTGGGGTCTCTTCCAACTCTATGATTCTGTGATTCAAACCTCCGGGAGTTTCCAAACCCAGAACTGGCAGCCATAGGACCACAAAGTCTTTTTTTAAAAAACAGGTTTAGAATTACAACAGACTCTTCCTCTGACATTTGTGGGGGGAGAGAAATGAAAACAATTTATTACACATTGGCCTGCCAAAATGACACACACTTTGGAATGAGACTCAGCAGGACTCCTCTTCCCAAAGGCAGGAACAAAGGGCTGTGCACAGAAGCAAAAACTCCGAGTCTTGTCAACTCTTCTGACAAAGCGGCGGCGGGCTTCCCAACGTTTCCTCTTTCCAGGCAAGATTCCCAGCAGGCCTGCGTCAGGAAGGCAGGGCCAAGAAGTGGTGCCAGACCCTGACCAATCACAGGCCACCTTATTTACATCCGGCGGGTGCCCCCACCCACCCCGGTCCCATGCAGACACAGACAATGACCCAATCTCAGGGTTTCAGCTCAGCAAAACAGAGATCTGACAGCCAGAGGGCTCCTGGAAAGCAGTGGCACGTTGGCATCTTTGGAAAGCATGCCACGGTTGCAGCAGGGTAGACGGGATGCAGGCGTGCCCCCTCCCGTGAGAGCAAGGAGTGGGGCAGGCGGAGTCCCAAATCCCTCTGCTTGTTAAATACAGCCAGCGTTGCATAGTAAACAAAGCAGCTGGAGGGTCTTTTGGGGGCGGCTCATTGCAGCCCAGAGCAAGGGAATTGGGGCAGAGAAGGAAGGCACGGAAGGGCAACCATAGGACTAGAAAGCCAAGGGGTTTCTCGTGCTGTTTTCGGCGCAAGAGAAACAGAGAAGGATGGTTTCTGCTTTGGTCTGCATCATTGAACTGTATTTACAGTTTGGCTAGTGAAGGTTTCGATAGAGAGCTCTCTCTCTCTCTCTCTCTCTCTCTCTCTCTCTCTCTCTTAGCGCGTAAGCTCTTCAATGAATTTAGGAACACATCTCACAGGCAATTCTTGCGAGAGCGGCGACTGAATCCCAAGTTTGCTTCTCTGGGGTTTATATCTAATTAGAAGAAGAGAAGAGTTTGGATGTATACCCCACCTTCCTCTGGTGTAAGGAGTCTCAAAGCAGCTGACAAAATCTTCCCCCTCCCCCCACAACAAGCACCTTGTGAAGTAGGTGGGGCTGAGAGAGTGCTGAGAGCACTGTAAGTAGCCCAAGGTCGCCCAGCAGGCTCTGGGTGGAGGAGCGGGGAAACAAACCCAGTTCTCCATATAAAAGTCCGCTGCTCATGGGGAGGAGTGGGGAATCAAACCTGGTTCTCCAGATTAGAGTGTACCTGCTCTTAACCCACGCCTTGGCCTGCAGAAGCTTTTCACCAGTCTCCTGAGTAGTTTAACTATTGTATGTTTTGTTATTACATTTATATCCAGGTGCATATTACTTATAATATAATCACGATAAATCTTTATGAATGGTGTATGACTTATCTATTGACTTTATACTCGAAGTAATTGCATATACCAATTAGTTCATTGCCTTGTGCCTCTATATATACAGTCCATGCAGTGGTGGGATCCAAAAATTTTAGTAACAGGTCCCCATGGTGGTGGGATTCAAACAGTGGCGTAGTGCCAATGGGGCGGGGTGGGGCATGACGGGGGCGTGGCCGGGCATTCCGGGGCAGGGCATTAATGATTTCTCTGTTACTGTAAAAAACTCTTATTGTAAAAAAAAGTTCCTAATTTCCAGCTGGTATCTTTCTGTCCATAATTTAAACTCATTATAGCAAGTCCTATCGTCTACTGCCAACAGAAACAACTACTTCTCCTCTAATTGACTGCCTGTGTCAAATACTTCATACTTTCCAATACTTCATTCTGTTTCTAGAAATCAAAAGAAGGATACTTTCCTTAAACAAGGAACTTTACCATATTTCTAAAACATGTTTTTAAAACAGCCCAACAAGGAGAATTATCCAGTTTTCTACCTTCGCTAACCAGCCACATAGGAAACAACAGGACTTTATGATTTTCGGACCTAATGGAATTTCTAACGGAAAAGCAGACCCAATTAGTAACCCCCTCTCAGCACACACAAATAATTAGTAACCCACTCTCAGGAACTGGTGAGAACCTGCTGGATCCCACCTTTGAGTCCATGCTTCTTAGGCTTGGCTGGCCTCAGATTTTCTAGTATTAGTTTAACTATTTGCCAGATGCAAGGGAGCCTCAGACTGCAGCCCTGGCCAACAGGTCAAAGCTCCTGAAACACTCACTTACTTACTTACTTACTTACTTACTTTCTTTCTTTCCTTCCTCCTCTTCTCCTTTCCTTCCTTCTTTCATTCCTTCCTTCCTTCTTTCCTTCCTTCTTTCCTTCCTTCTTTCCTCCTTTCCTTCCTCCTTTCCTTCCTTCCTTCCTTCCTTCCTTCCTTCCTTCCTTCCTTCCTTCTTTCTTTCTTTCTTTCTTTCCTTCCTTCCTTCCTTCCTTCCTTCCTTCCTTCCTTCCTTCCTTCCTTCCTTCCTTCCTTACTTTTCCTCCAATGGGCTCCATTTTATCCTCTCAAAAACCTTGCAAGGTAGGTTAGGGTGAGAGCTTGTCACAGGTTCAAGTTCACCCAGCAACTTTCCACAGCATAGTCAGGATTCGAACCTGGGTCTCCCAGATCCCAGCCCTAGTTAAACAGCTACCAGAGGCATTGGGAGAAGCAGATTAAAGAACACGGGCTGCACCTAAGTCTTGGCCCACTTGTGAGGTATCCAGCGTCCGGCTCGGAACCCTCAAAAAGTGGATGGAGCTCCCCAAATCCTGACCTCAGGCCAAAAACAGGCTAAAAACAGAAAAATTAGGCCAACTGCTGAAGTTTTATAGGGGTTGCCCTGTGAGATCAAGAGACTAAAGACCGTGTCGCAAGTTGTGTGGAGCCAAACCCAGGTCTCCTACTCTGTAGGGAACTAAAGCCAGATGGGTAATCCCAGCTGGCATTCACAACGGCTGTTCACCTAAAATACTTTAAAACCATTAAAAGGAAAAATGTTCAGTGATTCCCTGAGATCCAGATTGGAAAAGGCGATTGCCAGTCTCTGGCACATTTTTATCCCAAAGAACTTGACATACGTGGTTGTCCCATTCAGTTTTACTCTCACAACAGTCCTGCCAGGTAGGATTCCATGGGTTATTTGCCCTCTGTCCACCCATCCTAGTTCATTTCAGTCTGCGTTGCTTCCGGCCTCGTATTTATTTATGGATTGGCTTTATAAACCGTCCTTCCCCTCAAGCGCTCAGGGCTTCCGACGTGATGATAAATGCAATACCAATTTAAAACATAATCTAAAAAAAACAGATGGCAATTAAATTACAGAAAAACCAGTATACAAAGAGGGAAGTAAAAAGGTGAGAGAGAAAGAGGGAGGCCAAGGTGAAGAAAATCAAAACTGCCTCTACCGTATGCCTGGTGGAATAGCCCTGGTGGTTCCTTTACAAAACACATTAACATTCATATCAATGCAGAGTTCAAAACAACTTTGAGAGGATCTTGGATTAAACAGCAACCTTGTACAGGTGGTTAGTATTTTTATGAGGAGTGGGGTGCCTGCTAATCAGGCAGAGAGAGGGGAAGAATACGTGAATTCATTTAATTAAATCTCAATTTTCTCCCTAGCTGGGACTCAGAGGCTTAGACCGTCATTTTTCCCTCCTCCGCTTTCTCTTAATGACAACCCTGTGAGGTAGGCCAGGCAAAGAGTCTGTGATGGGACCAAAGTCACCCAGCAAACTACTATCCCAGCAGTGGGGAATAGAACTTGAGTCTCCCAAGATCTTAGCACTACACTCTATTCAGGAGTCCCTAGCAGGAGGTATTATGGCACCACCAATACGCTTTCTAACTTCTACCAAGTGTTTTTAGGAAATGGGTGGGGGCAGGTAGGGGCAGGGTTTGCCCAGCAATTGACCAGCCTAGGCAGCCATCATCACCCCACCCAGGTCCCAGCCCGGCAAAGTCACATGTCATATTTGGCTCTTGTAACAAATCAGTTCGACACCCCTAACCTACACCACATCACTCAAGTTGAGCTGCGTCAATCATTTGGTGGCTGGCTCTGCCTCCTGCAGCAGCCATTTTATGACAGCCATTTCATCACTGAGCCCACCAAATGTGCCCGCAGGTTCAAAAAGGTCGGGGACCCCTGCTCTACCCACTACGCCACGGTGGCTCTGGGAAATTTCAGAATCCTCACAGTCTTTTAGCTCTGCCACCCCAAGAGACATAAGGTAATTTCTAATAACTACCCTACCAGCCTACATTAGTTCTCTGTCAGCTATTATGGCTTTCCTCAAAGGATTCTGGGAACGGTTAGCCTGGTGAGCCAATAACTCAGCATCTTCCCCTTCTGCCCCCACCCCTGCGCACCCAAGCAGCTGCCAGAGTACTCTGGAGAGAGGAAATTACTATTATCAGTGGTGTTGACCTGTGCAGAAAACATGCACAGTTATTATAGCAAAATGTCACCGTTTTCCTGATTGGAAAAAGCAGCTTGAGGTTAAATCCAGCAGCTAACCTCTGTTTTAAAGGATGTGGATGGATACTTCAGTTATGGCTGTCAATTTTTGTTATTTATTATATTGATACAAGAGGAGAAGAAGAAGAGTTTGGATTTATATCCCCCCTTTCTCTCCTGTAGGAAGTCTCAAAGGGGCTTACAATCTCCATGCCCTTCCCCCCTCACAACAAACACCCTGTGAGGTAGGTGGGGCTGAGAGAGCTCCCAGAAGCTGTGACTAGCCCAAGGTCATCCAGCTGGCGTGTGTGGGAGTGTACAGGCTAATCTGAATTCCCCAGATAAGCCTCCACAGCTCAGGCGGCAGAGCTGGGAATCAAACCCGGTTCCTCCAGACTACATATACAAGCTCTTAACCTTCTACGCCACTGATGCTGCTCTGATAAACAGAGAATCACTGCAAAATTGCAGTCTTTTATTGCATCTGGAAACCAGGGGGAGAGAGAGAGAGAGAGAGAGAGAGCGCTACAGTATCAATATAACTGCAATCACATTTATATCGATATAACTGCAATTTAAAGGACTTCAACAAAAGCCCTTTGTTTTGCAACTACCAGGTGTAATGAGATCTGTGCCTTTAAGAGGGAGTTGATGGGTGGAGTTAAGAGAACCAGGAAAAGCACAGGCCTATTGAGACTTCAGCAAACAGCTGTGAGGCAATGCCTCCTTGCGTGTAAACAGAGAAACATGAGGAGGCCATACTACAGTCCCACTACGCAACTGAAAGCCCCAAAGTAAGCATTTCATGCATAACGGGCCACTAAGAGACGGCTGCTGGACATTGACTTCTGTACATGAAAAGCCATTCAGTAGAAATGGAGGCCTACGATTATCATGGGCCTCCATTGCTTCCTCCAAATAACTAGGCACATATCTGTTCAGCCACCCTGGGGACGTTTTCAGGTTACTTTGCCCCTAAACATCGCACATCCTCTGCCCACTCAGAGGGGAAAACAATTTACACGACTCTCATGCAGTGAGTTCAGTGCGCCAGGATGAATTCCAGAGTTCCCAG
Source organism: Sphaerodactylus townsendi (assembly GCF_021028975.2). NCBI lineage: Eukaryota > Metazoa > Chordata > Lepidosauria > Squamata > Sphaerodactylidae > Sphaerodactylus > Sphaerodactylus townsendi. The sequence goes on from NC_059431.1 coordinate 15,621,277, forward strand.
ACCTGACTGATTCACGTATTATGCAAACCGCCTGCTCTATAAAACCCAGCAGACCAGATGAACAAGGCACAACAGCCATAAAGCTTACGCTTTACAGAATTCTGACATCTGGTGCAAATTCATGTATGTGGCCCCTTCCGCACATGCAGAATAATGCACTTTCAACCCATGTTCACAATAGTTTGCAAATGGTTTTTGCTATTTCGCACAGTAAAATCCAGCTGCAAAGTGGATTGAAAGTGCATTATTCTGCATATGCCTGGGCGTCCTTTTCAGAACTGCAGGAAGCAGGACAGCAAACGAAGAACTAGGCAGTTTCAGAAGGGTGGGTTTGGACCCCCAATTCATTGTAGGATCCCAGGTAATTGCCCCACTTGCTGACTCTTGCACGTAAATCTGAAAAATACCACACCAGGCGAAACCCTCACAGGTGCCAAACTCGCGCCCCTCCGGATGTTATAGACTACAGTTCCCATCATCCCCTGCCAGCATGATGCTGGTGAGAACTGTAGTCCATAACATCTGGAGGGCTGTGAGTTTGGCACCTTCTAAGCACATTTTTAATTCCACATTAAAAACACAGCATACATAACACAGCATTTTGACTAACTTTCCCCAGAACGGTGGCTTTTTAAAAAGTTATGGAAGATTCAATATGGGTAAGGGCAGTGGTGGGATCCAAAAATTTTAGTAACAGGTTCCCATGGTGGTGGGATTCAAACTGTGGTGTAGTGCCAATGGGGCTAGGTGGGGCATGACGGGGGCATAGCCAGGCATTCCGGGTCGGGGCATTCCTGGGAGGGGCTGTTGCAAGGACGCAGCCGCTGCGCCAGTCCTTGGGTGGGAAATGAATGTATGCAGGCGCAGGCTGCCACGCATGCCAATGCACCTCCTGCTAGACTGCTTCAAGTTCTGCGCGCTACTGCTGAGAGGAGGGGCGTAACTAAGGCAAAAATCACGTGGCAAAATCACCAATTAGTAACCTCCTCTCGGCACATAATTAGTAACCTACTCTCGGGAACCTGTGAGAACCTGCTGGATCCCACCTCTGGGTAAGGGAATCTTAACCCTTTCCCTACCAGCCATTTTTGTCAACTCACAACTGACTTATGGCAACCCAGTAAGGATTTCAGGGTTAAGAGACAAACAGAGGTGGTTTCCCATTGCTTGGCTCTGGTCACAATCCTTGTATGCCGCGGAGGTCTGCCGTCCAAGTACTGACCTGGACCAACCGTGCTTAGCTTCTGACAGCAGACAAGATCAGGGTACTCTCAGCCATCCAATCAGGGCCCTGTTTTTTTCTCTACAGTGAAAATTATTGAGGCTTTTGTATTTTTCCCATTGAAAATAAGGGGAAGAAAGTAGTACAGGGGTATTTTGAAAGAATACCAGCCAACAAACGGTTAAGCATCCTTTCCACACTTCGTCCTTTTTTAGTTCCTAACTGCAATCTCCAAATGTTCCTTTTCATTTAAAAAAAAAAGCCAGAAGAAAGTTACACGGAACTGTGCCGAACACCCAGCTTTGGTCTGTAAACTCAAAGGGCGCTGACAGGACAACCCGCAATAAGGGGGAAAAAATCCCCAGCTGGCAAGCAAGGAGCATTATAACGCTCACAATGTGCAGCAACAACAGTCACAGCCGCAATGGCAGAAGAATGCAATGCGGTGGCAGAAAACAAGAAGGGGTGTGGGCAGTGGTGGGATCCAAACATTTTAGTAACCGGTTCCCTTGGTGGTGGGATTCAAACTGTTGCAAAGCGCCAATGGGGCTGGGCAGGGCATGATGGGGGTGTGGCCCGGCATTCCTGGGCGGGGCATTCCTGGGCAGGGCTGTGGCAAGGATGCAGCCGCTGTGCCGGTCCTTGGGCGGGAAACGAATGCATGCAGGCGCAGGCTGCCACGCACGCCAGTGCACCTCCTGCTAGACTGCTTCAAGTTCTGCGCGCTACTGCTGAGAGGAGGGGCGTAACTAAGGCAAAAATCATGTGGCAACATCACCAATCAGTAACCCCCTCTCTGGACACACAAATAATTAGTAACCTACTCTCGGGAACCTGTGAGAACCTGCTGGATCCCACTTCTGAAAAAATCCCCAGCTGGCAAGCAAGGGGCATTATAACGTTCACAATGTGCAGCAACGACAGTCACAGCCGCAATGGCAGAAGAATGCAATGGGGTGGCAAAAAACAAGAAGGGGTGTGGGGCGGTGTCTCCAGGACCCTTCCGCACATGCAGAATAATGCTCTTTCAGTCCACCTTCACAATGGTTTGCAAGTGGATTTTGCTATTCCGCACAGCTGTGAAGTGCACTGAAAGTGGATTGGAAGTGCATTATTCTGAATTTGCGAAAGGGACCCTGGAGACAGTTGATCTACGGGAGGGAGCTGCTGGAAGGACATCAGACCATTTCCCTCCAGGAAATGAAGACAGAGGAACAGTCTGTCCAGGACAGGGGCCGAACAAGAACAGAAGAGAATGGTCTGAAGAACTAGTGCCGAGCCTGTATGGTGTGTCCTAGGCTGATGGAGGGCAGGATTCGAGCACAACCTGCTCTCTCAGAAGTGTGGCGGCACACAGCTTGGAACACTGCATTATATCATGTTGTAAAATACAGGTTGCCTTTTGAACTGAAAGGGTTACAAAAAACCAGGGTACGTGTTTTAAAAATGGAACCCAGCAGGGGTGACATTGTTATTGTCAGTAGCAGGGTGCTACACGCATATTTTAACATCTTAAAATTAGCATGTTGCATTCGTCATCTGTGTTTATGTTGTTCTCAACTCATTTATTACTGTTTTAATCTTGTAAGTCGCCATGAGAGTCTCTGGGCGAGTGGCGACTGAAAAAAAAAAATGTAGCGAATCAATGAATAAAATGACCCGGGACGAGTGAAGGAGGGAAACAACACGAGGACGCTGCTGGCTTGTGGTGAGGGTCAAAATGGCTGAGAGCGGCCTGGGGCCACTTCCATTTTTGAGGCTTCGTCCAGCGACTGGCGGAGGGGCAGGGAGCTAGGCCCTCCACGGCTCCCGGCCTCGCCGCCACTGAAGATCCTAATTCCTAGCCTGCGCTACTGGTGATGTGACAACTTTTGTCACCCGTAAAGTGACAACTTTAAAGTTGTAAACACCACCTTCTTCCAATCCTGTCGGCGTATTTCTGCGACTATATGGATCACCTCATTTGAAAATAATGTCAAAGTCCACATTTGCGGCCCTCCATGGGGGCGAGGCCCAGGCCAAACTGCTCAGAGGGACACACCGGGGTGGGCTGGACAACAGGTGACCCATAGAGTCCTGCTGTGTCCTGCTTTCTGGCAGCGATTCCCATGTCATAGTAACTCTTTGTGACACACAAGCAGAGTCTCCTTCGCAGGTGATAGTCCTGTACTACGAGGCCAGGTTCCTTTCACTTTTTCCTCACAGTACACACGGAAATAGCTATTCTGCATTTTCAGGGGCCTTTTGTCACACACCCTGACCCCTTCCCGAGCTGTCAGGACGTACAATCACATTCACCCCCGAGCAGACAAGGAACAGCACAGCCAAACGCTATGCACAAAAACCTGCCGAACAACAACGTTTGCTTTTAAGTGTGGCGCGTTTCTCTGTGGAGCTTTTGAAAGAACACGTTTTCTTCTTCTCCACAGCGAAACCGAGAGGAAAAGTTTGAGCGCTGCCACAAGGCAAAAACACAGCCGGCCAGGAGAGGAGCAAAGCAAACACGGAAGAGTGGCCAAACTATCTGGGGCCGGCCAGGGCAGTGGCCGGATCCTGCCCTGAGGCTTTGTCGGCCATTCATGCTGACAAGACAAGCAAGGCTGTCGGGCATCCCGAGCTGGAAAAGGCAGTTCTTTTGAAGCGAGGAGGCTGGAGGTGCCGGAAAGAAGGGGGCAGGGGGTGGGAGAGAAAGGTACCAGAGTAAAATGGCTCAGGGAGAGGTTTCCAGAAAGAAAAGGGTGTCAGAAGTGGCGTGGACTATTATGACAGGTCTGGACTGGGTCTTGCCCTGACCTGGGCAGCTCAGGCTAGCCAGATCTCAGCAGATCTCAGTAGCTCAATGCGGTTAGGACTTGGCTCAGAGACCACCAAGGAGGTCCTGTGAAGAGGTGGGTAATGCCAAACTACCTGTGAACATCTCTTACCTTGACAACCTTAAGGGGTCCCCAAATCTGTTGTGACATAATAGGATGGGAGTGTCTTATGGCACCCCGACCCCTGCAACTCCAAGCAACTCAGACCCCACTGGAGCTGTCAAAGGACAATGGGAACATTATCCCGGGAAGTTGGGGTTCTCCACCCTGCCAGACTCCTGAAGTTTTACAGCCCAAGGGGGGGCACACGGTCAGCGGCACTGCCAGAAAGCTCCGTCCGCAGAACCCAGGAAAGAGGGAGAGGGAAAGCAGGACCCTCTGCTCGTGCTCAGAGGCACCGCCGCCTCCCCGGTTTGGCAGCCTTGCGAAACCAGCCGCCGGGGTGACGCCCAGTCCAGCCTTGCCAGCTCGTACTTCCGGGGGTTGAGAAAGTGGGGCGATTCCTGCTTCGGCCCCGAATGATCTTCCCCGATCCCCAAGTTGGGGGGCGACCGGGTGTGGGGGGTGTGTGCGGAGGGGGGGTGGTCCTCTCACCTGAAATAGTAGACATCGCTCTTGCCGGCGCTGAGCCCGGACTTGCGGATCACCTCCTCCTTCTTCCAGCCGGGGGGCAACGCCGGGCAGTCGACCTTCTTGCCTCGCTTCTCCATGCTGCGCGCTGGCCGCTCCCGACGGAGCGAGGGCGCGCCGGCCGAGGCCTGCTGGCCGGCGGGTCGGCGATCCCTCCCGGGGCGCACGGGGGAGCCGCAGGGCGCCCCCAGCTAGCCGGAGCCCGTCGGGGCGCACGCCCGGCGGCTGCCGTGGCTCCTTCCTCCGGCTCCCTCGGCCGGCCGCTGCGCGCAACGAGGCTGCCCTCCTGCCCGGCTCCTCCGGCGGCTGCTTCCGTAACTGAGCCTCGGAATCCGGCTCAGCGGCGCTCGGAACCGCGGGGTCATAGAGCCCGCGCGGGGAGGCGAGGATGACGGCACGCAAGCGGGCGGGAGAGCCGCCAGCGCCAGCGCCCGCCCCGGCTTGGCCAGCCGCCAGCCCCGGCTGCGCCCTGGAGGAGACCGCCGCCTCCCCCGCCCTCCCCACCTCCAGCCCCGGCTGCGCCCTGGAGGAGGCCGCCGCCCCCTCTCGCCCTCCCCGCCTCCCTCGGCCCGGCCAGCCCCTCCGCGGAAGCTCCCCCAGGCTTGCACCGAAGGCTCCGCGGCGGGGCGGCAGGCGCGGCTTGGCCGGCGCGCCACGTGGAGAGGTGCCGTCCCGGCGCGCGGGGTTGGGAGCGGATCCCGGTTCGGGCGCGCAGGGGCAGGAAAGGGGTCCCGGTTTGCACGGCCGGGTGACCCCGATCCGGAGAGCAGGAGGCGCCGGCGGCAGCGATGGCAAGGGGAAGGCTTTCCACAGCCGCGCAGCCCGGGAAACCTACGACAGCCGGCCAACGGAAAGTTGTTAAAGTTGGGCTTTTGGGACCGTCTGCTCCCCACGGGTCCTGTTTCCAGATCCTCTGCACGCTCCGCCAGGCAGGTGGCCACCACGCGGTTCGGAAAGCTGCCAGCCTGTACACAGACTTCTTTGCAATCCAGGCTCCGGCAGGAGTTTGCTCGGCCTGGGATCGCGTTGTCAGTTGCCTTTCTCCAAAAGGCAGCCCTGAAAGGTTTGGGACGTGTTCTCTCTTGCCGAAGTTCTGCGGGAGAAATGACAGGCGGGGGGGAGAAAGAGCTTCAGGCCGGGCCTTTCTGGGATCTGTTCTGCTGCTACTACGCTGCCTTTTTAGCCCCTCACCCTTTGCAGTGAGCTCGGGACAGCCATAAGGGGTTGTCTTCTCCACTCCATTTTGCCCTTTCAGTGACCCTGTTTAAAATGGTCGAGTTTATCCAGTGAAGATCACGTCTGAGAGTGGATTTGAACCCCGCTCTTCCCAGGCTGTAGGAGCCCTGTGGTGTAGAGTGGTAATCCCAAATTCTTCACAAGACCTGAGTTCGAGCGCAACAGAAATAAGTTTCAGGTAGCCAGCTCAAGGTCAGCTCAGCCTTCCATTCTTTTGAGGTCACTAAAATGAGCACTCAGCCCAGTGGTGGCGAACCTATGGCACGGGTGCCAGAGGTGGCACTCAGAGCCCTCTCTGTGGGCACGCGCAAACAGAGTCGCCCCCCCCCCCACATCTAGGCTGGCCTGGGCTGTTGGGCTCGATTATTAGCATTAAACCTAAGACCTAGTTTTGGGGAAGCAGTGTAGGTAACCCTGTTAAGCGCTGTTAAACCCCACTGATTTTCATGTGAAGAACTAAAGCATGATCCTTTATCTGGGAGTAAGCTCGGGTGCTGGCAATGGGGCTTGCTTCTGAGTAAACCCTCCTAGGGTCGTGATTCACCCGTTGGAAGAGTTGCACGGTTACCGACTACCACCAAGCTTACTCCCGAGTAATGCACGCCTCGGAGCCAACCGTTTTTTTAAACTAAAACCTCAGTATTCAGGTTCAATTGCCATGTTGGCACTTTGCGATAAATAAGTGGGTTTTGAGTTGCAATTTGGGCACTCGGTCTCGAAAAGGTTCACTATCACTGACTTAGCCTGTATGGAATATGGGAATGGGCAAACCCCAATAGAAATGTATCCTATTGAGGCTCAGCTGCGTCTGGTGTTTTGGGGCTCTTGGGGATAAGTAGCTTTTGGGATCCACTTTAAACTGATGCAGCTGCCCCCTGCTGAGGAAGAGTTTGTTTTTATCCCCTGCTTTTCTCTGCCTAAGAAACAGCCCTTTGGCACAGAGGAAAGCTACAGAGCTGCAGTCAAAGCTCTGCTCACAACCCGGGTTCAATCCCGACAGAAGTCAGGTTTAGGTAGTTAGCTCAAGATTAAGCTGACCATCCGTCCCGCTTTTGGCGGGACATTCACGCCTTGAAAGAACTTGTCCCGCGTCCCGCAGGTTTTCCCCAATGTCCCGGGTTTTGGAAGGCTGCCGCACTGCCTTCTGGGGCGCAAGGCAGTGCGGCAGCCTCCCGCACGGCCGCAGGAGCACACTGCCTTCTGGGGCGCTGCCGTTTCCCGCCCTGTCACAGGGTGGGAAATGGCAGCGCCCCAGAAGGCAGTGCGCTCCTGCGGCTGCGCGAGTGTGTGTGTGCAGGGGGGCCGCCCACCCGTCCCAGTTCTCGAAGGTGACCATCTGGTCACCTTACTCAAGATTGACTCAGCCTTCTATCCTTCCAAGGTTAGTAAAATAGTACCCAGATTGCTGGGGGTAAAGGGTAGACAACTGGGGAAGGCAATGGCAAACCACCCCATAAGTAAAGTCTGCCTTGTAAACATTGGCATGTGATGTCACCATTAGGGGAAAGGCCGTGTGACTAGAAGACGTGATCAGATCAGCTCTCTGTGTAAGTATCTGAAGACATGGACGTTAGTCCACAACAGTTTGTGCTGGAATAAAATGTTGCTTACAATGCCATGGGGCTCCAGTCTATTGTTATTTATTGATTTATTTGCTGTAGTAGATTTAACAGATTTAGATTTAACACAAATTACCGTGGAATTATTATCAAGGATGTCAATGCATTTAGCTATAAGGAGTGAAAATCCATCCGCCTTAAGAAAAATTGTGCACAGATGTGAACAGGCATAATCTTTCCGCATGCAGGCAACAGTGCATTGTCTGAAGCATGCGTACAGGGTTTGGTAGCAATTACCAATGCAACTTTCTGACCATTTGATTACATTGTGGTTCTATTGACCTGTGTGAAAAACCCAGGGGCGTACCGGCCACAGGGGCACATGTGTCACATGTTCCCGAGTACAGGCTAGTCCAGGGGTAGGGAACCTGCGGCTCTCCAGATGTTCAGGAACTACAATTCCCATCAGCCTCTGTCAGCATGGCCAATTGGCCATGCTGGTAGGGGCTGATGGGAATTGTAGTTCCTGAACATCTGGAGAGCCGCAGGTTCCCTACCCCTGGGCTAGTCAGTCACGTGGGGGTGCAAAATCACCCCCACACAACCCTCCTCCCCACCCCCTGCGCCAACTGAGCAGCTGGGCTGGGAGCAGCCGGGTCGGGAGCCTGCCACGGGCCAACCCTCGGCCTGACTCCCCAACTGAAGGAGCAGCCCGTTGGGCGCCCCTCAGCCCAGCTCCACTGGCTGAAGGAGCAGCCAAGCCTGGCCCTGCTAGGCTGCCCACGGCCGCCACCACTGGCTAAGATAAAGGGGGCGGGGGACGCCTGGAGCAGGTGTTGCCCCGGGTGCCATTTTCCCCCAATACGCCTCTGGAAAAACCATCTTTTCATTCAAATTTGCATACATTGCAGAAAGTTAGAAGAGTGAGAGCTTTCCTGACTTTCCCAGAGCAGCCATTCTATGGGTAGATTGGCTCCTCTGGGTTGGGAAACACCTGGAGATTTCCAGGGTTAGTACTTCCTGGAGTGAAACCTGGAGAGAGCAGGTTTTGGGGAGGGGACCTCAGTAGGACACGGTCATACAGTCCACCGTCCAAAGCAGCCATTTTCTCCAGGGGAGCCGGTCTTGGTCATCTGGAGATCAACAGGAATAGCAGGAGATCTCCAGGTGCTGGCTGGAGGTTGGCAAACCCACCTCGGGCGCACTAGAGAAAGCATGTGTATGGGCAGTGGTTGATTTTGCCCATTTGCAGACGCCCTGTTCGGATGGATGAAGCTGTTGTGGCAGAGCACAGGGGACAGCCGGTCCCACAGATAAAAGAGGCCACAACCACGAAGAGCTTTGTGTGTGTTAGCAAACACCTTGAATTGAGCGGAGGGAGGGCAGCCAATGAACTGACTGCAGAATAGTGGTGATGTGCAAGGGCGTACCGCCAAGAGGGACATATGGGGGCAAATGCCCCTGGACATCGCCCATTTAATCACATGAGGGGCAGAAAAAATAGCCCCCCACACCCCTCCAGCAGAAAGGCACCTCGCCTGGTGCTCCCACCTCCACTGCCGACTACAGCGGCCCCCTCCAGGCTCTCCCAGTCCACCGCGACCTTCCCAGCTTCGGAGGAGGAGGCTTCGGCGCACCCGCAGCTGGCCTCCCCTCGCCTGGCCCGGCTTGGCCATCCCTCTCCAGAGGCTGCTTGGGCCAGTTCGGGAAGATTGGTCCTTCTTGTTGAGTTTCAGGGCAAAGGGGAGAATGTGAGAAGGTGGAAGAGGGTGGCCGCCCATGGTGGGCGCAGAAAACTCAGTTCGGGGTGGGGATGGGGTTCAGTTCTTGCCCCGGGCTCCATTTTCTGTCGATGTGCTCCTGATGATGTGCAGGCCGGGAGCCTGCTGCAGGCCGCTCCTCAGCCCGGCCCCGCCAGGCCTGGCCCGGCTTGGCTTCCCAAGATCACCACCACTGGCTCCATGCTCTAGGAAGGCAGGCATAGCTGCAGCGTTTTGAACAAACTGGAATATCCAGATTGACTTTATGAGGAGACCTCAGCGGAGCGCATTACAGTAATCTGGCCTCGATGCTACCACGGCAGGAATCCAGCTCACTCTATTGGCCGGGTCGAGGTAGTGTTGCTTTCTCCCCCTGCCCCCCAGCATAGAGAAGCATTGTCGAAGGCTTTCACGGCTGGAATCACTGGGGTGCTGTGTGGTTTCCGGAATGTATGGCCGTGTCCTAGCAGCATTCTCTCGTGACGTTTCGCCTGCATCTGTGGCTGGCATCTTCAGAGGATCTGAGATGCTCTGATACCAACCTTCAGAGGATCAGATCCTCTGAAGATGCCAGTGTAACCCCCATGCCCAGAATGGGTTGACCCAGTAAGGGGGTGGAGACTCAGAGCAGCAGAAAGGCTGCAAGAGCTCTTTGCAGAAGACAAGGCTACCAGACTCAGACCTTGATTTCTATAAGCCCTTAACACCTTGTTAAGGGTTTTCTTTTGTGGTTGTAATGGGTGAGAGTTCTCCTGGAGACCTTCATCATGTTGCAACCTGTTCATCAAGCCCTTGGAGTCTTCAGGAGCCAGCCAACTTGCAAAGAAGAATTTGGACTTGGCAATATCAGTAGACTGTAAATAGAAGGACTTGAAATGCAACCTGAACAGGACCTTGAATTGTAACGTTAAATGTTGATGTTTTAAAAGTTAATTGTAAAGAAAAGTAAACCATTTTGTTGTTTAAAAAAATTGTTGTGGCAACTCATTCCAAGTACTGCCCCACAGAACCCACAGTTAGAGGTTATACCAGCCACAGATGCAGGCGAAACGTCAGGAGAGAATGCTGCTAGAACATGGCCATACAGCCCGGAAACCACACAGCGCCCCATTGAGAAGCATGCTGTTTTGAAACATGAAGGGCCAGCTCAGCTATCAAAGCTAACAACCACTGATTGACATTTTCATCTGTGCATCTGTGGAATCTTCTAAAAAAACATTTCCAAGTCTGAAAAGAGGCAGACTGCCCTGGAAAAGCACTCTGGAAATTATATATAAACGAGCAGTAGAGCGCATTGTATGAAGAAATACAGCAGGCTCTAGAAAACTTGGTGGGATGACAGCATCCACCGAAGGGGCCAGCCCCTCCTTACGCCATTACCCTGCATCAGCAGCTTCCTCCTTTTCCTCCTTCTCTTCCCGGATGCCTGAATGGGCACACAAAGTGCCCACCCAGAGAGTGGCGCCTCCTGTCTTTCTTTCCCCCTTGGGCCTGGCCCTATGTCACCAGCTCTCTCCTCTTTCTCCTCCTGCTTCTAAATACTTGTTTCTCTTTCTGGATGCCTGTATTACCAATACTAAAAAATCTGAGGCAAGCCAAGCCTAAGAAACATGGACTGTATATATAGTGACACAAGGCAATGAACTAATTGGTATATGCAATTAGTTTGAGTATAAAATCAATAGATAATCCATACACCGTTCATAAAGATTATTCATGAAGATATATTGTGATTATATTATAAGTAATATTCAGCTGGATATAAAGGTAATAACAAAACCTAAGAAGTGTAATGGGACTGTACTTACCCTGTTTCCCCTAATATAAGACATCCCCAAAAAATAAGACATAGTAGAGGTTTTGCTGAAGTGCGAAATATAAGGCATCCCCCAAAAGTAAGACATAGCAAAGTTTTTGTTTGGAAGCATGCCCGACGAACAGAACACAGAAAAATAAGACATCCCCTGAAAATAAGACATAGCGCATCTTTGGGAGCAAAAATTAATATAAGACACTGTCTTATATTCGGGGAAACATGGTAGTAACAAATTCTCAAAAGCATTGTATAAGATGTCATAAACATTGTACATAAGGCAAGAAACCTGCAACATTCATATTGCGTTCCAATAAATTGAAAGAGTCAGTATCACCAATATTCAGTGAGTAACAAATATTAAAACAAATTGTGGTAGTAGACAGCAGCAGCTCCAGCCAGTGGATAAAGACACCACGGCGACAGCAGCCACATTTTCAACAGAAATTTCTTCAGCGCATTCAGGTAAATATAGTAGAAATAGAGATTGAATTCTCTTCTTGCGTGTTTAGCTAAGTAAAGCAGCATACAGCTTCAACATTCAGTGAATCAGCAAGTTACAAAGTAATGCCTGTATTACCACACAGCAATCAGTACGCTCCCACAGGGAGGGGCTGACACCTGTAGCTCCTCCTCCTCAGGTAGCTGCAGGTGGTACAGTGACTATAATTATTCACCAGTGGGGGGGAAAGGGCGAGAGAGCAAGTAACCCACATTCCTCTGTTTGTGTTATTTTTTTACCAGTTCTGAGTAAGCCCCACCCCCAAGCCATGCGTGTGTGCCTATTGGCTGGAAGTGAGTCGTCGCCACTATGGTTAGCCTTTTATATAGTCCATGCTCTTAGAAGACTGGCATGCCTGTGTTGCCTGGAGATCCGTTGTCATTTGGAATGATCACTAGGCACTACCTGGACTTTGGCAACCAAACCGGATATAAGCATCGACTCTTGTGATCCTGTGTTTGCAGAACCCAGGGGGAGATGAAGGGCTACAATTGTGCAAGATCTGGATTAACTAACCCAGATTAAATGACTGCGGGATAAAAACTGGAGCTTGTGCAACCCATGCCGTTTCACTACTTGTGTTTGGGTTGCATCTTAGGGCCCAGGGGACAAGAGCTCACTGAGCATGTGCAGTTGGTAAGCTTGCTTACATATTACCAGCTGCAATGACACCACCCTCCTTAGTTGATCTGGCCTGCAACAGAAGAAGAAGAAAAAGGAAGAAGAAGAGAAGGAGGATGAGGAGTAGAGAAGTTTGGATTTATACCCCCCTTTTCTCTCCTGTAGAAGACTCAAAGGGGCTTACAATGGCCTTTCCCTTCCCCCCTCACAACCAACACCATGTGAAGTAGGTGGGGCTGAAAGAGCTCCGAAGAACTGTGACTAACCAAGGTCACCCAGCTGGCATGTGTGGGAGTGTACAGGCTAATCTGAATTCCCCAGATAAGCCTCCACAGCTCAGGCGGCAAAGATGGGAATCAAACCCGGTTCCTCCAGATTAGAATGCACCTGCTCATAACCACTACGCCCACAGATCAATTGAAGGAATTGGTTTGGTTTTTTTACAGGTCCAAGTTGAAGAAAGACCTGCAGCAGCTACGTTCTATGCAGAAGTACAGATGGGATAAAGAAGCCCTACATTATTTATTTATTTATTTCATTTATATCCGGCCAATCTCTCATAGGACTTAGGGCAGCTTACAAATAAAAGCATATAAAATACAATAAATAATATAAAAATATACACATTTAAACACTATAAACATTATTGTTTGGACTTTCTTGCTTTCCTTTATTTACTGGGCACTGTTGGTCACTGTAACTGTTTCGAGTGCTTTTCTGAAAAGGCACTGAAGATTTTGTCTAATTGAGTCGTGCTGTATATATATCTACATAGGTAGGTTCACTGTTACTCATCCCTAAACAATAGAAAGTTGTTGTGTTTAAAGTGTATTGTCGAAGGCTTTCATGGTGCGATTCACCTGGTTGTTGTGGGTTTTCTGGTCTGGTCAATCTTGTTCCTAACATTTTTGCCTGCATCTGTGGCTGGCATCTTCAGAGGTGTATCACAGAGGGAAGTCTGTTATATAAGAGAAGTCTGGACTCAGGGTGTAACAGACTTCCCTCCGTGATACACCTTTGAAGATGCCAGCCACAGATGCAGGCGAAACGTTAGGAACAAGAGCTACCAGACCACGGCCACGCAGCCCAGAAAACCCACAATAACCAACATTGAAAGTGATGTTTTGTGGAGGTCGGGGTGGGGAAATTACCCTGAAACAGCATCACTTTCAATGTTTAAACTAGGGAGCCCAGAGCATCCCTTTAAGGTGGATTTAAAAGGAGAATCTGGGCTCCCTGGTTTAAACAACATTAAAAGTGATGCTGTTTCAGGGTGGACTCCCCCTCTTCCAAAAATAGCATCACTTTCAATGTTGTTTAAACCAGGGTATGCTCAGATTTGTGTGTTGGGGCATGTTCTATAATGTGATGGGAAAACCCACAACCACCAGGTGAATCCGGCCGTGAAAGCCTTCGACAATAAAGCTCCATATTTGTTTGTCAAGCCGCAAGGGGCTGTCATTATATTAACTTTTTAATTCCCTTGGGTCTCCAGTGGAGATTGATGTGGCCAAGGAGAAGTAGGTTACACTCGGGCCCCTTCCACACCTGCAGAATAATGCACTTTCAATCCACTTTCAATGCACTTTGAAGCTTTGTTTTACTGTGCGGAATAGCAAAATCCACTTTCAAACAATAGGGAAAGTGGGTTGAATGTGCATTATTCTGCAGGTGTGGAAGGGACCTTGGAAACCCTGCAGGGAGAAGAAGGCTGGGAAGGAAGGAAGGAGTCCGTCTTAACTCCGCCTTTGCAGCCCGACCAGCCACTGCCCTGCGCCGCTGCCCCGGAGGGAGGCGGCGCCGGATTCCCGGTGCGCAGAAGCGGCGTAAAATGGAGAGCTGCGGAGAAGAGGACGAGGAGGCGCCCGAACCGGATTGGTGGCTCCCGGAGCCCCGCGGCAGATTCGGGAGCGTCTCGTGTAAACCCGCTATCTTGGGGGTGCGGGGTGAGTGCTTCAAAATTGGGGGGCGGAGGCGACTGGAAGCGCCCCTGGGCGAGCGATTTGGGAGAGGGATCGGGTCGATCCCTCTCCCCTTTATGGGCGCAGGGGGGAAATGGGACTGCTTCCCATTAAGCAAGAGCTGGTTGGGACTTGGGGGGCGTCAGGTGCATTTGGCCCCCCCCCAAAAGCCGTCCGGTTGCAAATGCGCGCGGGGGGATTCTTCTTGCACAAGCCAGCCTACTGGGGCGTGCAAAGGTGTTTGCATCGAGGCGCCGGTTAGAAAGGCTGTCTCTGCTCCCTCCCGCCTTGCATCCTTTTTGAATCTGTGCTGTCGAAAGCTTTGCACGGCGGGAATCAACTGGCTGTTTGGGGGCTTTCCGGTCTCCCGGTCTGTTGGCAATCCGGCAAGTTTTGCGCATTTCACCCTGACGTGCCTCTGAAGATCCAAATGGGTGCAGTGGAGCCTGCCTGTAACAATAAGAAGCAAAGCTCTTAGTTCAATTATTTATGAATGTGCAATAGAGACCAGTGCAAAAGAAGTGCAAAACGCGCATAGCTGCCTGTACAGCACAGGTGCGCTTAAACCACAACCGGGAAAATGTTATGAATGTTAGTCCAATAATTCCAATTCAGCCGCTGTCCACGGCCCTTGAATCACTGCCATTCAAGAAGTAAAAATTACCAGGCCCGCTTCATTTGAGTAGGCCCAAAGATATAGATCTCAAAAGAGCCAGTCTCCCGGTTTGTTGGCAACAGGCAAGTCACCTGGTTTCTACTTTCTTGTCATTGCTGCGAACTCGTTGCATTTATACTGGGTGACGTGCCTGATAATAAAACGTAGAGGGGGCGAATGATGTTATAAGCAGTGGTGGGATTCAGCAGGTTCACACCACTTTGGCGGAACCAGTTGTTAAAATCGTGCTTGTAAACAACCAGTTGTTAAATTATTTGAATCCCACCATTGGTTATAAGGTGCTTTGTTGGGGAGCAAAGCAGGGTATAAATAGTAAATCAATTGTGTCTTGACAATTGAATTGCTGTGCAGAGTTTGGCTGGAGAGATGATGACGATCTGTAAATGCTGCATTTAAAGTGCATCTTTAAACCTGTTGTGTTTCTTAAAACAGCAGCTAGACTCACAGAAATATGGCAGGGGGGAGCCTCCCCACTCCCAACTCCATGCTTGGAAAAGCTTCCCCTATGAAACATCTGTGTTCTGTCTCATCACCAAAGTGGCAAAGCAGAGTTAGGGAGAAAAAGTGGCAGTTATCATGTAATTAATGTTCTTCCTGTATCCACCAAGTAACAATTCTCTGGGTTGCTCTCATTGTTGCAGCTGTATGATCAGTTGAGTGGTGAATTCCTGTCCAACTTCAGCCATCTTGCAGTTTCCTCTATCTTTTCCAGAAAGTCTGCACAAAAACAGCCTGCACCTTTCTCATTATATCTTTGCAATGAAAAGGGTTGGAGGCTCACTTTTATCTATTTTTTTAAGCTGTAAATTCAGAGGAGCTGGTTGATGATGGCAGTAGGTCATTATGATGTGAAATAGCAATTTATTTTTTTAAAAAAATCACCTCTGGCAGTGGGGGGGGGGGGGAAAGGTGACTTTGAGAGTCTGGTCGAAGAGGAAGTGTATCTTGAGAAATTAACACCTTCCCATCCAAATGCCAAGCAAGCATGCTCGAGCTGTGCTCTTTTTAAAAAATGAAGCAAAGTAGGTTTGGGAGAGATTGGAGCAAAGTGGAAGGAAACCAGGAAAGGGAATGATTAGTAGATAACGTCAGGTGGACGTCTTGAAAAGTGGTCCAGTTGGGAAGGAAAGAGAGCACAGAACATTGGTGTGGATCTGGTGAAAATGAACCCGCTGAGTTCCAGCCTTTCTTTACAGCTGTTCATGGCAACATGATGAGATCTGGAAGCGATCTGCGTCGGGTCATAGTACACTTGGACCTGGACTGTTTTTATGCGCAGGTTGAAACCATCTGTAATCCTGAATTAAGAGGCAAGCCTTTAGGTAATTTTATTTGGTTGCCAAACTTTTTTGAAGTCGCATGTGCCTTAGAACTGTGGATGTGTGTTTTACTTACTTTGTTTTTTCCCCTCTAAGTAGTTAGCTCCGTCCTTCTCACTCACAGAAATGTTGAGTTCCTTCTAAATTTTGCAATCACTTCTAGCGCCATATGAGGAGGTTGAATAACTGGACTTGCGCATTTTCCCTCTGTCTCACTCTCATTAGAATTTTTAAAAAGTTCTTTCTTTTAAAAAACGGAAAAAGGGACAAGGGGAAAAAACCTGAAACCCAGCAACTGCATTCTTTAAAAAAGAAAAGAAAAGAAAGGAAGGAGATATTAATAAAGGCAAAATTTTAACAATAGTGGCAGATAGTCATACAAGTTTCTATAGTTTCCAAGTTGATCTATGGCTACCAATCTTGATCCTCCTTGATCTCAGATTGCAAATGCCTTAGCAGACCAGGTGCTCAGGAGCAGCAGAAGGCCATTGCTTTCACATCCTGCAGGTGAGCTCCCAAAGGCACCTGATGGGCCACTGTGAGTAACAGAGTGCTGGACTAGATGGACTCTGGTCTGATCCAGTAGGCTAGTTCTTGTGTTCTTATTAAAAAATTGTACATATGACTCTGTGTGTGTGTGTGTGTGTGAAGTGCTATCAAGTCACCACTGTTATTATGATCCTAGCAAGGGACTTTCAAGGCAAATGAGAAGCAGAGGTGGTTTGCCATTGCTCTCCTCTGCAGAGCCTTCCTTGGTGGTCTCCCTTCTAAGTATTGTCCTTCTGAGACATGATGAGATCAAGCTATACCATGCTGTCTTCCCTCCTTGTATGAATATAACGCTTGAAAATAATCTGTCCAATCTACCATGCCGTCTCTCTCGCGGGGATTTAGAGGCTTAAGCAAGGTGGGCCATAGTTGGAGTTTAGATGTGCAACCACCAAGGAAGGCTGATATTGCTTTGCAGAAGGAAGGGATGAAAAACCACCTCCGTTCATCTCTTGCCTTAAAACCCTTTGGGTTGCCTTAAGACAGCTGCAATTTGACGGCACACAGTTATTAGTGCAACTGTCTGCATTTGCACTTTCAAACATCCCATTTGTTATATTACAACTGGACGGTCATCTTCCCTCTTCCTGTTCTTATTTGGTTGGCCTGTGCATTGTAAGAGCTAGACAGAAACTTGTAGTTAACTTTGGTGCATTTGGCCATTCAAAGTTTCTATTAAATGTTTTGGAGAGTCTACCTGCGTTGAGACAAGATCACAAAATACATTTATCAGCTCTCGTGGACTGTAGATGTTGAGTAGCTTCAAATGCAACCAGCACAGATTCCCTTTCACCAGCTGAAATTTTACCACTTTTCCAAGGTTTTGTTGAGAGCTCAAAGGTTGAGCAGCAGTGGCGTAGGAGGTTAAGAGCTCGTGTATCTAATCTGGAGGAACCGGGTTTGATTCCCAGCTCTGTCGCCTGAGCTGTGGAGGCTTATCTGGGGAATTCAGATTAGCCTGTGCACTCCCACACACGCCAGCTGGGTGACCTTGGGCTAGTCACAACTTCTTCTTCTTGATGGAGGCTGGAATTTATTAACACTTTTTAAATATGCCACAGTGATTTTCTTTCACTACTTTATTGCATACCGTTAACCCAGGATGTTGAGAGTCTGAATTGTAATGCTTGTTGTCGTGGGGGAACGGAAGGTAGGAACAATCCCAGCTTGGGATGTATTTAAAGATTCTTCGATATATTGAGAATCGCAAATGTGTTCTTTCAGTTACGTAATTCTCTCACTCAGGTGTGCAGCAGAAAAACCTGCTCATCACCTGTAATTATGAAGCCAGGAAACTCGGAGTGAAGAAAACCACGACTGTCAAGGAAGCAAAAGAAAAGTGCCCAGAACTCTTGCTGGTTAAAGGAGAAGACTTGACGAAATACAGGGAGATGTCTTACAAGGTTACAGGTATTGCTTTTCTTCTTTGTGGACCAGAGCCCATGTGGTGTAATTGTTAAAATATTGGACTAGCACCTGAGATACCCAGGTTTAAATCTCCACTCTGCCATAGAAGTGTGCTGGATGAACTGTCGGAAGAAAAAGAAGAGCCTAGGCTCCTTCCGCACATGCAGAATAATGCACTTTCAAACTGCTTTCAGTGCTCTTTGAAGCTGTGCAGAATAGCAAAATCCACTTGCGAACAGTTGTGAAAGTGGTTTGAAAATGCATTATTTTGCATGTGCGGAAGGGGCCTTAGATTTATACCCTGCTTTTTTCCTCAACTGCAAGGAGTCTGAAAGTGGCTTAGAAACTTAGGCTCCTTCCGCACATGCAGAATGATGCACTTTCAAACTGCTTTCAATGCTCTTTGAAGCTGTGCAAAATGGCAAAATCCACTTGCAAACAGTTGTGAAAGTGGTTTGAAAGCGCATTATTCTGCGGGTGCGGAAGGGGCCTTAGAAAGTGGCTCAGAAAGAAAGCTTAGAAACTTCTTCCCCCAAAAAGGGCTGGGGGTATAAATCAAAACTTTCCTTCTTTTTCTAATTGAAGTGTGGAATTCGTTGCTAGCGTACAGAGTGGCCACAAGCGTGGATGGCTTTAAATCCGCCTAGTTTTGTGGAAGTCGCAGACACCACGCGAAGGCCAGCGGATGACATAGGAAAAGTTTAGAAACTCAGGAAAGCATAAGAAAATGTGTATAGTATTGTATAATATCAACATATGTTATCTTTTAATACCATAAACATACACCATTTCTTTTAAAAAGTTAAAATACAAAATTCAGACTTCTTTTCTGGAACAAAGGGAGGGGCAAACAAGTTTACGTGGATTTCCAGATCGCGGGAGCGCCGTGCTCCTATCCCCCGCGATATGGGAGGGATAACTGTACTAAATCAAGACTGTAGAAACCACATGTAGGTGTCTGGGAGCAGTTTTGTAATGGATATGGACAGCATCTTTCAATGGTCTTAGGCTGAGGTGTTCCACATCACCTGGTGCTTGATTCTTTTAATTGGATATGCCAAGGTCTGAACCTAGGTGCCAAGGAGATCCTCTGCTGATGGACTCCATCCCCTTTTCTCTTCTGGATTGGCCAGGATGGTTGGAAATGCTTGGGCCCTAGACCTTCTTTCTTCACGCCGCTGTTAACCTGCATTCTTGCTTCATGGGATCTCTATTCTGCATTGGTTAGACCTCATCTGAAATACTGTGTACAGTTCTGGGCACTGGACATTGTGTACAGTTCTGGACATTGACAAGCTGGAACGGGTCCAGAGGAGGGCAACCAAAATGGTGAAAGGTCTGGAGTCCATGCCCTACGAGGAGAGGCTTAGGGAGCTGGGGATGTTTAGTTGGGTGAAGAGAAGGTTAAGAGGTGACCAGACAGCCATGTTTAGATATTTGAAGGGATAGCTTGAGGTGAGGGAGCAAATTTGTTTTCTGCTGCTCCAAAGACTAGGACAAGGAGTAATGGGTTCAAGGTGAAGGGAAAGAGGTTCCACCTAAACATCAGGAAAAACTTCCTGACACTAAGGGCTATTCAACATTGGAATGCACTACCTAGGAGTATGGTGGAGTCTCCTTCTTTGAACGTTGTTAAAGAGAGGCTGGATGGCCATCTGTCAGGAGTGCTTTGATTGTGTATTCCTGCATGGCAGGGGGTTGGACCTTGATGGCCCTTGGGGTCTCTTCCAACTCTATGGCCCCTTCCGCACACGCAGAATAATGCGTTTTCAAACCACTTTCACAACTGTTTGCCAGTGGATTTTGCTATTCCGCACTGCTTCAAAGAGCACTGAAAGCAGTTTGAAAGTGCATTATTCTGCATGTGCAGAACGAGCCACAGATTCTAAGATGATCTCTTACAATCATATACTGAAGAACTTAGGTTTTCTACTTATGGGAGATCTCCTGTGTTTCATGAAGTTACCCTATTAACTCCGTTTTATGCGTGCGTGTTTTGTTTTGGTACTAATCTGTAGCACTGTTGGAAGAATTTACGCCGCTGGTGGAAAGGCTTGCATTGGACGAAAACTTTATGGACGTCACTGAGATGGTAGAGAAGAGGCTGGAAGAGTGGGGAAAGGATGCTTTTTCTCAAATGCCTGTCTCTGGTCACGTCTACGGTAACCGGAGTAAGTTGGTCTAAGTCCCACCATCAGTGATGGAGACGCAACTTGTTATGTGACTCTTGTGGTCTGTCAAGGAAATCTGTCTATTTGCGGACTTTTCTATCCTGTTCTTCCTCTGAGATGCTCAGGGTAGCACACATGTTTGTCCTTTCCCTATGTTCTCTTCACCGCAACGCACTGAAGAAAATTAAGCTGAGATGTTGTGATTGGTCCAAGTGTCATATCGGGGGGAAAGGGGAGGGGTGGAACCAGTGGTGGGATCCAAATATTTTAGTAACAGGTTCCCTCGCCAGCCCCCCCTCAGCAAAGGGCATAGAGGCGTACCTAGGCAAACCTGAGCCCTGGGCAAAACCTGAGTTGGATGCCCCCACCATGGGCAGCCACCCCACCACGACCCCAAAATTTTTTTTGCACCAGGTCATTTCTAAATCATCATCACATTATAGAAAATGCCCCAACTCACAAATCTGAACACAGCAATGGTGAAACACACAAGTTCTTTGATAGAGACTGGTGAGATAAAAGGTACGAAAGGCTGAGAATCAATTCATCTCAGTACCTGAAAGGGATTAACCCAGTTCAGGGAGTTACATTATTAGTCGCAATTGCTATATGGAACCTTCACGTTCAAAGGCAGTATGCCTCTCGGGGAGGCGAGGGCGTGGAGATGGAAAAGTGGACCCAATTAGTAACCCCCTCTCGGCACACACAAATAATTAGTAACCCACTCTCAGGAACTGGTGAGAACTTGCTGGATCCAACCACCAGATCCTATTCCAATAATTCTCAGTGCTACTCCATGCTGGTGTAATTCATATGGCATGTCTGCGCCCTAAACTCATACTAGTTGTGCCCCATTTCAATTTTCATGGCTTCCCACAAAGAATCCTTGGAACAGTATTTCTGCTGGAACTTTGTCTTGCACCTCCTTCACAGTCTACAATTCGAAAAGGTTCCCTGGAATGACCCGGAAACAGGGTAGATAGTTCCTTGCATTACCATGGGTTGGATCCAATACCTTGCATTTCCATGGGTTGAACCCAATATCTTGCATTGTCATGGGTTAAATCCAGAGGTGGGATCCAGCAGGTTCTCACAGGTTCCCGAGAGCAGGTTACTAATTATTTGTGTGTGCCGAGAGGGGGTTACTAATTGGTGATTTTGCCACATGATTTTTGCCTTAGTTACGCCCCTCCTCTCAGCAGTAGCATGCAGAACTTGAAGCAGTCTAGCAGGAGGTGCACCGGTGTGCGTGGCAGCCTGCGCCTGCGTGCATTCATTTCCCGCCCAAGGACCGGCGCAGTGGCTGCGTCCTTGCCACAGCCCTGCTTAGGAATGCCCTGCCCCCAGAATGCCTGGCCACACCCCCATCGTTCCCCGCCCAGCCCCATTGGCAATACGCCACAGTTTGAATCCCACCACCATGGGAACCTGTTACTAAAATTTTTGGATCCCACCACTAGTTAAATCCAACATCTTCCCTTACTGTGGGTTGGATCTGACCAGCTATTCCTGCTGGTGAAGAGGGAAACTTCTTGACTGGCAAGAATGGCCGTGCTAGGGATTATGAGACTTGCATGGACAAAAACTAAGTGAGACAGGGGACTTCTGTAAGAATTTTAAAAAATTGCTGAATTTAAATATGACCTGTTCGGCGTCATGATTGGGGATGAGTCCCTCTCTGTGACTAACGTTGTTCTTTCTTTCTCATTTGTGCCTTGCAGCTGTCAGTCTGCACGATCTGGCACACGTGAAGTTGGCGATTGGATCTCAGATAGCGGCGGAGATGAGAGAATCCGTGCGCTCCAGGCTGGGCCTTACGGGTTGTGCTGGCATAGCTTCTAACAAGCTGCTAGCCAAGATGGTGTCTGGGACCTTCAGACCAAATCAGCAGACGATCCTGTTACCCGAGAGCCGGCGGGATTTGATAGCCCACCTTGACAACATAAAGAAATTGCCAGGTATGCAAATTCCTCTGCCTTATTTTGCATATCTATGACAGAAGGGCCATTTTGGGGGGAGGAGAATCTCCTCCCCTGAACTGGTAGTGTTTAGCGGATCCCCGTTTTATCTCCCTGTCAAAGTTCTGTCACACTTCAGCGTGACCAAGTTCAACACTCAGCACAACAAGGGGGCTATAGGGCTTCTTTTTCTGTGTTTCCCTCCTAAACATTAATGCCATTGAATTTTACTAGAATACCCTGTTTCCCCAAATATAAGACATCCCTGGAAAATAAGACGTAGTAGAGGTTTTGCTGAAATGCGAAATATAAGGCATCCCCCAAAAGTAAGACGTAGCAAAGTTTTTGTTTGGAAGCATGCCTGACGAACAGAACACAGAAAAATAAGACATCCCCTGAAAATAAGACATAGCGCATCTTTGGGAGCAAAAATTAATATAAGACACTGTCTTATTTTCGGGGAAACACAGTATTAGGAGTCCTCGGGTGTGCCTCATTGCAGTATGACGGTTGTAGCAATTTTTTTTTCTTGAATAGGTATTGGGTCTAAAACTGCACAACGCCTTGCAGCGCTAGGACTTACCACCATTTGCAGCCTCCAGATGTGTCCAGCTGCAGTACTAGAGAAAGAGCTAGGCGTTTCGGCTGCACGGACTCTACAGAAAGTGTGTCGTGGAGAAGACGATGTTCCAGTTACCCCATCTGGGCCTCCTCAGGTATACGTGTGACAGTACGGTGTGACGGCTGTAATGGTGAAAGGCAGTTTAGCAGATATAAGGGTGCCAGGGAAGGCTGGGGACAGTGCCAACCGCAGCAATGTAGTTCTAGGAATCACTGCAAATTCTATGATAAACCATAGAGTTTCCAGTCATTCCTAGAGCTTCCCTACATCGCTTCCTTTTTTTTTTTTTTTTTGCCAGAAGTGATGAGATGCACAGGCTGCACTTCAGATTTTTTTAAAATTAAATTTTAAAAATTTATCCCATTGCTGCCTGGGCCACAGGAGTGGTGGATGGAATTCCTCACCCCAGCATGGGAATTGGCAGACCCAGCTAGCTGGTGTGTTGGACTAGGACGGGAGAAACCCAGATTCTAATCCCTATTTTGCCATGAGACCCAACAGATGATTTTATGTAGGTCTGTTTCATCTTAACTGACCTCATACTGGCGTTGTGAAGCTAAAATTGGAAAGCAGAGATTCATGTAAGCCACCCTAACCTCCTTGGGGAACAAAAAGCAAAATAACACTGGTTAGACAGATATGTCTTATACCTTGAGAAATTCTATGGCAATTCCTAACGCTTTGTCACCCGGAGATGAGACCAATAGTAGCAGGCTATAAACTCCCACTCAAGACTCTATCTCCCCAAATGAAACCTTTCCCACTTTCTTCTCCCATCAAACTGAATGGGGGGAATGTTAAGTAATTCCACTTGGGAGAAAGTCTTGTGGTGAGTGCAAATCCTGCCCTCCATCCCTGACAATGAATGGTTGAGATTCTACTGACCATAAACTAGATGATGAAGAAGAAGAGTTTGGATTTACACCCCACCTTTCTCTCCTGTAAGGAGACTCAAGGTGGCTTACAAACTCCTTTCCCTTCCTCTCCCCACAACAGACACCTTGTGAGGTAGGCGGGGCTGAGAGAGTTCCGAAGAACTGTGACTAGCCCAAGGTCACCCAGCAGGAATGTAGGAGTGCAGAAATACATCTGGTTTACCAGATAAGCCTCTACCACTCAGGTGGAGGGGTGGGGAATCAAACCTGATTCTCCAGATTAGAATCTACCTGCTCTTAACCACTACACCATGCTGGCTGCATGGTATGAGTGTCTGTGTATATAGGCACACTGCTGCCACTCACAATGGCTCAGATTTTTACAATCAGTATTCTCCTTCCTCACACATATGCATCTAACCACTCTCATGCAATGCATTTTCCTCGCTTTGAAATAAAGGCAGGTGATTTATCACAAAACATGTTTGTGGTCAGTTCAGTGCAGAATATGTTACGAATGATTCCATAAAGTACAGAACAGAGAAAGGGTAACCGGCTGTTTTTAAAATACATGAATTCATAGACACCTTAGACCATCCCTTCATTTTCAAGTTGTGGATCTGGTTGTCCCTTTTATTATAACAGAGTTCAATTTTTTTTTTACATATTTTGCAGTCTCTAAGTGATGAAGATTCCTTTAAAAAGTGCTCTTCGGAAGTGGAAGTTGAAAAGAAAGTGGGAGAGCTGATTGCTAGCCTTTTGGTCAGGTGATTCTTACCGTACTTCTTTCTGATTGAGGTTCAAAGGCAGTTTGCAAAACAACAGTTCAACCGGGCATCAGAACATCCAGTAAATATTGCAGTAAGACTAGGGCTACAGTCTTGGATAAGAGTGCCATCAAAAAACAAATTGCAAGCCTGGTACATCATCATACAGACAGTGCTTACCAAGGTGGAAAATGGCACAATTAAAGGATGGTAATCCGTATAAAAATAGCAATAAAGAATAAAGCTGCCGGGGTGCTGTGTGGTTTCCGGGCTGTATGGCCATGTTCTCTCCTGACATTTCGCCTGCATCTGTGGCTGGCATCTTCAGAGGATCTATGGATGCCAGCCACAGATGCTGGCGAAACATCAGGAGGGAATGCTGCTAGAACTCAGCCATACAGCCCGGAAACCACACAGCACCACAATGGTTCTGGCCGTGAAAGCCTTCGACAATAAAGCTGCCCCTTATAAAGTGTCTCAGACTCTTCCATTCTACTACAGTTATAATCTCCACATTAAAATGCCCTCCTGAATATCTCTATTTTGAACACTCTGCAGATCTATAGAAGTATGAGGGTCTTCCTGACTTCCTCAAGTGACCCTATTAGAAGGTGGGAGCCCCCAGAGATTGGCACTTGGTAGATGGTTCAGGGACAGGGACATTGTAAGAGAGGCATCTCTACATCACTTCTAGAGAAAACCTGGAAGGGATATAGGGTAGCTCTAGGAATCACCAGAAGCTCTATGGCTTTACCAAAGAGATTCTGGTGATCTCTAGAGTGACCTTGTGTCACTTCTATACATCTCTGGAGAGGCTTCTAGCTGTTGTTGAATCTCCAGTATTACAGACATTGTGCCAGGAAACAGCCTGGAAGAGTACAGTAAGCCACATGAACGTCTTAGCCCAGCACAAAAATGCAGGCCCAAGAAACGTTGTACCTTCAGTGACCCCGGTCTTAGACAAAATCCCATCCTTCAGTCTCAGTTCCCTGTATTATCCCCACAACTTTCCAATGCTGACTTATCACAAATGTTGAATGATCTGGATGGCAGCATGAATTGTTGAGTAAACAAAGCATGTTTTAAAACTTCGTAGTATTTAAGTGCAACATGTTCATAACATGTTGTCCTTTTACTGCTGTGCTATAGAGAGTGTCTTAACCTACTGCATCTGTGTATGGTTCTCCAGTTGCACAGTGGCAGATAGGAAGGCGCTCCAAAGGGTGATCACTACTGCACAGAGGATTATCGGCTGCCCTCTCCCCTCCTTGGAAGAACTCTATAATTCCCGAAGCCTAAAGAAAACCCAAAATATTCTGAGAGACCTGTCTCATCCAGCACACTCTCTTTTTGAACTGTTACCATCCGGCAGACGATACAGGTCTATAAAAACTAGGACAAAGAGGCTTAGAGACAGCTTCTATTCTAGAGCTGTGGCTATGCTGAACTCCGCGGCTTCGTGTTGTTGTGTTTGGGGCTGTGTAGGGATGGGTGGAGGAAGGGGAAAGTGAGGATGAGGTATGAGTCTGAAATTGTGCGCATCGAGGAATGCTGCTGTAAATTTCGTTGTGCGTGCACAATGACAATAAAATGCTTATGCTTAAATTTGCTAGTTTTCCCTATCTGGGAAAAGAATTCCTTTCTTGAGGCAACAGGGACATTTGCAAAATGCCGCTCGTATCGGCCACTCTCTGCTTCTCCATGTCTTTTAGGTTGTACAAGGATGGAAGAAAGCCACATACAATAAAATTAACCCTTCGCAAGTGTATTACCAATCGATGGCTTAATCGGGAGGGCCGCCAGTGTCCAATTCCACCTCATGTGGTCCAGAAGATTGGAACAGGTAATCGTTCGGTAGGATGGCTCCATTTTATCCCTGTGAATGGGCACAGCTGATAGATTGCAGTGTTTATTTATTTGTAAATGTGTTTCCTGCCCATCACTTGGGCGGGACTTCCTGGCAAAGAATTAAGGCAAGTAAAGAGAATCATAAATCTCTACTTTGCTTTCTGCAAGCATTGAGAACCAGTCTTCCAGTGATGGGAGAAGCCACAACTGATGTTTCCCTAAGGAGCTCAGAGCAGAATAGATTTATTTAGTTGAAAAAAAATGTTTTATACTAGTGGCAGATCATCAAAAATATTGAAACCCGTTTTTGGAATATATAATATTGAAAACACCAGCAAAACGAAACATAGGAAGAAGGGTCAGTGAGGGAATGCCAGTCGAAACAGCGAAGTCTTTTCTCATTGGCATAAGATAAGAGGCCATGACCCAGAAGGCCCTTTTTCAAATTGCTACCCATCTAGCCTCTGAAAATAAAAATAGTTCTCATGGTATATTGGACTCAAGCCAAGAGAAATAGATGACTGTACTCTTTTCCATTTTATTTTCACAACACCCTGTCCTAAAGTTATTCAGTGAGCCTAGTCTACCAGTAACCACTACACCACACTATCTCAGTTCCTGTTTCCACTTAGCCCTCCTTCCGTGTTTTTTTTCACCATTCATTTCGTGCTACATAACAGTCCTTAAACTTCTTCCGTTTGGGTCAGTTTCTCTGCTTAATGGGATCTATTCAACCTTTCTGACAACTGTCTCTTGCGTCATGGAAGTTGGACTTTGACATGCTTAATTCCATTTGCCGAACATTCCATGATGTCACACCAGTTCAACCAATGAGTATCAGAGGCTTCCTCGACACAAGCATAACACAATAAGATGATGTTTGTTGGAAGCACAGCTCAGATCTTACCTGATACTGTAGAGTCTGAGTAACTGAAATGTTCTTCTTTAAATGTACAGGTGACTCAAGTGTCCAGAATCAACTAGTTGCCTTAGCTATGAAACTATTTCACAAGATGATAAATGTGAAAGTTTTGTTTCATATAACCCTTCTGAGTGTCTGCTTCTCCAACCTGAAAGACGCTCCTGCTTCTGCCAAGCAGTCAATTGGATTTTATTTGACTCGTCCATCTTCGTCCAACTGCAACAAACTTGTTCATGTAAGTTCAGAACCAATTTATTGAGAACTCTATTTTGTTGCCTCCTGAATTAACTGGGGGAAAAAAATCTGCTTTTTCTTTCTTCCACTAAGAAAATGAATATGCCATGGAAGATCTGAGGGAGCTTAGAATTGAGACCTTCATTTCATGAAAGATGCATTTTATTTATTTGTTTATTTAATTTCTTCGGATTTATATCCCGTTCTTCCTGCTGAAGCAGGCTCAGAGCGGCTGCCAACAAATGTTGTTAAAAACATGGAAAACATGACGCCGTTAAAAATGTAAACAAAAACATTCTCCCCAATTCATATACCATACAATCTTACCAGTACCAAATGGGAGAGGAAGGGAGGCCAGTCAGAATGAATCACAGTTTGTTGCTACCCTCAGCTATAGGCCTGGTGGAACAGCTCTGTCTCATAGGCCTTGCAGAGAAGAATCCTGCAGGACCAATTGGACCAACATTTTGTGCCCAATGCCACGTTCTTCACTCTTTCCCCTTTTTGCAGGATCTAGATCAGAGGTGGGATCCAGCAAGTTCTCACAGGTTCCCAAGAGTATGTTACTAATTATTTGTGTGTGCCGAGAGGGGGTTACTAATTGGTCATTTTGCCACGTGATTTTTGCCTTAGTTACACCCCTCCTCCGCTCCTCAGCAGTAGCGCGCAGAACTTGAAGCAGTCTAGCAGGAGGTGCACCGGCATGCGTGGCAGCCTGCGCCTGCGTGCATTTGTTTCCCGCCCAAGGACCGGCGCAGCGGCTGCGTCCTTGCCACAGCCCTGCCCAGGAATGCCCCACCCCCGGAATGCCCGGCCACACCCTCAGAATGCCCCTCCCAGCCCCATAGGCGCTACGCCACAGTTTGAATCCCACCACTGATCTAGATACAGATCAAGTTTTAGGATGTAGTTTTCCTATCCATCACACTTCTGTCTTGCAATTCCTCCAAATATCTTAGGCTAACATACGTGGCTCCACCTCCTCTTTTTAAAAAGGCTTACACCCTTGTGAGGTAGATTACCCGGTGAACTTCATAGCCAAATGGGGATTTGAATCTGGATCTTTCCAATCCTAGTCTGACACTCTTACCATTATTTCATGGTGTTTTTAAATATGTCAAACCCCCACCCCCACCCATCATTATTATTTTTTTTAACCAACTTGCTATTCACATTTTTATGCCTTTTTTTCCCCTGTGCTTTGCTTGAATATGCAGTATATGCTATTTGGTGCAAGCAGCATTTTTGGGTAACTTTTAAAATAATGCTAGTTGTGGTTAGAAGCAGGCGGACTCTAATCTGGAGAACTGCGGCTGGTTCCCCTTTTCTCCACATGAGCCACGGATTCTTATCTGGTGAACTGGATTTGTTTCCCCGTTCCTGCACTTGAAGCTTGCTGAGTGACCTTGGGCCGGTCACAGTGGCATCTCCAGTTGACCATTTGGCAGCTAGGGAACAATAGTTCATAACGCCACAACAATCTCAATTTGATCTATTTTCACATGCTAAATTAACGTTCTGGGCCAATCAGAACAAAAAACTGGGAAGAAACTTTTTTCATGGAAGGCCCAGTGGTGGCGAACCTTTGGCACTCCAGATGTTATGGACTACAATTCCCATCAGACCCTGCCAGCATGGCATGCTGGCAGGGGCTGATGGGAATTGTAGTCCATAACATCTGGAGTGCCAAAGGTTCGCCACCACGGGCTTAGACAGATAGGGGGATTTGTACATTAGACCAACTGGCAGATTGTAAGGATATGTTTTTTGTCATTTTTTTCCAGCAAAGATCTAGATCAGTGGTGGCGAACCTTTGGCACTCCAGATGTTATGGACTACAATTCTCATCAGCCCTTGCCAGCATTGGCCATGGTGGCAGGGGCTGATGGGAATTGTAGTCCTGTCTGGAATTATAAGGAGTCTCCTGCGACTCCTAGATATTACTCATCAGGCTCTGTGGACTGGCCATATTTACAGTTGCAAGTTCTGTTGGTATTTAAATATGGCCCTGTGGCATTGCCTCAGAATCTCTCTTGGCCCCACCTACCTCACAAGGTGTCTGCTGTGGTGAGAGGACCGGAAGGAGCTTCTTTTGCTGCTTAAAGACTCCTTATGGTTGAGAAAAATGGGGTTTGAATCCATACTCTTCTTCTTAATAAATCACAGCTGCAGCTTCTGCTGGCCTATTGGATGGTATCAGTCATAACCACTCTAATAGCAAACTAGCTGGAGCCTGGGTGGGTGGTAAAAGCTAGTGGTGGGGCTGTCCTCAGAAAGTATTTCTGTATACTGTTGGGATTCATCAGATATGCAGTAACATATACATTTGGGCAGGAGGGGGGAATCATTCTCCACCCACAACCAGGGTATGGGTCTTAGCCAGCGGGCAACAGGAGCAGCAGTGGCGTAGGAAGTTAAGAGCTCATGTATCTAATCTGGAGGAACTGGGTTTAATTCCCAGCTCTGCTGCCTGAGCTGCGGAGGCTTATCTGGGGAATTCAGATTAGCCTGTACACTCCCACACATGCCAGCTGGGTGACCTTGGGCTAGTCACAGCTTCTCAGAGCTCTCTCAGCCCCACCTACCTCACAGGGGGTTTGTTGTGAGGGGGGAAGGGCAAGGAGATTGTCAGCCCCTTTGAGTCTCCTGCAGGAGAGAAAGGGGGGATATAAATCCAAATCCTCTTCTTCTTCTTCTTCCTGGGAAGCAACTACTCACAACTGTGCCCCCTCAAACGGGAAGA
The DNA here is from genome assembly GCF_021028975.2 of Sphaerodactylus townsendi. Taxonomy (NCBI): domain Eukaryota; kingdom Metazoa; phylum Chordata; class Lepidosauria; order Squamata; family Sphaerodactylidae; genus Sphaerodactylus; species Sphaerodactylus townsendi. The sequence goes on from NC_059431.1 coordinate 15,651,485, forward strand.
GCAGGGTCCTGCCACCACTTCCACCTGCCCCATCTGCTTTTAATAATTGTTTCTAAATGCTGGAGAAAGCTGCAGACAAGCCTGATCACCTCTGGGGAATAAACATTTCCTCCAGGTGACCAGAAGCATTTGAAACCCAGGAGTGAGTTGGTTCCTTGATCTGAGAACAAAACAAAAAAAAGTAAATACGCATCCATGCAGGAGGTAGGCTAGCTGCCATTTTGACCGAATAGTCATTTCAGTGGATTTATTTTCAAAATGGTGCCACAGTGCTGTGTATATGGACATGCCATAAATGTAGTGAAGGATGAGTCATTTGAAGTTCTTTCAGCAAAATGAAGGATGCTCTTTAACAGGCCAACTCTGGCCTTGCAGATGTTCAGGGCTGATGGGAATCGTAGTTCATGAGCACCTGCAGGGCCAGAGTTGGACACCTCTTTAAAATGTGTGAGACATATGTATGAAATATTGCGTTGCATTGCAGAAAACGGAAGACGGCAGTGGGGAACTTGCAACTCCAAAAGGTCAAGAGAGGGGCTGTGAAAGCTTACTGGCAGAAAGAAGCAGAAGCGTGACGCAAATGCCGCCAGAGACTCCAGACGAAACCAGAGGTCTTGAATTCCCAGCTCACTTGCTTCCTGCCGGTATTGACCATGATGTGTTCAATCAACTTCCAAGGGAAATTAAAGAGGAAATTATTTCTAGCCCAAAAAAGGAAAGCAGTGCAGCAGGAAATGTTCTGAGTCAGTCATTATTTGCTTCACAGGAAGAGCAGTCAAATAAGGCACCGGACCAAACAAACTGTGCTCCTCTGTGTTCTAGGGACGGTCAACGAAACATCTTTGCTTTGGTGCCATCAGAAATTGTACCCCCCTGTGGAGCATCACCCAGGTCTGCTCCCAGGTGCCTTGGTCCACAGCATGGACCTCTTGAGGTGGCTGCGAATGCATCGGGAAGCGAGCACTTGACATGCACGGCTTTTAAAAGCTCATCCCCGCTTCAGTCTCCGTTTCACCAAGCCGGCATTCCAGAGCTGCAGAAGCAAACTGGTGACAGAAGTCCCTGTGATGGAGATTGGAAAGGAGGGTCAAAAGGTGTCCTCCCTTCCAGCGTGGATGCCAAAACGTTTTCCGAGCTGCCTGCAGAGATACAGAAGGAACTGCTGGTGGAATGGGAGAGCCGGGAACCAGTTTCCAAGACGCGTACCGCAGTGACTCCCACCAAGTTCAAAACGAAAAAAACAGTCGGCCGGCCTTCACCTCAGCAGTCAAACAGCTTATTAAGATATTTTAAACCAGCCTGACTATGGCGCGCGTTTGGCCCAGCAGTCGTTTGGATACAACTGTAATGTAATGAGGCGGAAAGCCAATCCAGCATTTAGTCAAGTTGTATGTTTGAGTGAATCTGGAACAATAATGTGATATTTGTGGCTAGCTGGATCTCCTCAGGAAGTCTGACAGCCCAAAAGGAAAGGCCTTTTCTTTGAATAAGGGGATTGGATCCTAAATAACATTGGCAGAGTGCACTGTGAGGTCTTTGAGCCCTAATTTCCTCAGACTTAGGCCCTTTCCCCACTTACCTTTGTCCGAGGGTTGCTGCATGCAATTCCCAGTGTGCGTAACTCCTGGCACGCGCCCCGGCTTCCCCACAACCCCGCGCTTGCAGGGTCATCAAAAGGCGCCATTTCAAAAGCCGCCAGGAATTACGCGCTGAGGGGGCGCGAGAGAGGCAGCGTTGGGGCGGCTGCGTTCTCGCCGCCCCTGAAATGGGGAGTGCAGCTGGACCCCGCGCTACTTGAGGAGAGTAGCGCGGGGCTTAAGGTAAGTGGGGAAAGGGCCTAACACAACTCAGTCTTGTTGGAATGTGTCAGTTGTGTCCTCCTTCAGGTGTTATGCTAAATCCGTAACGAATAAGATAAGAATATGCATATTTGGAAAAACATGTACCATGGCAGGGCATATACACCAGACTTCATATAGGGATGGCAGTGAAATACTTCCTGTGCTTAAGTGCCTAAAAGTGAAGCTAGGCTAGAATTTTGCAATGCACTATTTTTCTACCTGGTAGGATATTTTTTGAATTTTATTTTGTTAATATACAGGAGTGCTTTGTGTCTGAAATTGGGATGGTGGGGAGGGGGAGGGATTTGCTTTGGTTATATACAAGTTCTGATACCCTCATATACCTCTTGCTTTTTTAATTTAAAAAACCCGCAATTCTTGTGAAATTTCCAGATTTGGAAAAACTCATTTGGAGAGCTGTGTAGGCCTATTTCATTTATTCCAGATTGTAGTGGAATCCCTAGACCACAGGTGTCAAACTCGCGGCCCTCCAGATGTTATGGACTACAGTTCCCATCATCCCCTGCCAGCATGATGCTGGCAGAGGATAATGGGAACTGCGGTCCATAACATCTGGAGGGCCGCGAGTTTGACACCTGTGGTCTAGACCCGTGGTGGCGAACCTTTGGCACTCCAGATGTTATGGACTACAATTCCCATCAGCCCCAATTGGCCATGCTGGCAGGGGCTGATGGGAATTGTAGTCCATAACATCTGGAGTGCCAAAGGTTCGCCACCACTGCCCTAGACCCTTTTTTGGCCTGACCTGTGGCAGCTACCTCAGCAATGCAGTTGTGTTTCAGATTGCTTTGGTGCTCTGAACGGGATATGGTCACCTTGAAGTGTACCTGATAAACAAGGGATGTGTGATTTAGCCAGAGCAGTTTCATAACAACAGGTAAGTAAAGAAGATTCTTGGAGAAGGAAAAAAGAAACAAATTGTTTCCTTTGAAAGCTATTTTCAGCTGGCGGGCCTACACATTTGTGTTTCCCCTGAAGTCTCCAGCAGATGGCTGTCTCTGTGAAAACTTCCTTGATGCATTTTCTGTGGCCATTTTGGAGACAAAATGGCGGACTTGATGGACCGTTGGCCTTCCTCATTGTGGCAAAGCTTTTTACGCCGTCTGTGCTCGCTCCCTTTGAAAAGATACCCTTTAAATGAAATCAAACATCAATGATAACTGCACATGTGTTAACTAAAAAAAACCACCCTCCTGCTCTCTGGTAGGCTTTTCTCATTATTTCAAGGCCTTTATTCCTGCTCTGCAATCCGTGATCAAGTTCATGAGGCTAGTTGGCATCACTGACTGTATTACTGAAGGAAGAAGCATGCCTCCTAAATCCGCTTGGATAATCGCGATCATCCTGCAGTGATTTGGATTTCTGAAAGAGACATAATTATTGGTTGATAAAAGACTTGACCAAATGTTCACTCTTTGGAGTCAAATATAATATTGCCGCTTTTTGGTTTACCAACTCCAGCCATTCCTGGTGATCTGAGGGAAGTATCTCCAAGAAGGCATCCTTGCTAGCAGTAGATAACATAGCATATATTTATTTATTTTTATTTATATATTTTTTCCGATTTATAAACCGCCCCATCCCCAAGGGGCTCTGGGCGGTGCACAACATCGATATATACACAATTAAACAGAGGTTCACAATAGTGACCACACAACAATCAATATAATAACTAAAATCCATTAAAATCTATTAAAACAGCGGTTCACATAACAACAACAGGCGTCCTATAACCCAGTTCATTAAAATCTCCCCAAAAAGAAGGAGAGGCCAGACTCCTCTCTAGGAGAGTAACATAGATGGAACCAGAATTAAGATGGTAAATAAGTGCATAAAGCATAAGGGGGCATATATAAGGACATTCTTCTGCAATACAGAATAAACACTTACTCTGGTAAGGGGTAACATGCATAGCTGGAAGGAAAAGTTTGACCACGAACATAAGAACGACACGGGGGGCATTTGTAATGGTCCACGCTGGTAGCTGCAAAACAGGATTTAAAATCTGTTCAAAGAGCAAGCACGTGGATGAATGTAATCTGACGTCTCAAAATAACACCTGTGTTTTCTGCAACGCAGTGTAAGACTTCTGCAAATTGTATATGACCAGTCACCAATATGTCTATCAGCACACCCATGCATCATTTATGTTGTCCACCCCCTATACCAGTGATGGTGAACCTTTTTGAGACCGAGTGCCCAAACTGCAACCCAAACCCCACTTATTTATCACAAAGTGCCAACCCAGCAATTTAACCTGAATGCTGAGGTTTAAATTTAGAAAAAACCAGTTGGCTCCCTCTTCCTCCGCCCCACAGGCTCGAGAAGGCCAGCCTGCTCTAGCCTCCAGCAAGTGCCGCTCTGGCATCTCTGCCTCCTCTGCCCCCCCCCCCCTCGGGCAGCAGCCACCCAGAGCACAGGCACCAGGCCCGCCAGCCAAGTCCTCCCTGCTCACCACGGTGTGCGAACATCAAACTCAGTGGCCAAGGCCAGCGTAGATGTGTGTGGGGTGTGTGTGATTTTCCGCCCCCCACATGATGAACTCTGTGTGTGCGTGCCCACAGAGAGGGCTCCGAGTGCCACCTCCGGCACCCGTGCGATAGGTTCGCCATCACTGCCCTATACTCTGTTCCACAGAAAGATGATAGTCAAGATGTATATTCCTCCCCCACAGAACAAAGCATGCCGGACCTTCTGTGCTGTAGAACGCTCCACCTGGGTCCTAGTGCCTACATAGCCCTGCTCCCTGCATCCATTTGAAAGTAAAATACATCTTGGCATAAATGCACTTGTACCGAAGTATCATGTTCAATAATGGTTTTGACAAAGGCAGCACCTAAAAATGAATAATTCTCATATTTGTTCGGGATTACATTCTAATGCGGAAGCATAATACAACTTTCTCAACTGCTGCACCTCAACTGTCCAAACTATCATCTTTCTGTGGAACAGAATATAGATGCCTCCACATTCACAGGGTTATCCCAGTGAGATATTCTACCAAGGGGTCACACATTTGTCTCATTCATACACATACCCGATTCATGCTGTTCCCCAAGAATAAAGATTACTTACAGTTGGTAGTGAGCAGACCGTTGTATTTTTTAATATGCACAAGGTAGACAAAATCCCTTGGTGGAACCAGCCCCAAGCCAAAACTGTGGGTAACACTGTGATAAATGTATGTGTCCTGCAATTACATTTTTTAAAAAATCAAGCCATAAATAAAAGACTCCTACAATAAATGAACAGGCAACAGGATTCCAGGGGGAAGGGTGAACATGGATAGAAGCAGAGGTGGGATCCAGCAGGTTCTCACAGGTTTCCGAGAGTAGGTTACTAATTATTTGTGTGTGCCGAGAGGGGGTGACTAATTGGTGGTTTTGCCACGTGATTTTTGCCTTAGTTACGGCCCTCCTCTCAGCAATAGCACGCAGAACTTGAAGCAGCCTAGCAGGAGGTGCACCAGCGTGCGTGGCAGCCTGCGCCTGCGTGCATTCGTTTCCCGCCCAAGGACCAGCACAGCGGCTGCGTCCTTGCCACAGCCCCGCCCAGGAATGCCCCGCCCCCGGAATGACCGTCCACGCCCTCGTCGCTTCGCCACAGTTTGAATCCCACCACCATGGGAACCTGTTACTAAAATGTTTGGATCCCACCACTGGATAGAAGTCATAACATATGTACTTGCAGAGTCATTAGATTTGTACATCTAGGCCAGTATTCTAACAGAAACTCTGCAGAATCTCAGTCCGAAATCGTTCCCATCTACTACTTCTTTCTGGGAGTGTTTAAAAGGGCATCAACTGAATCTCCTACATATTGCAGGCAAAGCAGCTGCTTCACCAATGAACTATGACAGGGCTCTCCAATCATGGCACCGGCCTACACCTTTACCGGCACTACCAAGTGATTTTAGAAAGTGAATGGGGCTTTTGCCAGCGGGGTGGGGGGGGGGGGGGGTATTGAAAAAGAGTGTCTTCAGAAGCCGCTGCCAACACACCCCAAGAATCTTCACTCAGCTGTACATGCACAAGGAAATATTTTTAAACAATATGTACATTTTATACAGCGGTTCTGCCTACAGTATCACGGTTACTATTACAGTTATGCAGCAAGAGTTTCTATTACAGTCACGCCCTGATATTTTGTTTCTCCAAGTTCAGGGTGGAGACATTCGGCAGCACACCAGGGTTCATAGAATCATAGAGTTGGAAGAGACCCCAAGGACCATCAAGTCCAACCCCCTGCAATGCAGGAACAAACAATCAAAGCACTCCTGACAGATGGCCATCCAGCCTCTCTTTAAAACCCTCCAAAGAAGGAGACTCCACCACACTCCGAGGTAGTGCATTCCTCTGTCACACAGCCCTTACTGTCAGGAAGTTTTTCCTGATGTTTAGGTGGAATCTTGTTTCCTTCACCTTGAACCCATTACTCCTCGTCCTGGTTTCTGGAGCAGCAGAAAACAAGCTTGCTCCCTCACCAACATGACACCCCTTCAGATATCTAAACATGGCTATCACGTTGAGGGTTCTAACGCGCTGTGTTAATTTGACAGAATCACCTGGTCAATCGTTTCTACAATCTTGTACGACTGCAATGACTTGTCCCACTTGGTTCGATACTCAGGAAGGTACATAAACGGAAAGACTTTTTCAGCCGGCTGTTCCATGGTGGCTTCCACGCGATATCTGGGTGCGATATAGAAGTCTGTCAGTTTAGTCAGTCTTACAAGCTCCATGACCTCAAGTCGCCATTCTTGCACTGTTGGAATCTTTGAAGTTTTCCGATTCTGGGGCCAAATTACTCTTGCAGCAGTAGATAAGTATTTAAACAGGTCAGCATATCTTTCTTTGAATCTAAAATACCTAGCAAACACATTTCAGGCTTCATCTCTATCTTATTCCTCTAGCCTTCCTGTATGTCCACCACTGATTATTATTTTATTATTTATTTACGGCACAACACAGGGTGGATATGTTCTCGGAAGGCACCCCCTGTGAGCAGACGGGCCGCCGCATGTTGGACCACTTTCAGTTTCCGGATCAAGCGCAAGGGAAGGCCCGCGTAGAGCGAGTTACAATAGTCTAGCCTGGAGGTGATCGTTGCATGGATCACAGTGGCTAGATCAGCATTGGAGAGGAAGGGAGCCTACCGAGGGGCCTGTCAGAGATGGAAAAACGCAACCCAGGTTTTATGGGCCACTTGGGTCTCCATTGAAAGAGACGATTCCAGGTGGACCCCCAGGCTGCGGACAGAGGAGGTCGGCGCCAATGTGACCCCCTCCCACACCGGCGGCTGGAAATCCCTAGCCTCTCCCCCCTAGCCTCTCCCCCCTGACCAAGCCAAAGTCTTCGATGGATTAAGTTTTAACCTGCTCTGCTGTAACCAACCAGCGACCGACTCCAAACAATGCTGTAGAGCTGCAGGGGCGGCGACAGCTCCCCCCTCCATCAACAGAATGAGCTGAGTGTCATCAGCGTACTGATGGCAGATCAGCCCAAAGCTATCTATTTCTTCTCATTTCTAGCACCTGTCACAGGGATGGAGCGAGGGGGGAAAAACACCTGGACGCGCCCCCGGTGCGTCACGTACACCCCCATCCCCTTGGAGCTACGCCTCTGACCTGTCAGAACCTTTCTTCATTTTAGCCAGCTTGTGAGGTATTATGTACCAGCGATGAAACATCTTATAATAATTCTCTATCTCAATATTTCCTAGGGCTTGTTCAATGAAGGCCAAGCATTTGTCGGTGTTTGCCCACCTCGCAAAACTGAAAAATTCTCATGCCGTTGGTGCCCAAAGTTTACCTTGAATAATTTGCATTTTGCACAATAACGTCATTGCTTTTCTTGCTTTTTCTGGTCTTTTGAACTTACTGTTATTTTCAGGATAATTGTGTGTGTGTATATATATGAATGTATCTAATTATAGAGGCCTACTAGGGTGGAGTTCTAATTCAAGGAGATGACAGGCCACCTCAGACATTATGAAGTCATCACTGTGAAGCTACCATCACTCAAACTACTACTATGGGCCACAAGACCAAAACAACATGTTGATGTAGTGTCAAAGGCTTTCAGGGTTGGAATCAACTGGCTGTTATGATTTTACAGACTGTGTGGCCGTGATCTGAATGGTTTAGCCAGTAATGTTTCACCCACATCTATAACTGGCATCTTCAGAGGCATTCTCTCAGAGATTTCTCTCCATGGCACAGTGTGGTGTTTTGTGTAGTTGGGTATTTGGTCAGTCCTTGACATGGGAGGGGAATGGGGTACATTTGTATGTGTCTAGGTGGAGTTCATTTGCGGTTGCATTTGTATGCATATGTCCTGGAGAACAAAATACTCACAAAGTAGACAAAACAAATACTCCAGCTTTGTAAAACAGAAAAAAAAATCAGTTGATAACCTGTGGAACTGAAGGATAGAAGATCACCAAAACATATGATTTAATAGAGAAAAGTGTATAAAAACAATTAAGGACTAATTTCACATAAGTTATTAAAGAAATAAATAGCAACCTCTTTATGTGTCAATACTCAGTGCAGGTGAAACCAGGTGCGTTTTTGTTAAATGTATTTCCTCTTTTTTTCATTTTTTTGTTTAAGTCTTTTTTAAAAATTCCCAGCTGCACAAAACATACCACACTATGCCATGGAGAGAAACATACTTTTAAATTTATTTATTTATTTGTTTGTTTATTTTATCACATTTATATCCTGCTCTGTCCCCGAAGGGGATGACCATAACAATCTTTGACAATACGCCAGCATGTGGCAGAAGTGTATCAAGGGAAAACGGCACCCAAGGGCAACACCTCCTCTGGGTGTCCCCCTGCCCCCGCCTCTCTGCAGGCCGGCTCCTGCTGTCCCCAGGGCCTGGAGAGGGTAAAAGCCTGCCTGCACGGAGGCTGGGGAGCTAGCTCGGCAGCAGCAGGCAACACAGGCAGGTGCTGTGGCCGCCCACCACCAAGCCTAAGGTGACCAGATGGTCACCTTTGTAAACCGGGATGGGCAGGTAGGCGGGCGGCCGCGTGCACGCACGGCCGCAGGAGCGCACGGCCTTCTGAGGCGCTCCCGTTTCCCACCCTGTCACAGGCCGGGTAACGGGAGCGCCCCACAAGGCCGTGCGCTCCTGCAGCTGCGCGTGCAGGAGGCTGCTGCACTGCCTTGTACCCCAGAAGGAAGTGCAGCAGCCTTCCAAAAATCGGGACACTTGTAAAAACCCGCAGGACAAATTGTTTTAAGGCGGGACTGTCCCGCCAAAAGCAGTACGTCTGGTCAGCCTAACTAATCCCCATTCCCTGCCTCCCTGCAGGGGGGCAGGGCTCGGTGGTGTGCAGCTGGGGTGCACACCGTTTTGTCATGGGGGGCATCCGGCACCTCTCCACATGACCCGAAGGCGTGCACCTGGGGACATGGGTGACTCTGTATCCCTATAGGCCATACACCTCTGACATGTTATTTTGTGCTTGTGGCCCATAGTAGCAATCTGAGTTATGGTAGCTTGACAGTGATGACTTAATAATGTCTGAGGTAGCCTATCATCTCCTTGAATTAGAATTCCACTGTAATAGACATCTATTGGTAGATACATTCATATATCTTACCATGACTGACTTCTGAAGATGCCAGTCGTAGATGTGGGCAAAACGTTAAGAGCTAAAACTATCAAATCACAGCCATAAAGCCTGGAAAACCCACAATAGCCAAAATTTTAATGGTTCCTTTTTTAAAAAAAAATTGGAAATGTTCTTACATTTCTTTGGGTTTAACCAACACAAGTAAAGGGTGAACTGAGACCTCGAGGTGAAAAATATTAGGCTTTCCCGAATTCCACCCTGATTCACTTCATACTTCATGCAATCTTATGCCACCAAGTTGCTTCCAGACAGCCCTTGCTCCACGATTCAGCCAAAACTGTTGTGGTTTTTGATGGGAGCAGGGGCTTTTGTACACATCATGACATAACAGTCTACCTTCTGGGTTTTCCCCAGTTTTGCTGCATTATTTCCCAAACATGGATTGTTCAGGGGGCACTTTCGTCTCTTTACAATAGCGCAGTTTTAGGGAGTATCCTCATAATGTCATCCTCTACTTCAGGGGTGTTGAGCTCACTTGTTATGAAGGCTGGATATGACATAAATGTGACTTGGTCGGGCCAGGCCCGGGGGGGCAGGTGTGTGTGACTGCCTCAGCTGGCACGGGGTGGGGTGGGGGTGGTGCTTGGATTGGCAAACCTGAAGCTGGGTGGGTGGGTGGCTGTCTTGAGAGGCTTATTAGGCCCATGAGCCAGCTGAGCCACACACACACCCCCACCACCACAAGGACAGATTGGGAGTGGGTGTTGCCTCAGCTGGCTCATGGGCCTGATAAGTCCCCTCAAAAGGCTGGATCTGACCCCCTAATGCCACATGTTTGACACCTCTGATCTGCCTGTCCCGCTTTTGTGTTTCCCCCCTTTTCTGGAATCTTTCTCAAACCTGGTTTGTGATGAGCTTTTGGAAAATATTTGTTAGTTTGCCTTTGGATGCTGTGAGGAGAGGGAAAGGTGGACTAGATGGACTCTGGTCTGATCCAGCTGGCTTGTTCTTATGTTCTTATGTTCTTAAAGTGTGCTGCTCTACAAGTCCTGCCCACAGGGGCACCATTTTAATCAGTTCGCTTGCCATGGTCACCATTCCCCCCACCAAAGGGATCGGGGGAGGGGGGGGCTAATATGAAAATCAGTAATCAATAGATCCAGTGGTGGGATCCAAAAATTTTAGTAACAGGTTCCCATGGTAGTGGGATTCAAACAGTGGCGTAGCGCCAATGGGGCTGGGCGGGGCACAACGGGGGCGTGGCTGGGCATTCCGGGGCGGGGCATTCCTGGGAGGGGCTGTGGCAAGGACGCAGCCGCTGCGCCGGTCCTTGGGCGGGAAACGAATGCACGCAGGCGCAGCGGCTGCCACGTACACCGGTGCACCTCCTGCTAGACTGCTTCAAGTTCTGCGCGCTACTGCTGAGAGGAGGGCGCAACTAAGGCAAAAATCACGTGGCAAAATCACCAATTAGTAACCTCCTCTCGGCACACACAAATAATTAGTAACCTACTCTCGGGAACCTGTGAGAACCTGCTGGATCCCACCTCTGAATAGATCCCTATAGTGCAATCATGTTGTAGCAAAGTAGTCTAATAATGTACCAGTCTAGTTCCTAACTTTCTTTTTTTTTAAGTGGGTCGTTACTCCTTTTGCTTATGACAATAAATACAATAAAATATTCCAGCAGCATATTTCCCCTCAGAACTTCTCAAGGAAAAGGACGAAAGACTTGCTGTTTGAAAAATGAAAGCTGGGGATTAACATTATTGCACTACAGCAACTTATACGATACTGATTTAGAAATTCTGAAAAAGCTCTTCAGTGGCCACAGTGAGGAAAGGCTCAGTTGCAACATTAAAATCAAACTAATATTTATTATAAGGTGTACACAAATAGGCAAATGAATAAAAGCTCTCACATCCCAAATACAAACTGCTAGCTTTACAAAAGTTGTAATGTTACAACATACATAGCTGATATCATTATCCAGTGACCAAGGCAATATGTGTTTCAGCCACAAAGGCAATTTTCACTGGTCAAAAGTAAATTGCTTTCTATCACACACATACAGAAAATAATATATTTTAACCATAGTCAGGCTTCCCCTCTCGCCCGCCCTGTTGGAGTGGGGTGGGCGCTTTCCTGGCGGACGGCGAGGCCAAGCCGCCGGCTTCATGCTTGCCCGCCCTGCAGGCAGCAGGGCAGGCGCACCAATTGCCCATGGCCGGCTGGGCAGTGCCGCAGGCTTTCCCTCTCGCCCACCCCATTCGAGCGGGGCAGGCGCTTTCCCGGTGGCCGGCAAGGCCAAGCCACTGGCCCCATTCTTGCCCGCCCTGCAGGCAGCAGGGCGGGCGCATCCATGTGCTTCTCAGAATGAGTGGAGCAAAAGGTAAAAAAAACCCAATATATACAGTATTATCTTTATTTTAAATGTCAAAAATTATTTGCGGCTCCAAGTGTTTTCTTTTCCCATGGAAAACGGGTCCAAATGGCACTTTGGGTGTTAAAGGTTCCCTACCCCTGACATAGATATATAAGCCAGACAATGAATTCCTTCACATGGTTCCTGCACTCACACAATAATCTTCATAATGTTATGATCTGTTGTAAAATTTCCAAATTTCTGGATGAGAGTTTCCTCAACCAGCAATGAGAAACAAATATACAATGATGTTTTGGGAGGAGGGAGCATCATTCAACCTGGCTATATAATTTCCAGGTGAAAACTTTGAGGTGACATCATTGCACTGAACAATGTCCTAGGAATTTCTCCAATCTCTATGGTAAATGCCACAGAGATTGGGGGGAATTCCCAGAGCATCCCTCTATAACAGTGGTGGCGAACCTTTGGCACTCCAGAAGTTATGGACTACAATTCCCATCAATTCCCTACAATTCCCTGCTGATGGCAGGGGCTGATGGGAATTGTAGTCCATAACATCTGGAGTGCCAAAGGTTTGCCACCACAGATCTATAATGTGGTTCTGGGCCCCTTCACATGTTTACTTCCATTGCCAAATCAAGCAGTAGCAGGGGACAGGATAGCGTGTACATATTTAGTAGTGATATACTTACCTTTTTTTTTTTTTTAGAAAACAGCAAGTAGTGAAGACATGTCCTGTATAGGTAAGGGGGGGAATGTAGCAAATCTCTGTGCAGACTCTTCACTACTTTTGAAAATGCAATGAGAACAGAAGAGGGAATGATCCCCATGTGGATCTAACTCTAGACTTTAAGATGCCATCAGACTGTTTTTTTCCCACAGTTCCAAGCCTGTGGTGAGTATGGCCTTTGCCATTAACACTTCCTCAAAACAGCAAGGCTTTTCTGAAGAAGAGTTTGGATTTATATCCCCTTCCCTTTCACTCCTGTAAGGAGACTCAAAGGGGCTTACAATCTCCTTGCCCTTCCCCCCTCACAACAAACACCCTGTGAGGTAGGTGGGGCTGAGAGAGCTCCGAGAAGCTGTGACTCGCCCAAGGTCACCCAGCTGGCATGTGTGGGAGTGCACAAGCTAATCTTGTTCACCGGATAAGCCTCCACAGCTCAAGTGGCAGAGCGGGGAATCAAACCCTGTTCTCCAGATTAGATACACGAGCTCTTAACCTCCTACGCCACTGCTGCTCCTTTTCTGGTCAACTTTGCTCACCAATATAGTTTGTATGGAGGAAAAGTCTCTACTTACTACACTAAAAGCAAAACTGATGTACTTACATATTTCCTGGGTAGTCTGTTGAAGGTCTTACTGACACTGTAATATGTTTCTCAGGTTGATAGGAAAGGAAAGAAAGCAAACAATCAAATGCTTCTACTTCAGAAACACCAGTAATGTAATTGCAAGACTAAACTATTTATTACTTTTGGATGGAAAGCAGTTATTTCTTTATATGTGGCTAGTTCAGGCCTGGTTTCAAAGTAGCTTTCAAGGACCATTCTGACCACCCATAGCAAATAAAAATTCTCTCCCAGTTATCAGATTGAAAACTTTTTAAAAATATAGGGGTTCATTTTCTCCCTCATTTGAAGTGCAAGTACGTTATTCGCATCTATTTATATTCTGCTTTTCTCCCCACTTTGGCTCAAAACAGTTTTGAGAGCATCTCCACTTTCTCAAAACATCCCTGTGAGGTAGGCCAGACCGAGAGTTTGAAATGGGTCCAATGTCGCCCAGCGAGCTTCCACGGTAGAAGCGGGGATTTGAACTCAAAGTCACCCAGGTTTCTAGTCGGCCAACGTATTCACTGTGCCACGCTGGCTCTCAATAGGCATAAATTCTTTTAGGCACACTGCTAACTTTGGGAATGTTACTTGCAAGAGAGAGAAAAAAACTTTAAAAATAATTAATTCCACTTACTCCTTTTTTAATCTCTGTCCATCCTGATGTATCCTTGATGTATGCCAGTATTTTCTTAGATACCTCTTCTGAAATTTTCTTATACTCCATCTATCCATCACAAATGCAAAGGGCAGAGTGTATCACAAAAAGAAGAAGAGGAGTAGGAGTAGGAGGAGGAGTTTGGATTTATATCCCCCCTTTCTCTCCTGTAGGAGACTCAAAGGGGCTTACAATCTCCTTGCCCTTCCCCCCTCACAACAAACACCCTGTGAGGTGGGTGGGGCTGAGAGAGCTCCGAGAAGCTGTGACTAGCCCAAGGTCACCCAGCTGGCATGTGTGGGAGTGCACAGGCTAATCTGAATTCCCCAGATAAGCCTCTGCAGCAAAAACAGATGGCAGCGCCGTCTTGTCTGTGTGTTATGCCACAATGAGTTTTCTGTGTACCTCCCTACTTACCTCTTAGAAGTAGAGGGCTGTCTCTTTGTGCCAAGCACTTATTGTATGGAGACCAGCAAACCAGATGGCTCAGTTCCTCTGTATCAAAGGTCCCCAACATAGCACCTATGGGCACCACAGTGCTCTTTTCTGATGCCCACCAAAAGTGGGCACTTTAGCTGTTGATTGGCCGTTGCCGTTGGAGATCTCATCGGCTGTGTGGATTTTAAAGGATGTTTGGCAAATGTTGAAGAGTTATTATTAGAGTTGCTCATAACCTCATTTCCTAACTTTTTGTGGTGGGTTCCACTTTCTGGGGCAACTATTTTGCGATCGGCTCCACCTAGAGTTGCCAATCCCCAGGTGGTGGCTGGAGATCTTCCAGAATTACAACTGGTCTCCAGCTAGAAATGTCAGCCTCCAGGTGGGATCTGAAGATCCCCAAGAATCACTGCTCCTCTCCAGATAACATAGATCGGTTCCCCAGGAGAAAATGGATGCTTTGGAGGCTAGACTTTGTACCCAATTGAGGCTCCTGTCCTTCACAGCCTCCATCTCCAAATTTCCAGGTGTTTCCCAACCTGGATCAAGCAACCTGACCACCATCCCCCACCAACGGCCAACGGGGACCTGGCAACCCTATGTCTTTTTGGCAGAGATCCGTTCTCCTGGAGAAAAAGTCTGCTTTGGAAGTTGGTGTCTACGGCATTATACCCCATTGAGGTTCCTCTGTTGGGGTGAGCCAACCTCACCCAGCAGAGCTTCCGACAGAGCACTGGAATGCCTGCACCATCTGTTGCCCTCTGGGCAGGTGAGCTCACCTGTCACAAGACCCCCATGACTCACGGTCATGGGATGCCCTGGACAAAGGAACAAAAGGTGCATACCCCCAGGTATGGATTAGGCCCGGACAGGAACGCTTCCTCCCGCACGTACGCAGTCCCTATGACTCATGTATCGCCCAGTATTGGTATATCACGGTCGAATCCTCACCCTCTCTCCAACATAATAGATTCCTGCGTGTGAAGTTTTTGTTTGGTTTGGTTTGGGTAGCTTGCTTTGTTGGCACTGAATTAATTGCAGTCTGAAGTGGCCCAGAAGCAATCTTAGTACCTCTCCTAAGAAGAAGATGATGATGAAAATGATGATAATGAAGAAAAGTTTGGATTTATACCATACCTTTCTCTCCTGTAAGGAGACTTACAAGCTCCTTTCCCTTCCTCTCCCCACAACAGACACCTTGAGAGGTAGGTGGGGCTGAGAGAGTTCTGAGAGAACTGTGACTAGAGCCCAAGGTCACCCAGCAGGAATGTAGGAGTGCGGAAATACATCTGGTTCACCAGATAAGCCTCTGCCACTCAGGTGGAGGAGTGGGGAATCAAACACAGTGCTCCATAGAATCCACCTGCTCTTAACCACTACACATCATGCTGGTTCTCAGAGGAGAAGGAAAGCAGAGACCAAGGAACTAGAGTTACTCCAGTCCGTATCAGTGAGATTAGGCTAGCGTTGCCAGGTCTGGGTCGGGAAATACCTTGTAGCTTTTGGGAGTAGAACTGGTGGGGGCGAGGTTTGGGAAGGGGAGGTGCTTCAGTAGGACATAATGTCATAGAATCCACTTTCCAAAGTGGCTATTTTCTCTTGGGGAACTGATTTCTTGGCTGCTGTGGATTTCCTGAAGATGCCAGCTGTAGGTGTGGATGAAACATTAGGAGCAAAACTACCAGCTCACAGCCCAGAAGTCCCACAACAGCCAATGGATTCTGGTCGTGAAAGCCTTTGACTATACGTTGAACTGATCTCTGTTGCCTGAAGATCAGTTGTAATCCCAGGAAATCTCCAGCCACAACCTGGGGATTGGCAACCATAGCTTAGGCTGGGGTATTTCCGAATAGGATTGCAGTGGCAGCGTCTAAATGCAGATCCTGCTCGTGCCAAGCTGCAGCACTTCCCTATACGACTGGGTCCATCCCCGGGAGACGCTGCACAGGTGCAGCCTCCTTCCTCACCTGAATGGAAGTAGGTGTTTGGGGGACGTCGCTGCATCCCTCCTCCTCGCTTTTGTTCCTCCCTCCTGAAGCACCCGTGTTTCCCCTCTGGGGGGCAGTGTGTCTCACGAACATTGTGATGCCATCTGCCGCGGGGCAGGCCGGGAGTTGTGGTTCTTTCGAACGTTGAGCGGCTGCAGGGCGCGGCAGACGAGCATGCGCAGTTGGGCCCCGGCGGCGCCATTTTGAAGGAGGTGGTGGTTTCTTTTCAAACTGAGGGGCGGGACGGGGAAGCGGCTGTTTTTTTGGGGTTCGAGTGGGGGGTGTGGTGGTAAAAGACGAGCTGCAGCTGCCGGCGATAGCAGTGGGTGTTGCAAAAAGTGTGTTGCCCCGCGGGTGGGTTGACACGTGTGGGTCTGCAAGTGGTGCGCGCTTTCAGAGTGACTGGCAACCAAACGTGTGAATTCCGTTCCATTCACGTGTTTGGAACGTGAGGGGAGGGAGAGTTTCTTGGGAGGCGGATGTGGGGGAAGTGGCTGTCGCCATGGGGAGGGGCTGTGGGTCACTGATGGAGCCCCTGTTTTGCATGCATTCAGTGGCTCCCAGGTTTAATCCCCGGTTGCTCTAGTGCAGTGGTGGCGAACCTATGGCACTCCATATGTTCATGGACTACAATTCCCATCAGCCCCTGCCGGCATGGCCAATTGGCCATGCTGGCAGGGGCTGATGGGAATTGTAGTCCATGAACATATGGAGTGCCATAGGTTCTAGTGAAAAGGTTCAGATTGTAAGCGATGGGAAAGATATTCTACCACATGAAGCCATTTCCAGCTTAAACAATGGGGAGTGGCATCTGCTTGAGATACAGAAAGTCCCAGGTTCAATTCTTGGTATTTCCAGGTTGTATTTTTAAGATCAGGTGATGTTAAACCTGCCAGAGACCCTGGAGAATAGCTGCCAGTTCAAGGAGGCAGTACTTGCAAACTGAGGCTTCTTTTATTAGAGTCAATCCATCTCATGTTGGGTCATTTTCTTGCCTTTGACTTTTCCTAGCGTTATTGTCGTTTCCACTGATTCTTGTCTTATAATACAGCCAAAGTATAGTAGTCTCGGTTTAGGCCTTTTATCTTCTACAGAGTTCGGGTTTGATTTTATTTAGTACCCACTGATTTGTCTTTTTGGCAGTCCACAATTTCGATAAAACTCCTCAAACACCAAATTTCAAATAAAAACTTTTCGCCATTCAGCTTTCTTAATTGGCTGACTGTCACGCCCATACATAGTAATGGGGAATACTGTGCTTTGAATTATCTTGCTCTTGGTCACCAGTGACAAATCCTTGCACTTAAGAATCCTTTCTAGCTTCTTCACAGCTTTCCTTCCCAGACTCAGCCCCTTTCTGCTTTCTTGGTAGCCGTCTCCCTTTTGGTTGAGGGTGGAGCCAAGGAATAGAAAATTTTGAGCAGTTTTGTGAAATTTACTGCCTAGAGTACTTCTTGAGCATTTTGGTGCAAAGAAATATTTTGTTGCAGTCTTTTTGAGGTTGATTCTTTTGCTGAAATGGACTGGTGGGTTTCTGCATTCAGTCTGAATACTGATTATGTGTAGTATGTTGTCCATCAGCTGAAGCTAAGGATGCCAGTTTTGAGTTGGGAAATACCTGGAGATTTTGGGAGGGGGATTAGGTTTGGGGAGAAGAGTGACCTCAGTGCAGTATAACTCCCGTCAGCCATTTTCTCCAGGGAAACTGATCTCTGCTACTGTTCTAATTCGGGGAGATCTCCAGGCCTCACCTGGAGGCTGGCAACCCCAGCTGAGACCTAGATTATAGTCACATGACTCTAAGCATGTCATGGTGAATATTAACTTTTAACCACAATGGTCCAATCGGAAAACAACTTCTGCTTACCATACTTTGAAATTCATAGTGAATTGACAAGATTATTCTTTTAATAAATGTCAGGGCAGCTTAATTTTCCCCCTTATTTATTGGCATTGATTTCAGAAACATAGACGACAACTCGTGGAGTGCATTTGGATGAAAAGCAATGGCATTTTTTGATTTTAAAAGGTAATATCTGTTCTACAGAATCGACAACATCCTCTCTTATGGCGAGGCGTTGCCTCAGTAGAAGCAACAATTCCTTGGAGTCAGGCAGCTCAATCCAGTACAAGGACAGGCTGTACAAATCCGCATCGCAAGCTTTGGAGGACTATATTAAAGATTACGATCTCAGTCTTGCGTCTCCAGACATAAAACCTGGGAAGATCTGCATTAACCAGAGCACTCCTAGAGACTTAAAACCTCCGAAGGATCGTTTCCAGCAAAAATGTGGTAGGTGTGTTTTTCCTTAGCAAAATGCATGATGAATGAAAACTTGGCCAGCATTAAGGGCTGCTGTGGAATGAGCATCATCCAAAATGTCCTTTTCTTTTCACAGTAGTGATATCATTTTGAGATTACTTGTACATCCCACATTGTAATTCTAATGAGACTTCAAGTGAGAGAAGAGTGGGTTAGATAGGATTTCATTGAAAACTAAGCTGATATGGGGTGTTGTGTGGTTTCCGGGCTGTACGACCGTGTTCTAGTAGCATTTTCTTAGGGGAAAGTGTTACTAGAACACGGCCATGCAGCCCGGAAACCAAACAACACCCCCGTGATTCCGGCTGTGAGAGCCTTTGACAATACACTAAGCTGATATGTTTATCACTTCCTAACATCTCTTGGGCTATCAATTTGTATAATCTTATCACAGCTCTCTTTGATAACCTCTTTGCACATCCATGTTCTCAAGTAGAAGTTGCCCTGATGCACTAATAGCGTTGGCTTAGAATCAGTTTTGCAGTGGAAGTACTTGATCCATAAACACAACGCTGGAAAGGTTATGAAGGGTAGTTATCTCTGGTGGTGACTCTGTTGATGGTGAGCCCAGTAGAGATCGGCTGGCTCAGGTTCGCACACTGCTCCTGCAAGCAATCTACTCAAATGGTAGCTGCGCTATCCGGAACACTAGCTTCTGTCAGTGGAGATTTTTGCATTCCCAATATTCTTTTCCTGCTTCCTTGAGTTTTCTAAGAAGAGTTTGGATTGATATCCCCCCCCTTTCCTGTAGGAGACTCAAAGGGGTTTACAATCTCCTTGCCCTTCCCCCCTCACAACAAACATCCTGTGAGGTGGGTGGGGCTGAGACAGCTCAGAAGAACTGTGACTAGCCCAAGGTCACCCAGCTGGCATGTGTGGGAATGCACAGGCTAATCTAGATTCCCCAGATAAGCCCCCACAGCTCAAGCAGCAGAGCAGGGAATCAAGCCTGGTTCCTCCAGATTAGAATGCACCTGCTCTTAACCACTACGCCGCTGCTGCTCCTAACCGGACAGTGTCCTGGTCATGTGAGCAGGCTGCTTGTGGTCAGTAGATGCCCACGCATCTAAGCAGCGTTAGACAGAATCAGACCTTTTGACTTGTTTTCTGACCGTCATCTGCTTTCCCAGATCTCAGCCAGGGAAAGATCTTTGCTGTTTGAGATCCTTCAAGCGGATCAGGAGAGTCCAAAGTCGCCAAGCAGAAGCAGACAATGGAAAGCCACCTCTGTTTGTCTCTTGCCTTTAAAACCCTTTGAGAGGTCACATGTCAGTCAAGCTGTGATTTGACAGTACTCTCCATCTCCAAACGACAGGGCTGGAGCGAGGGGGAAATGCGCCTGGGGCATGCGTGCTCCCTGCACCCCTGCCCGCCACACCCCGGAACGCCTCCGGCACTCCCATGTGCTGGCGCGCATCCACTGCGTCGTGCCCCTCCCCCATGGCGCTACACCACTGCCAGATGAAGATGCCAGGGTCAAGATGTGGGATGCGAGAGATGGTAAAGTGTTCCCCCTCTTCTTTGAGGTGAAGTCAATGGCAACCCACTCTGTAAACATAGTCTGCCTAGTAAATATTGTGATGTGACATTACCCCATGGGTCAGTAGTGACCAGGTGCTTGCAAAGGGCACTACCTTTACCTTTTATCTTCCTTCTTTATTTAGAATGTCCACACTGAGCAGTTTGCTCTTGATTATCAACCGTTGGGATATCTGTTTAATCTGAATATTCTTTGTCATGTAACTTGAAACTCTGATGAACTCAGGGTTCTCTTTATTTACCTCTCAGGTTTTTAGTTTTCCATTTTACACAACAGTGTTACCCGAGGTGGTAGGACCTGTTCGATTAGGATGGGGAATTAGCAAGGAACAGGCCTTGAATTGTGAGAGGGGGTAACCGAGATCTTTCCCACCTAAGTTTACGGGGATCTTTCTCCTTAGAAAACTGCAGGGAGCCAGAAATAAATGTATTGTCGAAGGCTTTCGCGGCCGGATTCAACTGGTTCTGGTGGGTTTTCCGGGCTGTGTGGCCGTGGTCTGGTGGATCTTGTTCCTAATGTTTTGCCTACATCTGAGGTGTACTACAGAGGGAAGTCTGTGGAGCCGTGCAGAGCCGCATCTCCAGGAGGAAAATCAGGGCTGCTCACACGATAGCGTGCGAACGGTTCCCGAGCCTCCACCGACACAATTCATGCTGGTGGAGCTGTATTTCCGTGCGTGTGTGGAAACAGCCTTGGATACATGTGTGGCTGCAGGGCTGACTTCTAGTGCGAAGATCCAGTTGCTGCAGCTTTTAAATATTCTTTTCCTTTTTAATGTGTGGGTTATGCTAAATTGCTGCTTGTTTTTCAGCTCTGGAAGACTTTGAACAGCGGGCAATAAAAGTTCCTATTTCTCCACCTTCGAGAAGGAAAACTACTCGTGACCCAGACATGCTCAGTCTCACAACAGATGACCTCCTGGCCTTTCCTCCTGACGGTTCCGTGTCTTTTAACCAAGTCACCGCCTTACGGCCCGAACGTCAGAATAGCAAATCGAAGAGGAAATCCCAGACTTCTGCCTCGTGTGTTCATCACCAGACCTCATCCTTTGGCAGCGAAGGAGAAATGAGTTTTCCTGGAGATCCGGTTATTTCCTCTTCTTACAAAGACTTTAGCAGAAAGGTGTCCACAAAACATACGTTTCACAGATACCGTTCTGACGCCTCAGGGCGTCCTCTGCAAAATCGCTTGACTGAGCAGGAGGAGTCGGAGCCTGTTTTTCATAAGAACTATCCGAGGTGGCTTACGAGTCAAAAATCTGACTTGAGTGTTTCAGAGATAAGCAGCCTTCCGGATTTCAAGTACCCAGCTTGGCTCGACAGCCATAATCTCCTGCCAGATTCAGCTACTGAAAGTTTTTCCCAGACTAGTGAAGGGGGAAGTGATTTTTCCCATTTGCAAGGGAGTCAGAAGCGGACCAGTGTTCAAAATCTGAGCGGATCGAACGACTTTAGACATCCTGAGTGGAATGGTTTGGTGGACCTACAAAATAAGGACACTGTTGTGAGAAACTGCCACCATGATTGCCGGAGGGTGTGTTTTGCACCTGATGGTTTGGGAGAGGACCAGCATTCATGGAGAGGTAACTCCCTGGAGAGCAAAGCTCTGAATTGTGCAATGATCCACGGGGGTGCATCTGTTGGACCTCTACAGTCAGACGCGCTTGGGGGAAGGTGGGAGGGGGCGGGTGCATTTGGTGGTTGGGGGAGGGGTGCACCTGCCTGGCCTCCGTGGCCTGGCACACTTGAGAGGAGGGGGAGGGGGGCTTTGCCAGCCGTGGAGCAACTGCCCCGCCAGCAGCTATGGCCAATGGGAGTGCAGGATGCACAGGGCTTGAGTCCTGTGCATCCTGCATGGTAACTTGCTAAGGGTTCATTGTTGCACATTCAGACCCTTAGCCAATTATGTATAAAGATGTTGAGACTGTTTATCAACAAGAAGAAACTACTAGCTGTCAAGTCACAGTGAGGTTATGATAAAGGGTACAGTCGAAAGTCTTTTAAAGTGCTGTTGAAGAAGTGGTTGCTCCACTCTGGCTAACTGCTTTGCTTCTCCTCTGGCCCCAGTAATGATGATGCTGTTGAGAGGTTCCATGAGTGATCTCAGCTGCCCTCATCTGCGGAGCTCTGTTGCCACGGTGACCTGCAAAACCCCAAATCACTAGTACCTACTGAGCAAAAGATACTTCGTTGGGATGCTTTCTCACCCAGGGGCCGTGCACACATGCATATATCCATGCTGTGCAAGACGTTCACACCCAGTCATCACTTTGCTGAGAGGGAAGATGCTGATTCATTCAGGATATTGTGCAGTTGGCTCCACCCACATAATGGTAGTATTCACATGCATGCCATGTTGGTGGGGTGAACCCCAAGGGAGACGGGTGCCATGTAGTTCCATAGCTAGTCTCCTTTTGCGGTGTTACCTTCTGGATTGAGTGTGAAATTGTCTCAAGTAGCCAGAGATAGGGCAGGATAGGAGAAGATGGGCATTTAATCAATACACTCATTATTTGCAGCGTCTCTTCCCAGTTCCTCTGTGGAGTTGTTTCAGGTCTGGAAGAGACATGAATGCAGCAAACCAAAGCCTTTCTGGTGTATTTACTTCAACAGGCTAACACAGCTGCCCTTCTTTTAGATTTCTTTCTGGGTTTCACTAAAAGGCAAGAGGATTTTTAGCTTGAAATATTTGCATCTGCATTTGATTTTCAACATCAAATAATACGCATTACATGTCTCAAGTCATATATGCTGGATTTTGCACTGAATCTTGCACTGGCTAACAATGAATTATTTTAGAGAATGATCCCAAGGCCCCACTGAAGGTAAAGAGAACGCCGGAGTCCTCTGCTGATGAATTAGCCAGCGCCCTGAACAATGGCGGCAGTCCTTGTACGGTGGACAACCTGGAGGCTGAAAGATCGTGGGATAATGTTCCAGTTGGTTTGTGAGTAGCAGGATATACATTTTTTATATAGCAGACATTGGCCTCTTCCGGACATAATAATGCACTTTCAATCCGCTTTCACCACTGTTTGCAAGTGGATTTTGCTATTCCGCACAGTAAAATCCAGCTGCAAAGTGCACTGAAAGTGGATTGAAAGTGCATTATTCTGCATGTGCGGAAGGGGCCATTGTCAAGAGGCCCCTATTTATCACTCAGTTGTGCCACAACACACTGGTAGTTTGCGGGTCATTCTGAGCTCCTTGAGTGAAGGCCAGATCTAAAATATAATAGATGGTGCGCCATCTTGGTTTTTACAGCAGTCTTCCAACCATCCCACCTGTGCCCCTCCCCCCCCACTCCTAATTCATGAATAAACCATAGAGAAATTTTCCTTCAAAAAGATATCTATTTCCAAGAGAAGTATTGTCTTGGCTTCTCCCAAGTGGTAACAGAAATCCTGCTAAGTGCTGTTGCAATCCTTTCTGTCACTGAATCGCCAATATAGGCCCACTCCTGTGATGACAACAGAGAGATGTCAGAGCATTATATCAGCAAGGCTTGCTAAAAACTGTGGATAGCACAGCAAGGTATTAGGCGTACAGTAATGAGGTTTCCCAAGCATTTTGGGATAATCGTTTATAAGCTATAGATCAAGGGTGTCGAACTCATTTGTTGTGAAGGCCAGATATGACATAAATCTGAGTTGGTTGGGCTGGGCCCAGGGGTAGGGGGTGGCTTCCTGGGGTGGAGATGGTTGCCCCAGGTAACAACCTTGCAGCAGCCTTGCCAGTCCAGGTCCGAATCCCTTGAGAAGGCTTGTCAGGCTCGCAAGCCAGCTGAGACAACCCTCCTCCCGCTGTTCCTGATCTGGAGCACATGTTTGACACCCCTGCTGTAGATAATCTGTTTCAATGACCAAGCATGAGTTATACTCCTAAATAAAACATGTGGCTGGAATCAGTGGCTTTCTTGCTCTCTCTGGTGTCCTAGAGATGGTTAGGGAGCATGTTGGTGATATATTATCTCTTGCTGTACTCAAGTGGAGAAACCAGCATTAGCACTAAGGAGCAGCAGTGGCGTAGTGGCTAAGAGCAGTGGCTAAGAGCAGGTGCACTCTGATCTGGAGGAACCGGGTTTGATTCCCAGCTCTGCCGCTTGAGTTGTGGAGGCTTATCTGGGGAATTCAGATTAGCCTGTGCACTCCCACACACACCAGCTGGGTGACCTTGGGCGAGTCACAGCTTCTCGGAGCTCTCTCAGCCCCACCTACCTCACAGGGTGTTTGTTGTGAGGGGGGAAGGGCAAGGAGATTGTAAGCCCCTTTGAGTCTCCTGCAGGAGAGAAAGGGGGGATATAAATCCAAACTCTTATTATTATTATTATTTTATAATTACAAAATTGAAAAGCAACAGGAAAATGAAAAGATGACACCCATGAAGACTGAGATTGCAAATTTCTCAGAATCTCCAGGTTGTGCTGACTGAACCTGATTGGAAAACTGGGAGATAATCGTGAAATAATGGTTGTATCTTGTCCTAAGTCCACTCAGTTTCCCCCTCCTAAGGGCACTGTTGTCCACTGAAGTCTCCGATTCAACTTTACAGTGCAGAAGAGGGAGCTGGACAGATTGTTCTCTGGTCTGATCCAGCAGGGTAGTTATAGGTTCTTACAGGTTGGAGATGTCAACAGAATGAGACAGGTGAAATTCCCTGGGAAGGGAGTTCCACAGTCTCTTCTGTCTATATTTAGGGTGGGGGTGGGGAGCATTTCTGACTTTAAAATTCAGGCATCTCTCTTTAGGAAATCTCCTGTGCCTGTGTGCTGTGAAGATAACTCTCCACCGTCCTCCAAAGCAAGCATTGTTAATGGGTTTTTAGAAGATTGTCTACAGAATAGTAGTCAGGTAAGTTAAAAGCCTGGTTTTTGCTTTGAACACACCCAGGTGTGTGTATTTTGTGCCGTCAAGCCACAACTGGCTTACAGCAGTCCTGTGGGGTTTTCAAGGCAAAAGACATTCAGAGGTAATATTTCATTGCCTGCCTCTGCATGGTGACTTTGGTGTTCCTTGGAGGGTGCTTATCCAAATTCACACACGCCTGTGAGCATCAATCCAGTGTCAATTGCATTTGTGCCCCTAGAACAGAATCCAGAATCCTCCGCAGTTAAGAACATCTAAAACTCCGGAAGCACTGGAGAAATGTTGTGTTTCTGTTTCAAGAGTGCAGGTGCAACCAGAGTGTCCTCATTTTGATGCATACATTTCAGATGGAACCCTTTTTTAGATCTAGGTGAAATGTATTTCTTAGCATGCTTCAGCCATATTACCGTATATACTTGTTTATAAGCCGACCTGTGTATAAGCCAAGGCACCTAATTTTACTGCCCAAACCTGGGAAAGCTTATTGACTCGGGTATAAGCCGAGGGTGGGAAGCTGGGAGGCAGAGAGAGCTCCTTATTTGGGCAGTGACATCAGGGGGAGTCACTGCCCAAATAAGGAGCTCCCTTTGCCTGCTGGCTGGGTTTGACAAAGCCCAGCCAGCCAGCAGGCAGAGGAAGCTCCTTATTTGGGCTTTGTCAAACCCAGCCGGCAGGCAGAGGGAGCTCCTTATTTGGGCAGTGATTCCCTCTGATGTCACTGCCCAAATAAGGAGCTCCCTCTGCCTCCCAGGGTGCCTCCCTGCCAGCCAGGGTGCCTCGGGGTTCCCCCTTCACCCTCCGAGGAGGGCAGCAACAAGCAACTTCCAGGTGGCAGGGAGGTTGTCCCGGCCCCGCCCCCAGCCTCCTTGTGATTAATAGAAAATGGTGACTCGCGTATAAACCGAGGGGGCTTTTCTCAGCCTTTAGACAGGGCTGAAAAACTCGGCTTATACGCGAGTATATACGGTAACCAGGGCATGAACAAACCTTAATTTGCCGGTTTGCTAATAATAATAAACTCTGGTTTTTGTTAAAGGTGAAGGCATTAATTGAATTGATGTGCACCAAGTAGTGGGAGGAACACGGGTTTGTTCTTGTCATGCCCAACCATGTTTTGGCATTACATCTAGCCCGGTGTTACTTTGGATGTTCATTGGACCTCTGTTCCACTGGGTTGGAACCTGCAGATCTGTTCCATTAAGTGGGTCTTTTCCCAACACAAAGATCTTCTCTTACATATGAAGTTCTTCCCTAGTATAAGAGCATCCTGCATAGTATAAGTCTCCCCGAGATAGATTAAAGCATCATCATTAGCAGAATAGACCCCCAGGGCTCAGCCCTGTGTTAGGAAGCATACAGAAACTTTACAAAAACTGTAAAAAAGGCATTCCCAGTAATTCCTCACAGGAGCTAAAAAAAACTTTCATATGCACGCACACTCACACACATATATGTGTATATATCTCCAAATACTTACTAAAAATGGAAAGTCCATTAAATCACAACCTTAAATTTTCATTTAGAAGAAGAGTTTGGATTTATATCCCACCTTTCTCTTCTGTAAGGAGACTCGGCTTACAAGCTCCTTTCCCTTCCTCTCCCCACAACAGACACCTTGTGAGGTAGGCTGGGCTGAGAGTTCTGAATGAACTGTGATTAGCCCAAGGTCACCCAGAAGGAATGTAGGAGTGCAGAAACAAATCTGGTTCACCAGATAAGCCTCTGCCAGTCAGGTGGAGGAGTGGGGAATAAAACCCAGTTCTCCAGATTAGAATCCGCCTGCTCTTAACCACTACACCATGCTGGCTCTTGAATAACTTATTCAGCGTTAAGCTCATTGTCTCTCCCCACCCCCCACCTTTTGTTTTCTTTCTTTTTTTTGGCGACACCTGCCTCTGTTTACAGGAGAGTACTTTTTCAGGGGGGAACCATCATGGGCCTGTGGAAGCTCTGAAGCTAATGCTGTTTAATCTTCAAGCATTTCAGCGAAGTTTTGACCTGAAGAAGACCGCTGAACAAAACGAAGAGTCTGAAAAAGCAAGTAATTCAATTTTAAGCAAAGCTTCCCTTGAGGTTTAATTTTTCTGCATCCCGTCCCCCCACTTAAGAAAAAAAACTTGCTTTAAAAGGCTGGTTGAAAAAGCAACCTTAATCCAATTCAAACAAGATGTTGACTAGTAGGTGAAAAACTTAAGTAACCTTTGAAATATTTCCTGTGTAGTTCCTTAGAAATAACATTTAAAAGTGCCTCTTAAATAATGTTTCTCAGGCTTCCCACGAAGACGTTGATTTGAGGCAGTGCGACAACGATATAATCCCTGTAACAAGGTCCCTTCAGAGGTAAGAATGCAGTTGCTTCGAGGCTCAGATCTTAGATCTGCAAACTGATTTAGCTGGATGTATTGTCGAAGGCTTTCACGGCTGGATTCAACTGGTTCTGGTGGGTTTTCCAGGCTGTGTGGCCTTGGTCTGGTGGATTTTGTTCCTAACGTTTTGCCTGCCTCTGTGGCTGGCATCTTCAGAGGTGTGTCACAGAGGGAAGTCTGTTACACACTGTGTCTAAGCGAGAAGGGAGAGTTTAGTGTGGTATATTGTCCATGTCCCAGGGTGGGGAACCAATCATTAAGTGTTTGGGTGGAACTTGCTATGCAAAGGTGTGGTTGAGTGCATTGTATTGCGGGAGGGGTTATCAGTCAATTTTTTAAGTACACGCTTTGCTAATTTTTAACATCTTATTGAAGTTGTCCTGGTGTTTGTGACAGTTTGACATAGTAAGCTTCTGAATTGTCCAGAATTTCAGTGTTCTCAAATAAAATATTTGAACCACAAAACACAGCATTCAGACCCATATTAAGGAACACGAAAGACACTGTCGGCTTAACCATCCTGAAAAATCTGCAGTTGCAGAACATGTGTTAAACAAAACTGGACATAACATTTTATTTGAGAACACTGAAATTCTGGACAATTCAGAAGCTTACTATGTCAGACTGCACAGGGAGGCCATTGAAATTCACAAACACCAGGACAACTTCTGAAAGAAAGATGTTAAAAATTAGCAAAGCGTGTACTTAAAAAATGGACTGATAACCCCACCCGCAATACAGCTGAAGCCTGCTGGTTGACCTTGGCCAGTCACAGTTCTCTCCAAACTCTCTCGGCCCCACCTACCTCACAAGGTGCCTGTTGTGTGGAGGGGTGGGGAGGCAATTGTAAACTGCTTTGAGACTGCTTACAGCAGAGAAAAGCAGGCTGCACAAAAGCAACTCTTCTCGCGTTACTTCGACAAAGCTGCTCAAGGTGGGCTTTTTAATTCTTTGAACTAGGGTTGTATTTCCTAATCCCTTATCTGGTTTAACTATTTCCTGGATCGTGCCATAAGTCAGCAGAACTGAGCATGTCTTTTTTGGTCTTGTTTGAAAAACTGGGTCAGTTTGGAATGACTCATCATATTCGTTTAGAAGCAAGGCGACTTGCATAAACAGCCCATTGTCTGCATTCTGAAAGGAATAATGTTGGAGATACGTGAAGATGTATGATGATTTGCTTTTGAGTTTCCTGGAGGCCTCTAACTGCCTGCTGTTGAAAACAGGATGCCAGATTAAGTCTGCTCAAGTGGGATTCTTCTCGTACTCTTGAGCAAAACTGACAAATGTCATCAAAGAGAATTTGCTACTTTTTTCCCACCAAGACGGACAAGACATCTCACAATCTACATTGAAAGCAGAATGCTCAAAAGTAATCTGATAGGCAGTGGCGTACTGCCCATTGGGCAAAGTGGGCAGCTGCCCAAGGCGCAGAAATTTTTCGTCACGTGGGGGCGCCTGATTTCTAAGCCCCGCCCACTCTGTACGCTGACCCACAAGCCAGCAGAGGCAGAGCAGGAGGACAGGGAGTTCCGCCTCCAGTGAACTTGGGCTGCTGGGGCCATCCGGGAAGGGTGAGTGCCGCGGCCGGGCTGCTCCGCCCATGAGGGGGCATCAAACTTAGGTTTTGCCTAGGGCGCCAGTTTGCCTAGGTACGCCACTGCTGATAGGATTGGAGGGGGCCCCCTCTTTGTTTATGGTTGTGTGTGTGTGAGCGTTACTGCAAAATATTATTTTGCATCATTACAGACAAATGAACTGATGTGTATTTTAGCTGCCTAGAACAAAATGCATTAGTGCATCACTGGAGAACTGTTATTTCTCCAACATGCTTTTGTAAAAACCGTCCACCTATTTCTGTTTGTTTGCAGAGCTTTACACCATTTGTCTCGACTGAAAGGGCTGGTTGAAGATACATGTGGCAAAGAAGAGTTGAAAAGATCGTAACAAGACATAAAGGATAAAGTAGCATAATCTTCCCCTATGCGGTCACTTCTTGGGCACTTATAGAGTTGTAGCTATAACCAAGTGCAATAAGAAAACCTTTCGGGCAAGCCGGTCACTTGCTGGACATTTGAGAGAACCTCTTAAATCTTCAGTGTTGGGTGATTAAAAAAAGAAAAATCTCAAACCAGGGTGTGTATTCCTAAAAAAAAACCCCATCTCTCTGGAGTCTGCAGGATTTCCACTGAAATATTTTAATCTTTAAAACCTGTAGACCAGGATCCAAAGAGCTATCGAAGCCCACAGAAGGGGCTGGGGGTCTGCAACCTGCGGCTCTCCAGATGTTCATGGACTACAAATCCCATCAGCCCCTGCCAGCATGGCCAATTGGCTGAGGGGAATTGTAGTCCATGAACATCTGGAGAGCCGCAGGTTGCAGACCTCCAGCCCAATAAGATGTTGAGCTCTTTTTCCTTCCAAAAGCCAGGGCCTCTGCGCTATGCCGCAAAATTGCTTTTGGGCCACCACAAACCTGCGTAACCACTGTCTGGAAAAAAAAAGGGAGTCTGTAACCTCGCATGCTCACCCCTGCTCTATTGCAGGTACACGGAGCCAGTTTAATAATTCTTTCGATCCTGCTGGCTGTTGCCAGGAGCATTCATTATTTAAAATAAATATTGGTAGCAAACAGCCATGAACTACCCAATCTGGTTCTGTAGAGTCAGAAAGGGAGGACTCAGATCATGAAGTGGCAAGGTTAAGAGAGCATTGTGGCAGAAGGTATTCCATGTTGGCTGAATTAGATCTAAACCCTTGTCTGATCTGTCAGTACTGGAAATGCTGATCGCTCTGAACGCAGATCGCGCTTCCTTCGCTATGAATCGCATTTGGCAACGTAACGTTAGATTTCAACATTGTAATAAATTCAAGGTGTGCCTTGCGGAGCATTTTTAATTTTTTTAATGGTCTGGGTTATTACAATTCTGTGGGAAACCAGCAGAGGTAAGCTGTGCAGTCTACCCCTGTTGGGAAGCAACATGTAGCATTTGGATATTGTTGATCAATTCCATCAGCTTTTGCGCACAAGCATTTTCCAACCCTTGTTTTTGTAACAGTTAAATAAAATACTAATTAATTTTTATTCCACCATACTTTTTTTGGTGGGGGGAGGGGGGTTCCTGCCTACCTCCCCAATGGGACCCAGAGCAGTTTACATGGTTTTCTTCTCCATCTTATCCTTTAACAGCCATGAGAGGTAGGTTAGGCTGAGAGCATGTGACTGTCCCAAGGCTACTGAGCGAGATTCCGTGGCACGCTGGAGATTCGAACCTGGGTCTCCCAGATCCTAAACCTGCACTGTGACCACTACGCAACACTGTCACCTAATCCTTGAAGTGTGACAACGTAGGCAACAGGTGAATGGTTGTAGGGAGGAAATCCTGCAGGCAACATAGTTGTTGAGGTATCCTGTCTCTTGTGATCTCCCTGTTGGGTCTGGAAGCGGAAGCGTGCACATCAAGGTTTCTGAAGGAAGTTGGTTGCCTGCAAGTTGGTATTTATTTATTTAGCTTTCTGTTGCCTCTTCACAGTCCTGTTTCAAGGGAGCTTAAAGTTAAAGTAATCACTAAACAACAAGTCGTTAAAACAAAGAACATAACAGGAACATAAGGAACAGGAACATAAACAGCATGAAACAATCTCAGACTAGAAGCAGGCCAATACAAAAACTAGGAACCCCCCGCCCCCATTAAAGCTAGGAAATAAGCCACTTAGTGTGGCTCCTAAAAGATAGACATCAAGCAAGGGGGAAGGTGTTCTAAAGACTACCACTGCAGCAGTGGCGTAGGGTTAAGAGCTCATGTATCTAATCTGGAGGAACGGGGTTTGATTCCCAGCTCTGCCGCCTGAGCTGTGGAGGCTTATCTGGGGAATTCAGATTAGCCTGTACACTCCCACACACGCCAGCTGGGTGACCTTGGGCTAGTCACAGCTTCTGGGAGCTCTCTCAGCCCCACCCACCTCACAGGGTGTTTGTTGTGAGGGGGGAAGGGCAAGGAGACTGTCAGCCCCTTTGAGTCTCCTACAGGAGAGAAAGGGGGGATATAAATCCAAACTCTTCTTCTTCTTCTCTGGCCTGTGAGTGGAGCAAAAAATAAATCCCAAAACATCTGATGGACTGAAATGGTAAGTTGCTCATGCTGGGACACACTAGGGCACCAAGCTAAGATTTTGTTTTTTTAATTTGCATTGTATTAAATCTAGGTTTGGCTGCCTTTGAGAAAACAAGAGTCCCGGGGCACCCAATGTGATGCCCATAGGCACAGCGGCTCTCACCAGCACCTTTTCTAGAGCCTGCCTTGGATGGGACCAAGTTGGGGGTTTTGCCTTACAAGGCTTTTGACTGGCTATTGGAGATCTGATTGGATATTTTTAAAAGGAGCTGCTATCACCAAGAGTCTACACTGTATTACTGAAGTTAAGCTGTGACAATCATTTGACTTCATCTCTGACTTTACCTCTTGCGGCAGCCATTTTGTAACTATGTATTGTCGAGGGCTTTCACGGCCGGAATCACTTGGGTGCTGTGTGGTTTCCGGGCTGTATGGCTGTGTTCTAGAAGCATCCTCTCCTGACGTTTCACCTGCATCTGTGGCTGGCATCTTCATTTTGTGACTGCCGTTTGGGTGCTGCGCCCACCACGCTGTGCCAGAATCCCAAATGTGCCCACAGGCTCCCAGTGGTTGGGGACCCCTGACATAGACCAAAGATAAGAGGTCACTTTGACATCCTTCAGGAAAAATGTACATCCACAGCCTTTTATCTATAGAAGTTTCATGGTGACAGAAATCGGGCAGAGACTAGTTTCTGGGGACCAACCTCGTGGCCTTCATTCTCTGCTTGTATGGGACTTTTGTCTGAGCA
Source organism: Sphaerodactylus townsendi (assembly GCF_021028975.2). Taxonomy (NCBI): domain Eukaryota; kingdom Metazoa; phylum Chordata; class Lepidosauria; order Squamata; family Sphaerodactylidae; genus Sphaerodactylus; species Sphaerodactylus townsendi. The sequence continues at coordinate 15,683,697 of NC_059431.1, forward strand.
TTGTGAGAAATGGGATGCTGAATGACATAGAACCTCGACCTATTTCTGCAGAGCACAAAATGGGTTTTTGAACAGCATGCGTTTGGGTGCAATTTCGGTAAACAGAAATTGCTGATCTTTTTGAAACACGCAGTGGCAGATTTTTGTGTTTATTTGTAGGACAATTGGCTTATAATTTGCCAAAAAGCAGCTCATAAAGTATTAATCTAAGGCCATGTACCAAGTAACACGAGTTGTATTGTGCCTGTAGAGAGACAGTGTTCGTGGGGGGTTGCGTACCGCAATCCTTATGCAGTCCTTGGGCGACTGTGTAGAGTTATTATCCCCGTCCTGTGCACGAGCAAAAATTGAATAAGCATCTTTCTGTTAATTTTTTTAAATATAGTTTTAAGAAATCAATTAGGGCAATCAAGAGCAAAGTTCTGCTCCTTCAGGTAATGATGCCTATTCCAATAGGGTTTGTTTGTTTGTTTTGGCTTCTATTTTGTGTGGGTAGTTTTCAGTGCTAGAAATGGAGGCTGAGACATTTTTGAATTGCCGTTGCCTTGTATTTGCACAGTAACCCTACTGAGCCTAGGCAAACAAGTGGGGGGAGAGGGCTGTACTTCTGCATCACGGATGATATCCCACTAGGAATCGTACAGTTTTAGCAGTAGCGTGTGGAATACATGCAGCTGAAGAAACAAGGGGGGAAATGACAGTCAAAATGGAGGTGTGGAATGATTTAATAGAAAATGTTTCCAAGACATAAGGTTTGACCGCTGGGAAAATCTGCGGCAAGTTGTGCATGTGGAATAGGCTTCAGTCACTTCCAATGTCTTACAAAGGTTTCATGAGCCCCCGGAGTACTCTTACAGATCATCGGAGTCCTTGGATCCTAGCTTAAAGAAAACACTGGTAGCTCGAAGCCCGCAGAGTAGCAAGAGCCACAGAACCAATACAATGATCCCCCCCCTTTCAGTTCATTTCTATAGGTTAAGGATCGTAAATTTCAGGAGTTCCTCTGCTTGCAGTCAGTCTCAAAAGCTTGCCAACTGGATTTCCATCAAAACAGCACCTACAAATGCTGCTTCTCAGTGGTGGGATCCAAAAATGTTAGTTACAGGTTCCCATGGTGGTAGGATTCAAACTGTAGCGTAGCGCCAATGGGGCTGGGCGGGGCACGACGGGGGCGTGGCCAGGCATTCCGGGGCGGGGCATTCCTGGGTGGGGCTGTGGCCGCTGCGCCAGTCCTTGGGCGGGAAATGAATGCACGCAGGCGCAGGCTGCCACGCACGCCAGTGCACCTCCTGCTAGACTGCTTCAAGTTCTGCGTGGCAAAATCACCAATTAGTAACCCCCTCTCGGCACACACAGATAATTAGTAACCTACTCTCGGGAACCTGTGAGAACCTGATGGATCCCACCTCTGCCGCTTCTCCATTTCTAAGCTTGCAGCAGTAGAACAGGATGGTATCACAAGCCTCAAACATAATTACTAAGAAGAATATTGTTACTGGACTGAATTGGACTTGTTTCCAGAGACATGAAAAGGTAAAGTGTACCTTGAAGTCACTCACAATCAACCCAAGGCCGTCCTATGATGTTCCACTTCATAGGGTTTTCAAGGCAAGGGGGGTGAGCGGAGGTGGTTTGCCATTGCCTTCCTGTGCATAGCAGCCTCAGGTCTTTCATCCAAATAATGACCATAGCCAACCCTGTTCAGTTTCCAAAATTAGGCTGGACTGGGCTGTTAGGGCTGCTACTCTAGGGAAACAGAGAATTAAACAAGCAAAGACACAAGACAAGTCATTTGTTTCAGTGCCTGTATTTCAACATTGACATAAGCAACTTTTCTTGGCATGAAAGTGATTTACAAATGCAATAAAAATCCTTCAACGTTAAAAATCCTAACAGAGCCCTAAAAACAAACATAACAGAGTTCAACCCAAGAGAACAAAAGACTTCTTGGCAAGATGTGTAGAAGGAGATCAATTAAACATTTAATCTTTGCAGTTTGGGGATAATGAAGAAGAAGAGTTTGGATTTATATCCCCCCTTTGTCTCCCGTAAGGAGACTCAAAGGGGCTGACAATCTCCTTTCCCTTCCCCCACAACAAACACCCTGTGAAGTGGGTGGGGCTGAGAGAGCTCCAAAGAACTGTGACTAGCCCAAGGTCACCCAGCTGGTACATGTTGGAGTGCACAAGATACTCTGATTCCCCGGACAAGCCTCCACAGCTCAAGTGGCAGAATGGGGAGTCAAACCCAGTTCTCCAAATTAGAGTGCACCTGCTCTTGACCACTACACCATGCTAGATGTTCAGTCTTCAGCTCTGACTTCCCTAGAGAAAACTCATGAATTTTCTCTAGGGAAGTCTGGCTGGCCTCGACTGTCTGTCTAGCAAGACCTGGGTCATGTAGGGCTTGATGCAGTTCCACAAGGCCTGTTCTATTCCACCAGGCATATAATTGAGGAAGCCACGGTTACCCCCATTGGCTTCTCCCTTTTCTCCCCACTGGCCACTCCCTTTAATAAGGGAGGGATCCTTTTTAAGATTTTTCTGGGCTCAAGAAGTTGAATATTTTCACCTTGTTTTAGGGAAATGTGTAGTTTAAATTGTTTAATTTATATTGAATAGTTATAGTTTTATTGCATTTATTATATGTGTAGATGGATAGGTAGATGGTGGATGGATGGATGGATAGATGGATAGAGTCTTATTGGAAACTGCCTCAAGCTTGGGAGGGGCCGTATAAAACTTTTATAAAATAAAAAAAATTGCCCCATTCCCCTCCTACACGCCTGCACACCACATGAGCAATTTCTCATTAAATGGTACTCCTATCCACCACTAGTGTGATAAATACTCCTCCCCCAAGAGATTTCTTTCTCTCTCCCCCAGACCTTTCGCATTATGAGAGTTGTAAGCAAACTTAGGAAATAATGTCCTAATGACTATAAATTGAACAATGTTGTAGCTTTCTTCGCCATAATTAGCCAGTGATTGGCTTCCATTTAGGAATAATAGGGATTAATAGACCATGAAATGCATTTGTGGGATGTGATTATTTAGTTTACCTAAGTCAGAGGCTTCCATCAGTGTACAAATCAGTGATGCCGGGGGCTGAGCGGTAAACCCCAATGATTACTGTGGTTCTTGGGCTTCATTCGCTCACAGCAGAAAGTAATTTCCGAAACTGCTTTCTCTTGAGTCAGACCATAGGTCTATCAAGGTCAAAATAGCTTACTCTGTTTGGCAGCAACTCCCCAAGGTCTCATACAGAGGGCTTTTACATCATCTACTACTTCATGCAGTGGTGGGATTAAAAAAATGTAACAACAAAAAATGTTCCATAAGGACTCAGTGGTGGGATTATGACCAGCTCTCCAAACTAGACAAAAGATTAGCTACTGGCTCTATCAAACTGGTGCGAATAGGCTGACTCCCACCACTGACTACATGGTCAAATCCCCACTTGAAATTTGCATGCAGATCCAAACCTGTTCGTTGTGAAACTGTGTCCTCTTCATCGGAGTTTCTCCCTCCCCACCGCAGCGAGCACACAGCAGACACACCCAGTTGCAGAACTCTTAGCAATCCCCACTACCAGGCGAGCTCGCTTCACCGGTCTCCCCTGATTGGCTGGCGTGCCTTGATGGGGCGGGACCTTTTCCCACTGCAGAAACTTACATTGTAGGGGTGTGATCAAAAACTCTGCAAACAGTTAATCGTTACCTGTGTAAACGTTTGACTGTTTAATGTTTGCATCCCCTTCTGCTGGCTGATCGCAAAAGCGGAAATGAAACCAAGGAAAGATGGCGTGTGCATCGCAATGCTGATTGGTTGCCCAAATTCTGCGTCACACTCCAGGGCGGGAAACGAGTCAGGGTTTCAACCCTCATCCCTCCCCTCGGATCAGCTCTGAACTGTGATAATGGGGTATGTGCAACTTGCAACCAGATCCTGCTGGAACGCAGATTAACGGGGAGAACGAGCGCCAGAAACGGAATCTGCCACGTAAGCAATGGGGAGGTCGTCCCTCAAACCTGGTTAGTTTGTGTTCTGAAACCTGGCTAAGATGGTAGTGGGGATTCGACCCATGCTTTGAACGAGATACAATGAGGATCGAACCTGGATATGGTGGGGATTGAACCTTCATACAAGGGAGACTACCACTGGGCCACAACCCCTCTGTCATTGTGGACTGTGCAATTTCATGCTGTTCATGTGGACTAGAAGAGTCTACGTATGGCAACTGCTAGCAATTGAAAACTGGCACAGCATACTGAGAACTGAGCATGTTAGCTTTCTATGTGCAAGGGTTTGTTTTTTTAAAAAAAGACAGAGTAGCTTTCAAAAGTGAAATTTTCCATCTACAGTTTGAAGTTACCGATTCTATCACCTCTGCATTTTACTACTGTGTTATGCTGCATGTGTAGACCAGGCTTTACCTCTGAGTAAACATGCATAGGACTGGGTCTCGAGTCAAACGGAGAGGTATCACGTCAATCTATCAAAAATGGACATTGTGGGTGTAAAAGGCCATCAGGTCACAGTGGACTCGTGGTGACCCCGCATGTGGTTTTCAAGGCAAAAGATGTTCAGAAGTGGTTTGTCATTGTCTGCCTCTGGATAGAGACACTGGACTTCCTTGGGGGTCTCCCATCCAAGAACTAACCAAAGCTGACCCTTGCTGAGCTTCTGAGATCTGATGAGATAAAGCTAGCCCATGCCACTTAAGTCGGGACATCAAATGGGCCTTAGCCAATGTGAATTGCTTGCTCTTTCACATTTTGAGAACCGTGATGGCTGCTCACCGAATTAAATATTCTTTGTATTGATACTTTGAATTAAGCAGACTCGGGAACTTTAACAAGATTCACACCAGCACTTTTATCGGAGTTTTACTGCCAGTAGGCTAGCTACGGCCTTAACGGTCCCTACTTTTGTCCATTCGTGCTATCCAGAAGTAGAAATTTATTTGTTTGTTTGTTTGTTTGTTTGTTTGTTTGTTTGTTTGTTTGTTCGTTCATACATTCATACATACATACATACATACATACATACATACATACATACATACATACATACATACAATTGATTTTGTATACCGCCGCTCCCCCGAAGGGCTCTGGGCGGTGAACAACACAATAAAACAACAATTACATTAAAACCCCATCAAAACAGCAAATTAAACAAAATTACATGGGCGGCCAACATAGAACTTCATAAACCCACCCTGGGAAGAAACAGAACAAGGGAGCGGAGGATTTAGAAAGCAAAGGGTAACTTTTTTTTGGCCAGCAGGTGGCATCATGCATTCATAAAGGTCTTGTGTGAATGGATTTAGCTAAAATAGCCTAAGGGAAATGCCAAGGCCAAGAGATCTATGATTAAACATGTGTGAGTTGGTAGTGGGAGATGGGTATTATTATTATTGTTGTAGATTTCACAGCTGCCAGATCTTTAGCTGGTTGTTGGCCTTCATTACAATTCGAGCCTCACCCAGAGGCCTAGGAAGTTGTAATGTATCGGCGTAGTATTCGTGCGGATCCCAGCAGGGCTGCCTTCTGAATTTGACAGATGTTAATTTTGTCAATTCGAAGATGTTTCAAGTGCTGCCCTAGTGTTTTTGGGATGGCGCCCAGCATGCCGATTACCACTGGGACGACCTCAGCTGGCTTGTGCCATAGACGCTGAAGCTCGATTTTCAAATCACGGTATCTAGTGACCTTCTCGTGTTCTTTTTCAATGATCCTGCTGTCTATTATTATTATTATTGTTATTATTATTGTTATTATTATTATTATTATTATTATTATTATTATTATTATTATTATAGTTGTATTACCAGAAGCCTTTACTTGAGGCTCAAGACTGGCATCATCTAGGCAAGAGCCACTGTGGTGTGGTGGGTAGAGTTGCCAGACTCCACCCACAGCAGGGAATGGGGTGGGTAGGTGCGAACTTACCAGTAGCAAACTGAGGCATAGGCCTCTGTCATCAGCCATGCAGCGATGTCACTTCCGGTGTGCACTGGAAGTGACATCATCATGTTACTATTGTTGGTGGGACATTCTAATATTTGAGCAAAAACTCCATGTGAAAAGCTGTTTTTACCCCAGAGTTCTGCCCAAAATACCAGAAGGTCCACACAGGTGCCAGAGACATGATGACATCACTTCCAGTGCACATGGGAAGTGGTGTCAATATGTTGCTGGTGGCAGAGGCCTAGACCTCAGTTTACTGCTGGTAAATCCCCCCATTGAGTGGCTGAGCAGTACTGGGGGGAGAGCAAAGTTGGGGATCCCTTGCTCCCATGTCGTATAGCAACAAAATGGTGGCCACAAAATGGCTGCCACAGGAGGTGGAGCCGGCCACAAAATGTTTGCCTCACAAATTCAGTAACACAGTCCAGACCCTTGGTAACAGAGCTGCTGCCAAAGCAACATTTTACAAAAGCTGCATAGCCGGTCAGAAGCCTTGCTGGGCAAAGCTATGGCCCCACCCACTTCTTAAAAACATTGGGTTTCTGCCAGAAAAGGTATTGCAGGTGCCATGTTGGGGACACCTGAGTTAGAGGTGCGCTCCCAAAGGCATCTGGTGGGCCGCTGCGAGTAGCAGAGTGCTGGACTAGATGGACTCTGGTCTGATCCAGCAGCCTCGTTCTTATGTTCTTAAGAGTTTCAGACTAGGACCTGGGGTACCCAGATAAATTTTTCACTTTGCTATGGAAGCTCACTAGGTGATTTTGAACCAGTCACTCTATGTAGGGAAACATGGCTAGCCAACCTAATTCAAGATGAACCTTCCTGTGGCAGCTCACCAGGGATTTCCCTCATTCCATTCCACCAGCAGAACACCTACTGGTTCTGGTGGGTTTTCCGGGCTGTGTGGCCGTGGTCTGGTGGATTTTGTTCCTAACGTTTCGCCTGCATCTGTAGCTGGCATCAGAGGTGGGATCCAGCAGGTTCTCACCAGTTCCTGAGAGTGGGTTACTAATTATTTGTGTGTGCTGAGAGGGGGTTACTAATTGGGTTTGCTTTTCCGTTAGAAATTCCATTAGGTCCAAAAATCATAAAGTCCTGTTGTTTCCTATGTGGCTGGCTAGCGAAGGTAGAAAACGGGATAATTCTCCCTGTTGGGCTGTTTTAAAAACATGTTTTAGAAATATGGTAAAGTTCCTGGTTTAAGGAAAGTATCCTTCTTTTGATTTCTAGAAACAAAATGAAGTATTTGAAAGTATTAAGTATTTGACAGGCAGTCAATTAGAGGAGAAGTAGTTGTTTCTGTTGGCAGTAGACGATAGGACTTGCTATAATGAGTTTAAATTATGGACAGAAAGATACCAGCTGGAAATTAGGAACTTTTTTTTACAGTAAGAGTTTTTTATAGTAACAGAGAAATTATTAATGCCCCGCCCCCGGAATGCCCGGCCAAGATCCGTCGTGCCCCGCTCAGCCCCATTGGCGCTATGCCACTGTTTGAATCCCACCACCATGGGAACCTGTTACTAAAATTTTTGGATCCCACCACTGGCTGGCATCTTCAGAGGTGTATCAGCCAGCCACAGATGCAGGCGAAACATTAGGAACAAAATCTGCCAGACCATGGCCACACAGCCCGGAAAACCCACCAAAACCAGTTGAATCCAGCCATGAAAGCCTTCGACAATACATAGAACACCTACCAGTTGTCAGTTTCTTAAAATTAAGTTTAGAATTGTTGTTTGAGGTAAAAAATGTGTGTGTCAACATTTTTACTGCAAGGTGCTTTTAGGATGTTTTTAAAAAAGAAAAGTCACACATAGTCGAAAATGAATCCAAATGATCTTTTTTAGACACATCCACTATCTCTTCATAAAGGTCACCTATAGTTAGTCCAGATGGTGTGATTCCCACGACATCCAGCAGATGTCCCTACTGTGCTTTTCTTTTTATTAGTACGGCCGTTCCAGAATAAACCAGAAGCAACAAAAATTGTTCGCAAGGTGTTTGTTATACTCACAAGAGAGTACCTCGTATAACTTTTACTAGAGGCGTAAACATCTTGGCCTGTAGGTAAGTTTGCCCCAACTGTAGCTGGGCAACAGCTTTATGGTAGAAGCTGTTTTTACCGTGGAGCTTTGCCCAGATATCAGAGACTGATTATATATTGGTGCTGGGCTGCACAGAGTGGGTATGTTTCCTTCCCAGTAGAGTTTTCATCGCAGACACACTTACGCGTACAGCACCGCATATCCTGGAAGCCTCGCAGTTTCTGAGAGTGGGCGAACCCTGATGTTTTCTCTTTCTTTGGGGTTTCTGCAACTTCCAATCTCTACCCCGACCCCCCGCCCACCACTCCTCGCTGGTATTTCCAGGGGATCAATGGTCAGCTTTCTCCCAAAGAACAAAAATTAATGATAATGAGCCTGCACACTAGAAATATCATTCATTCATTCATTCATTCATTCATTCATTCATTCATTCATTCATTCATTCATTCATTCATTCATCACCCTACACGGAAGGTCCCAGGATGGCTTACAAAACAAGAAACAACAATAATACATCAATAAATACAATTAAAACATACTAAGGCCCCTTCCGCACATGCAGAATAATGCGTTTTCAAACCACTTTCACAACTGTTTGCAAGTGGATTTTGCTATTCTGCACAGCTTCAAAGAGCACTGAAAGCAGTTTGAAAGTGCATTATTCTGCATGTGCGGAATGAGCCACACATATTTATATATATATAATCATAAAACCAGATATGCACCCATATATGGCAGCTACCGCAGAGGGCATCTAGGGGGTCAAAGGCCAAAGGCCAGGATGAATAGGAAAGTTTTTGCCAGAAGCTGAAACCTGCAGAGGGTTGATATGAAGAATATTGATATGAAATTTAAAGGACTCAAAAGAAAATCAAGCCAACAATCTTGCGATATTGTGAAGAATATCGAGACAGCCCCGTTTGCATGCTCCCACTTCTTCCCTCCCCCTTTCCCACCCCCCAGGGTCCTGTTGGTTCCTCGTGGAGGAGCAGGGTCTTGTCTGGCCCTCCTGCCCTGCCAATGATGGATCAGCCTGCCCCCTTCCCAGGCTCTCCAGCACTACAGCAGAGGGAGGGAGGCCATGCTGTGGAAGAATATATAGAATTTAAAGGGCTTATATAAAAAGCTGTCAATCTTGCAATTGATGGGGAGTGACCTGGAAGGAAAGGCAAGTAAGCTGCTCAGCAGGCAGTGGGGGTGGCACCTCCTCACGTGTAAGAAGGAAACGTGAGGAGACTACACTAGGTCTCCACTGCAGAGTGGAGAGCACCAGGCAAAGCGCTCCGTGCATAATAGGCCAAAGTGTCCACGCAGGTGCCGGAGTGACATCACTTCCTAGTTCCAAGAGCGATGACTCGAAAGTTTTGCCCCTTTATAATATAATCATCATCATCACCCTTATTGACATAAAAGGATTGAACCCTTTCTAATAACGACGCTTAACGCTGAAATATCAGTTTGAGCATTTTAAAACATGCCTTGTACATAAGAGCATTAGCTGGTTCCAAGGTTTGTGCAATCCACTGCCATGAAACATGTTCAAGAATCCACTTGAACGTGTGGATCTAGAGATGTGGGACCTGGGGATCCCCTGGAATTACAATGCATCTCCAGGTTATAGGGATCAATTCTTCTGGGGGGGAAAATGGATGCTTTGGAAGCTGGACTGTATTGCATTGTATTCAGTTGAAGTCCCTATCTTCCCTGTGTCCCAACCAGTGGTGGGATCCAAAAATTTTAGTAACAGGTTCCCATGGTGGTGGGATTCAAACTGTGGTGTAGCACCAATGGGGCTGGGTGGGGCATGATGGGGGTGTGGCTGGGCATTACGGGGGCGGGGCATTTCTGGGTGAGGCTGTGGCAAGAACGCAGCCGCTGTGCCGGTCCTTGGGCAGGAAACGAATGTACGCAGGCGCAGGCTGCCACGCACACCGGTGCACCTCCTGCTAGACTGCTTCAAGTTCTGCGCACTACTGCTGAGAGGAGGGGTGTAACTAAGGCAACAATCATGTGGCAAAATCACCAATTAGTAACCCCCTCTCGGCACACACAAATAATTAGTAACCTACTCTCGGGAACCTGTGAGAACCTGCTGGATCCCATCTCTGGTTCCAACACTAAATCTCCAGGAGTTTCCCAAACTAGATCTGGCAACCCTACTCTCTGTCCCCTGCCAGTGGCCAGGGGGCACCTGGCAACACTGTGTTGGCCATGCTCCAAACAAATGCTCAGAGGTGTTGTCATTCATACCCCCACGCAGCATGACCAAATCATGGGGCAGGTGACGCTGACAGAAGAGCTGGTAACATTTTTTTACTGTCTCTCCCCCACCCCCAGTTGCAGGGGAACGGAAGTTTGGAATCAGTCTGCCAGCAATTATTTGGCAGACCGTGAGCCGAGATTTTCCTAATGATGTTTGTTCCTCATCAAACTGTGCATTCCTTGCTGGCTTCCCACAAAACATTGTAGCCTTTGAGTCAGCGAGCGAAAGGAGCAGAATATAAACATCAAAAACCCCTCTGCCAGGAAGCAAGGGAGAGGGCTGAAATAAATGCCGCGCGATGGCGTTTCGACGCGAGGGCACCAGTGATCACGATTGCTGGCTACTATGGAGACCACTGTGCCATCCAAGGAGAGGCATGGAATGTGTTGGAATAGGAGTAGGGTGGTCGCACTGCTAATGCTCACAACACAGAGAGCCAGCGTGGTGTAGTGGTTAAGAGCAGGTGGATTCCAATCTGGAGATTCTGATTCCCCACTCCTCCACCTGAGTGGCAGAGGCTTATCTGGTGAACCAGATGCGTTCCCACACTCCTATGTTCCTGCTAGGTGACCTTGGGTTAGTCACAGTTCTCTCAGAATTCTCTCAGCCCCACCTATCTCACAAAGGGTCTGTTGTAGGGAGTGGAAGGGACAGGAGCTTGTAAGCCACCTTGAGTCTCCTTACAGGAGAGAAAGGTGGGGTATAAATCCAAACTCTTGTCATAGTGGGGAAAGCATACTGAGGGGGTGTGTCACTAATACTCATATGTTCAAAGCACAGGAACTTCTACTAGGAGAGGAGTTCGCATCTGCACTTTGTAGACAGAAAGAAAAGGATCTAACCATTCTACTCTATAGCACATAGGTGTCAAACTCGCGGCCCTCCAGATGTTATGGACTACAGTTCCCATCAGATGTTCCCATCAGATGTTATGGACTACAGTTCCCATGCTGGCAGGGGATGATGGGAATTGTAGTCCATAACATCTGGAGGGCCGCGAGTTTGACACCTGTGCTATAGCAGAAGTCTTGGAGGCTGGGTTAGCCTACCTATCACTGCTTTCTACCACTGTACCACGCTGGCACTCTACTACCTGAGATCCGAGAATCATCTGTATACAAAACATTCACTCTGCCACTGAGCCACAGACAATGAAAATCACACTAACAATATTTTCACCTAACTTGCCACTATTTTAAAAAAAAAACCCAGGGAAAATGGTTTTGCAAGAACCATCTATCTCAAGAGAATGAAATGGGACAGCTGGAAAATCTTAATCTTCTCTTTGGCGCTTTTAGTTGAGGTGGAAGGAAGAGGAGTGGAAGAGGAGGAGAAAAAGGGTTAACACCATGGAGAAATAATCGTGCAGCTTTTTGATTTACTGGCACCCCAAATCCCCTTCAGCCTCCAATTTGCACAGTGGTAATTTTTTTAAAAAGAAGAAACTTGATGCTTTCTGGAGCTTTAGGTTTTATTCCAACTTGCCCAAGACAATCTCAAGAGTTATATGTCTAATATTGCTACTGCCTCCAAGCCAAGATTTTGACTATTTTACTTTTTCATCGCAAGCAAAAGCGGTGAATATGTTTCTAGGATATTTCCTTAATGGTATATGTCCGTGGTGGCGAACCTTTGGCACTCCAGATGTTCATGGACTACAATTCCCATCAGCCCCAATTGGCCATGCTGGCAAAGGCTGATGGGAATTGTAGTCCATAACATCTGGAGTGCCAAAGGTTCGCCACCACTGGTATATGTTAATGGCTGACTGAAAGTCAGAAATAATCTTACTGAGGTGAGATGAATTGCCAGTCAAATAAAGGGAAGAATCTACAGTTTGTGGCCGCCAGCGAAGATTTCTGTTCCCCAAAAGCCTACTTTGTAGAACAAATATTTTTACCCACAAATATTCAATGGAGCCGCCTTAAAATTATTTTGTATTTACTTTATTTATACTGTGGTTTTCTCCCCAGCAGGTACCCAAAGCAGTTTACTGTTCTCCTTTCCTCATTATCCTGAGAAAAACTTTGAGAGGTAGGTTAGGCTGAGAGCGTGTGACTGGGCCAATGTCATCTTGCAGCGATCTCCCATGGCAGAGTGGAACTTCAAACCTGGATCTTCCAGTTGCTTTAATCACTAATGATAAACAAGAAATGTGTTTTCTATTAGGAATGAGGAGATGAGTCATAAGGGAGGATGCTTGCGGTGGGACAAGATAAGACTGCTGGATGACTGGGCTGAAGGCAAGGTTTGTATCAGACTGTACGTATTGAGCATGCTTAATAGGCTAATGCATATTAACTTCTCCTGCTCTGACGGCAAACTGTATTAAAATGAACATACAGGAAGACTATGGCAGGGGACCACGTATCAAGGAGGAACATGTAAATAGGTGGACCGGAAAGTTGTGACTCTAAATACCCTTAGCCAATGGGAAAACAGAGAGGGTGTGGAAAATCCGGGAGAAGGGAATAAATATGTTGTGGATATACTGTTTTGGGAAGTCTGCCCTTGGGACAGTTCCCCTTTCTTTGCAAATACAGCTACTTAAAACTCTCTTCTGTTGGCTTGATATTTGGTAAAGAAGTATTGGGCACCACAACTACACTAAGCTGACTCTAATATAAAATTATATCAGTGCTATATAAATTTAGGGTGTTCTTATTTATTTGTGCATCAATGTTTATTGTCTGATAACTGCAACCTTATCTAGTATAAGGTGACCAGATGGTCACCTTTGTAAACCGGGACGGGCGGGTAGGCGGGCGCGGCCACAGGAGCGCACGGCCTTCTGTGGCGCTCTCGTTTCCCACCCTGTCACAGAAGGCCGTGCGCTCCTGCGGCTGCATGCGCGGGAGGCTGCCGCACTGCCTTGCGCCCCAGAAGGCAGTGCGGCAGCCTTTCAAAAACCGGGACACTTGAAAAGACCAATTGTTTTAAGGCGGGACTGTCCCACCAAAAGCGGGACGTCTGGTCAGCCTAATCTAGTAACTTGTCTGGGTGAATGAATCACAGCAAATATAATTTGTCCACAGGACCGGGTTCCCCCATTGAAAGTCAGCATGGTATAGTGGTTAAGAGCAGGTGGACTCTAATCTGGAGGACCGGGTTTGATTCTCCACTTCTTCACATGAGTGGCGAACTCTAATTTGGACAGCCAGATGTGTTTCCCCACTCCTACATTCCTGCTGGGTGCCCCTTGGGCTAGTCACAGCCATTTTCTCCAATAGAAGTAGAATAAATGTTTTGAATAAATAAACATGGGATTTATTCAGTCTGCAGATTAGTTGAAATGCCAAGAAGTTCTCCTGTCCCCCATCTGGAATTTGGCAACCTTGTTAATTGAGCATTTTCTACTTTACTGGCAAGCACAAAAGGTTCAACGACTCACCTTTGGGACTCAGTTATCACTTCTCTTTCCTTCTTAGATGAAATTTCCTGATTTACATACTCATTAAACTTCTTGTTGCTTTTAACTAGATGTCACTTGCAGTTGTTGGGGCCTACCAGGGTTGATACAGAAGCGCCACCCGCAAAGAAACTTCAGTGCTTGCCTCAAAGCTTATTTGCACAGGCGCGCTGCTAATTGGCATTGGCATGGCCGTATTTTGTCACCCCTTCTCCTGCACTGGCATCATCTGGCTTTAGGGAGGTGATGCCCGTCATGTTCCATCCGCATCCTTTTCGTTGTGCCACCTCAGGCAGCTGTTTGGACGGCTTAGCCAGAGAACGGGCCCTATTGCCGAGAAGATCACCAGCTTATAGTGTTTACAGGAAGTAATCAAAGGGCACAGTTTTCCTCCCCCAGTTGGATTATAGTTTGGATGCTTCTCTAAAATACAGCCTAATAAAAGCAAATGTTTACTGTCCCCCAAAGATCCTGCTCAGACGGTCTCCGTGGACTGCTGAGTCTGTGATTATGAAGCTTGAGAATATAACCGAAAGTCAATGCAGCCCAGAGGAGAAAACGGGGAGGCAGGAATTACAGCAGACGAAGGTCTTTGTGAGACCAGACTAGGCCTTTGAAAGCCAGCTCTCAAAAGTGACCTTTCGTTTAAAAAGTCAATAGGTAACATACCTGGAAAGGAAAAATCTAACAGGTGTTGTTCTGGAATGGTTGCATGGCAACAGGCGCGGGAGAGCATTGCCATGACAACGAAGGAAAACACTATGGAGAGGCCATTCAGACATTCCTAAGAACAAATGGTATAGTCCTCTCTTGGGTCTCGTTTAGCCTTCTCCCTGACATACAGTTACCAACATCGGGGCTTTCCCCACTACAGAAGGGAGCTAAGGTCGACTCAGGGGTGTAGCTAGGGTAAATGGAGCCCGGGGCAAAATCTGAGTTTTGCGCCTTTGCTTCCATTTGGGCAGCATCCCTCCCCACCACCACCTAATTAAACAACATTTTTTGCACCAGTTCATCTCAAAGTCTCATTGCATTATAGAACATGTTCTAACACACAAAATCTGAACACACCCAGGGCTCCCTTTAGTTTAAACAACATTGAAAAGCATGTTTTTTTAGTTGTTGGATCCACCCTGAAACATCAGCATCACTTTTAATGTTGTTTTAAACTACAGAGCCCTAGATTCTCCTTTTTTTTAAATCCACCTTAAGGGGATACTCTGCTCCCTTTAAGTTTAAAACAATATTGAGTGATGTTTCAGGGTAGATTCCCCACCCCAAACAGTGCGCATCATTTTCAATGCTGGTTATATTGTGGTTTTCTGGTTGGTAGTAGTCGGGTATCCGTGCATCTTGTTTTACCTAATGCTCACCTGCAAAATTCCTGTGGCTGGGATTTTCAGGGGTGTATCACAGCGATAATTCTTTTATACACTGTGTCCAGCCTTCTCCTATACCAGACTTCTCTCTAAAAGTGATACACTTCTTGAAGCATTGCCAGCCACAGCTGCAGGCGAAATGTTAGGAACAAGATCTATCAGACCACAGCCCGTAAAACTCTACAACTACCAGTTGAATCTTGGTTTTGGAGTTTCAACAATACCTTTTTTAATGCTCTTTTTTTTACCTAGAGAGTCTAGATTCTCCCTTTAAATCCACTCCAAAGGAGGTGGACTTCTAAAGAGAGAACCTGGGGAAAATTTGAGGGTGCCTGGCTGGGAGCAATGTTTAAGCTAACAGTAACAAACTTCTTTTAGGCTAGTCTTCAGAAGACTTCCTCCTGATTAAAACCACTCCAGGTTTAGTGAAGCTTGGTTCAGGAAGCCCAAAGTTATGGGACCTTCAAAAGTGGTAAGTCCCATCTACTCATTTGAAGGCCCCATTGGAAACAATGGAGGATGGAGCATCTTTTGGGGGTCCATAATCTTGGATTCCTCTGAATTAAATCCCTCGCACTGAGAAACCTGGGGTGGTATCATCAGGTGACTATCCTGGCGATGATACCTCACCCAGGTTTAGTGAAGTTTGATTCAGGTGATCCAAAGTTATGACCCCTCAAAATGGTAGCCCCGCTTACTTCTCATTAGCTCCCCATTGGAAATAATGGAGTATGGGGTCACTTCCACTTTTGGGGGGGTCCATAGCTTTGGACCCCTGAACCAAACTGCACCAAACTTGGCTGGTAACATCAGGAGAGCTCACCCTGACAATAGTCTGAAAGTTTGGCGCTGCTAGCTCTGCAAAACTGCGCCCCTGCAGGCTACAAAATGGGAAAACCCTGAAAAAAAAAATAGGAAAAAAGGCTTACTCTCAACGAACCTTGCACTCTTTTGCGCCCCACCATAAGGGTGGCGCCTGGGGCACTTTGTCCTCGGATGTCCCCATGGTAGCTACGCCCTCTGGGTCGACTCGGGTTCCTCTTTTCCAGTGGAGGGCGGATATTCCAGGCTGTCCTCACAGCAACTGAGTTGGCCCCCCAAACCTGCCCAGCTAAATGGAAGCTGGATCATCTTTTTGCCTATCATTCGCCTTTTGATCGCGGATTGGAGCTTTGTGTTACGGGCAGGAAACGGGAGCCGCCCTTTTTGGGCAACAACAGTTTTAAGCAGTTTACAAAGTTACATGCGCTTTTCTGCCCGCCACGACTCTCCTGCTTCTGGCGCATGCCACAAAAGCTGCCTCGTGATTGGTTGAACAGATGAGGTGTCAAGCTTCGGGATGCTTCCCACTTCAAGCTGCATTTCGCACCTTTGTTCCGGGCAGAAAGGGGGAATTCATAACTGTGACAAGAATGTCACAGTTCTGAGGGTGGGGGGGGGGGCTGAGACAAAACAATGTTGAGCTCGGTGGCAGTGGGGATTCACTGAGGCGAACCTAGGTAGAAACCAGTTCAACTCTGTCAGTGGGGAAAGCCCCATCCAGGTGGTAGCTGGACATCTCCTGCTATGACAACTGATCTCCAGGCAACAGAGATTAGTTCACCTAGAGAAAATGGCAGCTTTGGAAGGTGGACTCTATGGCATTATACCCTTCCCCTCCCCAAACCCTACACTCCTCAGTCTCCATATCTAAAAAACTGTTTGTCTTTAAACTGGTCGCAACTTCTGTTTTATTCTGAGGCAACATTGTCAGTCAGGGGACTACAATAGGTATGTGCCCGAAAGTTTGATTCATCTAGAACAGGGGTAGGGACTCCAGATGTTCAGGAACTACAATTCCCATCAGCCTCTGTCAGCATGGCCAATTGGCCATGCTGGTAGGGGCTGATGGGAATTGTAGTTCCTGAACATCTGGAGAGCCGCAGGTTCCCTACCCCTGATCTAGAACCAGAGATCCTATTTACCTGCAACACAGTAGGGAACTACCAGCCCACAACCCTGATTTCCCGTCCCTGAAGAACTATGGAACAGGATAAAAAAGAAAATGGCCTCCACATAGGGACATTGGAGGAACTTCCCTCAGTCTTTGTGGTAAATACCATAAATAGCATAGAGACAAGGGGAGGGGGCCTATAGGGTAACTAGATGTGCCACCACATCCTGCCCAAACTCTACGCTCCCCAGCACTGGCTGCAGTCTTTACTGAGAAATGTTGGGGACAGCAGAGTTGGATTAGAAGGAGAGAATGAGGCAGGGAATAGGGAGAGAATATCAGGACTGTTGAGAAAAGGGAAATGGGGGAAATGTGAGGAGGGGGTTCCTCTCCCCACATCAGACACCTTGTGAGGTGGGTGGGGCTGAGAGATGTCCAAAGAACTGTGACTATCCCAAGGTCACCCAGCAGGAATGTAGGAGTGTGGAAACACATCTGGTTCACCAGATAAGCCTCTGTCATTCAGGTGGAGGAGTGGGAAATCCAATTCTCCAGAATAGAATCCACCTGCTCTTAACCACTACAGCACACTGGCTCTGGGGAGAAGCTGTGGGGGCTTTCAGGAAAGAGAAATAATGAGGGAGGGGGGAAACAAGATGCCCCTTGTAGTAATATACTTACCGTGCATATTGGTATACATTCACATTCAATGAGCACACCAGCTATGTACAACATCAATGACATTCTCTATGACTTCTCAGGAAACTCTACATCTGGACTTGATGTAGGGTAGCTCTAGGAATTGCTGAAAATTCTACTCAGTGTCACTTCCTGGTTTTCCCCAGAAGTGATGTAGCTTTTTTAAAAAAACGTATCTCCCACTGCTGCTTGGTTCTTTGGAAAAAGACATTCTTTCCACATAGAAAAGAAAAACTCAGGGGGAAGAGTTCTAGTCTAGCTTCCTCCCTGACATACTAGTTTTCTAAGTGCAGAGCTTTATGGAGAAGAACTCATTCATGTGGATTTTGACTTGAGGCCAGGAGTGATATAGTCCAGATGCAAGTCTGATTGTTTGTTTAAAACATTACCTCCCTTTCTCCCCTTCCACAGCTCAAGGCAGCTTACAATAAATAAAACATAATTAAAGCAGCTTTTAAAAGCTCAATAAAATAACAACAATAAAAACTCAATAAAGTTCAAAAATTTAAACACTCCAATGAGAACTGCCAATAAAAACTAAATCGATCAATGCAGTTCTAAATAAAACTGTCTTCAACTGACTCCTGAAAATAGACAATGAGGGGACCAGGAACTCGTTCCTGGGGAGATTTTTCCACAAATGTGAGGCTGCCACTGAAACAGCCATCTCAGGGCGCTCTCACCAGGAAGAGCCACTCAGGAAGAGCCACTTCAGTTCCACCAGAAGAGCCACTTAAATTGATGGAACAGTGAAGTGGGGTCTCTTCCTGAAACCTTCGTTCCCAGGAAGAAACATGTGAGAGATTATGGTCCTTCAGATACCTCGATCCCAAGCCATGTTTACTGGCTTGGTAAAAACTAGGCACTCTGAATACATCTTCTAAATCCCTTCAGCCAAGTCCATGTGAAAAGATTTCCCTGAAAGTAGAATCTGAAAAACACGATCCTAAACTCAGAGCAAAGAGCAAATGGAAGAACATATTTTTGAGAAACTCAAGTCTTCTCCGTTTCCACAGACAGGTACAGTCACGAGGATAGACGTGGATGCAGTGGTGGGATCCAAAAATTTTAGTAACAGGTTCCCATGGTGGTGGGATTCAAACTGTGGCGTAGCACCAATGGGGCTGGGCGGGTACTCCACGGGCGGCATGGCCGGCATTCTGGGGCGGGCATTCCTGGCGTGGGCTGTGGCAAGGACGCAGCCAGCTGTGCTGCAGTCCCATGGAAACGACGCATCTATAATGCCAGGCTGCCACGCCACTGTGCACCTCCTGCCAGACTGCTTCAAGTTCTGCACGCTACTGCTGAGAGGAGGGGCATGAATCAAGGCAAAAAAGTCACGGGCAAAATCACTTCACTAGTAACCCCTCTCGGCACACACAAATCATTAGTAACCTACTCTCGGGAACCTGTGAAAACCTGCTGGATCTCACCTCTGCGTGGATGGTACTTTAAGGTTTATTTACATAAATTCCATTCCAAAAGGGCAGTTGGTTTTTTTTGAAGGGGTTTGCAGAGTCAGTTGAGTTGACAGTCCTGCTAGCAGAAAGGACCTTGGCTAGTTCTACTGAGAAGGAGACATTAGTTCCAGGTCGGTTACTCGGTGGAATTAGAACAAAAGTTGAGTCCCATGTCACCTTAAAGACCAACAACGTTTTCCCAAGTATAAGCTGTCATACATTAAAACTAAGGTTGCCAACTGTGTGCTGGGAAGCTCCTGGAGATTTGGGGGTAGAGCTTGTGGAGGAAGAGTTGGGAGAAGACAGAGACCTCAACAGGGCATATAATGCCATAGACTAGGCTACCTCCAAAGTAGCCATTTTCTCAAGGGGAACTGATCCGTCCAGCAATTCCCAGAGGGCTTTAGGCCCCACCTGGAGGCTAGGATTACTGTTGGATAAAATTATAGTGTCCTCTAGACTGTATTTTAGGGTTGCCAACTTTGGGTTGAAAAATACTGCAGGATTTTGGGGGCAGACTCTTGAGGGCAGCAGAATCTATATATATAAAAATCTATCAGTGTGTTTCTCTGCTGACAGGTAATCTCCCAAACTATCAACAATGATTGAAATTTTCATTAATAACACAGATTTGGCGCGGGCGGCCAGGCTTCCATACTGTTTCCACACCTCCTGCTGTGTAAGCATGTCACAACTGTGCCTGTTGGCCAGGTACATGCCAGACCTGTGAGAGTTAAACCAGTTCTTGTTCTGCAACAGCCATCTGGCTGGCTGCCAAAGCAACACCTTCTGATACAAGGGAACCAACCATGCCTCCTTTATGGAGGAAGGGATGGGGCGGGCCATCTGCATGCCCACCCAATTCCCTAGCGGAGGAAGGGGAAGGTGCGGGAGGGTCCAGGGGTTTGCTGACCAAACGCCTGGAAATTTCCTGTCACACCAGAAAGCTCATGCCTCCCAGCTGTTTTAAGCTAGATAATTCGGCCTGCAAGGGAAGGGAGCAGTAAGCAGGGTCAGCTACCTGACATGGTCCACTCCACCCCTAGCAGAGGAAGGGGAACGTTAGGAGGGACCAGCCAAGTTGCCGGGCGTAAGGGAACAGGAGAGAGGGAGGGAGCAGGCCCCCTTGTCCCCCCTCCCTTGCAATCATTGTGCAATGACACATGTTCGAACCATTCGCCTCTTTTTTCCACTTCACCAGACTCACATACAATGGTCAGCCCATGGTGGAGTAATTTTGGAGTGAGAATCCATCATCTGGAGCAGCCATTTTCTCCAGGAAAACTGACTCCAGTCATCTGGAGAGCAATTGTAACTACAGGAGATCTCCAGGTATCCCCTGGAGGCTGGCAACCCTACTATATATTCAGGTTGGAAGGGGGGAGTTGTGCATGAAAGCTGAGAAGCGCGGAGGAGGCAAGCAATTCTGAGAGAGCACTTTTCTTCACCACTGAAACAACCACTTA